>NC_133330.1:56153373-56771614 GCF_042186555.1 Aquarana catesbeiana | reverse complement strand
CATGGGGGGGGTGTTCTGTAGTTAATAATAGATGAGAGCGAAGCAGGGCTAATAACACTGCTAAATGAGAACAGTGCTGCAGGGTCAGAGTGCACAGAAAATTGTTAGCTCTCGAGATTTCTGGCAGGATCAACAGTTTTTTTTTGTTTTTTTGCACTTATCGAAGAGATATAGCAACATGTTGTCAATAGAATTTTTATTGAGACCAAACGAGATTAAATAAGAAAAGTTCATTGTTGAGGGTTATATGAATTTGAAATGCTATGTGGGTGTTAATCTTTATCTGTATAGGTTTAGAATGTGGAAGGTAGTAAAGCCTTTGTCAGGTTTTTATTGCTCTAAAGTTAAACCCCAACTCAGGGCAAATTTTTTTTTTTCTCTCCCATTCACTGTGACTTTGCCGACACTGCATGGGTTAGCTACTCGTTTTGTCTGTGGTTAACACAAAGCCTATACTCACTCGATCCTTCGATCATCCAGAAAATGGTGCTCCCCCACATCCAGCTGTGGACTGTTCCTTACATCTTCACGTCCTGAGCCCATCTATGGGTGTGATGACATCAGGAACAGTCCACAGTACATGACCGCTAGATCGGGGGGGGGAGGGGAGCGACAGGGACTGGGCTTGCAATGAGAGGTTTGGAGGACTGGCTTTCCAGTCCCCTAGACAAAAGTGAGCAGTGAACCCATGCAGAGTTCAGCTTTAAACATAATTCATCCAGGTTTAGCTGACTTTTCAGCATGCTTGTGAGTGCACGGCCGAATTTGGTCACATGATCCTGAAGTATGCAACTTTTTAATCAGAGAACTACAGTGGAGGGGCAGAGTAGAGAGGGGCTTTAATTGTGCTGGTGAAGTCAGATCTGTTGTATTTTTTCCAAAGAATAAGGAATCGGAGGGGCACGTTACTTTTGATCTAATTTGTTGCAGTTTTTAAACCAAGGTTACAAACAATCTAGCCAGTGTCCATTTTATGTTAACTACATGCTGACCAGCGCACGACGATATACGTCGGCACAATGGCACGGCTGGGTAAATGGGCGTACAGGTACGTCCCCTTTAAGATGCGGCATTGTGGGCGCATGCGCGAGACCGCTGGTCCCGCGGACTTGATGTCCGCCTGTGTCCCAGTTCTGCCTAGTGACACACTGCTCCCTGTCATCGGTTAGATTCACTCCCTAGGACACACTTAACCCCTTCCCTGCCAGTGTCATTTACACAGTACAGCACTGATCGCTGTATAAATGACAGTGGTCCTAAAATAGTGTCAAAAGTGTCCGCCATAATGTCGCAGTCACGATAAAAATCGCTGATCGCCACCATTACTAATAAAAAACAATAATAAAAATGCCATAAAACTATCCCCTATTTTGTAGACGCTATAACTTTTGCTCAAACCAATCAATATACGCTTATTGCGATTTTTTTTTTTTTTTTTTTTTAACCAAAAATATGTAGAAGAATACATATCGGCCTAAACTGAGGAAAAAATTAGTTTTTTATATATTTTTTGGGGATATTTATTATAGCAAAAAGTGAAAATATTGCTTTTTTTTCAAAATTGTCGCTCTTTTTTTGTTTATAGCGCAAAAAATAAAAACCGCAGAAGACAGAAGTGATCAAATACCACCAAAAGAAAGTTCTATTGTGGACAAAAAAGGACATCAGTTTTGTTTGGGTACAACGTCGCATGACCGCGCAATTGTCAGTTAAAGCGACGCAGTGCCAAATCGCAAAAAGTGCTCTGGTCAGGAAGGGGGTAAATCCTTGCAGGGCTGAAGTGGTTAATACATGCTTTTTCTAAGTTGGACTGGCGCCCCCCTCTGTAAACATGAATGCCACATACTTTTATATTCATATAGTGAAGTTTGTTATACATTCAAATGCCTTTATATCCAGAGTTTCCAATTTAGTTGATGTGTTTTCCACTGAAGCAAACTTCTTGTCCTGTTGCAAATGTCGCTTTATGACATTTGACACATGACATACCTCCAGAGATCCAGTCTGTATGGACAATATGACAGCTTGTTTATTCAGCAAGATCCACAGGCAGTGTCGACTCACTAATAAGACTCAGCAGTGGAATCCAAACTAGTTATTCCTGCTTAGTACATTATAGAGGTCTGTTTTTTTTTTGTAGGTGAAAAGACGTTGTTATTTTCTATTTTGCTGGATGTGCCAAATGTGGCATCGGAGGGGGAAGGGTCCTTGTTAAAATGTCTGTACTAATAAAAGGATACCCCCCTATATAGAGGTGGGTACATGAAAAAGTGCATACAGGTTTACTTTAGTGGAAATATTAACTTATACCAAGCTACATAAACAACTTAATATGTGCAAAGATAAAAAAGTGAAAAAATGATTGATTCAGTGAATGTAAACCAGTGCCCAAAACATAATCATACCACAGCAAATATTGGCACATATACTGAAATGAAATGAATAGGTTAATAAGTCCAAAAGTGTTAAGCGTATGTTCACACGGCGTAGTTATTCCAAAGGACTGTAATCTCAAATGAACCACCACCAGTAAACTAGAGGAGGCTTACCAGATGTCAATGACCTGGAGAGGCTTACGCCCCCCAAGTCATATAGGCTTGTAAGTCAAATGACTTAATGGATACACCGGACTGGGCTGGCACAACAGATCTTGAATCCAAACGCCGACTTGGCACAGACGTCAAAGGTCATCAGATTTGAAGATAATATTCCAGTAGATTAAAAGCTCGGTGTTCAAAAGTCCTTTTTCTCTCTTAGACAGACGTTGTCTGAGGTTCCGAGGCTAAGAGCCTCTCCAGGTCCAGGCCCCCCCCCCAACTTTCTTTTTCTGTACTTGTCAGTACGAATCTGGGTACATATTACCTTCACTGAAGATAGGGATCCTTCTACTCTCTCCAATTCATATCCATTCTATGTTTTTATTTACATACCTGATTCCTTACCTGAGTATCCGCTTGCCGATCAGCCGACCCAGTTGTACTGCGGCAACATGGCTCAGCTGCGCAAATCACCGTCATGTTACGTCGGTAACATATTCGGCCACTAGGGGGCGCATGCATGCCGACTGCGACGAGCCTCGAGCGATGCGAGTGCCCGGCAGTCGCGGTCACCGCCGGGCTCCCGTGATCACTCGGGGCACACCTAGAACTGGGATCTGTGTGTGTGTGTGTAAACACACCGTTTCCGGTTCTCTGAGGGGAAAACAGACAGATCGTCTGTTCATACAGAGTATGAAAAGCGATCTGTCATCTCCCCTACACTGTCCACTCCCCCCTTCAGTTAGAACACACACTAGGACACACTTAACCCCTTCACTACCCCCTAGTGGTTAACCCCTTCACTGCCAGTGACATTTTTACAGTAATCAATGCATTTTCATAGCACTGATCGCTGTAAAAATGCCAGTGGTCCCAAAAATGTGTCAAAATTGTCCGACGTGTGCGCCATAATGTCGCAGTCCCGATAAAAATTGCAGATCGCCGCCATTACTAGTAAAAAAAAAAAAATTATAATAAAAATGTCATAAAACTATCCCCTATAGACGCTATAACTTTTGCGCAAACCAATCAATATACGCTTATTGTGTGTGTATATATATATATGTATATATATATATATATATATATATATATATATATATATATATACTGTATTTATCAGCATATAACATAATACAGGCATTTTAAGGAAAAAAACTTACATTTAAATGCCCATCAATGCAGCCTCATCAGTGTTCATCTGAAGCCTTGTCCATCATTGCAGAATGAACAGTGTCCATTTGCAACCTTGCCCATTGTCATATGCAGCCTTGCCCAGTGCAGCCGTGCCCAGTGCAGCCTTGCCCAGTGTCGTGTGCTGTTTGCAACATTTAATGTTTAAATTTGCCGCGTACTGTGTACTCGGCTCGCAGTCCAGCTATTGGGCGGGACTGTGAGCAGAGCCGAGCTGAGCCCAGTACACTCGGCTCGGTCTTTTTCAGCAGCACTTGCTCCTCTCATCCTCTCTGTAACAGCAGGGAGGCGGGGCGGCGTGACTGTGTGCGGAGCTGAGCACTCGGCTTGGTCTTTTTCGGCGGCGCTCGCTCTTTTTTTCTTTTTTTTTTTTTTTTACACAGAGAGTGGGGATCGGCATATAACACGCACCCACGATTTTCCCTGATTTTAAGGGGAAAAAAGTGTGTGTTATACACCAATTAATACGGTATATATATATATCTCACATACACTGCTCTTTTATGATGGGCATATTGGCACCTATAAAATGGTTTATGAGGCTGCTTTCACCCTGATCCGCAGGTACAGCGCAGTGCACCTGCGACTTTCCTGTGGGTTAGCTGCACTGAGCCATAGACTTCTATTATATCCTGCAGGCTTGGTGCGCTTTTTCAAAACGGCTAACCTGCAGGAAAATCGCAGTGCATCAGTGCGAAAGCAGCCTTAGGGTGCTCAGGACAGTAAGGGCAGTGATAATGTGGGAGGAAGAAAAGCCCATATAATCCAATCAGATACATTTTTATTTTGGAGACTATTCATTACTATTGCTCTTCCCTTTGCCTATACAAATGTTCTTCATTAAACAAATGCCTGCTGTTTCAGTAGTAATGAAAAGTATATTTACTGTAGGGTCACATGAACCAGAGTAAATTTTGTTGGCAGAAAATTGATGCAAGTATAAATTGTGACTAGTGCTGCCCATCCACATATAATTTGTGAAATCATAAATACTATCCCTGTGATCCATTACTAAGCTGCATCTAGATTGTTGGTTTACAGAAGTGGTCAGGAGAAGCAGGGGATGAAGGTCAATGTTTGCTCAAAAGTGTATATTAATTTTCAGTGAGCACTGACTGCTAAATTGGTCTCCAGCTTCCTCTGTCATTTGTAGACTCCAGACATACTGTCTCCCTGCAGAAGTTCGTTTTTTTTTAATTAAATTTGGGTAGCACTAAGAATTTAGGTAGGATGGTCTAGCCCAGTGATGGCGAACCTTGGCACCCCCATGATGCTCACTTATACTGCAGAGTGCATGAGCATCATGGGAAATGTAGTTCCAAAACATGTGGAGTGCCAAGGTTTGCCATCACTGGTCTAGCCATTCCCAAGAACTATGAAGAGCCAGTATATGACACAATTTGCCAAAAACCGTCAGGCCCCCTTCACACATGTGCACTGCAATACCACATAATGTGTGGTTTGTTAAGGCAGCCAATTTGTTTTGAATGGTCTGGTAATGCTCATGATACAGGACAAATCATGTTTTTTTTTTTTTTTTAAATACCCTGCACCACAATGCCCAGATGGTTCTGTACTGCAGAGGAGCATCAAGGTAGAGTAAGGAGACTATCTGGGGTTCCAGAAATGCTGTTGCCTTGCCCTGCATGATCTCTTTAACCCCTTTGCCGTTACACGTTCCCTGGAAAAAAGTGCAAAAAAAAAAGTTGCTTTTTTTTAACGTGTGTGAAAATATCCATTTTGGATCTAAAAATAAGGACTTAAAGTCCTGCTAGATCACTTTAGGCTGGCCCCTTTTGCAGGTATAGCTATGTAAAACATTAAAAATAATTGCCTATACTGATTAGAATCCAGTAATAAACTGTCTCGCCCTACTCTGCATATACTAAAATGCTCTATATTTTTTGGGACTGTGTCGAATTTGTAGAGGCCAATCTGCTGACAGCCTAAAAAATTAGTTTAGGTTCACATCTATGAAGCCGCTCCTTTGCGTTTTTCAGGCACGTATAGCAGTGCGTTTTGCCCAAAAGCACCTTTCCCTCTTGTTGATGGGGACAAGGGCCTCTCCCCGACAACCCTGGGCTGTGGTTGTTGGGGTCTGCGGGTGGGGGGCTTATCGGAATCTGGAAGCCCCTGGATCCCGGCCCCCTTCCTATTTGAATGGGTATCAGGTACATCGTACCCCTACTCATTCACCTCAAAAAGCAGTGACATTTTTTTAAAAGCAAGCCAGTTTTTGACAAGTCCTTTATTAAAAAAGAAGCCCCGAGCTGTCTTCTCCTTTTGCTATCTTCTCCTGGAGCTGCCTTCTCCTTCTGCTGTCTTCTCCCCAAGCTGTCCTCTTCTTCACTGCCGGTTACCCATTAAAATCAAAAAAAGACTGCCTCCCTCTGTTTTGTTGTTGCCCACTGTCTGGCACCTCTTATATAGCCATGGGGCGTGGCCATTCGATGAAGTCACTTGGAGACACCACCTCTTGTGCCGGCAATTCTTTTTTTTTTTTACATTTAGCCGTCAGCGGGGAACCTGCTGACAGCTGATGACTCATCGGTTGTTAAGGACGCGGCAGCCGGCTTCCCGGCACCATCCTTAGCAACCAGCTATATACAGTGTTTAAAGAGAAAAATAAAAACCGCAAAACACATCAAAAATCGCATCACAAACACAACACTTGCTCTTCTGGTGCAATTCCATTTAAACCTATTACACGCAAAACGCGGAAAAAAAGTCCCCAACCCTTTCCAAAAATGCAATAGATGTGAACGTGTACCTTAGAAAACCATGTTTAATGGACTATAGTGCATTTCTGCAGACTGCAAAACACACAAAAAAAATGCATAGGTGTGAACCTAGGGTTAAAGAGAAGCTTTAGTCTCCTCCCCCAAAAATGAAACGTCAGCAGCTACGAATATTGTATTCAAAACATAAAGAGTAGCGCTATATAAATATTCAATTACAACATGAAAATATAATTCAATTTTTTTTCAAATTTATAGTTCAAATAAAAGCAAATGGCAAAAGTCCAATAAAAATATCGTAATAAAATATAATCCAGTGAGAGTAAATAGCGAAAACTGTGAATCATAAATTGAAATCCTCCTTATATGTGACTAGAGTATCCAGACAATTGAATGTAGCCACCATCCATCACCGAAATGTGATGTCTTGACTAAAACACCGGCACCTGTATATGGTAAAAATGCCCACTTATCAGCTATATGGGACCTTCTATAATGGAAGGTCAGCAGCACTTGTGGCTACACACCCAGCCAGGGCCTTTCAATACCGCTCTTATGGATTCCCCTCAGAGCCAAAGGTGCAGGTCATCCAGATATTACCTCCATGATTTTGTCCCAAAAATGCTTCACATAGTGTAAAATCTTAAGGTATACTTTATTAAAAAAGGTAAGGTTGCACTAACATCAATACAGTGGTTAAAACGCCTTACTAGGAATATTGCTGGCTGCCAAAGCATGAGTAACCCACGCTTCCTGGAACCGAAGAATGCAATGACGTCAGCTCGACTGACTGACAATATAAGGATACTTTCCTGTTCAGGAATCCAGCTCTTTCCTCACCGGAGCTGATTCTCCAGTCGGCTTTGGGTCTAGGCGCCGGCATCTTAACTAAGCGTGACTGGCATTAAAGACTTTTTTTTTTTTTTTCCCCCTACTACGCATGTGAGAGCTGCTCTGCTCTTTGTGAATTGTTCTGCAGTCTTCTGAGATCTGTGATGTGTCCCAGAAGGCTACAGGGGAAAAAGGAGGGGCCGAACTTCCTCTTGGATTGCCGCGGCGATCCAACTGGAGGTGGGAGCAGGTACCTATCAAAACCAGGTACCTGCTCCCCCCCCACCCTAAAAAGTGCCAGTCGTTAAAGCTGATGGGGGGAGGATGTAAACAAGCGGAACTTCCCTTTCAGAACTCTGGGCTTCAGTAAAATGGCAGGCATCGGCAAGAAGAAACAGGAACAATGCTGGAGGCAATTTAAAGCACACACTAATTTTGGTTGCACAATTAGTGTGGAATGTATGTTCCTTGCTAAAGAACATTTATTTTTTTATCAAGTTGTTATGGGTAAAGTTCTGTGTTAAAGGAGACGTAGGACCAAAGCTTTTTCGGCCATGTTTCTTTTAGGGATCACTTAGTTGTGCACTCCTGTGACCTGTATTCATTCGACGGTGAGCTAAAAGGGCTGAAGCAAGGGGGAGGGTAAGACGAACCTTTTCTATTTGCTCCCCTACTCCTATGTTCACTTTCCAGGAGGGGGGTCCTCACCCATGTGTAATCTCCGATCCAACACTGGCATACCCAACATATGCTAAGAATTTGCTGTGACCTTAAATGACCAATGGGTGGACAAGACAGCTAGGAAGCACATAGGAGGTAAGGCCCTACTTATCTTAAAGCAAACCTGTTACTTTGCACTGAATAAGCCAAGCATGGGTTTTATTTATGGATTTAATTTGCCTTTGAAAAGTCCCACGCAGATTAGAAGAAGTTGTTATACTGTTTGGAGTGACTGCACCACAATACAGCAGTCATAAACCATGATAAGTCCATAACCATGTAATATATCTTAAGCTTTTTTTATCTGCAGCCATAAATTGAGACTAGAGCTGCACGATTCTGGCCAAAATGAGAATCACTATTTTTTTTTGCTTATAATAAAGATCACAATTCTCTCACAATTTTCATGGCATAACATCTTTTACATTGTCTTAAACATTATCTTTAACATTATACAAAAAAATTGGGCTAACTTTACTGTTTAGTTTTTTTTTAATTCATTAAAGTGTGTTTTTTTTTTTTTAAATTAAGTCCACTGCGCAAAAACAGTGTGACATAAAATATTGCAACAACCGGCATTTTATGCTCTAGGGTCTCTGCTACAAATATATATATATATATATATATATATATATATATGTGTGTATATATATATATATATGTGTGTGTGTGTGTGTGTGTGTATATATATATATATATATATATATATATATATATATATATATATATATATATATATATATATATATATATATGTTTGGGGTTTTAAGTAATTTTCTAGAAAAAAATACTGATTTTAAGCAACAAGCGTCAGCAAAAAGTTTAGTCTTTAAGTGGTTAAACTGACCTAATTTACAGACCAAGTTCATTCCTTTGATCTAAAAGTACCAAGTGTTACAATGTTTCTCTTTATCTGCAGCTAAGCAATGTTGTGATAAACTTGGCAGGCTGACTGTTTTTTTTTTTTTTTTACAGCTGTCAGCTGTAAGCAGAGAACTCTCTGCACTGAATCGGGAAAATACTGTGTTTAAGATCGCAGAGGGGGGTAGAATCGGGATCTTGATTCTTTAACGACTAATCGTGCAGTCAGTTATGTCTTATAGTTGATTGTTTACCGCTGAGGGTTAATAGGGCCTTTCTTTTGTGTGTTTGACCTGTTCCATCTCCTGTCCAGTAGTATATCAGGCCTGCATAGGTAGGTTTTGTCTATTTCTCATAGTCGGACTTTAATTCCTGTTGTCTTTCTTGACCAGCTATACACATGTACGTTGATGAAGCATTTGCTATGTCAAGGGAGAGCTGGCCAAATTTTCCTGGTAGCCATGTTGTCACGGTTTCCCATCATCCGTTGACGATGGAATGCTCAGATATGTTCACCCTATGCAACTAATGTAATTTATGTGCTATTTATTTTTCACTTTCGTTTTCAACGGTTTATACTAAACAGCTATTCTATGTAACATAGAATTTTGGCTTATGATTCAGTTTGCAGGAGTATAAGGAACTGCAGGACCTTCTCGCATGATTTTCGACCCAGGGGGAGGACAGTGCTTGAACCATGGACCACACTATCCTGCATATTTACAGACCTAGGCTCCACACCATTCAAAATATGAAATGCTGGCATCTAAAGGAATGTAGGTTGCGGGTTGGCTAGGTACAGGATTAAAATTTGAGCCCCTCAGCAGGTGGGCTGTGTTCCTGGGGTTGGTTTATATGCAAAACGTTAGATTTGTCTGTTGCGTATCTTTTAGTATTTTCCCAGTCAGGCAATAAATATAATTAAAATGCAAATCAAAACCTGAATGGATGCACATTACCAGACATGCACAGTTCAAATTTTCTTTTTATAAAATGGGTAATGAATTATACATCTAGCAGTGTTTTGTACCTGGGAGGGAGGAGGAACCTTGTTTGAGGCAGATGTTTTAGAAAACAGGACATAAGTTATCAAGTACCTTGAATACAGAAAGAACAGGCGGCTGAGAACTTAACAGAAGATGTAAACACGCCAGAGGCCTGCGGCAGAAAAGGCAGACATTTTATAGCTATGCTGCCAAGGCAAATGCATTCACTAAGGTGTCCCTGGATGCCTCAGAACGTACATAGCAATATGTACTGTGTGTGTGTATATGTGCATATATATACAGTATCTCACAGAAGTGAGTACACCCCTCACATTTTTGTAAATATTTTATTATATCTTTTCATGTGACAACACTGAAGAAATGACACTTTGCTACAATGTAAAGTAGTGAGTGTACAGCTTGTATAACAGTGTAAATTTGCTGTCCCCTCAAAATAATTCAACACACAGCAATTAATGTCTAAACCGCTGGCAACAAAAGTGACTACACCCCTAAGAGAAAATGTCCAAATTGGGCCCAAAGTGTCAATATTTTGTGTGGCCACCATTATTTTACCTTAGGCCCGGTTCACACAGGGCCGGCACGACTTGCAGGTCGTCTCGCTGAGGCGACCTGCACATCACTTCCATGGCGACTTGCAAAACGACTTCTGTATAGAAGTCTATGCAAGTCGCCCCAAAAGTAGTACAGGAACCTTTTTCTAAGTCAGAGCGACTTGCGTCGCTCCGATTAGACTGGTTCCATTGTACAGAACGGGAGGCGACTTGTCAGGCGACTAGGTCGCCTGACAAGTCGCCCCCGTGTGAACCGGCACTAAACCTTCTTGGGTGATATTCATGTTGATATTCATGCTTCACTCAATGAACTGTAGCTCCCAAGTGCCGGCAGCACTCATGCAGCTTCAGACCATGATATTCCCACCACCATGCATGGCTGTCCTCCCAGAAGGAAGCCTCTTCTAAACATGATGCACAAGAAAGCCTGCAAACAGTTTGCTGAAGACAAGCAGACTAAGGACATGGATTACTGGAACCATGTCCTGTGGTCTGATGACACCAGGATAAACTTATTTGATTCTGATGTTGTCAAGCGTGTGTGGCAGCTACCAGGTGAGGAGTACAAAGACAAGTGTGTCTTGCCTACAGTCAAGCATGGTGGTGGGAATGTCATGGTCTGAAGCTGCATGAGTGCTGCTGGCACTTGGGAGCTACAGTTAATTGAGGGCCAACATGTACTGTGACATACTGAAGCAGAGCATGACCCCCCTCCTCTCGGAGACTGGGCCGCAGGGCAGTATTCCAACATTCCTAACACACCTCCAAGATGACCACTGCCTTGCTAAAGTAGCTGAGGGTAAAGGTGATGGACCGGCCAAGCATGTCTCCAGACCTAAACCCTAATGAGCATCTGTGGGACATCCTCAAATGGAAGATGGAGGAGTGCAACCTCTCTAACAACCACCAGCTCCGTGATGTCATCCTGGAGGAGTGGAAGAGGACTCCAGTGTCAACCTGTGAAGCTCTGGTGAACTCCATGCCCAAGAAGGTTAAGGTAAAATAATGGTGGCCACGCAAAATATTGACACTTTGGGCCCAATTTGGACATTTTCACTTAGGAGTGTACTCACTTTTGTTGCCTGCGGTTTAGACATGAATGGCTGTGTGTTGAGTTATTTTGAGGGCAAATTTACACTGTTATACAAGCTGTACACTCACTACTTTACTTTGTAGCAAAGTGGCATTTATTCAGTGTTGTCACGTGAAAAGATATAATAAAATATTTAGAAGAATGTGAGGGATGTACTCACTTTTGTGAGATTCTGTGCATGTATTCTATCATATATATATACACACATACGCACTAGAGCTGCACGATTCTGGATAAAATGAGAATCAAGATTTTTTTAGCTTAGAATAAAAATCATGATTCTCTCATGATTCTCGGCGTAACATCATCTTTTACATTATACAAAATTGGGCTAACTATACTGTTTAGTTTATTTTTTTTAATTCATTGAAGTGTATTTTTTACCGCCGGGCAAATACAGTGTGATATATTAAATATTGCAATGATCGCCATTTTATTCTCTAGGGACTCTGCTTAAAAAATGTATATAATGTTTAGGTGTTCTAAGTAATTTTCCAGCAAAAAATAAAAGATTTTAACTCGTAAGCAACAAATGTCAGAAAAAGGCTTAGTCTTTAAGTGGATAAACTGCCCTCATTTGCAGACCGAAGATCATCGCTTTGAACTAAAAGAACCAAATGATACATTTTCTTTTTATATCGGCACTGAGCAATGTTGTGATAAACTTGACAGGCTGCCTTTTTTTTTTGTCATCTGTGAGCAGAGAACAGCTCTGCACTGAATGGTGGAAATGCCAGATTAGTGAGGGGGGTTGAATCGAGATCACAATTTTTTAACGATTAATCGTGCAGCTCTAATATGCACACACTGATAAGCCATACCATTATGACCACTGACAGGTAAAGTGAGTACCCTTGATTATCCCATTACAATAGCATGTGAAAGTGGGTTGGATATATTAAGCTGCAAGTGAACATGTTGATATGTTGAAGTTGATGTGTTGAAAGCAGAAAAAATGGGCAGGCATATAGATTTAAGTTGACAAGGGGCATATTTGTAATGGCTAGACGAGAGGGTCAGAGCAACTCCAAAATTGCAGCATCTGTGGGACGTTTCCAGTCTGCCGTGGTAAACACCTACCAGAAGTGGTCCAAGGAAGGAACACCAGCAAGGCTCATTGATGCAGGTGGGGAGTAAAGGCTGGACCGTGTAGTCTGATACAAAAGTAGAGCTAATATTGCTCAAATTACTGAAAAAGTTAATGCTGGTTACGATAGGTGTCAGAACACACAGTACATCGCAGTTTGTTGTATATTGAGCCATGTAGCCGCAGACCTTTCAGGGTGCCCATGCTGACTCGTGTCGACGGCCAAAAACATCTACAATGAGCAAAAGAACTGGAACACGGAGCCATAGAAGAAAGTATCTTTAAGATGCTGACTTGGCCTCCAAATTCTCCAGACTTCAATCTGATCAAGCATCTGTGAGATGTGCTGGAAAAACAAGTCTCATCTATGGAGGTTCCACTTCATAACTTACAGGATTTAAAGGATCTCATACTGACAGGTGGAGTCCATGTCTCGATGGGTCAGGGCCTGGTGGCATAAGGGGGACCTACTTAATATTAGGTGGGTGGTCACAATGTTATGACTGATCGTTGTGTATATTTACACACTGCGAATACACCATCTGACTACCCTAAACAATGTGTAGCAGATCTGCACAGGAGCCATAATCCCTGGCAGACCATGTGCAATGCTGGTGTACACTTTCATAAAGACTTAAAGCTGAACACCAGACCAGGTAACCACAGCAAAGTTTTTACTTTGCCTGGCATGGGAAAAAATGAAGGTTTGCAGTTAGGCAATTTAAGCAGAACTTCTAAATTTACAATTGATATATATATATATATATATATATATATATATATATATATATATATATATTTTAACACAGTTGTGCTCATAAATTTACATACCCTAGCAGAATTTATGATTTTTTTTTTTTTGGCCATTTTTCAGAGAATATGAATGATAACACAAACTTTTCTTTCACTCATGGTTAGTGTTTGGTTGAAGCCATTTATTGTTAATCAACTGTGTTTACTCTTTTTAATTTAAATTTTTTATTTCAGGTACTTATATAGCGCCATCAATTTATGCAGCGCTTTACATATACATTGTACATTCACATCAGTTCCTACCCTCAAGGAGTTTACAATCTAAGGTCCCTAACTCACATTCATACATACTAGGAACAATTTAGACAGGATCCAATTAACCTGCATGTCTTTGGAATGTGGGAGGAAACCGGAGTACCCGGAGGAAACCCACGCAGGCACAGGGAGAACACGCAGACTCCAGGCAGGTAGTGTTGTGGTTGGGATTCAAAGCAGCGACCCTTCTTACTGCAAGGCGAAAGTGCTATCCACTACACCACTGTGCTGCCCAGGTTCTGGAGTGGCCATCTCAGTCTCCTGACCTCAATATCATTGAGCCACTCTGGGGAGATCTCAAACGTGCCGTTCATGCAAGACAGCCCAATAATTTACAGGAACTGGAGGCATTTTGCCAAGAGGAATGGGCAGCTTTACCATCTAAGAAGATAAAGAGCCTCATCCACAAATACCACAAAAGACTTCAAGCTGTCATTGATGTTAAAAGGGAGCAATACACAGTATTAAGAACTGAGGTATGTAAACTTTTGATCAGAGTCATTTGGGTAGTTTCTGTTGTGATTATGATTTAAAAAGAGTAAGTACAGTTGATTTGATAATAAATGGCTTCAGCCAAACACTAACCATGAGACCATGAGTGAAAGAAATGTTTTTGTGTTATCATTCATATTCTCAGAGAAATGGCCAAGAAATCATAAATTCTGCCAGGGTATGTAAACTTATGAGCACAACTGTGTGTGTGTGTATGTATGTATATATATATATATATATATATATATATATATATATATATATATATATATATATATATATATATATACAGCATGCAAAACTAGCATTGTAAACAAAAAGAACACAGTTGTTGTCAGATCTCCTCCATGCTCCACCAGCTCGCTTCTAAGCCGCACTCTTTGTGTTCATTGACACAAAGTGTGTGGCTCAGCCCCGCACCTGCTCCCTCCGCACTGGTTGTAATTGACAGCATCAGGAACCAATGACTCCTGCTGCTGCCTCTAAGCCAGTGAGGAGAAAGAGAGCAGCTCTCCGGCACATCGCGAAATCGACCTCGGGCTCAGGTAAGTATAAGGGGTGGAGGGATGAAGGCAAAGAAACCTTCTGCACACAGAAGCTTTCTTTTCCTTAATGCATAGAATGCATTTCATGTAAAAAAAATCCATCTGCCTTTAGAACCACTTTAAAGCTAAAAATAATATATTACAGTTTACCGTCTTTAGATTTGGCAGCTTTTTCTTTTTTAAGGCTTTATTTCCATTGTTTTTGCTCCTGCCAGTAACATACTTCCTTTCCTAGGGTGACAACACTCACTCACTGTACTGTATCTGTGGAAGATCGGTGTTGTTATCCTAGGAGAGAACTACAGAACAGTATTCTTCTCTCCATAGTATAGTGGAGGGAATGTTTTGTAATTCACATAGAGACCTGAGAACAATGCAAACTGATTATTATTATTATAAAGGATATTATACAGGATTTATATAGCACCAACAGTTTATGCAGCACTTTACAAGATAAAAGGAGACAATACAGTTATAATACAATAAAATACAAGAGGATTAAGAGGGCCCTGCTCAGAAGAGCTTACAATCTAATAGGGTGGGGCAGGTGGTACAAAAGCTTGTAACTGTGGGGAATGAGCTGATGGAAGTGGTAGGAGATTAGTTGGAGATGTGATAGGCTTTCCTGAAGAGATGAGTTTTCAGGGATCGCCTGAAGGTAGCAAGAGTAGGGAATAGCCAGACCAGTGGAGGTAGCGAGTTCCAGAGGATGGGAGAGGCTCTGGAGAAATCCTGGAGACGAGTATGGGAGGAGGAGACGAGAGGGCTTGAGAGTAGGAGGTCTTGAGAAGAGCGGAGAGGACGATTTGGGTGATATTTGGAGACAAGATTGATGATGTAGCTCGGGGCAGAGTTGTGAATGGCTTTGTATGTTGTGATTAGTATTTTGAATTTAATTCGCTGGGTGATTGGGATCCAGTGTAGGGATTGGAGTAGAGGGTTGGCAGACATTGAGCAGTTGGTAAGGTGGATAAGTTTGGCAGCAGCATTCATGATAGACTGAAGAGGGGATGGCGTATGGAGAGGCAGGCCAATGAGAAGGGAGTTGCAATAGTCAAGGCGAGAGATAACAAAGGAGTGAATGAGGAGCCTGGTGGTTTCATTTGTTAAAAAGGGGTGAATTTTAGAGACGTTACGGAGGTGAATTCTACAAACTTGTGACAACGATTGGACTCGGGGCTGAAATGACAAGTCAGAGTCTAGAATTACTAAGACTGCTACACAGGTAGAGCGCACAGGAATGTATCAGCTCGCAAGGTTTGTGGTGGGTTTAACAGGTGTTTTTTTATGCTTACCTTTTTTTATTATATTTAACAGATCTAGAGGGAGCAAAAAAAAACACATACTTCCATTGTAGTTTACCTTAAGCTCCAAAATGCACGCATTGTTTGCCAAGCCATGCTGCTTCCAGAATTTCACAATGTAATTGTAATTTGCGACAACAATAAATATTCCTTATAGAATGGATCTGACATTGTAGAATGTTATTATTCTGTCCTTTTACGAATCCTGTGCCCTTCTCTCATCACCTATCCTTCAAAACTCCGTGAAGCTGCTTTGCACATTCTTTTTTGCTCACTTCTAAAACATGGTTCTCTCCATGCTGGGAGTTCTATTCAGCTCCATATTGACCTGTCTGCTCCCCACTTACAAATTAATGTATGTAAATTAATGTGCTTTAGTACAGATATTGTGGCTCACTCTGTAGAGGAATGACTTACATGGCTGGGCTTACCAATTCTGACAACCCAAGTTCAAATCCCCATACATTTTACATTGCTTGCGGGGATTAACCTCAGATACGGTTTCTTACTCTAATGGAATGACTCTTAACTATATTCTGAGTTTTTAATCCTTTAACTTCTTTTTCAGGTTTTTGAAATGGGAACCCAAGTGTGGTTTACTATCCACTGGCAAATTGCCTCACATAGTAAAGAAAATAGATCTTCCATTTTCAGGGCAGTGCCCTGCTGTGCTTTTGCTAAAAGCACAGCTAACCTGCGATTTTCGTGCAGGTTACTTGCACTTTCCCCTAGACTTCTGTGATAGAGTGCACCAAAGATGCAGCATGCAGGGGTTTTAGTGCACTTTTTGAAACCACACCAAAATCGCAGGTCCTCATAGAAGTCTATGGGAAAGCGTAAGTAGCCTCGGGTTAGCTGCGCTTTAGCAAAAGTCCAGCAGGGCACACACTGCCCTTTGATCTTGATTGTAAAGACTGGCAATACATGCATCATTTTTTTATGTTATTTTTTTTGATCAACCAGCAAGTTGATTGAAAAAATTATAACAAACTGATTCCCCCATCTACACAAGCGAGGTGGATGGAGGAATCCTCCCCACTGTGCTATTGTATTTTGACAGCAGGGGTCCTGTCAAAATACACTGATGTGTGCAGCAGCCAAATGGCTACAGACATTGTTCAAATGAAATTTAGTTTTGGCATTAGATTGATTTCTTTCAAACGGGAATGGCCATAGATGGGTCAAAATGTGGCCAGTCCCTGCTGAACCAGATGTATTTCAATCCATTTATGGCCAACTTACAGAGAATCTTCAGTCTTAACAAAAAATTAAAAGTCAGCAGCAACAAATACTGTATTTGTTGACTTTTTAAAAGAGGACACTATCCTGTCCAAGTTTCAGCACCGTCTTCACCTGGGCCAGTTCCTAGCCGGTCTTCGGGTCCGTGGTGCCAGCATGTTTACTAACAGAAGCCGGCAGTGACTCCTTGCGGCTTTGCAACCATCTGGCTTGCGCTTGCACTGTGACATGTCCCAGAGGGTTTTGTTGGGTGATGTAGTGGTTAAGAACTTCCGTTCCAATCGCCTAGGTGGTCGGAGTAGAAGTAGGAGTGGATACCCGTTAAAGCCCCCCCACCCCAGAAAAAAAAACTCACAAGAGGGAGAAGGGGTGACGTAGGTGTTAAAGTGGAACTTCCCTTTTAGAGTGAGGTTCAGCTTTAAGTGTTGGTACTGTCTCTAATGCATGGTTTCTCAAATAGAGTTCGTGGAAGCCTAGGGTTCCCCCTGAGGATGCTAGGGGTTCCTTGAGCAGTGAATAATGGTATATTAATCTCCCACCGGCACTTGCCACCAATGAAAATAGGCAATTTTCCACTATCCACCAATGTAAGGGGTCACGTCTATAATGTATTTACTGCCTTTTATTTATTTTTTTTTTTTGTAGGGGGTTGGTAACCAAATTCTATACCCTGGATGTCAAATTAGCTAGGTATGCCATATTACTTATTCATTAATTTAATACTTCAACTTATTGAACATGCTCTTGTACCATAAGCTGTAGGTATCATCATTTTTAGTAGGGTTCACAAAGGCACTTTAATTATTTCAAGTGTTCCTCAGGGGTAAAAAGGTTGGTCTAAAGATATGAATTGGTACCCTGGACCTTACAGTTCCTTTGCAGAACAGCTGTGTAACTGCAAGGCCCAAGAGCCCGGACCAAAGGATACCATGAGTGTGTTTTGTATCCCATTTAAGTGTGTTTTTTCTTCTATTAAAAAAAAAGTCCCAAGCCCCATATAGCAGGAAATTTATTTTTTTTTAAATCCAAGGACCCAAAAAAAAACTTAGTTTCCATCCTTGGACCCAAAAACAAACTAATCTTTTAGAGTTTACATCAAAGTCAGGTGGTGACCCATCACAACCACATATGCAATCCAATTTGGAGTTTCTACTGCAATAGCTAAAACAGCAGCACACCCAATATATATACATATATATTTAACCCAACCACCTACTGGCCCAATCACTTTCTGAGTAGAGAAAGGGTAGAGGTGTGAAAGGCTTGGAACCTACATGATATGTAGGTGCACTGGTAGGGTGTTCAGATGACCCCTTTACTAGCTCACCTCTACCCCAACCATTCACAGTAAATAATCTACCCTATAAAACAAGTTGCAGGACCAGGTAGTAGTATAGCGTATCCAACTGATTTTGCTTGTTGTTAGCCCTTATACAGGGGCAGTCTTTCTATAACCTTCCATTAGCAAAGCTCAAACTCAAATGGTTTTGTGTAAAATCTGAAAATTGCCTTTTGCCTCCAGCAGATCCTTCAACAGATACTTCAAATCCTATAGCGATGTAGCGGGAGCAGTTAGGTAATGAATGCCATTGGCAGCATTTCTTTGCCCAGCTTTGCAGTGTCGAATTTGACAAAAAGATGGGGTCATGCTTCAGCTCTACATCCATCAAAGCCTTATATATTTTCAAACGTAAAGGTTCTTTGACTCAATCTCCATCATCGTTGTCTTGTTATGTGCGTTCTTTTATGGCATTTTCTGAAAACCGGTGATCTTCGTAATGGATAACGTATGCGAGGCTTTGATAATCTGGCTAAGTGGGAGCTGACCTCTATCACATTTCTATGTGAAAGGTAATTAGCTGATTGATGTTTGGCCTCAGTCGCTAGCGATCATCTCTCCGGGAAGGCAATGAAATTTTGTCGAATGAGAGAATGACATTTTTATTTCCTGGAACAAAAGCTGCTAAAAAAAGAAAAGACAATGAAGCTCTTTCTTTTTCTCATGTCTTTGTGGCGGCTGTAACATTTCTCGAGACTCTAAATTGCTTTTTGTGTAGGTTTTGCTGAAGGATTATAGGTAGAAGTGGAATCGTGGCCTGTACTTCTATTGTGAGAAATTTATAGTTCAAAGCTCAAGTCATGCTTCTGGGCCGGTCAACAGCGGCAAAGAAGAAGCACTAAGTGGATGACTAAAGGTGCGCAGTGTCTACACATGGACCGATTTATCAGCCCAGAAGAGTCATTTGAGACTTTGTGTTGATACTGCACTGTATTTTGGCAATTACAAAAGAAAAAAAAGGGGGGTTCCCAAAAGGAAACCCCAGGTCGGACTTTGAAGGCACAGCAAACCAAGGGGATATCAAAAAATATAAACTTTAATTGAAATATAAAAATATACATATACACAATACACAAAAGGGCATAAAAAAGATATAAAAATCATATATAATAAATATACATGATGTGAGCCCTAATGCGTCTACGCGTTTCATTGTCAAAACTTCTTCAGGACGCACCCGGGTTTCAATAATTTCACTGTATTTTGGTAGCTCCAATTTTGTAGAATAGCCATGCTAGTTACTACAATGCTCACGAAAACGAGGATTGCCTTTTGCCCACCGCAGCAACGTCCCACAGGGTTAGTTTGCAACTCTCGGCAAGCCTAAGGTACTTTCTGTAATTTTCACCGGCCATAGGGGAGTGCTGCATGCATTGTTTATATTGAACAAGACTTTGATTGTTTTTAAATAAATTCCATTATGGTTTTTACACCATTGGCACTGTCATAGATTTTTCTTCAGCACAGCAGTTAATTGCCCTCCACTACAGGAGCTTTCACTTAGCACTATTCACCATGGAAGTTGTTTGGTTGTTTTTGTTTTTTTATTCTAGCACCACTCCTGGTGCATTGACAGCTGCTTGTGGCTCCCCACATGGTACCATCCATCCTCTACTAGGGGCTCACTTTCTTTGTCTCCTAGCGGCAGACTTGGTTGTTGTTATATTAGGTACTACAATGACACATCCTAACTGCTTAAAATAAACTTTAGTCAGAAAATTAAAGGGGTTGTAAACCCTCGTGTTTTTTCAGCTTAATGCATCTTATGCATTAAGCTGAAAAAACACCTGGAAGTGACCAGCACCCCAGCCCCCCTGTGTTACTTACCTGAGCCCTGGAACTTGACCCGGCAGGGATGCGCTGTCTCTCTGCCCGGGGTTTTCGGCTCTTGATTGGATAGATTGATAGCAGAGCAGCCATTGGCTTCCGCTGCTGTCAATCAAATCCAATGACGCGGGCGCCAGGGGCAGGGCCGAGTCATACATTTGGCGGCTATGGACGCCGAATGCTGGACTCGGGAGCGCGCCCGCAAGGTGACCTCCTTGGGAGAGTGCTTCTCCTAGGGGGTTATCTGATGTGGGGAAGAGCTGCTGGGGGACCCCAAAAGATGAGGTTCGGGGCCACTCTGTGCAAAACGAATTGCAAAGTAGAGGCAAGTATGATGTTTGTTATTTATAAAAAAAAAAAACAACCCTTACAATCACTTTAAGTCCTGTTAGATCATTTCAGGCCTATACTGTTAAAAAAACAGCAATACACTGTTTCACCCTGCTCTGCACATGCTCAGTTGCTCTCCATTTTTAGGCACTGTGCCGAAAATGTAGAGGCTGATCTGCTGACAGCCTAAAGATTTGCTGCTGCTCAGGGGCTCTGGGCTTCAGCAAAATGTCAGCCTCCAGAAGAGACAGAAACAATGCTGGAGGCAATTTATTTACATTATTATGTGGAATGTATGTTCCTTGCTAAAGAACATTATGTTTTATCAAGTTGTTATGGGTAAACTTTCCACTGTAAGGTAATATATAGTCGTTTTCAGTATATTTTCGTTCTTTATTATAGTACACCATTTTTGTGTACTTCAAAGCTGGAAGCAGAGTCTTCATATGAAATGAGTAAATGGCTTCCCCCCCGTGTACATGTAAAAGATTAGCACACATTGATACCTTTTGTGTATTTATATCAAACATTTTTACATTTGTTGATCTCTACATATACATCTAGAAATATATAGTCAAAAAGACTAAGCATTCCCTTTAAGCCTTCAGTGTAATATAAGATAAAAATCACATTTTCTCGAATGTAGCATTTTATATGAAAGATGTTCATGTCGTTCGGATTGTCTACTAGTCTGTATCTATCTGATCCAAGTGAGCAGATGGAATTCATGTAATTTGCGGACTGAGATAGGTTTGTCTTGATCATGTAAAGGTATGATGATAATTTTTCCACTGCCTTGGCAATAAACATGAAATATGATTTATAAGATGAAAACCTCTCGCTGGATTTTTTTCATCGGTATGTCTTTGAAAACACGACCTTCTACAAGGTTATTTGCCATCAAATCAAAGGCCTATTCTTAAATGTATTTATATGTATATTAACTGTGACAGCTGCTTTCTGTTTATTGGAAAGGTGTTTAACTGTTTGAAGTGGTAGTTTGTCTTTGTGAGAGGCGTTTGATTCTGATAGTGGAAGGTCTCGTAGAAAGTCATCCAGAGTACTTGAAGCTGAGATATTTATGAATTTTAGCACGAGTTCTCATTTTGTGGTTTTGTGATATTATCTGGTGGTTATTTTTCAGCGGTAATTTAATTAAATCTAAGGAGGGCTTGGGAATTTACTGTAATGGAGCTCTGCTCCAGATCTCAATAAATCCAGATCTGCCAATCAGCTTTACTAGCCTAGAAGATTCACACATGCAAACAATTGTGAGCTGCAAATTGGGCTTTTATCTGCATAAAACGTCAACTAGAAGTCAACACAACCTTCCCAGGCTCCCCCAGAACTGACGCATTTCGCTCACTCTATAATTAACAGTCTGTCACCAAAAAGCACAAAAAAGCCAAGTTTTTTAAATGTATACTTGAAAAGTTTTTTCCTTTTCAATAATTTTTTTTTTTTCACTCGTGCTTTTAAACATGGTAGAAAAATTGACTTACTACCCTTTTTTGGGTGTTCACACCTATGCGATCTGATATCTGCACCATTTGACTGTTCACACTGCGATCTGATCTGGGGGTGTCCATAACTTTACATTGACACTCCCCAGCGGTTTGCAGATGTAAGTGTGAACCAGTGTGGGAGTTGGCACTGAATCGCAGGGTTTCCCGTATCACGCCAGTGTGAACCCAGTGTAATACTGCTTTAAGCTCTATTGAATAATACGAGGTATCAGAGAGGGATCATAGGTGGGCTTTGCATTGACTTCTAGTCAACTAACCTTTATGATGAAGGGGGAGGTGTGTGTCTCACATTTTTGCATAAGGAGAGATCAGGGATTGTAATAAATGAATGATCGAACATCAAATCCACTGTAAAGGAAACCTTTTTAAAAATCAGAGCTCCACAGATCTAAAAAATTCTTGGTCAATCAAAGTGTGAAGATGGGAGTGTTTATCGTCTCTAATACACCATTGTTGTCATTACCTTCAAGTGGTAGTAAACTCTGTTACACCACTTGTACCTACAGGTAAGCCTGTCATAAGGCTTACCTGTAGGTACTGTGAATACCTCCTAAACTTGCACAGTTTAGGATACATTGAGAGTGCATGCAGCCTTACAGTGCCGGACCTTCAGAGCCTGTACCGGAAATGGCAGCTCCTGCGTGGAAGTGACGTCATCGTGCCCCTGGCCACCCATGCAGCTAGAGGCCACTAACCCACAAGGAAAAGGGGGGGGGGGTGTCAGCTCTCTTAGCGGTGACATCGTGGCGGGGGAGGGCTTCGTTTTAAAGTAAGTTTCTCATAATGTGCTTGTATGCGATGAATACTAGCACATTATGCCATTGCCTTGCAGGGAAACATTTTTTTTCTAGCAGCTGCAGGTTTAGAAGGGGATAGAAGCAGCATACACAGTCAATTAGCTGTGCTGTAATGCTAATAGGCGGAGAGAGCAGAGAGATGAGCTAATCAATGTACTGCTTCTTCTTCATTGTCCAGTCATAGGCTGGGGGAGGGATAAGATGTAGTTTTATTAACTACAATAGAGAAAAGACATTACTTCAGGCCTGGCTATGCTGTCTGGAAAGACTGTGTCAGGATGAATAGACCATTTGGGAGGTACAATCAATTCCTTATTTGCAATTTGTTGGGGAATTTAGCTGTTTTTTTGGAGTTCAGCTTTAAAGATAGAGAAACAAAAGGATCACAGTGGTTGATCTCCCTCCGAATTCCATACTGGTTGTATCACTGACCCATAAAAGTACAGATCAGGAAAGTCAGAGTCCTTATCTGCTTACCAGTTTTGGGTAACTTACTCAAAGTATTTAAAGTGGAGTTCCACCCACTTTTACAACTCTTCAGCATCCCTCACTAAACTCTGCACTGTAAATGAATTGGATATTTTAAATTTT
Source organism: Aquarana catesbeiana (assembly GCF_042186555.1). Taxonomy (NCBI): domain Eukaryota; kingdom Metazoa; phylum Chordata; class Amphibia; order Anura; family Ranidae; genus Aquarana; species Aquarana catesbeiana. The sequence continues at coordinate 56,747,934 of NC_133330.1, read as the reverse complement.
TTTTTCTCAGCACTTACTGTATATCTGCTGTATTCGTTTTTCACTTCCTCCTCCATGGCCGCGGCCCATCGCATCATTTCCTGTTTGCAATGCCTTCTGGGAAGGGGTGGCAACTTCCTCTGACACTGCCGTTGCTATGGAAACCTGACCTGAAACCTATTACACTGCTTGTGCTGCACTGAGCATGTGTGAAATCTGCAAGGATGAGATCCAGGAAGAGATACAGTCTGGCTTCAGATGCCCAGACTTAAGATGGCCACGGCCTGCTGTAAGTTTATAAAATAACAAACTGCTGCTATAAACTAACAAAACAGACCTTAGTTTACATACTAACTTTACTAGAGTACATTAAGCTTGTGTATTATAGGGGTATTTTTATTTAAAAAGTATAATTTCGGCCGGAACACCACTTTAAGCTAGAGGAACAGCCAGGCAGTGGGCATTATCAAAAGGCGAGGTCAACAATAGTAGCTATGAGTTTCTCTCGAGAAAAGTTTTCTTGGTGTATGAAATGTGGTTTGTACTGGTCCTTGTGAACTTGAATGCAATGGCTTGGCCATGCAAAGGGCAAAAATATTAGCAATCGGGGCTTTTTTTCAACGGGAACGTGGGGGAACGCAGTTCCGGCACCTCCAAGACTGATTGTATGTAATGGCAAGGGGTGCTGGGGTGTACTGCAGGCTCTATTGATGCTTGCTACTGGTGGATTTATTCTAAATGGAGGGGATCTATTTTTACAGGGGGGATTATTGTTGCTGAGAAGGTCTATTGTTGCTGGTGGGGGACTTATTGTTTCTGGGGGTGGGTTTTATGTTGCTGGGGGGTCAGTTGTTGCTGGGAAAGGTCTACAGTTGAGGGGTCTATTGATGGATGCCAGAGAGTCTATTGTTGCTGGCTGTGGGGAGATCTGTTGTTGCCAGGAGTCTATTGTTGCTGGGCGGGGAGTGGGGAAGTTTTGTTGTGGGTGGTCCATTGTTGTTAGGGGTATCTTTTGTTTCCGGCTGCAGGGAATCCATTTTACTGCTTTTCTTGCTATAAATACCAAATTCTATACAAATGACTTAGCACCACAAAATGATACTTTGTTCTATATTGGGGGAGGTAGGGAATGGAACCAAGGAATGGAGCTGAGAGGTGGGTAGGGGTGGAGAAAAGGGGTTCCCTCAGAAAGGGGGAGTTCCTGCACCTATTTTCTGAGAAAAAAAAAGCCCTGTTAACAATATACAGTATGGTGTTAGTAAATCTAATAGAGTTTGTACAAAGTGTTTGGCCTTGCATATGAACTTTTTGTCACATGTGGGTAACTTGTAGAAAGCTGTCTTTTCTTTACAAAAAAAAAAGATGTAATAACCAACTTCTTTTACATAATCTATGAAAATAGTTTGGTTTAAGGCCCCATTCACACTAGCGCGTTTTTTGATGCATTTTGCATTTTGCAGAAATGCACGGGAATTTTTTAACATGGGTTCCTATGGAACATGTTCACATCAATGCTTTTTTGTATCTCTGCGTTTTTGGAAAGGGTCGGGGACTTTTTTTCATGCAAAAAGCAGCGTTTTGCATGTAATTGTTTTCAATGGACAAGCATCAAAAACGCAAGTGCACCGTTTTTGCAGCGTTTTTGATGCGTTTTTGGTGCGTTTTTGCCGTTTTTTTTTTTTTTTTAATTTTTTTTTTTTTGTAATTTTTTTTTAAGACTGTAAAAAAAAAAGAAAAAAAAAAAAAAAACCGCAAAACGCAAATCGCGGCAAAAACGTGGCAAAAACGCGGCTCAAAAACGTGCCAAGCATGAAAAAAAAACCTCCAAAAACGCTCAAAAGCAACATGCATAGGTGTGAATCGAGCCTTAGTCACAGACTTGCTATGTTTTTCTAGGGATTTTTCTCAAATTTCAGTGATTTTCATAGATCGGTACTTTTTATATTTTGAAATGAGAGTCTTGAAATATTCCTGAGGCCCTAAAATGACGGTATTGTTTTCATTTAAAGCTCCTGGAGAAAATCAAATCAGTTTTGTGTAGGAGAAGACTTGTACATCTTGGTATGGGCTGTGGTTGGTTTGAGTTGGCTTTAGAGTATTTTCCAATCTTGTTTCTTGTGCTGCAGTGGGATGAACGGAATAATTGAATTAGATTTTTTTTTTTTCTTTCGTGTTTGGCTGGAACTTGAAAAAATGCACTGTGAGGAGTGAGTGTGTGTGTGTGTGTGTATATGTGTATATATATATATATATATATATATATATATATATATATATATATATATATATATATATATATATATATATATATATATATATTTTTATACAGTATCTCACAAAAGTGAGTACACCCCTCACATTTTTGTAAATATTTTATTATATCTTTTCATGTGACAACACTGAAGAAATGACACTTTGCTACAATGTAAAGTAGTGAGTGTACAGCTTGTATAACAGTATAAATTTGCTGTCCCCTCAAAATAACTCAACACACAGCCATTAATGTCTAAACCGCTGACAACAAAAGTGAGATACTGTGTGTGTGTATATTTATATATAAATATGTATGTATATATATATATCTATATATGTATGTATATATATATATATATATATATATATATATATATATATATATACACACACACACACACACACACAGTCATTTTTTTTTATATATATATGTATATAAGTCATTTGAAGAATTGTGAATTAATGCAGTTGCTTACCCTGTTGCCAGATGATTTAAAGTGGTTGTGAACCTCTGCAATGAAATATGAACAAAGCATATCCCTCTATAGTGTGTACTTGTTTCAATCCAGGGCACTAAAGTCTTGTACACATGGACCATATGTTGGGCGACATTCAGCCTGTGTGTTCTGCACCTGGTCCGACAGAAGCTGGCCGTTCGGCTGGCTTCTGTCATTTGGGTATGACCAAAAAAGGTCTGCCAATCGGCTCACGATGAGCACTCTCAGCCAATGACTGAGAGCACTGATCGGAGTGTTCTGGCGGACGGGCGATCCCCCTGTCAGAATACAATAGTACAGCAGGGGAGATCGCTGTATTTACATCAGATTGTACAGAGGCTTCAACCTGAGCTGTCAGTTTTTTTTTTCGTTCAGCCTTGCTGGGTTAAACAAATTACAAAAAAAATATATCAAGCGTGTACTAGGCTTAAAGCGGAACTTCAGTCATTTTTTCAACTTTCCATCTAATAAATCTTCTGCCCTTGTTGTTTTAACTTTGGATAGTAAAACATTTTTCTGCCAGTAAATACCTTATACAGCCCACTTCCTGTTTCTTCTCTGGTAAGAAGCCTAGGCTTATGACATCATGCACAGCGCTCTCTCTCACTCTCGTGAGAGTTTGCCAGGAAGGGAGGGGAGATGAGTAGTAAGAGGGCCAATGAGAGCTGCAGAGCTGGAGGTGTGCCTCTGTGTAAATCCAGGAAGTAAACAGGCAGCAGCTTCAGCTGCCCACAGTTAAAATGGATGCAGCCAGACTCAGTGGAGGGAGATTTCTGCAGCATATTTGGCAAGTACAGAATCACAGTATATATATAAAATTTGCAAAGTGGTTGGAGGAAAGCTTCAGAATGGCAAAGATGTTTTTTTTTACAAATTATGTGAGCGGACTGCAGTTCCTCTTTAAGTGTATTTCTGTCCATTGCCTCCTTTCTCTGCTATAAGCATCAGTCACTTCTGACAAGTTTTCCAGTGGAGGGAGCTCCAGCTGATTGACAGCTTGAACTCTGTTCCTGTGTGCTTTGTGAAGGGTGTGTGTCCCTTCTCTCCAATCGGCTCCGCCCCCTGCTTTTCACAGCTGAGCGATCATGTGTAAATTCTGCACTTTGAAAGAATGTGGTGGTGGTGGTGGGTGGGGGACAACTATAGATAAACAGGTACAATTTATGTAGGAAGATTTTTTTCATCTTTGTATCACCTGAGGCCAGTCACTTCACTGGGTATATGTAAGGATTTACAACCACTTTAATTCAACAACAGTCTTTCCATAAGAGTGTGTTTCGAATATTTGATGTTGGTTATGTACCTGTAAGGTTCCCCTCTCCTGTAGATATCCAAAAGCCCAGAGACTGCAGCTGGGCGCCTTCATCTTGAATGTAATGTCAGCAGACTCAGAGCTGTCATGCAAGTGACAGACCTAAACAGACAATTAGCTGGAAGAACTATGACATTTTAGGCAGGGTGGATAAAAAAATCGATCATTTAAAAAAATAAAAAAAATCAGAAAGATCGGATTTTTCTTATTTAAATTTTTTTTTTAATCAAATTTATTTTAATCGCATGCTTTTGGAGTAAAAATCTATCTAAATATAGTTTTCTATTTAAGATACATTAATAATTTAGTTTATTCAGCATAAAATGGAGCTTAGTTATGTAGCATGAGGCTGTATATTCTGCAATATACATTTTTGGTAAACTCATTCAATGAATCCAAGCTCCACAAGCTGAGATAACATTCACACAATTTCACAGTAACCATGAGATAAAACAAAGTTCAAGAATATTCTTTTTATCCCATTGCTTTACAAATCTATGTACACTACAAATTGTATGATTGAATCGGTTGTGATATCGCTGTTTTACTAACCTGACAGCTTATTATTCTAAATAGGAAACCTTCATTTTGTTTGCAAATATTAAATATTCGAACTACCAGCTAGGGCTGGGAAAAAAATCGATTTAAATCTTGAATCGAGTTGAGAGGTCAAATCGATTCAAAATTTAAGCAAATCGATTTTTTTAGATTTTTTTTTTTTTCACCGCGCCGGTCCCGAGGAGCTGCGGGCAAGGAGTTTTTAGGTGAGGCTGCAGCTTCGGCCTAGTCCGCTAGGCCGGACTCCGCGGACTAGGCCGAAGCCGCGGCCTCGCCTAAAAGCTCATGCCCGCAGCGCCTCGGGACCGGCGCGGTTTCCAAAATAAAAAAAAAACTCGATTCGAATCGTGAATCGAGTTTTTTTTAAGAGAATCGAAGATTTTTTTTTTAAAGAAAATCTCCCAGCGCTACTACCAGCAAGAATAACTCCTTACATTTAAAGAGCACCTGTCATTTCAGGTCCATCATGGCAGCGCCTGTTAGCGGGCATCCACACACCTGCTGCCGCCACGTCCCTCACCTTGTTGTGATTGAAGTGAATGGGACTGTTGGTGAGTCAATAGCGGGTCAGAGGAGGAGCCACTGTGGGACAGGGATGACAGTTGCTCTTTAAAACTTATGATTCAAATCAAATCCACCCTGATTTTAAGGAAGGAAGGGCCTGTTTTAAAGAATTGGCTCTTCCTGAAGAGGTCAAATTTTCTATCAATTTCAAAGGCACTTTGCAAGTGAAAAAAATAATCTATGAAAATCCCAAATATTACATGTAAACATTGACTTGTACTAGATTTTCCCGTGACAGAGTCTCTTGAAAGGTAGAATTGCTCTCTGTTACCATAGTCGTGTAATCTGTGATTAGTTAAGGTGCCAATGGCGTAATGACACATTTTACTGAAGTGTTTCGAAGAGAAAAAAACCACAGATGAACAGGCTGCATTTAGCCTCATTACTACAAAGCCCTAAAAAAATATGTCAGGTCTTATTCCTGGAAAGTAAGGAAAAATTCAATGTAGAAACAAAGTGAAGCAAAATGGGGAAGCCATCCTACTCACATGTCTTCTGAGCTTAGACCATTCTCACACTTACCAGGAGCTCCATGGTCACATACTTTATCCAGTGCTTCCAAGATATGTCCTTCAGGACTCAGTGGGCTTTCCTTAGGCTACCTTCACGCTGGGGGGTGTTAGCGATAAAGTGCCGCTAATTTTAGCGGCGCTTTACCGCTGAAATAACTGTATTTTTCGGCCGCTAGCTGGGGGCTTTTAACCCCTCCCCCCGCTAGCGGACAAATAAAGGGTTAAAAGTGCCGCTGTCGAACCGCTTTGCAGGCCCTTCGGCAGCACTCCCCCACCGCTCGAAAGATGCTGCTTACAGGACTTTTTCGCATAACCAGGCACAGTATGGCAGGGGTCATGCACAGGCAGGTAATCAAATTTCGACTTATGAGATGCTGAGAAAAGGTCTGACCATCCTGGTGGAATGCAAGGGATCATCTGAGGATCCACAATCATCCCATGGCTTTATATGATGCCCTTAATTAGGAGAATGGATCTGAGATGTGCCGCAGGGGCTATACCTCCTCCCACTTACCTGACCAGCCGAGGAGGGCTAAGGCCGCCATGCTGGCATGCCACGTGTGGCTTCCTTGGCATCCCGGAAGGCGGAACCCCCGAAATGACGTCACTTCCGCCGTAAACACACGACATAATGACGTCACGTGCACTTGCGGGGCCCCACACGTGTACGATCGGCAAAAAAAATGTCCGGAAGTGATCAGGGGACGCCACCGGCAGAGAAATCGCACCCTAAAATGGCCGAACTAATTTGGCTGTCTAGTGGCGCTAGATGGGAGCACAAAATTATGCTCCCTCCCCTGCCGGGAAGACGTACACGGAGGGCCCTTCCACACGGGAACCATAGTGACCAGTAGGGCAACAAGGGATTCTAGGAAACAGAAAGGGAAATTATTTATGAGGAGCATAATAATCAGCTGAACTTACTCATAAAATCATATAGACAATGGGGAAGTATCATAAATAACAATATTACTTTGATTATTACATTTATTATTAAATATTTCAAATATATCATAAGGTAGAGATATTTAAGAGGTGTGTGCTGTCAACTTACTACTATATTTTTTGGTAAAAAACATCACGATGAACAGGAAATCGCGGCGTTTATGCTATATTGAAATATAGTCAAATCAGTGAGTCTTCCCAGAGGAAAAGACCCTTAAAAATGGATTCATTCAAGCCTGGGGAGGAAGTAGCTTGTAATTTGAAAATCCATCTTTGCTTATGTTGGAGCAAGATTTTGTTCCAGTCTCCTCCTCGATCGGGAAAATGAACTCGATTGAGCGCAGTAAAGGAGACTCTGGGTACTTTATAATTGTGTTCATGTCTGCCAATTGGAAGAAGACGATTTCCAATCTGCATACTGTAAACGTGCTGGGACACACAACGCCAAAACCTTGCCTATATAGTATGCCCCACACTCACATACCATGAGATACACCACCCCATGGGTTTGACAGTTCACAAAATGTGAAGGATTAAAGGTTTCCCCATTAGGAAGACGGAATGTTTTTTCTCGTCGTATTAGGGAGCAGTGTGAACAGTGTGAACGAACCAAAAACTGGAAAATGTTTTTTCCTTTTTTGTTAATTTCTAATCTCATTCTGAACGAGTTTATCTTTAATTAAAGTAGCTCGTTTGTAAGTAATTAAGGGATTAGCTGACACAAAAGTGTTAACTCTAGGGTCATCCGTAAGTATAGTCCAGTGTTTTTTGGACTATATTTTTGATTGCATTATGTTGTCTTGAGAAACGCAAAATAATCCTAGTTGGATCCGGATTAGAGTTGTTCCTCTTTTTGTGCTTGAACAACAGTTCACATCTAGATGGTGTGACAGTCTTGTTATATGCTTTCCGTAGACATGATCGACTATATCCACGTGCTAGTAATCTACGTTGGAGATTTACAGCTTCCTCATTAAAAAGGGCGTCATTCGAACAGTTCCTGCAAAGGTAGTGTCTGTATGGAATAGAGTTTTTTAATGGTGTGGGATGGAAGCTATCCACATGCAGCACGGTGTTGCCGGCAGTGCTTTTACAGAACAACGTGCTGGACAATTTGCCCTCAAGGTTGCGTTTGACCTGCACATCCAGGAAATTCATGATGTTGTGGTCATATGTCATCGTAAATTTAAAGTTCCCTGGGGGCACCCGTACGCGTGACTTCTTGTAAGCCGTACTCCTTGGGGTGCCATCCTCCTCTTCCTTTGGGGTACCGTCTGGCCGGGGAGCACGTAGGATCATTTTGACAGTTTTTAAGGGATTTCTGGTTAGGAGGGTTTTTCTGAATACACCTCCCACAGGGTAAATATGTTACTTTTGTATTTCATACATATTATGATTTATGAATCACCTGTTAAAATTTGACATGTGTATATGTAATGTCTCTTGCAGCAAACTAATTCTCTGAAGAAGACCCTACTTACACGGGTCGAAATGCGTCAGAGTTTTGTACACTTGACATTCTGATATGTAATGCCATGTATAATTCTCTGTTTGCATTTTATGTATTTGGAATGGTTTTTATTCTCCTACCAGAGCTCATATTTTAACTGCCATGGTATTATCTCGTGTAAACTTTAATAAAATATTTTTCTAAATATATTATTTACTGGAATTACTTACCTTGCTGCTAACCCCCCCCTGGGGGAGCCTTCCCATAAGAAGTTAGTAGTCTTACAGCCTTCAAAGACTAAGGCTGGCCATAGACTAAAGCCTAGTACACATGGGCTGATTGCCAGCCGACATTCAGACCGTGTGTACAATGGGCGGTTTCTGTCGAAGGGTGATGGCCGAAAAAGGTCTGCTGATCGTCCCCTGATCAACGCTCTCAGCCAATGGCTAAGAGCACTGAATGGAGTGTTCTGTCAGAACACAACCCTCTGAATGTACGAGTGTGTATGAGGCTATAGACAGTGCTATAATGCGTGGATGGATATATCTCCCACTGTTGTCATTGTATTTTCTATGCAGCCACTGTTCGACTACCAGTCTTCTGCCTGACCCTTTTCAGTCGAAGGATGCCTACTGGGAAGGTGACGAGAGGGCTACCCACTGATTCAATTTTGGCCGATTCATCAGCCACCCTCCCACTTGACATCCTTCATTTTAAAAGGAGACAGGCTGAAAATTGTCAGCTGATCAACATCTTCATCCAATCTAATGCAGCAGAATTTTCCTCTATTTGTGCTGTATACGGTGGATGAGGAAAACTTTTTTTCATTCAACCCTTCCACCTACACACTTTTTTATTTTTGATTGAAGAGATTTTTTAGTGGGAGGAAAAGAACACGGTGGGAGAACTAGGGCCAAACATTGTAAGCACTCCCTACAAAAGCAGAAAAAAGTCAATATGCCTTTTCTGTGCATTTCCAAATCAGCGCTTTAATACTGAAGCCAAAACATTTGCATGAAAGCCCAGCAAGTAGCATATTCAGGAGGAGAGGTCAACAATGGCCGCCTCCATATTTCCCACATGACAGATTTCCTTGAAGTCTGTTTTGTACTTTTCATCATGTAAAATTTATAAACCATGAAAGCCAAAAGTGCGAGCAGTGAACTGATTAATTTGAGTTTTTACCAAAACTTTTGGCAATGCACAACTTCTGTACATTATAAATAGATCAGAGTCGGTTAGTAAGGGAGATAGCGATTTGAATTCTTTGGGTTTTAGGAAAAGCAGGCAGTACATTGTATATACCTGTCAAGTATGTATAAACCCATGAACTTCCCCAGCAATGAACTTCTATTATTTGTTGCTTTTTGGTCTGGTAAAGTGTATGTTAACCCAAAAAAAAAATTGATCCTGCTCCTTTAAAGCATGTTATATCACACAGTTATTGTGCTGTGTCATTTGGACCCCTGTAACACCTAAATACCTGGGTGATCCTGCCAGTTTCTCCCCTCCCCTCTGTAAACTGACCACGATAATCATGGCTGCTGAGCCCTGACACTGTGGTCAGTTTGCGTGTCTCCGTCATCTGCAGCCCTGCTGTCTCTCCCCTCTGCTCTTGCCCCCCCCCCGCTGCTGCTGCTGTAATAACCTGTCTTACTTTGTATAATCTGCTCGGTCTTCTAAGGATATGTCCCCCTGTGTGTGTGTTATATAAAAAAAAAAAAGCTGTATATACCTTATTTGTGAGCGCTGATCAGCAGTCAAATGACACGTTGCCCTCTCCTCCTCCCCTCCAGACTGATGTCACTGGGGGAATCTCGGCCTCTCCTGCTGCATCTGTCAGACGGGGAGAGGAGAGATGCAGCACAACACGTGACGCTGATCAGTGCTCACAGATGAGGTATATACAGCTTTTCTTTTTTTTTTATTATACAACGCACACAAAGGGGACATATCCTTTGGAAACCGATCAGATTATATAAAGTAAGACATGTGGGTTAACAAACCCTTTAAACGTATCTAAGCATTTTATTATATCTTTTCAATAGGTGAAAAAGTTGATCCTGCCAGAAATCTAGTGCTGTTCAGTGCATTCTGCATTGTTATTTCAAACAATGTTTTCAGCCCTTCAGGACATTTCCTTCCTAAGTTATAGAGAGAGGAAAGGGGAAGGTGTTCTACAGTCCTAACACACTTCTATCCTAGGGTGACAATTAGACATGTGCGCTGCCAAAAAATTTGTTTGTTTTTTTTTCTGTTTTTCGGGTCATTCGTTATGATCGCAATTAGTAAATGCGTACATTCGTACATTCGTAAATTCGTAAATTTGAAATTCAAAAATCTGAAAATTAGAGAATCTGAAAGAGTAACTAACTATTAAAATAAGTATTGTAATTTCCTTTCAAATTTGGCTGTTAGTGAACGTAACAAATACAAATTTATCCGAAGTTACGAATTATCCGAATTAATGAATACCGCATTCACACAAATGGAACGGAACAAATTATTAACCACTTCAGCCCCGGAAGGTTTTACCCCCTTCCTGACCAGAGCACTTTTTACAATTCGGCACTGCGTCGCTTTAACTGCTAATTGCGCGGTCATGCAATGCTGTACCCAAACGAAATTTGCGTCCTTTTCTTCCCACAAATAGAGCTTTCTTTTGATAGTATTTGATCACCTCTGCCGTTTTTATTTTTTGCGCTATACACGGAAAAAGACCGAAAATTTTGAAAAAAAATGATATTTTCTACTTTTTGTTCTAAAAAAAATCCAATAAACTCAATTTTAGTCATACATCTAGGCCAAAATGTATTCGGCCACATGTCTTTGGTAAAAAAAATGTCAATAAGCATATATTTATTGGTTTGCGCAAAAGTTATAGCGTCTACAAACTAGGGTACATTTTCTGGAATTTACACAGCCTTTAATTTATGACTGCCTATGTCGTTTCTTGAGGTGCTAAAATGGCAGGGCAGTACAAAACCCCCACAAATGACCCCATTTTGGAAAGTAGACACCCCAAGGAATTTGCTGAGAGGCATGTTGAGCCCATTGAATATTCATTTTTTTTGTCCCAAGTGATTGAACAATGACAAAAAAAAAAAAAAAAAAAAAAAATTACAAAAATTTGTCACTAAATGATATATTGCTCACACAGGCCATGGGCATATGTGGAATTGCACCCCAAAATACATTTAGCTGCTTCTCCTGAGTATGGGGATACCACATGTGTGAGACTTTTTGGGAGCCTAGCCGCGTACGGGGCCCCGAAAACCAATCACTGCCTTCAGGATTTCTAAGGGCGTACATTTTTGATTTTACTCCTCACTACCTATCACAGTTTTGAAGGCCATAAAATGCCCAGATGACATAAAACCCCCCCAAATGACCCCATTTTGGAAAGTAGACACCCCAAGCTATTTGCTTTGAGGCATGTTGAGTCCATGGAATGTTTTATATTTTGACACAAGTTGCGGGAAAGTGACAAATTTTTTTTTTTTTTTTTTTTTTTTGCACAAAGTTGTCACTAAATGATATATTGCTCACACAGGCCATGGGCATATGTGGAATTGCACCCCAAAATACATTTAGCTGCTTCTCCCGAGTATGGGGATACCACATGTGTGGGACTTTTTGGGAGCCTAGCCGCGTACGGGACCCCGAAAACCAATCACTGCCTTCAGGATTTCTAAGGGCGTACATTTTTGATTTTACTCCTCACTGCCTATCACAGTTTCGGAGGCCATGGAATGCCCAGGTGGCACAAACCCCCCCCAAATGACCCCATTTTGGAAAGTAGACACCCCAAGCTATTTGCTGAGAGGCATGGTGAGTATTTTGCAGCTCTCATTTGTTTTTGAAAATAAAGAAAGACGAGAAAAAAAATTTTTTTTTTTCTTTTTTCAATTTTCAAAACTTTGTGACAAAAAGTGAGGTCTGCAAAATACTCACTATACCTCTCATCAAATAGCTTGGGGTGTCTACTTTCCAAAATGGGGTCATTTGGGGGGTTTTTTTGCCACCTGGGCATTCCATGGCCTCCGAAACTGTGATAGGCAGTGAAGAGTGAAATCAAAAATTTACGGCCTAAGAAAGCCTGAAGGCGGTGCTTGGTTTTCGGGGTCCCGTACGCGGCTAGGCTCCCAAAAAGTCCCACACATGTGGTATCCCCGTACTCAGGAGAAGCAGCAGAATGTATTTTGGGGTGTAATTTCACATATTCCCATGGCATGTTTGAGCAATATATCATTTAGTGACAACTTTGCGCAAAAAAAAATAAAAAAAATAAAAAATTGTCTCTTTCCCGCAACTTGTGTCACAATATAAATTATTCCATGGACTCAACATGACTCTCAGCAAATAGCTTGGGGTGTCTACTTTCCAAAATGGGGTCATTTGGGGGGGTTTTGAACTGTCCTGGCATTTTATGCACAACATCTAGAAGCTTATGTCACACATCACCCACACTTCTAACCACTTGAAGACAAAGCCCTTTCTGACACTTATTGTTTACATAAAAAAATAATTTTTTTTTGCAAGAAAATTACTTTGAACCCCCAAACATTATATATTTTTTTTAAAGCAAATGCCCTACAGATTAAAATGGTGGGTGTTTCATTTTTTTTTTTCACACAGTATTTGCGCAGCGATTTTTCAAACGCATTTTTTGGGGAAAAAACACACTTTTTTACATTTTAATGCACTAAAACACACTATATTGCCCAAATGTTTGATGAAATAAAAAAGATGATCTTAGGCCGAGTACATGGATACCAAACATGACATGCTTTAAAATTGCGCACAAACGTGCAGTGGCGACAAACTAAATACATTTTTAAAAGCCTTTAAAAGCCTTTACAGGTTACCACTTTAGATTTACAGAGGAGGTCTACTGCTAAACTTACTGCCCTCGATCTGACCTTCGCGGCGATACCTCACATGCATGGTGCAATTGCTGTTTACATTTGACGCCAGACCGACGCTTGCGTTCGCCTTAGCGCGAGAGCAGGGGGGACAGGGGTGCTTTTTTTTTTTTTTTTTTTTTTTTTTATTATTATTATTTTTTTATCTTATTTTTAAACTGTTCCTTTCATTTTTTTTTTTTTTTTAATCATTTTTATTGTTATCTCAGGGAATGTAAATATCCCCTATCATAGCAATAGGTAGTGACAGGTACTCTTTTTTGCAAAAATTGGGGTCTATTAGACCCTAGATTTCTCCTCTGCCCTCAAAGCATCTGACCACACCAAGATCGGTGTGATAAAATGCTTTCCCAATTTCCCAATGGCGCTGTTTACATCCGGCGAAATCTAAGTCATAAAATGCTCGTAGCTTCCGGTTTCTTAGGCCATAGAGATGTTTGGAGCCACTCTGGTCTCTGATCAGCTCTATGGTCAGCTGGCTGAATCACCGGCTGCATTTTCAGGTTCCCTGTTGAGACAGGAGAGCCAGAGAAAAACACGGAAGACGTTGGGGGGGGAGGGGCATTCCCTCCCACTGCTTGTAAAAGCAGTCTAGAGGCTAATTAGCCGCTAGGATTGCTTTTACATGAAAGCCGACCGCTGGCTGAAAAGAATGATACCAAGATGATACCTAAACCTGCAGGCATCATTCTGGTATAACCACTCAAAGTCGTGAATGGCGTACCTGAAGACAAAAAAATGGTTAACAATAAAGCACAGTAAACGGTAAGGTATAAAAAATTGCATACCTGAAAAGCAAACATGATAAAACATAATAACAATAAAACATTGCAGAATAGAATACAGTAAAAAAGAACAGAACAATAGAGAGAGAGAATAGAGAGAGAAAGAACAATAAAACGACAACTATTTTTTTTTTATTTTATATTTTTGTATGTGTTTTTTTTTTTTTTTACACTTTTTTTTGTAACTAACTTTTATAACTGTAACCGGTTCCAGGTTCGGGTCTCTCAAAATGCGATGGCATCTTGGGAGACCCTGTGAAAGTGTGCCTAGTCTGTGCAATGCTGTACCCTACGCTAATACTCAACTAGTGCATGGTAGCGTTCAAAACATTCACCAATGCAAAGACCAGGATTGTCAGGACAGGAGGGACAATAATAGCGGGTGTCACGCCTATATCCGCGCTTGCTGCAGACACGACATCTTTTTTGGGGGGGGGTTCGTTGGGTAGGGGTACTCGGGAGGACATAAAGAAAATGCCTCTCATGCAGCCGACTGCATTTGGTTGGGGATGTGAATGGGGGAAGTACGGGCGCCGCAGAAGCGGTGGGTTCCCAATTAGGATTGGCGAATGCAGCAGGAAGGGCATTATGGGCACGACGGGCCTGTGTTCGTCTTCTTGGTGGCAGCGGGACACTACTTGTGCTTGCCACCTCACCAGCTTGAACTGCACTTATGGGACTCGCCACGTCACCAAGTGTTACTGCAGTGCTGGTTTGACTACGACCGGGGTGTACTAGGCCGCTGGTGCTTGCCAGTTCACCAAAACGCTACCAAAAAAACTGTTAGCGATCGCAAGGATCAGGCCTGACTCTGCGAACGCTGCAGTTATGCGTTTAGTGTTTTGTAAGTGACAGTGATCGATCGATACTGCACTTGGGTGGGCTGGGCTGGGCCGGGCGGAGGGGCAAAACGCAGGTGCTAGCAGGTATCTGGGCTGATCCCGCTAACACTGCGTTTGTGGGAACCCTAAACTGCTGGGGATGCTAGTATAGATCTGATCAGATCAGATATTGATCCGATCAGATACTATACCACTAAGGGAGGTGTACGGTGCGTGCGTGGGTGTTAGCGGTACTGGCGCTAATCTGACGCTGCCTGGGGCTGGTGCTTGCCAGTTCACCAAAACGCTACCAAAAAAACTGTTAGCGATCGCAGGGATCAGGCCTGACTATGCGAACGCTGCAGTTATGCGTTTAGTGTTTTGTAAGTGACAGTGATCGATCGATACTGCACTTGGGTGGGCCGGGCAGAGGGGCAAAACGCAGGTGCTAGCGAGTATCTGGGCTGATCCCGCTAACACTGCGTTTTCGGGAACCCTAAACTGCCGGGGACGCTAGTATAGATCTGATTGGATCAGATATTGATCCGATCAGATACTATACCACTAAGGGAGGCGTATGCTGCGTGCGTGGGTGTTAGCGGTACTGGCGCTAATCTGACGCTGCCTGGGGCGACGCATATCACCGCCGGGCGATCAGGGGGCTAAACCTTTATTCGGTAATAAACGGCGGGTGCCCTGACACTATAAAAAATAAACAAACTAACCAGCGTCACTCGTAACAGTTATACGGTGATCAGTGGTGAAAGGGTTAACTAGGGGGCAATCAAGGGGTTAAAACCTTTATTAGATAGTATATGGGGGTCCCTGACGCTATAAAACGCTGACGGCGAACCTAAATATTTACGTCTCTAACTATCGTCACCAGCGACACTAATACAGCGATCAGAAAAATGATCGCTTAGTGACACTGGTGACAGGGGGTGATCAAGGGGTTAAAACTTTATTAGGGGGGGTTAGGGGGGTATCCTAGACCTAAAGGGGGCTACCACTCACTGCCCTAACACTGTAACTGTCACAAACTGACACTATGCAGTAATCAGAAAAAAAAAAAAAAAAATACTGCTAATGTCAGTTTGTGACGGGGGGGGGGGTGATTGGGGGGGGGTCGGGGGGCGATCGGGGGGGGATCGGGGGTGTAAGGTATGCCTGGCATGTTCTACTGTGTGTGTGTGTGTGTTGTGCACTTACATGTCTTCTCTCCTCGGCGCTGGACGGAAACTGCCAGACCGAGGAGAGATGACATCACATCCTCTGCCTGTGTGAAACTATACACAGGCAGAGGAGGATTCCCATTGGCTGGGAGCGATCGCGAGGGGGGGGCCACGATCGGATGGTCTCCCCCTCGCCTCCCGACGCTCCCAGTCAGATGCCGACCGCCGATGGCACCGGGGGGGGGTCCGATCGGACCCCCCGCCCGCGGGAGGCAGATCACGTACAGGTACGTGATTCTGCCTGCCCGTGCCATTCTGCCGACGTATATATACGTTAGGCGGTCGGCAAGTGGTTAATAATAATAATAAAATTTTTTTATTATTATGATTGTTATTTATTATTATTAATTCATTATGTTCCATTCGTTTGGATACGGCATTCGTTATTTTGGATAATTCGTAGCTTCGGATAAATTTGTATTTGTTACGTTCACTAACAGCCAAATTTGAAAGGAAATTACAATACCTATAATTTAATAGGTAGTAATAGTTAAAGTGGTGTTCCGGCCGAAATTATACTTTTTAAATAAAAATACCCCTATAATACACAAGCTTAATGTATTCTAGTAAAGTTAGTCTGTAAACTAAGGTCTGTTTTGTAAGTTTATAGGAGTAGTTTGTTATTTTATAAACTTACAGCAGGCCGTGGCCATCTTAAATGTGGGCATCTGAAGCCAGACTGTATTTCTTCCTGGATCTCATCCTTGCAGATCTCGCACATGCTCAGTGCAGCACAAGCAGTCTAATAGGTTTCAGGTCAGGTTTCCATAGCAACGGCAGTTTCAGAGGAAGTTTCCACCCCTTCCCAGAAGGCATTGCAAACAGGAAATGATGCGATGGGCCGCAGCCAGGGAGGAGGAAGTGAAAAATGAATACAGCAGATATACAGTAGGTGCTGAGAAAAAAAAATTTTAAATATCCAATTTGTTTACAGTGCACCGTTTAGTGAGGGATGCTGAAGAGTTGTAAAAGTGGGTGGAACTCCACTTTAAGTTATTAGTAGTTAATTATTATTTCAGATTTCTCAATTACCGAATTTCCAAATTTATGAATGTATGAATGAACAAATTTACGAATGTACAAATTTACGAATTTGCGAATGTGCAAATGTACGAATTTACTAATCTATGATATTACAAATTTTCGAATATTGGAATTTACGAATAGTCGGAAAAATTCGTCAAGCAGGTTTTCGTTTTGGATATTTCCGAATTAACAAATTTGTCAAAATTCGTTAAAAAACAAATTCGGAACGAAACGAATTGCAAATATCTAGTGATAATACTGCTCCTCCATAGATACAGCATAGCGACTGAGCATTGTCAGTGCCCTAGGACAAGAAGTGTGTTACTGGCAGGATTACCAGCTAAAAATAAAGGGAAAAAAGCCTGAAAGAGAAACCAATGCAGCCACTGACTGGTAAGCTTCAGTATGTTGCTTTTTGTTCTTGGGCTTAACACTTATTAATGACTCCACTGTTCTGGTGATTGTTGATTGAGTTCCTGCAGCACGATGGTAAATAGGCAATACGGTCTCATGATTTTTAATGAACATGAACTACTACAAAGGTCTCTTGTACTAGCAACAGCAAACAAATGCTTCATTATAAAAATCAACTGAGTGTGACCGGAGGTCCCAGGTAGTAGGGGGCATTCATTTAAATTTGCTGCAGAGCTGGCAATCAATAGAAAGTTTATTTTATTAACATCTTCTCAGAAGTGCAGCGTAGTAGTAACAATATCACCGATTTTAGTTTAAAAGGTAACTCCATTTTTGTGGGGAAAAAAAATGTCAAATAAAAAAAATAATATCTGATGCAATTGCTACACAAGTCATACTGTAATGAATTATTAAAAATGTTAATTAAATGCAATATGGCAACCTTAAGGTGTGCCGTGTACAGAATGCCCCCAGATATGTAATTTTCTGCTTGTGTGATTGGCTTACTGATTTTCCCAGAAGTCTGCACTAAGATTCAAGTCAGATTTTGGGCATCCCCTGCAACAAAAATGCCATTTTTAGTTAAAGTGTTACTAAACCCACAACAGTAAAATCAGTCTGTATTTGTATCTGCACATGTACACAGACAAACAGTGATTTCTTCAGAATAACAGTAGGTAAGAATCTGTTACAAGGTTTTTTAAAATCCCTGCAATCTACAGAGATCACCCAGATGGGAATGTTTGTTTTTCTCAACAAAAGAGTTAGGCCCCTTTCACACTGAGGTGCTTGTAAACTGCCAGTAAAACACTGAGCACTTTTGAAGAGCTTTTCAGGTGCTTTTGAAGAGCTTTTGAAGCGCTTTCCATTCATTTCAATGGAGAGGGGCGTTTTTTCACCACACTGCCAGCGCACTGCCCCAGTGTGAAAGCATTCATTGATTTTAATGAAAATAGGTTTTCATGAGCTTTTCAGGCGCATTTTTTTAGTGTGAAAGCGCCTGAAAAGCGCCTCAGTCTGAAAGGGGTCTTAGGCTACTTTCACACTGAGGTGCTTTGCAGGCGCTATAGTGCTAAAAATAGCGCCTGCAAAGCACCCTGAAAGAGTCGCTCAATTCACTCCAATGTGAAAACCCGAGGGTTTTACATTGGACGGCCAAAAAAAGTCCTGCAAGCCACATCTTTGCAGCGCTATAGGAGCGGTGTATTCACCGCTCCTAAAGCGCCCCTTCCCATTGAAAAGGATGGGGCAGCGCCGACGCCCCCACCTCCCCAGTGTGAAAGGGGCCTTAGAGAGGTGGCAGCACTGGATGAGTCGTATGCATGGAGGAAGCCTGCTGGAGCCAGTAGTAAGGTAATGCACTTTATCCCTGCACCTCTAGACTAAACAAGCATTTAACCCTTGCAGTGTGGGCGGAAGTGGATAGATACTGGGGGGGTTTGGAGCACCACTGTGAAAGCTCTGTAATTTTCTGTAAAATGCAATATGGCTTCCTAGAGGCACGCTGTACACAGATGGTGAACAGAACGCCCCCTGAAACATCATTTCTTGCTTGTGTGATTGTCTCACTGATTTTTCCAGAAGTCTACACTAAGATGCAAGTCCAGATTTTGAGCATCTCCTGTAACAAAACCGTCATTTTTGGTGAGATACTCCCAAAGGGAAATCTCATCTAAAGGGTTGCAGACCCTGCAGCTTTCCTCATTAGAGCCCTGCAGGCGCAGCAGCTGATTAATGGATTAATAATTATAAATCACAACAAACAAACAAAAATTTCTTCAAAATAACAAAAGGTAGGAATCTGCAGCAAAAATTCCTAAAATCCTTGCAATATACATAGACCACCCAGAGGGGAATGTTTTTTTTTTTTTTTTCCCTCAACAAAAGTGGAGTTACTCTTTAAACTAAACTCAAGTTGTCTACACAGCACCATGATTTGTATAATACTGAGACCTATTTACTGCAATGTAATTTTATCATAATAGTGAACTAACCCTGCAGAGGATCTTTACCCAACTATGGGAAAACTAGATGTCTTCTCTTCCATGCCGCCATCTTGGCCAGATGCCGTAGCCACTGTCACTTCATGATCACTTACAGCTGCCCCCCTACTACACATGTACCCTGTAAACTCCTGGGATGTGTGACCAGTGGCGGTTGGTGCTCCAAATTTTTAGGGAGCGCAAACAAACTGAAAAATACTGAACCCCCCAATCAATTGCAGGCTTACCTGCCCATTAAATGCAGCCATTGTGCCCATCAAATGCAGCCATTGTGCCCATCATATGCAGCCACTTGTGCCCATCATATGCAGCCACTTGTGCCCATCAAATGCAGCCATTGTGCCCATCAAACGCAGCCACTCTGCCCATCATATGCAGCCACTTGTGCCCATCATATGCAGCCATTTGTGCCCATCAAATGCAGCCACTTGTGCCCATCAAATGCAGCCAGGCGAGTCCCTCTGCTGTCACTTCACTAACACCCCCCCTGTGGCTGGTCCGGCAGCACTTACCACTCGTGTGGCAGGGCTCTGCTCCTCTGCTGGAGTGACAGGGCTCTCCACCTCTGCGGAAAGTGGCGGCTCTCCTCAGTGGCTCTCCTCTACGGCGGGAAACGGCGGCTTTCCTCCTCAGGAGGAAGCGGTGGCTGCGGCTCCTGTGTCTGCTTGGCTACTCCGGCCTCCTCCGCCGTACCTCCTCTTCCGCCAAAGCGTTAGGCATCCAATAGGATCGCCTAATGCCTTGGCCAATCGGGAGACTGCTCTCACTGACCTGCCTGCTGATTGGCAGCGAGGAGCGTTAGTGTGAAAATAGCGAAAATCCATTCGCTATGCCACACAACAGGGTGGGATCAGGACGCAGTGCTCTGCACCCTGAGCCCACCCTATTTTGAAGCCTATTAGAGCCTCTGACTAATCACGTGCTTCAAAATACACACCCCTTGCCTATCCCCGCCATAGTATTACATGTATCCGGCGTCCTGAAAGGGGCCGGGCACATGAATAGGGGGGGTGGCGCCCATACACCCACAAGGCACGGGCCACCACTGTGTGTGACATTATCATAGTAGGCTGGGGGGGGGGTGGGGGGGGGGATAAATAGGCGGGCACAAGGATCGGTCATCCTCGCCTAGGCAAGGAATAGAGAGGTGGGAGTGAATTACCCCCTAAATAGGTACTCGCTTCCCGGGAAGGAAAACAAAACCTGTGACTTTTTTTTTACCAGGCAGGGAAGGAAGAGAATGATGCTGGGGGTTATTTTAGGGTGAAGACCTGTTTTGAATTGAAGTTTTGATTTTAGTACATGGGTTGCTGGATACTGTCAGCAGTTCACTGATTGGTATCACTTGTTGCTTGGAATGACTGTTTTATTCTCCT
The DNA here is from genome assembly GCF_042186555.1 of Aquarana catesbeiana. NCBI lineage: Eukaryota > Metazoa > Chordata > Amphibia > Anura > Ranidae > Aquarana > Aquarana catesbeiana. Next base: position 56,727,282 of record NC_133330.1, on the reverse strand, counting down.
GTATATTTAGATCTGCCCAGAAGATGGATTACTTTGGGCAGAAAGTGAATATAGAATGAAAAGTATAGCAGGATCACCTAGTCTATGCGTTGTATATTTATGTGTATGGTGTCTGGTCGGATATCTGTTTTATGTAAATTTTATATACGAGTGACGGCTGCGGTTGATCATTTATTTTGGCACTATTTTCAAACAAATTTCTGCTGAGGCGAACATGCATGGGTTGTCTGTTCACATGAAGCCATTTCCCTGCATATTTTACATTGTTTATATCTGAATTCTATTATGGTGTGCTAATCACAATAGACTTTTTTTTTTTGCTGGATATAAGTCATTTTTAAAGGATAACTCTGATTTTGTTTAAAATGGATTCATCATAAATGTTTACCCTTACATCTCAATCTCTTCTCTTATGCAGGCCATACATGGGTCGAATGCCGAACAAATTTTCTTTGCAAGATCAGAAATTTTGTGCATTTTGAGATCTGATGGTATCACCATTGATTTCAAAATTCGATCAACCAAGCCTTCAATGTCACCTCGTGTTGCTACAGAAAAAAAAATTTGTGGCTGGGGATCTTCTTTTCAGGTCACAGCTCATGCACATTTCTTTTTCGATTTCGATTTCTTGCACGATTCTCCCATTGATTAGAAATTAATTTGTTTTTCAAAAAAAATTTAAACCTGTCTCATCACTCAAATTTGACCACACGAAAATCAGCCGTAGCTGCAGCCCACTAATGTTGCGAAATTCTAACGCAAAATTCTTAGTTACAATTTTCCAAAGACCATTCTTTCGGAATTTGACTCATGTATGGTTGTGCACAAAGCAAGGTCCATAAAGACATGGATGAGCGAGTTTGGGGTGGAGGAACTTGACTGGCCTGCACAGAGTCCTGACCTCAACCCAATAGAATACCTTTGGGATGAATTAGAGCGAAGACTGCGAGCCAGGCCTTCTCCAACATCAGTGCCTGACCTCAAATGTGCTTGTGGAAGAATGGTCAAACATTCTCGTAGACACACTCCTAAACCTTGTGCACAGCATTCCCAGAAGAGTTGAAGCTGTTATTGCTGCAAAGGGTGGGCCAACTCAATATTGAACCATACAGACTAAGACTGGGATGCCATTAAAGTTCATGTGTGTTCAAAGACAGGCATCCCAATACTTTTGACAATATAGTGTATTTTATATACTCTTCAAGTATCTCTGTTTCCTAAGAGCCCCTTTCCCCCAGTGAGCTATATGTGCCAGTCTGTGTCTCTTTGCCAGACGAAGTCTAATGAGACAAAACGCGTCGGGAAGGACTCCACTGCCACCATTATTTTATACAAGCGCTTGAAATCACTTTCTAAATATGTGCAATCACCCCCGTATGGAGAGCGATTTCTTAGGAGTTTCAGGATGCCCTGGGTTCCAATTACAGAGGATTCCTAAGATTCCATCCTGGTTGTCAGTTGATAACACAAGCCTGTTTGACTCATAGAAGGTATGTTCTTTTGAGTCCAAACCATCCGGTAAGCTTACATCTGCCTTGGTGGTGGCTTTACAGCACTGGTGTCTTCGGTTTTCACCCATTATATTGGATGCCAATGCGGTGATTAGGATCTTCAAATTTCATTAATGTACACTGTGGACTTTAAATCTTTTCACGGACTTATTTATTTAATATTTCACAAGATTTTTTATATATATCTTCTAGTAATTTTTACGGCACATATCACACAAGTGTTATTTTTTTGTGTGATTTTTTATTTCTTCAGCCATCATGGTTTGTAGATTTATATAATTTGATTTACAGAGATTTTGTGATTCACCTTTCAATGTTAATGGTTGGGTTATGTTAACCAACTCAAACACTTTAGCGCTGCACTAATATACTGTTGTGCCTCTTTGCCACCTCCCCGCTCCATCAGAGCACTAACCCCATTATTTTAGTGGACGGGAACTTTTGGATATGGGTGAGCATGTGACCACCCCCATGTGATAATATTAGGACCTGAGTGTCCAGGTGCGTTGGGTGTCAGTGACTTCACGTGAGGTTGTCGCCAACACCAGAGAGTATCCAAGATGGACTTCTGCAGTAGGGGGTGGGAAACAGAGTATGGTGAGTCAGTAGAGCTTGCAGGGTAGGCTATTAAATACTGGCAATTTGACCTGATTAAGCAGAGTGACAGTCCCTCTTTAATTGCACCTTACTGCTAATTCTTTTTTTTACAAGAATCTCAAGCATAGAAGAATGTATTCATTTTCTCTTAGTTGCCTATATACAGTATGCTTATCAAGGGAATATTTTTGGGCACATAGGCAGTGATGTTGTCTACATCATTAGCACTAGGCCTGTCTATTCATGTTGAGCTCATTGTCAGCTCTATTTTGATTGGCTAATTGCTTTACAGTGGAGTCAAGCTAGGTCTTGTTGCACATTATTAAGACACATTTATCGAGTGAATTCAAATTCATTTATTTCGTCTGCTTCCAAAGCCGGCATCCTCCTTCTTTTTATCATCCTCTGCCTTTTATTGAGTATTTCTTTGTCGATTGTCAAGTGAAATGGATTTTGCTGGTTTGAGGTTTGTAGGGCAGAGAAGACTTTTGTAGAATTGACTTTGATGTTGCGAACGGGCTGGATTTCACAAAAAACGCCGGCTGTGTGGATGTCGCTTTTATTTTTAATGTCTTTTTTTGCATGTGGATTGTAGATGAGTTCAGGGAGACCAGAAATCCGCTCACATACTTTAGATCCTGTTTTATGCAGGTGAGTGTCCTTGTATGTAATTAAGTAAAACTTTTTCAATGTGACGGTTTACTGTTCTGGGCTTTGTTTTTTCAGATGACGTATGAATGTCAGGTCCACTTTAATTTTCAATATTCTCTTATTTTAATGCCAGATTTTGAGCATATCCAAAAGACACAAATGAGTGCAGCTTTCTATTTATTAATACACCATTATATGTATTTTTTATAGACAAATATGATTTTTATTTTGTTGTAAAGGGTAGCAAGAAAAAACATAAGCATTGAACCATACAAATGGTCTGTTTGTCATACAGAAAAAAAAAAATGAATGGCCTATACAGCAAGTATAAGTATGAAAATATGGTGTCATGTACGTATAGTATAAATGTATATTTTTTTTTAATAAAGCATTGTAAGTAACTGATTTTAAATTGATATCAGTCTGTTGCAGTCTCTGTACCAGCAGTGAGCAGCCAGTGGTACGTGGACCACTCATGGTCCATGAGAACATTTTGGTGGCCCCCAGGGGCTTCTGCTGCAAATACTGCAATCCAGTGTTGTGCTCAATGTGCGCTGACAGTCAATACTTTCAGTGTGCATTGATACCCAATGCCTCCTCTGTAGTTCATGCTCCTGTGAACTCAGAGGGAGGCGCCGGGAGTAGCACAGAGAGTGGGAGGTTAAGGAGGGGGTTTCCAATGGCAGTGCTGGTCAGACACTGGGAGGGAGCACAGAGCTCAAGCACATGGCTGGGTAAGGAGATGTGATCCAATGATGAGTGTAAGGCAGCAGTGTGATGTGGGGGGACTGAGAGTGCAGACAGCCAGAGCATTTTGTGTATAAGGCAGCAGTGTGATCCAGGGGGAGGGAGGCAGAGAGACGGAGAATTGTGTGTATAAGGCAGCAGTGTGATCCAGGGGGAGGGAGGCAGACAGCTGGAGCATTGTGATTATAAGGCAGCAGTGTGATCCAGGGGGAGGGAGGCAGAGAGCCGGAGCATTGTGTGTATAAGGCAGCAGTGTGACTCAGGGGGAGGGTGGCAGAGAGCCAGGACATTGTGTGTATGAGGCATCAGTGTGATCCAGGGGGAGGGAGGCAGAGAGCCGGAGCATTGTGTGTATAAGGCAGCAGTGTGATCCAGGGGGAGGGAGGCAGAGAGCCGGAGCATTGTGTGTATAAGGCAGCAGTGTGATCCAGGGGGAGGGAGGCAGAGAGCCGGAGCATTGTGTGTATAAGGCAGCAGTCTGATCCAGGGGGATGGAGGCAGATAGCCGGGACATTGTGTGTATAAGGCAGCAGTGTGATCCAGGGGGAGGGAGGCAGAGAGCCGGAGCATTGCGTGTATAAGGCAGCAGTGTGATCCAGGGTGAGGGAGGCAGAGAGCCGGAGCATTGTGTGTATAAGGCAGTAGTGTGATCCAGGGTGAGGGAGGCAGAGAGCCGGAGCATTGTGTGTATAAGGCAGCATTGTGATCATGGGGGAGGGAGGCAGAGAGCTGGAGCATTGTGTGTATAAGGCAGCAGTGTGATCCAGGGGGAGGGAGGCAGAGAGCCGGAGCATTGTGTGTATAAGGCAGCAGTGTGATTCAGGGGGAGGGAGGCAGAGAGCCAGGACATTGTGTGCATGAGGCATCAGTGTGATCCAGGGGGAGGGAGGCAGAGAGCTGGAGCATTGTATGTATAAGGCAGCAATGTGATCCAGGGGGAGGGAGGCAGAGAGCCGGAGCATTGTGTGTATAAGGCAGCAGTGGGATCCAGGGGGAGGGAGGCAGAGAGCCGGAGCATTGTGTGTATAAGGCAGCAGTCTGATCCAGGGGGAGGGAGGCAGAGAGCCGGGACATTGTGTGTATAAGGCAGCAGTGTGATCCAGGGGGAGGGAGGCAGAGAGCCGGAGCATTGCGTGTATAAGGCAGCAGTGTGATCCAGGGTGAGGGAGGCAGAGAGCTGGAGCATTGTGTGTATAAGGCAGCAGTGTGATCCGGGGGAGGGAGACAGAGAGCCGGAGCATTGTGTGTATAAGGCAGTAGTGTGATCCAGGGTGAGGGAGGTAGAGAGACGGAACATTGTGTGTATAAGGCAGTAGTGTGATCCAGGGTGAGGGAGGCAGAGAGCTGGAGCATTGTGTGAATAAGTCAGCAGTGTGATCCAGGGGGAGGGAGGCAGAGAGCCGGAGCATTGTGTGTACAAGGCATGAAAAATTTATGTTTGTGGTCTGAGGGGGTTCAAAATTGTGAGTTTAGTGGTCCATGAGGTCCGAAAGGTTGGTGACCACTGCTCTGTACAACCATGCTCAGAATGGGAAGGGGAGAAGCAGAATTCTCTGCACTCTTCTATTGTATTCTGGGACTCCTCTGCTGTCAGAAAACACAAATTAGTGTCTGCAGCCACTGCTTGACAAAAGTTTCCAGTTCGATAGAAGTCGATCGTTAAATCAAATTCGGTCCAGAGTGAACAGCCATACATAGATCGGCATTTTAGCAGGGATTTTGATCCACCTATGGCCAGCTTAAATGTAGCTGAAATTAAAAAATTAGCGCAAGGGGCATAACTTGCATTTAGAATGTGCCCCTTGTGCTGATTCCTCTTCTGTTAGTAGACATTAGTGGGACATAAGGGAAGGGAAATCTCCCCAGTGGGATATAGATGGCAAAAAAAAAAGAGAGAACAAGTTTTGCTCTTGGTTCTACTTTACCAGGCTGGAAGAGGAGCTTCACCTGCTGAATCACTTTGTTGGGATCTGCCTGATTACAAGGCGTCTGGCACACATTACTGAAATGTATTCAGATTAAGTTCTTCCTTTGATAATAGGAAAACGGAGCCACTGCAAAGTTCATTCTAATACCTTTCTTCCTTTTCAAGGATTTATCAGTCTGATTCAGAATCATGAACTGCAGGTTAGAAAAGAGAACAGAAAAACTTTAGCAATTCAACCTTTAGGTCTAGATTCATCAAGTTCAGCGTGAATATTTTGGGATCAAAGTTTTCAGCCCATTGCTTTCTGGCACTAAGATTTTTTTCCTAGGATTTTCGAATAAACTTGGTTTTCCTTATGATAATTACTGGGTTAAACTGAGTGTTGCGAGGTTAGGTTCAAATAAAAAAGCATAGTGTATTTTCAGGGAGCTCACCTGAGTTTGCAAACTCATTGAAAATAAGGCCCTCCCCATGTGGCTGATACCTTTTCTCAACGGTTGTTTAAAAAGAAAGCAGAGAGAATGCAGATTTGAAGCTGTGCTCACTTTAGTGACCAGTAAGTAAATTCCTATATTAATGTCAGGGACTGGATTTGAACCTCGAACCTTTGCTGTGTCAGACAATGCCTCTTCTTGCTGAACTGTGTAGAATGCTGGACCATTCCCTGGACAATTCCTTGAATGATCCTGTCTTGAACCCTGAACTCTTTGCTCCTCCCTTGAACTTCCCGATTTAAGCCATGTCTCTGAACTTCCTGTTTGCCAGATGATTGTGCTCTCTCCAGCCAGTATCTTGCTCTTGTCTTCCCTGCTGCTGTCCATATTTTGCTACCACTCGTTATTAACCCTTGGCTTGTTCCTCGCCTATGCTTCTGCCTGATCCCAACCTGCAACTAAGTGTTACTGATCTTTGGCTTGTTTAATGACTACATTTCTGTTTGATCCTTACCTCCTTATCTGCTTTTGAACCCCGGCTTGCTTATCTCCTTGTGGGGTGATCCTGAGGACTGCGACCTGGTACTAACATGCAGCAAAATCCATCTCCATAATCAGGCGCACCTAGACTCCCCACCGCAGTTGAGCCCACATAATTTACCAAAGTGATTGCCTGTGTACCAATCCTGCTGGTTGGTTGTAGTTCCGCTACTGCTATAGTAACTGGTCTTCGAGCCTGACCCCTGTTCGTGACAATTTAATGCAATTACAAAACTAAGACAATATGAAAGAAAATGCATAAAAAAATGTGAAAGTAACTTTTATGCTACCTTTTCTTGTGGTAACAGGTATACCTTTTTACCACGTCTAACAGTTCACGTTAAAAACTGGTTTAGTTTGCACATTTGCAAATACACGTATAAGCTGCAGAAGCCACAACAAGTCACCCCAGTATTATCTGCAGTCCTAACTCTATAAATTTTGAGAACCTCCATAGTAGAAGCACATATATAACTAGAAAAGGTACAATTTCTGGGGAAATTGTGAAAAGTGTTCTTGCCTCTACAACTGGAGTGGGCGGAGTAACTGGGTGGGGTGGAGTGGCTTGAGTAACTGTGAAAAGTGTTAAAAAGCTTAATATTTTAAAAAGTATAAATAGTAGTAAAAAAGTTCCATCATTCGCTGAAAGAGCTGAACATTTTTTTCAAAAGTAATTTTTTTTTTCAAAGGTAATTTTTTTTTTCAAAAATGAATTTTTTTATTTCAAAAATAATTTTTTTTCGAAATTATTATTTTTTTTAAAGTAATTTTTTTTTCAAAAATAATTTTTTTTTTTCAAAAATATTTTTTTTTTTCAAATATATTTTTTTTTCAAAAATAATTTTTTTTTTAAAAGTAATTTTTTTTTCAAAAATATTTTTTTTTTCAAAAATATTTTTTTTTTCAAAAATAATTTTTTTTTTTTCAAAAATATTTTTTTTTTTTTCAAAAATGATTTTTTTTTTTCAAAAATTATTTTTTTACTTTTTTCAAAAATTATTTTTTTTTTTCAAAAATATTTTTTTTTTACATGGGGCGGTCATAATGTTTTGGCTGATCATGGGGTGGTCATAATGTTTTGGATGATCATGGGGTTGTCAGCTTTTGTCACTTCCCACTCTAGTTTTGAACATTTCGCCATTCATTCCTATGGGACCAATTTCGCCGCAAAAATGTCATTTCGTGGACCATTCGGCAAAACATTCCACAAAGTAATAACACACCAATCGGGAACAATCCACTCGTTTCGGTATATTATTTGTCTCTGTAGTGTAAAAACTGTGGGAGGAGTCTACAAGCATTATCAAGTCTAGCAGATGAAGTCACATGCATTTGGGGTGTCTCAGCATCTTGTGTTTACAACCACTGTTTCCTAGCAACGCTCATGCCCTGTTTATGCTTCCCAAATACTGCTTCATCAAAACTGCCCCATCAGAATTACCCCATCAAAACTGCCCCATCATATTCCTCTATTATAAATCAGTACATGGTGTGTCTGTCCCCTCCCCCGGGCTCTGTAATCAGCTGAGATGCTCCAGCCACCTTCCCCCCTGTGTATAACAGAAGCTTTGGTAACCATGGCAACAAAACAAACACTAACAGTACACTCTGATTAATGGCTAAAATTTCCTGAAATGACCTCTAAACAAATGGCCGTATTTTAAAAACTATACATCCTACAGCGAAGATCTTTATATTGTGAGAATCACAAGACCCAGACCTAGATTTTGATGTATAGTATGTCTCTGAAATATTAAAAATGAAGGCACAGTCGCAGTTTAGATATTGCCCTTCAAATTTGGAGGGGGCTAGAGTGTAGTTTCAATGAATGTCAATGGACGGCGTGAGTTGCAAACAAATGGTCATATTGTGAAAACTATCAGGACTATGGCTTAGCCGTGGACATGTTTAGTGGCAGCAGGGATAGCTGAACGTTTTGATATAAGATTTGTGTAGGTGGGCTTGAAAATGAGGGAGTGGCGGCAGTTTAGAAATCATGTTCTGATTTTCCAGCTTTTGTCATCTCCCACTCTAGTTTCCCCATTCATTCCTATGGGACCAATTTCGCCGCAAAAACGACGATATTTCGTGAACCATTCGGCGAAACGTTCCACAAAGTAATAGCACACCATTCGGGAACAATCCGCACGTTTCGGTATATTACTTGTCTATGTAGTGTAAAAACTGTGGGAGGAGTTAGGGTGGTAAATTTGGCTATAATAATAAGAATAATATATATGTGATATAACAGTAAGTGGTCTTGCTATGCAAGAACACTTAATAATATATATGTGAGATAACAGTAAGTGGTCTTGCTATGCAAGAACACTTAATAATAGATTTCTGGGCATCCATCTCACCCCTGTGCCTTTGGGGCTCCCTCCAGGCATACCTGCCCTCACAGTGGCTAAGTGGTTAGCACCTCCGTCTAGCAGCACTTGATTCGAATTCCAACCATGACACTACCTGCCTGGAGTTTGCATGTTCTCCCTGTGTCTGCATTGGTTTCTTCCGGGTACTCCGGTTTCCTCCCACACTCCAAAGACATGCTGGTAGGTTTATTGGCTCCTGTCTAAATTGGCCCTAGTATGTATGAATGTGAGTTAGGGACCTTAGATTGTAAGCTTCCTGAGGACAGGGACTGATGTGAATGTATACAATATGTAAAATCGATGCGTAAATTGATGGCGCTAAAGAAGTACCTGAAATAAATAATAAAATAAATAAATCTATCCATTATTATATATGTGCTCCTATTATGGAAGCTCTCAAAATGTGTGCTAACTAAACCCCTTGTTTTTAACATGAACTGTTAGACAGGACAATTTCGTTTGTTACAGGCTGGCTGGTTAGTTGAGCTGGGAATTTTTCTTTGTTTTTGTTTGACATGCATTGCCCTTCCATGTGCTCCTTGCTGTTAAGGCCAGTTATAGGTTGCAACTTTAAAAATCTTGCAGGTACCTTTTTTTTTCACCTTTCACATGCATAGGGCAGCCCATTGAAAACAAAACGTGGCGCGGGAATGCGCCAAAAGAAAAACCTCCTAGTGTGAACGAGTCCCTAAACTTTTCAAAGGGCGTGCTTTATGTTTTTCTGAATTTATTTCTGCAGCCCAATGAACATTGATTAAAACGGCATAATTCAAAACAAAAGCAAGGTCCTAAATTTGTGCTCAGTCTTATGGTATTGCTACAATATACTTGTATTAGCATACAAACGTCCAGACCTTACTGATACAATTCTGTGTTTTCAAATGGTTTTACAACAGCCGTAAATCATTATTGAATTTTATGTTCCGTGTTATTAGCCGCAGCGTGTAATATCTGCAGAGGGAGCAGAAAATCTATAAGTGTGTGTTAGTGCCCCAAACATGGAGTAATGATTGCATAAAATAGCTGGCGTAAGTGCTTTCTCTTTATTGAGTCTTTTGAATATTTTAATCAGTTGAATTTATGCTGTAAACTATTTAATGTATTAAGGAATTACTGGTGGTGAATGTAATTGAAGTGCTCTAGGCACTGTTAAAGAACAGCTCTGGGATAATGTATAAAAATACAAATAAGTATTTTTAGAAAACTCTTTAAAACTGAACTCCAGGCACAGCTGTAAAGCAGAGGCCCTGGGGTTAGAGAAATTGATAATAATTTACAAATTACTAAGCTACTCATAGTTTATGCACGTCTTGTTAGCAGACCATCCATTTTGCTTACTAACACCGTGCAGACCGATCTTCCAAGAGCTCCTTTTTGCTACTGTGAGAACAGTCAGAGAAGTGCCTCCTTGTAAGCCTAGGGCTCCATCTACTAATTTTCCCTATATTCCTAACATTTACATTTACCCTCTCTGCACTCCTAATTCTAACACTAGCCTTCCTGTAACCCTAACACAGTAACCCTTACACTAACTCGGTGTAACCCTAACTTTTATCATTAAATTGCAAGCACACGCTGTTCCAGGTAAGTCCACCTTGAATCGTCCCAAAACCATGCAGTCGGGTGCAGATCTGGTTCGCAGCCATCAAATACTCCACAAATATACAAAGAAGTTCACCACACTCCAATGGCAGGAAATATTAAGGGTTAAGGATAGGGCTACATGGAGGGTTAGTGTAAGGCAGGCTTTCTCAACCTTTTAACCTTAGAGGAACCCCAAAAAATAATTTTCATGTATCGAGGAAGCCTTACTAAAACTAAATCATCAGGGCTCAATAGGGACAATGCTCCTGATATTGGTGGTCAATAGAAAGAATGTCCCCCCTTAAAGTGGTGTTCAGAATGCCACCCTTAAAGACAGCTAAAAAGATATTTGGCGTCATGCTGCTGACTTTGCCAAGTGGTGCTAAACCTTGAACTCTATAGACACCATCAAATAGGTGGTTCATCAGCCACAGCTCAAGGAACCCCTAGCAACATCTGGAGGAACCCTGGTTGGGAATGGTTGGTGTAAGGGCTATAGGGAGGAATAGAGTAAGGGTTAGGGTTACTTCACAAATATACTAAGAGTTTGATATAAATCCAGAGTAAAAAACATCACGGTTCAAACAGACAGGAAACAAGATGTTAACGCATTTCACGCATCATGCGCTTAATCAGTTTTTGCACATGTGGCGTGAATGTGTTAAGATCTGGTTCCCTGCCTGTTTGAGCCGTGATTTTTTTTTTTCCACTATAGATTAATATCAAAAAGTCAAACTCTTTGTATAATTGTGAAGCAGCCCTAACCTTTACTCTATTCCACCCTATAGCCCTTACACTAACCCTCCCTGTAGCCCTCACCTTAACCCTTCCTATAAGCCTTACACGAACCCTCCCTGTAACCTTTAGGCCCCATGCACACTGAGTGTTTAGCCCAGGTGTATGGAGCTTTGACATTTAGCCGCGGGTGAAGGGCACATGTGTCCCTAGCAGTACTTATGTTTAGAGGGCGAGCACCCAGGGATTAATGCCCAATACACATGAAGTCTGCATTCTGGCCATTTGTGCCCGTGTGCATACTGTCCTAAATGGAAGTGCCACTGAGTGCACCGCCCAGCATCATCCAACCGCAGCAGCTGTCATCCTCTCATAGAGTTTGACAGGTTGCTGGCAGCAGGATGTTGCATCTGTGCCCCCTGCCCATGGCTAAATGACAGAGCCCCATGCATTGGGGCTAAATGCCCAGTGTTCATGGGACCTAATGCTACATCTTTATTCACACTAGCATTGTCAATTTGTTTATATGCATTTAGAGGACATTTATAAATGTATATAAATGCATGTAATGATTTTTCGATGATGCCATTCACGCAGAGCGTTTACCTGTGTTTTAGGTGTTGTCAGTTCAGCTGCATTTAGAGAAATTAGATTGTGTGAGTCCAGGATCCAGTTAGACACTCTAAATGTGGCTAAGCTCACATACCTGTATCTAAACATGCTTTAGCCTAGGTTCACACTGACTGTGGGAATGAAATCTACGGGTTCAGATGAACTCACATGATTTCATTCCCGCATGTCAGTCCCGACTTTGGGGGCAATTTCAGAGACATCTGTGCGGGTTTCTGCACAGATGTCAATGGAAATCGAACCCCCAAATCGCCAAAAGTAGTACAGGAGCTACTTTTGGCAATCGGTGCGGCACCACAAATGCAGTGTCGCACCGATTCGGACACTGCCATTGCAAGCGATTTGGCATGCAATTTGATATGAAATAAAGTCACCTAAAGGAGGAAGGTAACTTTATGTAGCCGTGTAAGCTCTGACTCCATCTGACAGGATTTGACACCTAGAACAATGAAGCAGCAGAAATGAGAAGGCGAGTAGAAGCAAGTTTGGTGGTGGACACAAAGCTTTGGCCAAAAATACAGTAATCCAGGGGTTGAAAAATAAATATGAAATTTTGGGGCCAGTTTATCCAATCCAGGAGCCAGCTCCATTGACGCCAACTAGAGAAAACCTCAAAAATTAGGCTCCAGCTGTAATTTTTAAAGAGCGTTGGCTTACTGGTTCCTGGGAAAAGCTCTGCAGTGACCCTTTAAGAATCTGTAATGAATTCATTAAAGTATGCCTAGAGGTAAAACTTTTTTTTAGTGGAGTGGAGAGGGATTAGAACAAGTCAGGTTGTTATTGCTGTCTGTGCCCCCTAGGAGAGATTCACCCTCTCAATTTGTCCTTTTTCCTGTTTTCAACGACAGTGAAACTGAAAGAAAAATCACAAATTCTGAATTGTCCCCAGAACAGTAACAGAGGGGCAATCTACCAATGGGGGATACTAGTTCTGGTGACAACCAGGGATTCGCACACTTTGGAGTGATTTCCTCTCACTTCTGTTTTGGCTATGAGACAGACGGCAAAAAACCCTGACAGGGGTTATAACCTTGCCTTACTTTCCAAATAATAAAAAAAAAGTTTTGTCTTAAGTTGATCTTTAATAATACCAGTGCTGTAGCCATGGTTGTTTTATTACCAACACCTTTAAAAATCATGCCTTTATCGGCTTTTACACAGATGCCATTAATTTTGGAATGATAAACCTCACTGGACAGCTGCCAAAGAGCAGCTCTGTCAGCTCACTGCTTACTTTAAATTTCTAAGGACTACATATCCCATGGTACCTTACTGCCTAAAAGCAGTGATTCCTGTACTGACTCTGCCTCCTCTCAGCACTTCTGTAGTTTAGAAGGCAGGCTCTGTGAAATGTGTGACACAACAGTGCCTACGCACAGAACATAGTATCTACATGTCACAGAATTCAAGGAAGTAAATGTGCGGGGATCTTTAAAAGTAATGTAGTGGGTAGCACTCTCGCCTAGCAGTAAAAAGGGTCTGTCGTTCGGATCGCAACCACGACACTACCTGCCTAGAGTTTGCATGTTCTCCCTGTGCCTGTGTGGGTTTCCTCCAGGTACTCCGGTTTCCTCCCACACTCCAAAGACATGCTGGTAGGTTAATTGGCTTCTGTCTAAATTGGCCCTAGTATATGAATGTGAGTTAGGGACCTTAGATTGTAAGCACCTTGAGGGTAGGGACTGATGTGAATGTACAATGTATACGTAAAGCGCAGCATAAATTGACGGCGCTATACAAGTGCCTTAAATAATAATAATAATAATAATTTTACAAACATCAAGACCATTCACAATAATAGGAAATGGCTAGAAATAATTGAAATAAAATGTGGAAATAAATATATTATTTTACATTTTGACCCGACCCGACCCTCTTCCCTATGTAGTTTCCAGTTGACTCATAAGGGGGATACAGAACACCCACTCTGTAAGAAGAGGTGAGTGTCAGCTGTAGGGTTAATGAGGGATGAGGCCCCTTTCACACATATGGACTCTTCGTCCTTTTTTCATCCATCCGTTGACTGATGAAAAAGGACATCAATGCATTCCTATAGAAAAACAGATGACAACGGATGATCATCCATTTGCATCCGTTTTCATCCGGCTCCGTCAACAAGAGCCAGGGTGATGGAACGCATGGGTGCAACAATACGAATGATAGGAGGACTTCAATGCTCAGAGCAGCTCTCCAGGGGGATTTCCCTTCATCGGAATATATAAACATATTCCAGTATGCCCATGTCTTCGAATATCGTTCTCTTTTATTTTGAGTAGTAAGTATCAGATCTTCCAGGGTATTGACACTTCTAACCCTATTGAGCCACATGACAATGGAGGGAGGATTGGGGTCCTTCCAACACAAAGTGACAAGCTTTGGCAGCGTTAGTCAAGTGATGGAGGATTGATTTTTTTGTATGTCCGAATCGGCATTTGTGAGCAGTGGAGCAGGAAGAAGGCATGATCTTTTGGAATAGGGAGGTCCATAAATCCTCTGTACCTCTGACCAATACTGTTGGAGCTTCGAACAGGACCAGAAGATATGAAGGAAGGTTCCCTTTTTTCATCCGTTTTTACATTGGTAGTGGATGTAAAAAAAAAAAATGGGTGAAAATCTGATTAATACTTCATCCGTTTTGACGTGGCTGAACATATGAAATGAACAGTCCGCATGTGTAAAAGGGGCCTTAGTCTTTCCTGGTAACTTGATACTGAATGGCCTACAGGGTCTGAGCACCAGCACCCCTCATCTTAGGGATTTGGTAGAGAGGTTGAGTGCAGCCAATCCAGGATTTGCTTTCTCCTGGTACCCTAGGCAAAAAGGAGCACTTATCCTTCCAGTGGGGGGGGGGGGGGCACAACAAGGGTATTTTCTTTTCTCAGAGTTAAGAGATAAACTATTTAGCCATACCCAGCTCTTGTGCCAACTCTGCCCATGTGTGCAGAGTTCTTCCTGGTTGCTTTCTAGAGACTTGAAAAAATCTTCACATATGTGGTGAATACATAGAATTTCCAGTTTCATAAGCCTTCAGATAAAGTTTTGCAGTCTTGTGTAATTTTTGCAATGAAATATTATTACCTTTGCAGAGTCTTTCATGCACACACGCAGTTCATGAACCCAGAAGGGCGAAGCTTGGCGCGCACAGGTGTGTTTAATTTTATCTGGTCAGCTGTTTCCTCAGCTGGTAAAAAAGCTGATCCTGGGCTCAGCTTGCTTCAGATTTCCATTTCCGCCTTCCAAAAAGCTTTGCTGATTTTCCCATATCAATGTCGCTCCACCCTAGAGCCATGAAAATGATTCATAAGCTGTAGTAGGAGTTACTAACACAGACCCATTAACCACATCTGAAAATGTCCTTTATGTAATCATCAGCTGAACTAATAGGAAACCTAGGTATCTATGTACAGGCCAAGGTGGGGAGTGTCTCACGTGGTTCTTTGTAGGCTTGGCATAGGATATGGTTTCCACCTTGCCTTTAGTATTAAAGGGAAAATGGAATTTGGCTGTTTTTATTATGCATAAAAAAAAAAGCTTATTTCCAAAGTGAAAAGCTCCAGAGACTCGCCTAAAACTGTTGATGTGTCAGGATGGTCTCAGGTCTTCTTTTTTCTGCTCAGTAGTTTGGAGGGGTCTGCAGAGCCCACCTCTCTTCTTGGTGGCATGGGCTTCCCATTGTCTACCACAAGTGTCCATCTCTGGAGTTCTCTCAGGTTTCTAAAGCATTCCAGCATGGTGTTTTGACGAGGGCCGGACACCAGGCCCATCATATGAACAGTACAGAAGATTTATATATTTTTTTTTTTTAGAGCTTGGCTTTAAAGTGGAACTAAACTCTACTGTCCTTTTAAGCCAAAAAAAGCTGCCATCTTGGCCTCTGTTTGATCTGCAACAGCCATGGTGCTGCACATGTGATCAGTTATGACTCCAGCCGTTTAATAGTTTGACAGTTTGGTTGAGAGCACAAGCAACTGTGATAGTTAGCATTCCTGGCATGCCGAGAATGTAACTGTTAAAAATTGGAAATTGTTAAATCGATGGCTTTGGTTCTGCAAATTTCATAAGTTGACAAATTTATAAATTGTTTTAAATACATGAAACAGGTTTTTCATTTCCAAATGCATTGGCCTTTCTAAGGTCTCATGCACGCTGCAGCTAAAAAAGGGCCTGTTTTAAAGGCAGGTTTTTTTTCTCAGCATCTAAATGCCCCTCCACATTAGGCTATGTGTCCGTGCACACATGTGCATTTACCAGGCATTTAGAAGCAGGAGCTTTTAGAGGCAGAATAAAACCGATCACTGTTGATTTCTGAAGAGGAGCGTTTGGGCTGGACAAAAAAAAAACGCGTGTAGCTGTGCGTTTGCACATTAATAAATTTTAATAGCCAGAAACATTATTATTCTGGCCAGTTGAATGCCTTAATGCCAAACGTGAAAACGCGCATGCAAAAATGTGGCTTTTACCGCATCTTTCCCAGCTGCTTTTCTCCTAAGCATCCTTTGGAGTTCAGTGTGAATGGATCCTAATAATAAAACTCTTCTGTGTGTTTGGAGATACCCTATGTTTGAAAGGAACATGCCAGTATAGATATATGTTACCTACATTCAAAAATGGCAGCTACCTAATTTCTATCCAGGCAACTTCTTTTCACCCACACATGTCATCTGATTTACAGCAACAATTTCTGTTGGAAATTGTGAATTGCCCAAAGGTGTGAGTGGCATATAGGCATGTGTGTACAGGTACTTTTCATAATAGCTTTGAGTCAATAAGATTTTTTTTTTTCTTATATTGTACATGTATATACTTTTAAACTACTGTTCTATATGTGTTTGTTTTTTTTTAATGCATTTTTTTAAATAAATAAATATGTGTATATGTGTGTGTGTGTGTGTGTGTGTGTGTGTGTGTGTATATATATATATATATATATATATATATATATAGTATCTCACAAAAGTGAGTACACCCCTCACATTTTTGTAAATATTTTATTACTATTATTACTTTATTACTATTTATTACTTTTAAACTACTGTTCTATATGTGTTTGTTTTTTTTTAATGCATTTTTTTAAATAAATAAATATGTGTGTGTGTGTGTGTGTGTGTATATATATATATATATATATATATATATATATATATATATATATATATACACACACACACACACACACACACACACACACACACACACACACACACACACACACACACACACACACACACACACACACACAGTATCTCACAGAAGTGAGATAGTGAGTGTACAGCTTGTATAACAGTGTAAATTTGCTGTCCCCTCAAAATATCTCAACACACAGCCGTTAATGTTTAAACCGCTGGCAACAAAAGTGAGTACACCCCTAAGTAAAAATGTTCAGATTGGGCCCAAAGTGTCAACATTTTGTGTTCCAGTAATCCATGTCCTTAGTTTTCTTGTCTTCAGTAATCTGCGGGCTTTCTTGTGCATCATCTTTTAAAGAGGCTTCCTTCTGGGACGACAGCTATGCAGACCAATTTGATGCAGTGTGTGGCGTATGGTCTGAGCACTGACAGACTGACCCCCCACCCCTTCAATTTCTGCAAAAATGCTGGTAGCACTCAAAAGTCTTATTTCTCAAAGACAACCTTTTGGATATGATGCTGACCCCGTGCCCTCAACCCCTGTGGTTGACCATGGCGTGAGGCCTGTTCTGAATGGATCATGTCCTGTTAAACCGCTGTATGGTCTTGGCCAACATGCTGCAGCTCAATTTCAGGGTCTTGGCAATCTTCTTATAGCCTAGGCCATCTGTATGTAGAGAAAAATTCTTTTTTTTAGATCCTCAGAGAGTTAATTGCCATGAGGTGCCATATTGAACTTCCAGTGACCAGTATGAGAGTATGAGCGCGATGACACCAAATTTAACACACCCGCTCCCCATACACACCTGAGATCTTGTAACGCTAACGAGTCACATGACACCTGTGAGGGAAAATGGCTAATTGGGACCCATTTGGACATTTTCACTTAGGGGTGTACTCACTTTTGTTGCCAGTGGTTTAGACATTAATGGCTGTGTGTTGAGTTGTTTTGAGGGGACAGCAAATTTACACTGTTATACAAGCTGTACACTCACTGCTTTGCATTGTAGCAAAGTGTCATTTCTTCAGTGTTGTTACATGAAAAGATATAATAAAATATTTACAAAAATGTGAGGGGTGTACTCACTTTTGTGAGATATTGTGTGTGTGTGTGTGTGTGTGTATATATAAATAGATTTAACATTTTTGGTTTTTATTTTTTCCTTTTTCAAAATATTTATAGTGTTATTAATATGTTAATGTAATTTCAAAAGTAACTTTCAATGCCTTTTTTAAATATGTAGTTTTAATTAAAATAATATCGGATGATATCTGCCCTTGTCTTTATAGGGTAACAACTGTCTGTAACTATCTCCTAGTTTCTGTGTTGTCACCTTGTCAGACTACGAGTTCTACATTGCACAGGCATGGGGTCTACTGTGGTCACCGTCAAAAACCTATACTGAGACATGCATCTATTGCTGGAGTGCATGTAGATAGATGGCAGCAAAGAGGCTGCTTGTGACGAACACTATTGAAATTCAAAAAAGGATGAAATAAAAAATAGTAGGTATAGGTGTGTGTGTGTGTGTATGTGTGTATATATAAATAAAAACATAAATAAACGTGCAAGTATTTGATTTACATGTACTTTTTTTTTATAATCAAATTTTTTAAAAATGTTATTTATACTTCAACATATCCATTCAATATTATACATTATTGTATTACATATTCCAATAGTATATAATAAAAAGAGAATAGTAGCTACAAGAAAAAGCTAGATACAAAACTATCTGATAATATATTTACCAATTATGATACCCCCCCCCCCCCCCCAAAAAAAAAGAAAGATATAGTCATATCAAGAAGAAAAAAAAAGGGGGGGGGGGAGGGAAAGCCCCCTCTCTCCTCTACGCCATCCTAGGTTGTAGTGAAGCTCATCTGTCTCTTTACTTCTCACCCCATTCCTTCTACTCAAAATCATGTGTTCTTCTACTGTGACCTTCTGTGTCCATACTATATAAAAAAAATAGATAAAAAAAACCCCCACCTACTATCAAAGTTTTATTAATTCCCCCTCCACCAAAACATCCTATAAGAGGCCACTACTAGCCATGGTGTCCAATCATTTTGTGAATAAAAATAAAGTGCTTATACAACGTGATTATATATTTATCTAACGTGTTTGTATATAAACAGCCCTCATGGCCCACTTATTTTTATTTATTTCAGTTACTTATATAGCGCCATCAATTTACACAGCACTTTACATATACATTGTACATTCACATCAGTCCCTACCCTCAAGGAGCTTACAATCTAAGGTCCCTAACTCACATTCATATACTAGGGACAATTTAGACAGGATCCAATTAACCTACCAGCATGTCTTTGGAGTGTGGGAGGAAACCGGAGTACCCGCAGACACAGGGAGAACATGCAAACTCCAGGCAGGTAGTGTCGTGGTTGGGATTCGAAACAGCGACCCTTCTCACTGCTAGGCGAAAGTGCTAACCACTACACCACTGTGCCGCCCTTCTCCCCCAACTCTTTATGTGAAAAACCAAAAACTCAAAAAACAAAACAAAAAAAACCCAAAAACCCCTCTTCCCAAAATCAGTGATAACCATGTACATGATTTACATGTACTTTAACATCACAAGTGACCTGGGACAACCTATAGTTTGCCGCTCTGACATTTATCAATGTAGGGGAAAGTAGTGGAGTACAATAACCATTGCAATCAACCTCAGATCGGCTGTCCTTTATATGATTACGCTAACTCGCTAAAAGCTGATTTGTGGTGTGTGTGACAGGGCATTGCTCTCTGTATTGTGTTGACAAATACAATTGTAAGAGCCTGTGTGATATAAGTAGGTGATCTTATTTCCTCTGCTTGTACACAAACAGCTCCCAGCCTTTCTGGGAATAGCTTTGTTTGCTTGGATCACAAACTGCTTAAAAGTACAATTTGGTGAAATCTGCTGATGAAATGCCTTGTGTTTATACCATAATGGAAGTACTGTATGAGATGCTTGCTACAGGCGCTCATTAAAAATATGTGACTTCCACAATGTCCTCAAACTGGAACTTCTTATAAGTTATGACCTATTTATTGTGCTGGCTGCCTGCTGACATGAGAGACTGAAGAGGGTACTGGGGGGTTATTGTCACTGACTTTAAAGTTTAAACTGTAATGGTTTTTGGTAATGCAAAACAAAGTTAAGAAACTGTTTTTTTTTCTTTTTTACTTGTATAAAATATTTATTTTAGAAAGAACGGGGTGCTTCTATGACACTGTGCTCAAAGAGAATTCTATGCTCTCTTTAAAAGAAAGCCCAGCAGTAGCTGCTTGCTTGTGGACTATCTCTTTATAACTGATATTCTTTACTGAGCCATAGGGCGAAGTTGGAGGGAGTCCCTTTTTAGAATCATTCAGCTGAGAGTACATTCTGCATAAAGTTGAACAGTAGAGGATCTACACTCTTTTTTTACAGCAAAGAACTAAAGTACGGGACGGCACAGTGGCTTAGTGGTCAGCACTTATACATAGCCCCCACCTTCTAGATCACAAAGAGGGACATCTTTTAGTAGTTACAAATTATATCGGAAAGGACACACCCCCTTCCACAACCCCAATTACAGACCATGAAGAATTGAATATATAAATATGCTTTTTTTTTAACTCTTACTTTTCCTTTTATACTGTTCAAAGTAACAAAGCCAATCATTGAGATGTTGGATTAAGGGCTAGAGAATAACAGTTTTGTTTGTTAAATTATTTTCTAGCGATCTAAATATCAGAACAAAAGAGGGAAACTGATTTGCAAGGAGAGACAGAGGAATTTGTCTTGAAAAGAGGAATAGTCTTTTCAAATCTGGGACAGTTGGTAGGTATGCTTATGCCGTGCAGAACTGTTCAAGTCCTGGACAGGGCATCATGTGCTTGCCTGGGTTTTCTTCAACATTTCAAAGACATTCTGGTATGTTAACCAGCTTCTGTCATCCAAAATTGGGCTTAAGAAGAAGTCTGGGGTTATTAAAAAAATAAATAAACGTACATACCCACCTCTATGCTGCAGCATCAGTGTGATGCAGCACCAGTCTCACATCTCTAAGCTCGAGAACCGCTCAGTTCTCGGTCTGCTCCTAGCGGAGAGCGGTGACAGTCAGTGCTTTCCACTCTACTCCTCCAGCGCTCCTTGGAGCGCCGAGCAGGAGAGGGGGGCGCCGCAGCTAAGAGGCGGAGTCAGATGTAAATCAGGCAGCCTGATGCGACTCTGACATCAGCTGAGAACATGCAGTAGCCCCCCCATAAGCAGACTCTGGGTTACAGGAGAGCAAAAGTAAGTGCACTCTTGTGACCCACAAGAGAAGTATTGGAAAAAATTGGAAGGATGCCCCCAGGGGATGGTACGGGTAAGATGGATGTCAAGATATAGGAGACAACAATGTGAAAATAGTATAAAAATATAAATTTTATTCAATGGATGAGTACAAAAATAAACACTTGCCATCAAACACATTTAAATGGAACACATGAGGTTGAAATATAACAGCTGCTAAATGTTGAGACACACGGATTTCAGACATGAAGTCAGAATTGGATCGTGGTCGCAATAAATCCCAACATGTTTCGGAACAAGGGTCAAAAGGTTAGATAGATAATGTGTTCATTTCCTTCCTCAGGGATTAGATAGAAGCATGCTGATATAGTTCTGTTAAAAAATAATATAAATATAAACATGTAGAATAGTGGGGTGAACATTATTATATATAGACTAGTAAATCAATATGTATTTGGTGCATAGGTTGATTTGGAGCATAACATGGCAGAAAAAGAATTTAAAAAATTAAGACGTACTCCCCCCCCAAAAAAAAAAAAAAAAAAAACTTTTGTGAAGTGGTGACTACTTGTTAGCCACTCACCACCCTACCTACTGAACTTCTGCGACTTGGTGTGAGACACCATCTACCACAATGGGGCTGTGTACCATTTCAAAAAGGGAACACACTGTGAGTATCATACTCTGTCAACGTTTGATTCTTTTTCTGCCATGTTATGTTCCAAATCAACCTAGGCACCAAATACATATTGATTTACTAGTCTATATATAATAATGTTCACCCCACTATTCTACATGTTTATATTTATATTTCTTTAAAAAGAACAATCTCAGCATGCTTCTATCTATCCCCTAAGGAAGGAAATGAACACATTATCTATCTAACCTTTTGACCCTTGTTCCGAAACATGTTGGGATTTATTAGGACCACGATCCAATTCTGACTTCATGTCTCAACATTTAGCAGCTGTTCTATTTCAACCTCATGTGTTCCATTTAAATGTTTTTAATGGCTAGCGTTTATTTGTTTTTGTACTCATCCATTGAATAAAATTAATATTTTTATACTACAGGAAGTCCCTGAGTTACGAACATCCTACTTGCGAACGACTCCTACTTACGAACGGGACGGCGGGCACATTCGACGGACCCTTTTTCGACGACGGGCACATTCGACAGACCCTTTTCGACGGCGGGCACATTCGACGGAACATCGGAAAACGACATATCTGCCATTCTGCCCATGCTGTTCCGACTTACGAACAAACCTACAGTCCCTAGCCCGTTCGTAACTCAGGGACTGCCTTTATTTTCACATTGTTGTCTCCTATATCTTGACATCCATCTTACCCATACCATCCCCTGGGGGCATCCTTCCATTCTTTTCCAATTATATTTGGGATGTGGTCAGATCTGTCAAGATAGTTAATTAGTTGGTTTCTCTCCTCCTCTTTCATCCTATTGCACAAGAGAAGTATGACCAACAAAGCTTTGGCCACACTTCTCTTTTGCAACCCCAATTCCAAACAAGTTGGGATGCTATGTAAAATCAACCTAAAAACAGAATGCAATGGTTTGAAAATCTCATTAAGCAATATTTTATTCAATAGAAAACATTTAAAATATTTAAATTGAGAAAATGTACAATTTTAAGAAAATAAGAAATACAAATGGGCATAGAAAACCCCTCCTCCCCTCCTCAAGGCTCATGGGATGTATGACATCATTTGCCTGTAAACCAGAAAGTAACTGAACAAAAATGTAAAAAAAAAAAAAAAAAAAGTAAATATGATATAATTTTCTATTTACTAATGCTAACAGCATAAGGCCTCATGCCCACGGACGTTTTTACAGCCACTTTTAGGAGAGTTTTTCACAGCTTAAAAACGCCTCTTCATGTTAGCCTATGGCCTCATGCCCACCAAGGCATTTAGGAGCTGTAAGTGGCATAGGCGTTTTTAAGCTCCTCAAAAAACCCAGGACCTGCGCGTTATGAGGCTCCAGCGTTAGAGCTGTAAAAACGCCAGACACCGGTAAAGGGTGTTAAATGCGATTTAATGTGGCTTAATGCTGTATACACAGCGTTAGGCCTCAACCGCCGTTTTTCTGCCTCTATTCAAAATCAATGGTTCCCTATGTGAGCCCATTGATTTGAATAGAAGTCGCACCAAAAGTCGGATCAAGATGATCTGACTTGCGGTGCGACTTGTGTGCTGAGAATCTTGAAAGGGTACCCCGCCAAAATGTAAAAAAAAAATTTGCGTGATGTTTTCCCCAAGATGATACCAGACCCTTATCCAAGCATGCAGCCCGGAAGGTCAGGAAAGGGAGGGGGGACGAGTGAGCGGCCCCTCCTGGACCCTACCAGGCCACATGCCCTCAGCATGGGGGTGTGGGTGCTTTGGGGCAGGGGGAGTTTCTGTGCCTCCCACCCCAAAGCACCTTGTCCCCATGCTGATGAGGACAAGGGCCTCTTCCTGACAACCCTTGCCATTGGTGGGCGGGGGCTTATCGGAATCTGGAAGCCCCCTTTAACAATCCCGGCCCCCCACCCTAGGTGAATGAGTATGGGATACATCAGGGGTCTAAAAACTACGGCCCTCCAGGTGTTCAGGAACTACAATTCCCATCATGCCTAGTCATGTCTGTGAATGTCAGAGTTTTACAATGCCTCATGGGATGTGTAGTTCTGCAACAGCTGGAGGGCCGTAGTTTGAGGATCCCTGGGATACATCCTACCCCTACCCATTGACCTAAAAAAATAAACACACCACAGGTTTTTAAAGTATTTTATTAAGGCTCTTCTCCCTCTTCTGGCGACGTCTTCTCCCTCTGCCAGTCCTTCTCCCCTCTCCGATTCTTCTCCTCCTCTCTACACTCTATCCACTGTCTTCTCGCTCTTTTGCCGGGTCTTCTCGCTCCTTTGCTGGGTCTTCTCCCTCTGTTGTTGTTCCGATGTTGACTCAACGCGATCTTCCGGTGTAATGCTGGGTCTGCCGTGTGCAATGACTTATATTGGCATGAGGCGGGGCCACCCGATGATGAAATTTGGAGGCCACATCCCTTGTTACATCACCGCACGGGGCATGATGGGGCGATGCCGTCACACGTGGCAACTTCTATTTAAATCAATGGACTCCCGTAGGGAACCATTGATTTTGAATAGAGACAGAGAAACTTGACTGAAAGCTAGCGTGGCTTAAACGCTCATTGACGCCAATACAAAACGCAGGTAAAATAGCATTTTTAACGCCGCTTTTTTCCTGGCGTCAGTACTAACTTTACGGCTAGTTTTTAAAAATGCCTGTGGGCATGAGACCTATGGATTAAACATAGACTGTGTTTAATAGAGTAAAGTTCCACTTTAACCAGGCACTGTTATGTGCAGATGTGCTAACAGTGAACATTCTGCAATAAGAGTGAGTGGAGGGGTGACCCCATCTGTCTGCTGCTGCTCCTTCAGTGCCCAATCACAGGCTGAGGGGTGTGTTCTTGACCAAGCTTTGCAGGTTAAGGGTCTGATTGTACTGTGCCTTGATCACAATACTAGCTGCACCGATCTACAAATCTTTATATATGTTTTAAATTTGCTTTCCTGGATAGCTTTAAGTGAAACTTAAAACTGAATTTTGTGCTTGGACGGATATGAAACAGAAAAAGAACCGCCAATACCTTTTTTTTCTGTTTTTACCTTATAAAAAGATTATATTAAATAAAGAAACATATGGTACGAGTTTGCTGCAAATCTCCCAGCCCAGTCTATATACTGCGCTCATGCTGCTTGTCTTTCACATGCACAGTCAAGTTCTATACTAATACAACAATATTAATAAAAGAGTAAAAAAAAATCCAGACTGCAGATCTGTACACTGTTGAGAGCGGAGTCTGCGGTTTGCACAGGTCTGGCTTTCATAATTTGCCTGTAAGGGTGGAGTGAAGTTGCTTGCTGCCTTTGTTTTAACAACCTTGGAAAAAATGGAAAACATCTGTATGTTATTAGTAGGGTTCGGGGTGGTGCAGGAGCGCCCCGACACTGTGCATGTCCCTGCTAGCCGCATTCATCAAGGTGCAGAGATTGAGGTAGTGCCATGTCATTTATGAGATGCTTAGTGCAATAAATGTGATATTATTAGGATAATGAAGTTTTCAAAGATGTAACTGGATTTTATTAGCTATTTTATTTCATGCCTGTACAGGGATCTAAAGACAAAAATGTTTATTGTAGTTTTGGATAGAATGCAGAAGGGTTAGACCCCCAGTAAGGATTTTTAGTGCAGTCTATGCCTCCCCCCCCTTTCCCCGGAGAAATTCAGCCTCTCTGAAGGACAGAGAGCCATCATCCAGGGTCAACATCTACTTCCTGGACTACATTTGCTGGTTCAGAGATGACAAAATTAAGTAATTTCTGTTGTCTGAAGTTCCTGCCTGTGTTCACGAATGTTTGACACAGATCAGTCTCTCTGACAGCCCATATACCAAAACTTGGAGTGCCACTGCACTGCACTGCACTGCAAAGTACTGCAAAACTTTACCCTGCAGTGCAAAGCCAATATTCAAACAAGTTTATCCAGGGTAGCGGAAACAGATTGGAAGACAGAAGGTGGAAACGCCGCACACCGGAAACCAGCTACTATATAGAGAGGCAAGGATATGGCTTCAGCCTGAACAGCTTCTGGCTATGCTCCTCCCGACATGTTTCGCCCCACCTACGGGGCTTAAAGTGGTGTTCCGGTCGAAATTATACTTTTTAAATAAAAATACCCCTATAATACACAAGCTTAATGTATTCTAGTAAAGTTAGTCTGTAAACTAAGGTCTGTTTTGTTAGTTTATAGCAGTAGTTTGTTATTTTATAAACTTACAACGGGCCGTGGCCATCTTAAGTGTGGGCATCTGAAGCCAGACTGTATTTCTAGCTGGATCTCATCCTTGCAGATATCGCACATGCTCAGTGCAGCACAAGCAGTGTAATAGGTTTCAGGTCAGGTTTCCATAGCAACGGCAGTTTCAGAGGAAGTTGCCGCCCCTTCCCAGAAGGCATTGCAAACAGGAAATGATGCGATGGGCCGCGGCCAGGGAGGAGGAAGTGAAAAATGAATACAGCAGATATACAGTAGGTGCTGAGAAAAAAAATAAAAAAATATCCAATTTGTTTACAGTGCACAGTTTAGTGAGGGATGCTGAAGAGTTGTAAAAGTGGGTGGAACTCCACTTTAAGCATAGAGAATTAAAGTGGTAGTAAACTCAGTACCTCTAATAAGGCTTACAGTACCTGTAGTTACTGTGAATGTAGTACTGTAAATATCTCCTAAACTTGCACAGTTTAGGATATATTCAGAGTGCATGTAGCCGGACCTACAGAGCCGTGGCGGAAATGGTGGCTCCCGCACGCATGTGTGGGAGTGACATCATCGCGCCCCCGGCCACTCATGTATTTGGAGGCTGCGAACCTGGAAGGAAGACCTGAGGAAGATGTTGGCAGTCTCAGTGGTGACATTGCGGTGCAGTAAGGCTTCTTTCTATGGTAAGTTTCTATTAATGTGCTAGTATGCAATGCATACTGGCACATTACGACTTTTATGACTTTGCCTTGTAGGAATTTTTAATTCATTTATTTTTTTTAAGCATCAGCGGTTTACAACCGCTTTAAACGTCAGAGAGACTACAAGTATCTCATCCTAGTCAGTCATTTGACTAAGGTTAGCTTCACACCTACAGGTGCAATCGAGCAGGAATTTCCATGTGCCGCGTTTAGTGGCAGCCTTTTTACTTCGAATGGCTTCCCTACACATGAGAAACGTGGAAAAGAAGTCCTTGACCCTTTTACAAAAATGCATCGCACAGAACCACAGTGCTGCGGTACCATGCAGTTTGGGACGTCATATGAAATAATGGCACCACAGCACATCTGCTAAAGGGAAGAGCATTTCTGTGTGTCAGAAAAGCACACAATTTTGTGAGCGTTCTGTCACCCAAAGGTGTGAACTGAGCCCAAAGCTGGTCATGCGCTAAAAGTTTATTTATTTGTTATTTTCATTCAGCCTGCCGGGCGAATGAAAAGAATATGATTCCTCCATTCCCACTATACAGCGCAGTTGGACACATCTCACACTACAGCTATTGTATTGTTGCCAGCTGTAAGGCCAGCCATAGACTGTTCAATTGTACCGACCGAGATTGGAACCGTGTGTGGGCAGGCTGAGTGTACCAAGCTGATCGATCGATCAATGTGGGCACAACCATCCGGCTGGATTCACTTGCGATTATCTCAAGTGGCTGCTATAGCCACTAGTAATAATCACTGTCTTCTTCTGGGTGGGGTGGTTTCCCCCACCCCTCTGCCGAGAGCAGACATTTGCTCAGCAGAAGGGATTCCCCTGTCAGCACTGTCTGTGATGGTTGCAGGAAAGAAGTTTGCACCGTTTATGGCATGTCTAAGATAACCACAATTGTGGCTACATTTGATTGGATACAGCCACTGTCCTGCTGCAGAAGTTTTTATAAGACGTAGAAGGATGTCGGGTGAGATGCTGGTGACAGGGCCACCCACAGAGCAAATTTAATCCCGTGCATCAGGAAATAACCGAAATTCACATCATGTATGGCCAGCTTACAGCTGAAGAACTGCTTTTTAATCATACAGGGTACAACATTTGTGAAAAATGATCCCGTTGCTGTATATTGTGACATGCCAGGAATGTATGTATGCAGACTTGTAAAGTTATTGAAAGATGCACGTTCTTGATCTTACTGAAAGGTATGCAAAATACTGCATGAATGAATATAGAAGCAAAAAAGCAAAGCTTGGAGTAAAAAAAATCAACTCAATAGAATTCATTTTTATGAAAAATGGTAGCAGCTTCAACCTCCAAAAGATTACACCCCTATAAATCATAAAGCAGAATTCTATTTGAAAAGTAAGGCCAAAACGAGGTTTCTGCACTCACCGCAATCAAGTGTTGTATTTTCATAAATGTGAATGGATACAGTGTACACGAAATGGCATACCTGATCATGTCTTGGGTACAATGTAAGCAATGTATCCACTTTAAAAAAATAAAATAAAGCTGGTCATACACTTGTACGTTTCCGAACATTTCTAGGAATAAAATTCTCACCGGTAAATTCGATGACTTGATGATCGTCACTCAAATTTTTAAGATTCCACTTTGGAATGGACAGAAAATCACGTTCACTGTAAGAATTGGTTTGTTAGAAAGAAAAAAAAAATTCCTTCCTTCTTCTTTGAATTTTCTCATCACAGGGGCTGAAATGAATGTCGATTTTTGACTCCACTAACAATTCAAAAAGCAAACAAATTTTCTTGAAATAAAGGTTTTCAAATGACGTTCTTCCAGTGTATGGCCAGTTTAAGATTGTATTCACACTTGAGCTGAGCCAGACTCTTAGGGCATTTTACCCTTTTTTTGTTTTTTTCTTTTGTACAGGAATTTTTGAGCATCTTTGCGGTCATCTCAGGCTAGTATTTCATTATGTACATTTTTAGTCAATGAACAGCTAGTATTAGGGAAAACTGCGTGTTTATGTGCATCTTTCAGGTGCTCCGAATAAAGTCTATTAGTGCAAGAAAAACCTTGAAGCTTAAACCTTGAAGCTTATATCTCAAAATGAGCTCATGTACTTTTTTTCGGTGCATCTGACATTACTTCCAGGTAGTGCAGGAGTGAACAGGAATGCTAGTTCCCTGCGACTCTACGTGGCTGCCATAAAAAGTGCTTGTATTAGGCTGTCATTAGATTAGGATGATTAAAGAGAACCTGTGCCCTCTTATAATATGGTGTCCTATTATAGTTCCCCTTACATCAGGAGTCCTCATCAAAGTTCCCCCTTGCATCAAAAGTCCTCATCAGAATTCCCCCTTACATCAGGAGTCCTCATTAGAATTCCCCCTTACATCAGGAGTCCTCATCAGTTTTCCCCCTTACATCAGGAGTCCTCATCAGAATTCCCCCTTGCATCAAGAGTCCTCATCAGAGTTCCCTCTTACACCAGGAGTCCTCATCAGAATTCCCCCTTACACCAGGAGTCCCCGTCAAGAGTTCCCCCTTACACCAGGAGTCCTCGTCAAGAGTTCCCCCTTACACCAGGAGTCCTCATCAAGAGTTCCCCCTTACACCAGGAGGCCTCATCAAGAGTTCCCCCTTACACCAGGAGGCCTCATCAAGAGTTCCCCCTTACACCAGGAGGCCTCATCAAGAGTTCCCCCTTACACCAGGAGGCCTCATCAAGAGTTCCCCCTTACACCAGGAGGCCTCATCAAGAGTTCCCCCTTACACCAGGAGGCCTCATCAAGAGTTCCCCCTTACACCAGGAAGTCTCATCCAGAGTTCCCCCTTACACCAGGAGGCCTCATCCAGAGTTCCCCCTTACACCAGGAGGCCTCATCAAGCGTTCCCCCTTACACCAGGAGGCCTCATCAAGCGTTCCCCCTTACACCAGGAGGCCTCATCAAGAGTTCCCCCTTACACCAGGAGGCCTCATCAAGAGTTCCCCCTTACATAAGCAGTTCTCATCAGGAGTCCTCATCAAAATGTCCCTTTGTCATCAATTTGTCCCAAACAGTGAGTGCTGCCTTACTGTTCCCATCAAAGTCCACTCTTACATCGACCTCCCCCATCAGAGTCTTCTCTTACATCAGTTGCCCCATCAGAGTGCCCCCATACCTTCCAATGCCAGGCAGGCAGAGGTTTAAAGGTACAGCAGGCTGCAGATTCCACTTTTGCCCTCCTGTAAAAGCTGGGGTCAGGGTGCTCACATGATGTTGTTGATGGTTAGAATGCTGGTAGTCCTAACAACCTACCATTGCAAAGAAGATCCAGAGGGAAGGAGGGATAGACACCGGCGTTGAGGACAGGTGTCTGGATCATGAATGGCTTGCTGACAGTGGATGCACTGGTCTAGGAGACCTGGAGGTGGGGGGAGGGAGCTACTAAAATCTGGGGAGGGCACAGCCCACTCCAGTATCCCACCCCAGATCTAGGCCTGATACAGGATTATAGTACCGGCTCTCCAGCTGTATTCGCCATGAAAACATCCTCGAGGTGTATAGGCCGAGGGAAAATGTTGAGGCAGCCAGCTGTGTTCCTTTTACTCATACTTATAATCCTAAGAAAAGCTGAACTTTGTGAGATGTAGTTCACTGTCCTTAAAGTGTGATCTGTCCATTCATTTATAGAATATCTAAACTTCTAATGTCGTTTTCTCAGCCAAGCTCCAGATTATACTAATATTTAGATACTTTGTCAATCCTCTGGCTGAAAGGAGGTAAAACAGCTTTTAGTTTAAAGTGTCTTTCTGTAGCTTACTTTAAATTCCGTTTGTTTTCCTATCTCATCTAATACATGTTTAAAAAGTGGAATACATATTGTGGCCTGTACAGATGACACTGGAAATGAATGACATCGGTGTTCCTAAGGTACAAACGGTTAAAAAAAAAAATGACCGTATTTATCGGCGTATAACACACTCCTTCATTTTAAGAGGGAAGTTTCAGGCAAAAAACTTAATTTTTAAATAAAGAACTTTGAAGCAAAATAAGGGTCACAGTCCATCAATGCAGCCTCACCATTGCCCATCAATGCAGCCTCACCATTGCCCATCAATGCAGCCTCTCCATTGCCCAATAATGCAGCCTCTCCATTGCCCAATAATGCAGCCTCACCATTGCCCATCAATGCAGCCTCACCATTGCAAACGAATGCTGCCTCTGCATTGCCCATCAATGCAGCCTCTCCATTGCCCATCAATGCAGCCTCTCCATTGCCCATCAATGCAGCCTCTCCATTGCCCATCAATGCAGCCTCTCCATTGCCCAATAATGCAGCCTCTCCATTGCCCAATAATGCAGCCTCACCATTGCCCAATAATGCAGCCTCACCATTGCCCATCAATGCAGCCTTACCATTGCAAACGAATGCTGCCTCTCCATTGCCCATCAATGCAGCCTCTCCATTGCCCATCAATGCAGCCTCACCATTGCCCATCAATGCAGCCTCACCATTGCCCATCAATGCAGCCTCACCATTGCAAACGAATGCAGCCTCTCCATTGCCCATCAATGCAGCCTCACCATTGCCCATCAATGCAGCCTCACCATTGCAAATGAATGCAGCCTGCACATTGCCCATCTGCAGCCTCGCCAGTGCCTAATTACACAGTGCCGCAATCTCCTGTGTACCCGGTTATCAGTCACACACAGTCCCGTCTCCTGTGATAGACAGAACAGTGGTCCAATGCCGGCCAGGAGGCGGGACTTTGCATGATTGAGCGCCGGGTACACAGGAGATAGCGGCTGTGTATGATCCGGTGGTGTTGGGCACTCCTCTTCCCTCAGAGACAGCAGGAATCGGCATATAACACGCACACGCAATTTCCCCCTGATTTTCAGGGGGGGAAAAGTGTGTTATACACCAATAAATACAGTAATAATAATGGTTTGGGGTCATATTTTATATTATATATTATATTCGCTTTTGTTTATTTAGGGTCTGTGGAAACTGCATAAATGCTAAAATGCTCCGTGTCTGATAAGTGCAAACAATATCTGTGGATTTTGGCAGAAATCTTGTGAGCTGATCACTTCCCGTGCTTCCTGCCTTTGCAGGAGGGGTTAAGGGGATTGAGATGGAGGAGGAGATGATGAGAGGGGAGTGGTGATTTGTGTCATCCATCAGAAATGAAGTAGATAGGGCTGACACCATGTTCCAAAAATACACTGGTTGCTAGGTCCTTTAGCACTCAAGGGGAAAAGACCAAACTGTGCCCCGCTCCCCTATGAGCATATGGGATCATGGTTGCAAGTCTTTACCCCTCTCTTTCTGAAGGGCCCTAGGTGGCTGCCTCTTCTGCCTACCCCTCTGCCCAGGCACTGATTGTTATGTCAAAGAAGTTTAGAATACACTACGCTTCTGACACATGAACAGTTATTTTTCTGTACTTGCAGTATGTATACAGAGATGAAACGTGGGAAATGTTCATGTATTTCAGAGATGTACTGAGTTTTTTTTTTTTGTCTTCTTTCATTTGGTATAATTTGATCCTTATTTGATTATTGTTAATTGGCTGAGCTGCAATACCCAGTTTCACCAGAGGTTGGAGCTGCAAGCGAAGTGTTCTCTTTTTGCTTTTGTCCAGGACCATACAAGGGTAATCAAAGAATAGCAGCTTCCATCCAAGACTTATTGCACAAATGTCAAAGTGCCCCATGACAGATTTCCTTCAAATTGACCTAAAATTCTACTTAGTGCAATGCATTAAAGCAATATTAAACCCAAACGCAAGCATTCATTATTCTGAAGCTTATCAATTCTTAGATGTGATGGCTGCATTCGTTTTTCTTTTTTGGCTTTCTTTCTTCTATTTTTATCCCCCTTCCCCTCTGAAAGGTGCCAAATGTGGGGAGGGGACGAATAAGCGGAAGTTCCACTTTTGGGTGGCACTCTGCTTTAATGCATTCTGTGCATTAAGGTGAAAAACCTCCTGTCCTGCAGCTCCCCCCCAGACCCCCCCCCCTTTTTTTCTTACCTGAGCCCAATCCAGCGATGTGCACGAGCATTGCAGCTCTAGCCGCTGTCCCTCTCCTCATTGGACAGATTGATAGCAGGAGGCATTGGTCAATCAAAAGCTGTGACGCAGGGGGTGGGGCCTACTTTCTGTGTCAATGAACGCAGCAGCGGGATTCGGAAGCGAGTCCGCACAGGTTCCCATGGAAAGCGACTTTCTGTGGGGGCACCCGATGAAGAGGAGGGGCCTAGAGCGCCAGCGGGGGACCCAAGAAGAAGAGGAACGGTGCGGTTCTGTGCAAAACTATTGCACAGAGCAGGAAAGTATAGGCATGTTTGTTATTTCTATTTAAAAACATTTTTGAAGGTTTACAATCACTTTAAAGCGGAGTTCCGCCATTTTTTTTTTTTTAAGTCAGCAGCTACAAATACTGCAGCTGCTGACTTTTAAAATGTGGACACTTACCTGTCCAGGGCGCCCGCGATGTTAGCACCCGAAGCTGATCTGTCCCTCGGCTCTTGGGTGGAGACGCCGCCATCTTCGGTAAGGGAATCGGAAAGTGAAGCCATGAGGCTTCACAGCCTGGTTCCCTACTGCGCATGCACGAGTTGCGCTGCGCGATCCCACTGGTCCCTTCTGTCTTCTGGGACCCATGTGTCTCCCAGAAGACAGTGTGGGGGGGGGGGGAGGCGTAGATATCCGCGTATACTGCGGCTATCTATGCCCAGAAGTGGGAGCAAATACCTGGACTAGACAGGTATCTTCTCCCCCCTGAAAGGTGCCAAATGTGACACCGGAGGGGGGGGGGGGGGATTCCGAAAAGCAGAAGTTCCATTTTTGGGTGGAACTCCGCTTCAGGTAAAACCTTTATCCCACAAGGAAAAAAAAAAACGGTTTGCTTTAACTGCTTATAAAGTATTAGCTTGGAGTTCAGCTTCAATTTGTTAGTATAATTAAACCTGTTAGTCTATCTTAGACCCCATGCACACTATTACATTTTCTGCAGATTTTTGTTTTCAGATTTACCAAAACCGTATAATATGAGGTCAAACCTTAAGATTTTAAATTTGTATGCAATCAGGCAGGCCCTTGCACTACATGGTTTTGGCAAATCTGAAGACAAAAATCTGCAGAAAAATCTAATGGTGTGTATGGGGTCTTGCACTCCCCCAACAGTCAGTGCTGGTGACAGCTGTGCATCCTGTGCTCATTCCTCCAGAGTTGTGTCTCACTAATGCTGGAGGTGTGTTACTGGTCAGATCATCAGGTGAAAACAGAGGGAAAAGCTGTAAAAGAAAACAAATTCATCCACCACATTTAATAATTGGTAATGTGCAAAATATTCAATTTTTGGCTTTGTGTTTAATAACACCTTAACTGTTGTAGAAAATAAGGGGGTGATCAGTATCCAGATCCTGTGATCTCAGCAGTGT
The DNA here is from genome assembly GCF_042186555.1 of Aquarana catesbeiana. NCBI lineage: Eukaryota > Metazoa > Chordata > Amphibia > Anura > Ranidae > Aquarana > Aquarana catesbeiana. The sequence goes on along the minus strand of NC_133330.1, from coordinate 56,693,183 downwards.
CTTCCTATGTAATGTTTTCATCTCACGGCAGCTTCATCTGGAGAGAGTCATTGTGTACAAGCAGAGAATTTCCTGTTGAATTTATTTCCAGCGATGTGTAGATCTCCTCCAACCTCGGCTGTGTCTGTGACTGAGCTAATAGACTTGGCAACATGTATTGACTGAAGGGTGTGATCGTTGATTTCTGCCTCGCTGCAGACACGAGTGCTGCTACTGTATCCGCTGTACTCAGTGAGCATTTAAAAGGCCAATTATAATCTTTTTTCAGCTTTGCTTCGATATATTTGTGAATGCGATCCGCTCCATGTAAATCCATTTACCAGTTAATTTTCATGTTTTAAAAACCTTGCCTGTGTATCGTTATAAAATCTTCACCTACATGAGCAGCTAAATTTGCTAAGTACATATGCAGGCTGTGATTGTTATAAATGTGCTTCACTGCTTTTCGCTGTTAGGCTCGGTTCACACTTTGAAAGTTTGCATTTTTCATCAATTTTTATGCAAGACTGTAGAGCCAACAACGCACCAAAAGAAGACTTGCAGCTTTTTCTAAGTTGCACGATAGTTTGTTGCTTTGGTGTGAATGGGCTCCATAGACCAGCCTTTTTCAAGGGGTGCCTTGAGGTTTCTTCATGGAAAAATGCCCAAAATTTGTATACAAGCCATTGGGTGAAAAAAGCCTGCCTTTTGGTTACACAAAGCCACAGGTTTTCATTGTACACCTTAACATCCTCCTAGCTGCCAACCTCCTAACGACCAATCACATCATCAGTTGATAAGGAGGATGTCAATTGCCTGCAAATCATCCTTGGTTGACCCTCTCTCCATCAACTTTGGGGTCTCATTAGCTGAGTGATGGAGAAAAAATGAGGGTGCAGAGAAACATAGGAATACTAGTCAGTACCAGTTTGCAAAAGTGTATTTGTTTTGGAAGAATAAATCACCTGTAACGTTGGGTGTCCTACGTGTATTGATGTTGCTGCATTATGTAAAACTATCAGAATAGTTTTTACATTTTAGAATGGGGTGCCTCAAGACTGTCCATAGTTTTGGAGGGTGCCTCGAGATTGTCCATAATTTTAAAGGGTGCCTTGACTGAAAAAAGTTTGAGAAACACTGCTATAGACAATAAGGCCCCTTTCACACGGGACGGATCCGTGTTGATCCGCCCCGTGTTTATCCGCTGCTCAGCAGGGATCGCTCCGCTTTCCCCAGCTGAGCAGGCAGAGGACAGGGCGGGACCCGCACACTGTGCAGGGACCGCCCTGTCAGATCTCCGCTCTCCCCTATGGGGGATCGGAGGAACACGGACCGTCTGTCCGTGTTCCTCCGATCCGCTCTGCAGACGGATAGAAAAATAGGATTTTCTTCCGTCCGCAGAATCGGACGAGAGCGGAGGCGGACGACATTGGGTGTTAGCGGATGTACATCCGCTGACACCCGCTATCCCATAGGGATGCATGTATGACCGTATTTCATCCGAAAACGGATGGATGAAATACGGACATACTGTCCACATGTGTGAAAGGGGCCTAATGGGGTTCCTCTTGTTGCCAAAGCATGGAGATTCACACAGGTGTGAACAGGGACAATATCAATAGGTCTGGACATACATGGGCTATCGGCATGGCCAGATTTAGACTCCATTCACATATAAGCATTCCACGAACGCACGATAAACACATGTCGTACTTGTGAGGCCATTCACTGTTAATGGCACTCCAAATGTGGAAAAAATAGTGCGAAGCTCAACACCTAAAAAGGCGCAGGAGTTTCTTTGTCGCATTTGTTACACGTAGGGCAGTCCTTTAAATGAGTGGCCTGCCCTATGCTTGTGGCCTGAAAATATGTGTTCACCTGACATGGAGAGGTGAATGCAGCCTTGGTGAGCTTTGGTACCTGTGTAAGATGTATACTGATATAGCAGATAGGCCTATGGCTAGTAGGGTGTGTGCTCAGACTGAAATGTTGATGTCTGGTTGGAACTCTTCCAGACAATGGGTGGATGCCAGTCAGTGATCTATGGACGGGATTCAGCTCACACTTGATCTGTCAGTTTACCTTAAAGTAATACTGTTGCTACAAAAAAAAGTCCCTTTTTTTTCCAAATGTGACAAGTCCTAACTTCTTCAAGAGCTATGGTCCATAGAGGATAATTAGCATTCAGCTCATTTCCAGTTGTGTCAGATGTCCGGTGCTCTGCTGTGGCTTTATCCTCCAACTTCTGCTTTACTATAGAGCACCCTGTACTCATGGCAACTAATAGGTAGATACAGGCAGTACTTCCATATAGGGCATGGGCCCCATAAGGTTTGAAGGGGAGCACAAGCCTGGCATGGGCTGCCTGTGGGCTTCAGTGCAGCTTCATTCTAAAGTACAATGGGGCGCCTGCTTTCAAGCATAAAAAGAGAGTGGAACTTGTTAAGCGTCCCACCTATTTGTAGCAGCGCCATTGCCTGTTCTTGCTGAGCAGTCTTTCTCTTAGACATGGCTACAGAGATAGCAGGAGAGGGACAGCCACCCTGTGAACGTGAGGGAGACGCTGACCTTTCTCTTAGCTTCTGCAGTAATGGAGAGGAGGAGTTGGCTTCCCAGACCACAATGCAGGCTCCCCAGCAATACACTGCCAGATACTGGTTATAGTGCTGCAGAAAACTAAAAATGGAGGGAGTAATCTCCAATGTGGCCTAAATTGCCTGGAGGTGGGTACTGGGTAGGGCTTGAAGGTCTGAGCGGGGGAATTTTTTCTGGGCCTTAAAAATTGATGAGTGGGAATAAAGTACTAAGAGTAGAAAATTTCTGCTACGTCCTTAATCACACATAGGTTGGACTTGATGGACTTGTGTCTTTTTTCAACCTCACCTACTATGTAACACCTACTATGTCCTAAAATTGGCTACGTTGGGGGGAAGCTTGTCAGACTGTATGGGGCCTCATGACTTCTGAAGGCAACCCTGACCATAGTCACCCAGTAGTCATTCACTGCAGAAGTAAACGTAGGAAAACGTCTGATTACCAAATTGAAATGCATACGTTGGAACGGTCTTAACTGCCAAAAGAGTTCTAAAATTGTTCAGCAAGTTCTGATGTTAAAATCTAATTCTGTTCAGCCAGTGCTATCATTTTTACACTTTACATAGGTTGTAACTGGACTAGGAGAGGTTTTACATAAAAACATCAACATCGCCAAATGTATAAGCAAATTCTAGCAATATATGGGATGTTTAAAGTGCTAAGTAAATATATACTCTGTTTAAAATAATTTTTGACATTTTCATTAGACATTCATTTAAAATCACAAATACAGCAGAAAATCTGATGTCTTTCTCCTTCACAAAGGCTTTAATGATGTCTTCCTTAACATGTTTCGTCAACAACGGCTTCATCAGGAGGAATGTTGCCAATAAATTATAGGCTGTAGTACCACCCTAGGATTGTGGGGACAGAAATCTTTTGCAGCGAAGAAATGGAAAGTTACGTTTTTTTAAATTATGTTAATTAGGGTAAGCATGAATTTATAATGGATTTGTATGCTATTTGTATGCAGCCTATAATTTATTGGCAACACAAAAAGTCTGCTGTGTTTGTGATGTAAAATAATATTTTAATATGATTGTCTAAAAACAATGTCAAATTATTTTAAATGAAGTGTATTAGCACCTTAAAAATCCCATATATTGCTAGAATTTGCTTATAATTTTGACACTCCTATCAGGTGCCATGTCCCGCTTCTGGTCACTTACTTTTCTCCTCGGCAGTCCAAGCAATGCAGCTTTATCTGAACTTAGATTGGATGTTGACTGGAAAGCGGCACATTGGTGTGGTCATCCCTGTGCCTTCTCAATCCATAAGCAAAGACAATTTGTTAGGGTTGAAACGGTGCATTAAATCCTAATTGGCTGATAGATCCCTCTCCCAGTCTGAATGGTGATGTGCCAAAGATTGCAGGAGGCTGTTACAAAGCAGAGCTGTGCACATCTCGGGATTGGATGGAGAAAACACCAAGTCCTTAATCAGATGAATCCCCCCTCATATATGTATTTTATCTGGGTATGTAGCCTATTTGGAGTTTTGATGATTGGGTTTACATATACTTTATTAGTCATAAATATTTCTTTATCTGGTCGCCTAATACTACATGTTGGATTGCAACAGGAGAACAACGTATCTGCAGTTCTTGCTCCAGGATTTGATAAAAAAGCACTACAAGAAGTAATTTTCACCTCTACTATGTACGATCTTTGCAATTAATCTAAATTTCAAGCATTGTCATTCTACAATTAGGCGGCTAAAGCCTGTGCCCTATGAAAAAGTCATGTTGGCAGATAACGCCTCTGTTGAAATATTTTTTCAAGGAGGCCACAATGGACTTGTTTGTCCTCCCGGTCCCAAAATTGCTTTTAGTGCAGCAATTTGGTGGCAGCAAAGATCAAAATGTCATGCAAAGTTTTCAGTTTCGTTGTTGGACCCCTTAATTGGTGTTTTTATGCATGGAATCCTCAGAGATTGTGTGCAAGCTTCTACTGTGCCCGTCCTGGAGAAATATATAGCATAAGAGCCCTTTTGTTTTATGGCCTTTTGGCTATTTGTCTTTCTAAGTTGTCGGCAATAAAAGACCTTTGTGCATGGGGTCTAAACTTTTAAAGAAACTTTTATCATTACTCAGCAGCAACTAGCTAAACTTTCTGTTTTATATGTATTTGTATATGTTGTTTTAATGCAGTGCTTTGTTGTACATATGGGAAAGCCATGGTTTGGCAGACTGGAATCCAACCTAATAATGTGTTTTCAATTCAGGGGACCTTTTAAAGTAGTAGTCAGCTTTCTTGATATGACCTCAAGTGGGGCCCTCGACATTACCAAAGAGCTGCGTATGATATTCAGTGAATATTTAGGGCCAGAGATAGAAGACGTGTAACAGGATGTAGTCAAAGACTAATAACGTCATACAGGAAATGGTCACTGCAGACAGGATGCAAAAGATGGTCAGAGGCTGCAGACATGGATACAAGAGATGGTCAGAGGCTGCAGACATGGATACAAGAGATGGTCACAGACTGTAGACATGAAACAAGAGATGGTCACAGACTGTAGACATGATACAAGAGATGGTCAGAGACTGCAGACATGATACAAGAGACGGTGAGAGACTGCAGACATGATACAAGAGACGGTCAGAGACTGCAGACATTATACAAGAGATGGTCAGAGACTGTAGACATGATACAAGAGATGGTCAGAGACTGTAGACATGATACAAGAGATGGTCAGAGACTGTAGACATGATACAAGAGATGGTCAGAGACTGTAGACATGATACAAGAGATGGTCAGAGACTGTAGACATGATACAAGAGATGGTCAGAGACTGCAGACATTATACAAGAGATGGTCAGAGACTGTAGACATGATACAAGAGATGGTCAGAGACTGTAGACATGATACAAGAGATGGTCAGAGACTGTAGACATGATACAAGAGATGGTCAGAGACTGCAGACATGATACAAGAGAAGGTCAGAGACTGTGAACATATTATATGAGACAGCTAGAAATTACTGCTATAGCAGGGCAATAGGGAAACACAGATTAGTGTCTATTTTTGGATAGAATGTGGAAGGGTTAGAATCTCTGTTGGGTCTTTATTACTGTCGGGGTCCCCTCTGGGGAGGTTGACCATCTTTTTTTTCCGATGACACTTGTATCTCCGATACAGAAAATTATGACAAATGCAATATTTTTGAGTTGTCGCAGGAACATAAACTAAGGGGAAAATCGTCCAGTGGGTAAATGGTAAACCTATTCTGGTGACCACTATCTAAGAGGGGACTTGCCCTCACTTTGGAGAAATCTCTTCTCACTTCTTGTTTTGTCTCTGGATCAGGAAGTGAAGGGAAATCTACTCAGGAGGACAGAAAAAAAAACTTTACCCGGGGGTCCCCAAGGAATTCCCTTAATTTGCAGGGATTTCCTCTCACTTCCTGTTTTGGTTATCGGACAGGAATTGAAAAATCTTCCCAATGTGACAAAGATGGCAAAAAAAAATAAAAAATCTGACAGGGGTTATAACCCTCACTTACTCTACCCAAAATGAAAACAAAAGTTTTGCCTATAGTTCTTATTTAAATGCTTGTGTCTAGGGTACCAGTAAAAAAATGTCAACCTTGCTTCAGCAGGCTTTCTCCTCTTCATGTGAACAGTCCCGAAAGCCGCTTCTCTTTGGCACTTCCTCATTCACAGTTGCTCTGAGGTCATAATTTACAATGCAGGACCAACAATCCTGCATTGTAGGTTCTCGCTCATACCGGAGAACTTTGTTTCCAGAGGTGTATCAATGCTTAACAAAAAGATTTCCATTTTATTTATGAGACATGTTTACCTCTGAGTGATGTGCTGTACTCCTCAGAAGTACGGGTGCTTTTTTTGGGGCAGGATCTCGTGGTTTTTGGCTCCATACACTTCAATGGCAGTTGAGGAGAGACGATAACCAGCTTGTGTGAAAGGGACAGTGATAATCGGTGTCCTGATTATCAGTGCAATCCCAACAGTGCCCACCAGTGCTGCAAATCAGTGCCCAGCAGTGCCTCCTCATCAGTTTCAATTATCAGTGCTGCCTCCCAGGGCCCACCAGTGCCTCCTCATTAGTGCCCACCAGTGCCTCCTCATTAGTGCCCACCAGTGCCTCCTCATTAGTGCCCACCAGTGCTGCCTCATAAGTGCCCACCAGTGCTGCCTCATAAGTGCCCACCAGTGCCGCCTCATAAGTGCCCATCAGTGCCCACTCATTAGTGCCCCCTCATTAGTGCCCATCAGTGTCTCCTCAGTTTCAACTATCAGTGCTGCCTCCCAGGGCCCATCAGTGCCCATCAGTGCCTCCTCATTAGTGCCCATCAGTGCCCCCTAATTAGTGCCCATCAGTGCCTCCTCATTAGTGCCCATCAGTGCCCACTCATCAGTATCACCTATCAGTGCCTCCTCATCAGTGTCATCTGTCAGTGCAGCCTCATTTGTGCCTGTTTGCAAAATTGTATAACATACTATGAAACTTTTTTTTTTTCAAAATGTTCTGTCTTTTTTTCGTTTGTTTAGCAAAAGATAAAAAACCCAGTGGGGATTAAATGCCACCAAAAAAAAATTATTTGTGTGAAAAAAATGATAAAATTTAATATGAGTACAGTGTAGCATGACAGCGCAATTGTCATTCAAAGTGTGACAGTGCTTCTGTCAAAAAAGTGCTCGATAGACAAGTGGATAATGATCATATTGTCATAAGATTAAATAATGAGGGAAGGTAACTCATGCAACATAATGCATTGACCCTTTTACCTGATGTGATCGGTGTATGGCAAGTGTTTCTGTGCCACCCAATTGATTTGCTCAAGGAACATATTCTTACGAGGTAGGCGAAATCTTCCCATATGTGTGCCGGGGATTGGCAGAGGAAGACTAAATATTCTTCCACTGAAGATAGTTATCTGATAAATAAATAAAACGACTCCTAACTTTTTTTTTTTAATGATTGAAAGCATTTCTTTCATGTTAAAAGCATTACCGCTATAAAATAGAATTCTTAATTAAAGGCTTATTGATCATTGTACAGACTGATTCTCACAAAACGTTCCAGATTTGTCTCATAGACACGAACGCTTGTATTAATCAGAGTCAGTTACAGGCTTAGCCATGTATTGATGTACTCTCAGCCTTCACCATTCTTTTCTTCGGGAATAAAAACCTCTGGAAAACATAAGTATGTGGCGCCCCCTAGAGTCCACACATACGCACTGCTCCTACTTGCGCAATGTTTGTACGCGGTGCTGTAATTTGTGTGCCTGCAGCATCGGTTAAATGATATAATTACTGAAAATATCCTCACAACAGATGGCTGCAAAGATTGATCTTCTGGTTATGAGCATCAGCTCAGTTATTAGCGTTCGTGTGTTCTGTAGTTTTCCTGTATACAAAACTTTGGAAGAATGCCGGCCCTCAAATTTGTTACGCTTTGCAAATGATTATTTTTTTTAACCTTGGTCTATATTAATAGGGACATCGACCAAAATATGGCAAATGCAGAATGCTAAGGCCGCATTCACACTTTTTCTTTGCAGTACGTAAAGTGCATAACGGAGACATGCATTTTGAATGGCACCTTAGCGCGCTAAAAAGGGGTCATGTGTGGTTCTTCAGTCATTTCTTTAAAAATGAAAAGTCAGCAGCTACAAAAATTGTAGCTGATGACTTTTGATAAGCAGACACTCACCTGTCCAAGGATCCAGCACCATCCTCACCCCGGCCAGCTGGCTTTTGCACCGGTCTTTGGGTTATGACCCTGGTATGTTAGCTGTGGGAAGCCGGCTGTGGCTCCTTGTGACTTCAAAGCCAGATGCCCACTACGCATGCACTGGGCCTGACTTGTCCTGACACCCTCCCCCCACCGCACAGCCATTCACATGGAAGCTCAGTGTGCTGTTGTTTCTCCTCCCCCTAGCTCTTATGCAGCTGAGAACAGAGGGAATGTGATTACTTATATAAAAAGAGGAGAAAAAATGTATTTATAATTTTTTCACTAATATTTTGCTTCAATTTTAAACTGTGTTGTTTTACAAGGTGATTGTTTACAATCACTTTAATTGCTCCACTGTGCCCGAAACTACAGAGATCGGTGAGGTCCTGGTTTAAAGCTTATTTGCTTCTTGTTAAGAGTATGGAAATCGTTTAGTGTTCATAGCCTGACCATATTTTTACTTTAACTGCTTCCGGACCGCCCACCGCACATTTACTGGGCGACCCACTCTCGCTGTGATTGGACACACAGGGAGCCACTCAGCAGACGCAATGTCCACCGGGTCCCGCCGATCATTGACAGGAGAGGCAGAACGGCAAACTGCCTATGTAAACAAGGCAGACTATCGTTCTGTCAGAGAGAAAGATTGAGATCTTGTGTTTCTGCTAAGCAGAAACACAAATCTCTGTCTTCCTCCAGTTAAGCCATCCCCCATACAGTAATCACTCCCTAGGAGCACACTTAACCCTTTGATCACCCCTGATGTTAACTCCTTCCCTGCTAGTGTCATTAGTACAGTGCGAGTGGATTTTTTAGCATTGTATTAGTGTCACTGAGTGTCCAAAAAGTGTCACTTGGTGCCCGATTTGTACACACAATGTTGTAGTCCTGCTAAAAAAATCGCTGATCTCTGCAATTTCTAGTAAAAATAAAATGCCATAAAAATATCTCATAAATATCTCATATCTCATAAAAATATAGTTTGTAGACACTAACTTTTGCACAAACCAATCAATAGACACTTATTTGGATTTTTTACCAGGAATATGTAACAGCATACATATTGGCCTAAATTGATGAAGAAATTGATGATGTTTTTTTATTCGATTTGTTTTATTGCAGAAAGTAATTTTTTTTTTTTTAATTGTCGTTTTTTTTTTTATTATAGTGCAAAAAATTAAAAAACGCAGAGCTGATCAAATACCACCAAAAGAAAGCTCTCTTTGTGTGAAAAAAAGAACATACATTTTGTGTGGATACAGCGTTGCATGTACATGCACTTGTCAGTTAAAGCGACGCAGTGCCGTATCGCAAAAAAAACGGTCTGGTCATGAAGGGAGTGAAACCTTCCGGGGATGAAGTGGACTGCAAATGTTCACATCCAAGAAAAAAAAAGACAAAAAGTAATAAAATCTTGAAGCATGTATGAAAGTCTGAAATACTATACTATACTATGCACCCATTGCAAAGTTTATCATTTTGGCGCAGTCATTTCTAATGAATATTATGCTCCCTATTTCTGTGTACTGTGGCTGGACTTCTCAGACTGGCAATTTTCCCATGGAAACCGATACAAGACGGCGCTCTTAGACAAAGGCCTAAACTTTATTTTACAGAACACTCTCCTCTGTACAGATAAATGGCCTTTCAGAGGCTCTGAGAAAGTGTGGACACATTTACAGGGAGATAATTCACCGGGATATTCTTTTCTCCCGAAGATATATGTATCCCATTGCTGCCGCCTTCTACTCCCACTGTAGATTGTACAGCTGTTTTTTTTTTTTTTTCCTTAACCAAAATTGCAAGCTATTGTGTTTGCTGGATCAGAGCTCTGTTTGACTTGTGTTTTACTGCTTGCAGACGGTAATTAGTGGTTTGGGTTCAATTTTGAATTTTTGAAACTGTACTGAGATCTTAAAGTGAAACTGTGCTACAAATACGATGAAGTCGCCGTTCTTGCTTGGCTGTCATGCTGATCTTTGGGACCACTTCTTTTTCCTTACACTCAGAAATCCAGTCCATAAAATATGTCCTCTTCGAACTTATAGTGTAACTCCACTTTCGTGGGGAAAAAAACGCAAACGCAATCAGACCATCCCACTGGTCATAAAAAAAATTTTTAAGGATTGTTGCACCGTTATTTATTGAAATAACATACAAAAGCAGTCCATTAAGGGTATTCCATCATTACAGTTTCAGGCTATTATTGAGAGCACCCTTCTTCTTGTTGTGTTCTCTGAAGAAGGGTGCTATCGATAACAGCCCGAAACTGTAATGATGGAATACCCTTAATGGACTTTTTTGTATGTTATTTCAATAAATGGTGCAGCAATCCTATATATAGTACTTTTTTCAGACACCCGTTTTAAAGCGGGGTTCCACCCAAATTTTGAACATTATCTCTATGCATTCTCTTCCTTGCCTAGATGCTGACATGCTGTGTAAAAAAATTTAAATCGCCGTAATTACCTTTTTTTTCCTAATCTTCTTAGCACTTCCTGGTTTTCCTCCCATGGGAGTAGGCGTGTTTCTAGCCTCTCCCAGACCTCCCACAGTCCCCTGGGAGCTAGTCTCAGGCTTCCCAGCATGCATTGTGCAACACAACATCACAACATCTCGGTGAATGCTGGGAGCACAGCATTCACTGCATCCAGGAGATTTTTTTATAAGTTATTCTTTACAACAAAATTGGACACAGGCGGACTTATTACACAGAACATGTGAGTAGATAATCATGAGAACAAAAGTTTGTGAATGAACTCCAAAAAAAAAAAAACGATAGATAGGTGGACCCCCGCTTTAAGTAGCAACTTGCCATGGCACTTTTACTTTTTTAATGTAAAAAATTAAATAATAATAAAAAATATATATATATATATGTGTGTGTGTGTGTGTATATATATATATGTGTGTGTGTATATATATATATATATATATATATATATATATATATATATATATATATATATATATATATTGTAATTTTTTTTTTAAGACACTCTTTTTAAGTAGCAACTTGCCATGGCACTTTTACTTTTTTAATGTAAAAAAAAAAAAAAAAAAAAAAAAAGACTCTTTGAGTCCAGTATTAAGTTACCCAAATGATCAAAATGTTATATCCGTATAACAGCAATGTTTCACAAACAGTAGCCCAGAAATCTATCCATTAATTCAACAAAATTCTAAACATAAAAAAAAAAAGCGCCTATTTAAAAAAACAGAGGCAGACGCACCACCAGATGGGTCTAAATTGGGCACAAAGCCCGTACAAAAACTATCGTTCTAGTTTATCTGTGTACCCACCAATTCTTCTTCTCACAATCCCCCTGCTAAAACATTTGGCAAGTGCGCTTGTGGCAGATGTAAGAAAGCTGGCACCAAATTTTATCTCGGCTTGCAGAGTGCTGTTTTGAACTAGGAGCACGCACCAGCAACATAGAATGGCTCGGGGGGGGGGGGGAAACATATTGGAATATTTTAACACTTGCAGCAAAAGGTGTTTTGCCTCCGATAAAGTGACCAAAAAAAGTTTCTAATTTAACTAGCCTAAAGAAGCCCAATTAATATTCCGTTGAATCGTGTCAGTTTGCATTTCCTGAGTCCCAATTTATTTTTTTTTTTCAACCTGAGCCAGTGCCAAAGCTGGTGAACACCCTAATAGTCTCCATTTCGTCCTTATTTGCCAAATGTAGTGCTTTTTTTTTTTTTTTTTTTTTTTTAACTAGCCGTACAATAAATCATTATTAGCCTTGCTGAAAACCAAATGTGCCCGTCGCAGTCTGCTGCTTTTTCTAAACAAAGATTTTACAAGCGGTTGCGTGTGAGTTCATTCAAATACGTGGCGGAAAATAGGGCCTGATTTCTAAAAATGCTGAATTTATAACCATTAGAGCAATTTTCTGTATTGTCTAGATTAGAAAGTAGTTTGCACCCCCTGTTGCTCACTAATAGGAGGTCTGTGTGTTCTACACCCACAAAACGGTTGTTTGACGGTGCCGTGAAAGGGAAAGTCACATTTTGGGTTACTTTTATTTTAATGTGTTTAAATTTCTTTTGGATGTTTATAAACAGTTTTGTTTCAAGTTTTTTTTTTTTAGGCCCCTTTCACACGATCGGACTGTTCAGGTCCACCTGTTTTGACGGCGGACCTGAACGGGCGCTCCATGTTAGCCTATGGAGCGACGGATGTCAGCGGAGACATGTCCGTTGACATCCGACCCCATCCGATCCGCTAAAAGCAGACGGATGGCCCTACGTCCGGATCCATCACTGGCGGATCAGATCGGGTGAGATCTGACGAAAACAGACATGCTGTCCGTTTTCATCCGATCCCTCCATAGGCAGCAGCGGCGCCTGACAGGCCCCTCCCCGCTCAGTGAGCAGAGAGGGACCTGTCATCGGCCGGCTCAGCAGAGATCAACGGAGAGATCTCCCGCTGAGTCGGCGGACCGAGGCGGACTCCGTGGAAGTGGAGTCCGCCTCGTGTGAATGAGGCCTTAGTTGACAAAGTCTTAAATAATAACATTCATTACAGGGTGCATCTATGACACTTAATTTGCAGAGGATACTAGGCTTGCTTATAAGCAAGCCCAGCTTTAATTCTTAACTGTTGGACTAATTAAAGTAGAAGTAAAAGTCTTCCAAACTATGGCCAACAAGCCCTCTCCAAAATTTTACTTGGCCCTTGGCTAGGGTCAATAGCGTATACCTTAATGTGCACATCTTTAGGATTAAGGTCAGTAATGGTTGCCTATGGTCTCCTCATCAACCACTCATGTAACGGGAGACCCTGATGGGGACTCTAATGTTAGGGGGGCTCTGATGGGGTCTTTGATGTAAGGACAGTTCTGATGGGAATTGGAATGGCTGTTTTGCTATGAGTGCTGAGGAGACCTTGATGCTGGATGGAAGCCTCTTTCCTCTGACTTGAACCTGCTGGTTGGATGACTTACATTGCGGTCCAAAGGAACCCTGTAGGAACATCTTTAAATAGGCCCTGGCAGGGTATACAGCCAAAAGCATTATTGACCTTTTTTTCAATAAAGGTTCATTATAATTGGTAAGCAGACATTTTTATCATTCTAAGGTGGCGGTGTTTTCTGTGGACTTTTGCACATGTCGATGTATGTTGTCTGCACGATTTCTCAACGCGAGCCACATATGAAGAGGATTTTGCTCTAACAATATTCTCATATTTTTATATCTTGAGTCACGTAACGAGAGGTTTTCACCCTTATAATATCTCTTTGGACTTGATACCTGGAACTTTTAATAATAATTGTCAATTGTTAGCACGACTCTGTATCTATATAAGTTCTGATGGGGACCCTGAAGTAAGGGGGGCCTTGATGGATGTTCTGATGTAAGGGCAACTCTGATGGGGGACCTTGATGTATGGGGGGGGACTCTGATGTGGATTTTTTTGGCTCCTGAATATTTGTAACGTAGATGATGTAGAGACCCTGGAAAAAAAATGTATGGCAAAGTAAACAATTTTCTTAGCTACCCAGCAGCACAGCCACCTTTCCTTAAGTCCTCTGCCGCTCAGTTTTGCTACTAACTTCTGGAAATATTCTGCACTATGGCTATGGGTAAGCCTATAAATCCCTTCCCCTCTCCCATGTGAGAGCACTGGGTGCCTTGTGATTGGCTCAGTGCTGTCATGTGGGGCCAGGCAAGGAATCCATAGCCTTTATGACCTCCGACAATACATTTGAAGCTTACCCAGGGCTTTCTTTTCATGGTTCTAGAGGCCGAATGGAGTGGTGCAGGAGAGAGGAATGGCTAGTTTATTCTGATGGGTAAACTGGGAGATAAAGTAACCTTTTACTTTTCCCTTCATGGGCAAAAGAAAGGTTCATTTTAAGAATTAAAATAAAAGACATATAGATTCCCTTTAGCTATTCCTGGAGGTACTTCATCTTGAAACCTCTCAAGTTTTTCCAGTGCAATGTATGCCATCCTTTGAACTCATTTTGCTTTCAATGACTTTTCAAGATTGGGCTGTGCTGCATCAAGTAGCTCTGAGTGGTATCAGCATGGAGCTGCTTAATAACAGCAGCTTTTAAACAGCTGATTGCTAACAGGAGAAGCTGCACAAAGGGAAGGGGGTGGGTGGGGGGATTTGAACAACCCAGAACATATACAGCTATTTTATCTGATAAAAAATGCCATTGCATGAAAAAACTGATTATTGATAATTCATGTAAAAATGAATGAAAGTACTCACAGAAAGATAAAGAGTATAGAGGAATGGGATTATTGCGATGCTTTGTAACAAATGGTGCATAACAAGTTGAATAATAAAAATATAATTTCTTTATTAATACAAAAAGGGAAGAGAAGGGAATAAAGGAAATTTTGAATGATTAAAATCAATGTAGAGCATATACATAATACATGTATTGGGTTGCTGGTGTCCCAAGAGAGAAAGGTGGGCACAGACAGATGTTAACCCCAGATGAAGTCTTTTAAGACGAAACGCGTCGGGAGACTCCACTGCCTGCCATAATTTTACTTAAAGCGCTTTTTTTACTACAGAAATGTAAGTTGTTTACCTATTTTAAATAAATTTGTTTCTTAAACGGTATTATGCTATGTGGCCCCTTTTTATTTCATATGGGCTATTCCCCTGAGACGGTCCACTGGACGGGTTGCCATCCATTATAAAGAGGGTTCCCTCACGGTTCTGGACAAGTTGGGAGTTCCGCTGTCATCCAGTTGAGAGGTCCCTTCCTTTTATTACCTGTTGGTAATACAAGCTTGGTTGACTCATCGAACATATGTTCCTATGAGTCCAACCCCTCTGGTAAGCCTTCATTTCTTCCGTGTGGAGGGTTCATCACACTCACTTCTCTGCATGAGTTATCCACGTGGTGATTAGGAGGTTGCATGCAACCATTGGATTATGAATAATTTTCCGCATTTAAAGTGACATCTGAAGATTACCAGAGACTGTGTTTTTGTGCACTAAGAATTGATAAAGACTTTTTTTTCTTTTCTCTTTCAAATTCTCGTTATGTATATGTAACGTCATAAGCTTGCAATACTTTTAGCGCTACACTTGTTTATAGACAGATGTTGAATCCCAACATGTTTCGCCAAAGATGGCTTCCTCGGGTGATAATAATGTGGGTCCACCACAAATAATCCAGCTCTAAAATCATAGTTTTTTTATGTTAGAGCTGGATTATTTGTGGTGATCCCACATTATCCCCTGAGGTACCCATCTTTGGCGAAACATGTTGGGATTCAACATCTGATTGTGACCACCTTTCTCTCTTGGGACACCAGCAACCCAATACATGTATTATGTATACGCTCTACATTGATTTTAATTGTTCAAAATTTCCTTTATTCCCTTCTCTTCCCTTTTTGTATTAATAAAGAAATTATATTTTTACTATTCAACTTGTTATGTACCATTTGTTACAAAGCAACGCAATAATCCCATTCATCCATACCCTTTACCTTTACCAAGCGGGATGAGGTGCATGATACTATAGAGCCACTCAGATTATATCCTATAATCTACTCACAGAAAGGTGCGACTCCAACGCAAGGCTAATATCGGATGGGTGATTTTACCGCTAGTGACTAATCGCCAGCAGCAGGATCAGTAAAGAGGCTTCCTATCTGTCCCTATGGGATTGCTCCTTCTGTAGCTAGATACCCAAATGCTGCTGAATACCAATGGCTAGTGATGGGAGTGACATCTTGCTGCCTTAGCTGCCCATAGGGGCAAATAGGCAGCCTCTTAGTTATCCTACTGGCGATTTCCACAAATCATCAGCGGTATGATCGCTAGTTGCCTATCTGACATCAGCCTTAGTGCTAGGAGCAAAGTATTGGAATTAAGCTTGTTTTACATTCTGTTTATAATTTGAAAATCTGTTGTGTACTCATATAACTAGGGTTCTATTGTATAAATAAGGGTTCTGATACATTGTAGCTGATATACACTAGGTTATTGTGTCCTTGTATAAATAAGGGTTCTGATACATTGTAGCTGATATACAGTAGGCTATTGTGTCCTTGTATAAATAAGGGTTTACCAAGCTATTGGCATCCACTGATGCATTGTAGCCAAGAGCTTGGTAACAAGAGACATCCCCGCCTTGTCCTCAACACCCTGCAGCTACTACTGTTATACAGTAGTACCTTGGACTACGAGCATAATTCGTTCCAGAAGCATGCTTGTAATCAAAAGCACTCGTATATCAAAGCGAGTTTCCCCATAGGAATCAATGGAGACACTTGGAGACCACTCGGAGACGCTTGGAGATAACTCGGTAACTGAGTGTCTCTGTGCATCTCCGAGTGTCTCCGGCACCCCCCACCTCTGGCCACATGTGGTACTGCACACCCCAGAGGCTTGAATCCTCCTTGTCTTGCGAGACAAAAAAAACAGCTCGTATTGTGAAACGCTCGTAAACTGCGTTACTCGCAGTCCGAGGTTTTACTGTATGGATTTGAGATATAAGACTTGTATGTCTTATGCCTGTCCTGCTTATACTAATTGGGTTGAATTCTGACAGCCTCTAATCGTCCAGACAAGTATGGCTCCGCTATAGAAATGAATGGGGCTGCAGTGCGCGTACGCAGTAGGAAGAAGATCTGGTACCAAGACAAGTCCCCCGTTACATTGCCTGACTACCATTTCTTAAAACTGAATGTAGAATGCTATAAGGGCGTCTGGATTCCTGTGGCTCTGTACCTGATGGTACCAGGGCTTGGTTTTAAAGGGTGGGCAAGGGCTAGAGCCACTATCAGGCCTTAATTGCTCCCTCTGTCCCCCATAGAGTACTTCCTCTGATTCTGCTGGTGACCATTGTTACAAGGACAGAAAGTGATGGAAAATCAAACACTTCAAGTGGTCACTGGAACAGGAAGTAAGGGGAAATCTTTCAATGGGATCATCTGTTTTGGTGACCGATGTTTGAGGGGAATGTCCTTCATTGTGGATAGATTTTTATTCAAGTTCAAGTATTTTAAATGTTTACTTAGTGTTTTCCTTTTCAAAAATAAATTTTAATGCGCTTGCAATGTGCCTTTGAACTTTAAAAAATTTGACTTGTTAATTATCTAGCGCAGCCCTATCCCTCCTTGCTTGCAAGCGGTTTGAAAGACAAGCAATTTTTTTTTTTTTTTAAATTCTGACTCGGTTTGCGTGTGTTGTCTGGCAAAACGAGCAGAATTCAAGCTAATGGGGTGTGCAGTACTGCATTTGGCCAGAGGTGGCGCCTGTGACACACGGTTTGGAGCCGTTCTGAAATACTCTGAGTCACTCGAAAATACTCAGAAACACTTGGAAATACTCAGTTCCCGAGTGTTTCCGAGGCTTTCCAAGTTCAGCCGAGTTGTCCCCCAGTATTTCTGAGGCTCTCCGGCGCACCCTTCAACCTCTGGCCACATGCATGCAATAGAA
The DNA here is from genome assembly GCF_042186555.1 of Aquarana catesbeiana. NCBI lineage: Eukaryota > Metazoa > Chordata > Amphibia > Anura > Ranidae > Aquarana > Aquarana catesbeiana. The sequence continues at coordinate 56,675,477 of NC_133330.1, read as the reverse complement.
GTCCATGCGGAACAAATTATCTTCATTTCCATTGACTTCTATGGGGAAACTTGCTTTGATATGCGAGTGCTTTGGATTACAAGCATTCTCCTGGAACAGATTATGCTCGTAATCCAAGGTTCCACTGTATTGCACACACCTGGAGCAGCAGATCCCTTTTCTCTTGATGCTGGATTGAGCTGTGGCTCCAGTAAGTATGGGGGGTGTTGCACCCAGAAGTTTTTTTTATCTTAACGCATAGAATGCGTTAAGGTAAAAAACCTTCTGCCTTTACAACCATTTTAATTGCTAAAAGGATTTATCTTCCAGTAGACTGATTTCCCCTCACTTTCCATCCATTGATTAGTGTCACCAGGACAGGAAGTCCCCAACAGGAACCTGTGCAGCAATGACAAGGGTCTCCATCCTTCCTAATTCTATTCTAAGCTAAAAAAAAAAAAAAAGAAACTTCTGCCTTGATTTTGCGTTTAGGAAACCAGTATGGTAGAAATCTGCAGCTTCTCACTGAAGCTATCATTCCTAATTGGATGGATTCTCTTGGATTGGGAAACACGAGCTGGAAATGTTCCCGAATTATCATTATAACCAGTTATGAGTCAGTGAATACTTCTTGGAGGCAATAAACGGCAGCACGCGGCCATTTCAAAGCCTGATTTCTTGTAATTATTTCGCCTCTAAGTCCCTGTCATTCATTTTAATAGGTGCACAGTACAAAACAAAAAAGGAGTTTTGTCCTCGGCCCGTCTAATTAACTGCGATTTTGCCTCGATATCGCACAGTAAAAATGCCACACTCTATTGTGCCGTCAACATTATGTTTTTGATATATTTTGTTGATATTTGCTGCCCTTTTATTAGCCAGCTGGAGACTTTATACATATTTAAAAATGGCCGTGGGGGTCTGCTGGGTTCTGCTCACATAACTCGGGACACAATGACTGATATGCCGACGGTAATTGAAAAAGATTCCCAATTTTACCTCACAGTTTGGCATTTTAAACATATTCGTAAATTCTGTAGAAAGGAAGGCAACAATTAAAGTGCATGTTCACCCAAATAGTAATCCTTCTTTTTTATGTGTTGTGTAGTTGGGTACATTTTCTTTCTTTTTTTTTTTTTATTTTCAATTGGCAGTTAGTAAAGTGTATAAGATACTTGTTCAACCTGACAGATTTTAGGGCTGGGGAAAAAAATCTATTTGAATCTTAAACCGAGTTGAGAGGTCAAATCGATTCAAATTTTCAGCAAATCGATATTTTAGATTTTTTTTGTTTTCACCAGGACCGGAGCTGCGGGCAGGAGTTTTTAGGCAAGGCCGCGGCTTCGGCCTAGTCCGCCAGGCCGGACGCTGCTGACTAGGCCAAAGCCACGGCCTCGCCTAAAAACTCCTGCCCGCAGCTCCTCAGGACCGGCACAGTGTCAATCAAAAAAAACAAACAAACCTCGATTCGAATCGTGAATCGAGTTTTTTGGGAGAAAATCGCCCAGCTCTACTTGTAATAGGGTGATAACATTATTAAAAGTCTCCTAATGCTGTAGTGTTGTCACCCTACCTTGTATGCTGCAGCATGGCTGAACATTCCTAGCTTGGGCTGCATTCACATATGAGCAGTGCGATTTTTATTTATTTATTTATTTATTTTTGGACATTTTTATTTGAGAGTTTTGCAAGCATTTACAAGTGTTTTAGAAGTGTATTACAAGCATTTTACATATGTATTCAAGTTTCAGATGTTATTATTTTAGCCAGTAGAAAATACTAGGGTGTGGAGAGCTGCTGTATTGGCAGAAAACGAGTGACAAAACGCATGTAAAACACTCATGACACGCATTTTTCGGGCTTTCCCATTAAAGTCTATGGGTCCAGAAACACTCCAGTCTTACGTCAGTCTCCCTGAAAGAAGCTCATGTACTTTTTTGAGCAATAGGGATTTTGCTGCAGGCGACAAAATGATGTGAACAGGGGCCATTGAAATGAATGGGATTTTGGGCACAGGCGTGAATAGCACCTTAAAACGTTATTAACCACTTCAGCTCTGGAAGATCTACCCAACTTCATGACCAGGCCATTTTTTGCGATGCGGCACTGCCTTACTTTAACTGACAATTGCACGGTTGTGTGACGATGTACCCAATTAAAATGTATGTCCTTTTTTTTCCCCACAAATTGAGCTTTCTTGATCACTTCTGGGGTTTTTATTTTTTTGCGCTATTAACAAAAAAAGAGCAACAACTTTGAAAAAAGAAAAAAAAAATGTAACATTTTGCTCTAAAACATATCCAGTAAAAAATGTAAGAAGTCTAATTTCTTCATAAACTTAGGCCAATATTTATTCTGCTACATATTTTTGGCAAAATAAAATCCCGTATATTGATTGGTTTATGCAAAAGTTATAGCGTCTACAAACTATGAAATATTTTTATGGGATTTCTTTTTTATTAGTAATGGAGCAATCAGTGACTTATAGCGTAATTGCGACATTGCTGCGGACAAATGGGACACTAAGTGACACTTTTTTGGGGAGCAGTGACACTAATACAGTGAAAACATAAAATGGTTGTGAAGTGAAGTGACTGGCCTCAGGTGATACACAGAGATTAAACAAATCTTCCTATATCATTTGTACCTGTTTATCTGCAGTCTTCTCTTCTCTTCTCTACAACCATTCAAAGTCCAGAATTTATAAAGCCTGTTTAAACAGTCAGAAAAAATGGGTCTGGAAGCTGAATTTATACTCTGCGGAGCCTAGTGAGGAGAGCTCTGAAAGCTAATTGGAGGGAAAGGACACACCCACCTTCACACAGGAACAGAACTGAGGCTGTCAATCAGCTGGAGGTCCTGCCCCTGTCACCTTTTTTTCTCTTGGTGTCAGGAAAACTTGTCAGAAGTGATTCATGCTGATAGCAGAGGAACAAAGTAGCAGAGAGAAATGACACTTAGTGCTCTTAATTGAGACAAGTACACATATAGAGGGATATGATTTGTTCATATTTCATGTGTGAGGTTTACAGCCACTTTATAAAAAGGGAAACAGCCAGTACATCTATAGCTTGGTAAGCCGAAATATAATAAAATATAATACATTTTTGTTTTTGGGCTTAAAGCAGGACAAACATGTCATACTTACCTCCACTGTGCAGTTTGTTTTGCACAGAGTGCCCCGGATCCTCCTGTTCTGGAGTCCCACGGCGGCTCTCGTGGCTCCTCCTGGCATCAGATAACCCCCTAGTAGAAGCGATCTCCCGGGGGGTTACCTTGTGGGCATGCTTCCAAGTACAGCATTTGCGTCCATAGGCACGAATGCCGGACTCTGCCCCACCCCCCCGTCATTGGATTTGATTGACAGCAGCAGGAGCCAATAGCTGAGCTGCTATCAATCTATCCAATGAAGAGACAGGACCCCATGCAGAGAGGGAGAGCGAGTCTCCGCTGAGGGGATGAAGGGGATCAGGAAAGTAAAACGGGGGGGGGGGGGGGGCTGGGGGGACGGTCACTGCCAGAAGTTTTTTCACCTTAATGCATATGATGCACTAAGGTGAAAAAACATGAAGGTTTACAACCCCTTTAATACCACTTTGAGAAGCGCAGGCATTTTTTCTGCTAAGCAAAAACCAATTTATTTCCCTTTTCACTTGTGATCATGGGAGTTGAAGACCGCCATACTTTGCCAAGAACTTGTACAGCTGCAGGCATCACCCCGGTACCGTTTTTTAGAGCCGATGGTCGGCTTTCTTGTGATAACAACCAATGCGGCTAAGCAGCCGCTCGACTATTATCCCGTCTCCCGTCCCACCGGAGTCGGCTTTGATTGGGTCGTGGATTTAGTAACCCTGAGGCTATGTCATGACATCAAGTCACGACCCCAGATCCCTCCATAAAGAGTACCTGTCACCGCCATTTACTGTCACAAGGGATGTTTACATTCCTTGTGACAGCAATAAAAGAGATCAGAAAAAAAAATGTAAAGGGACAGTGTAAAAAAAAAAAAATTAAAAAAAATAAAATTAAAGCGCATATGTAAGTCGCGCCCGCAAATGTAAACTGTGTTCATGTGATGCATTGCCGCGATCATTAGATCGAGAACAGTCATTCTAGCACTAGTCCTCCTCTTTATCTCTAAACTGGTAACCTGTAGAAATTTTTAATGCGTCGCCTATGGAGATTTATAAATACTGTAGTTTGTCGCCATTCCACGAGTGTGCACAATTTTTAAAGCATGACATGTTAGGTATCTATTTATTTGGCATAACATCATCTTTCACATTATACAAAAAAATTGGGCTAACTTTAATGTTTTGTTTTATATTTAATTCATGAAAGTGTATTTCTTCCAAAAAAAAATTGCATTTGAAAGACCACTGCACAAATACAGTGTGACATAAAATATTGCAACGATCGCCATTTTATTCTCTAGGGTCTCTGCTAAAAATATATATACCTTATTTATCAGTGTATAACACGCGCCCCAATTTTAGGAGGGAATTTTAAGGAAAAAAAAAAACTTACATTTAAATGCCCATCAATGCAGCCTTATCAGTGTCCATCTGCAGCCTTGTCAGTGCCATTGCAGCCTTGTCAGTGCAGCCTTGCCCTCGTTGCAGCCTTGGATGCATTTAAAATTGGCGCCGCCAAGATCGCACGGACTGAGCGGAGCGATCGCTGCCGAGATCCCAGGGACTGGGCGGAGCCGAGATACACATAGCCAAGTGTACTCAGCTCTTCTCGGCTCCGCTCACAGTCACGCCCAGTCCTGCCTTATGATGGACATAAAACAGGTCCAATGGCGGGACTGGGCGAGACTGTGAGCGGACCCGAGAAGAGCCGAGTACACTCGGCTATGTGTATCTCGGCGGCGATCGATCCGCTCTGCTCACAATCAGTGGGGATCGGCGTATAACACGCACCCCACGATTTCAAGGGGAAAAAAGTGCGTGTTATACACCGATAAATACTGTATGTAATTTTCTAGCAAAAAAAATACGGATTTTAACTTGTAAGCAACAAGTGTCAGAAAAAGGCTTAGGCATGAAGGGGTTAAAAAAAAGTTTGAGTCTGTCATCAATAAAGAAAAATAAGACAACATCTCTACAGAAAAGGATGGCTGTGCTTCTAAGATGGCATTACTGTTATTTTACAGGATTGGGTTAGAAGTCAGCAATGCTCAGCAGAGATGTTTTTTTTTTTTTTTACTTTATTCCAAATTCAATGTGGAAGAGATAACAATGCCTTTCGCTTTGTAAATTTTCCGTTGTGTTCCTGTGTTGGAGACATAGAGGTAGCGGAGGGAGGATGGCCTGGCCTGTTTCTCAGACGTGTTTTTTGTCTTCTACTTTTTTTTTTTTTTTAAACCAGGAGAATTTATCTAGACATTTTTTTTAAGGGGTTAGGAAATCGTACCGCAGAGTCGGGTCAGGACAGGCTGGATAAATCACAGGATCTGCTAACGATCGTTCTGTCGATTTTTGTGACAAAGGATTGTGAGGCTAATAATGGATGCCACCCACTACGCCAGACTTGGGAGCGCGTGCATACAGAGAAGAATGCCTTGGGGAGAACAGCAAAGCCTTGTCTAACAAGCTTGCAGATTATGACAATACCAGCTGTAAAGAAAGCGGCATTTACATCAGGATCATCTGCCATCACTGCCTACATCTTTTATATCGGAGGATAATGCAGTTTTCTATTTGATAGATAGAAGTGTCTGCAACATGCTTAAAAGTATTTATACTTTGACATAGCTGGAGATTAACAGTGTGCAAGTTGTAGAAAACTGGAAGATAGGCAATCTTGTTATACAACTGAATATTCTCTATTTAAATAAAGAACTACGGTGCTTCTTTATATGAGCTTTGAGTTTGTGGGAAAGAAAAATAACCCAATTCAGTTTTCTTTTTGCACATGTTTCAAATTCGTTTTCCTTTGCTGTATTGTGAGCATGCCATACTGGCGGGTTAAATAGAAAAATCAAACAACCAGCATTCTTGTTAAAGCAAACTTTTCTTGATCGCTTGTTCATGTTGGAGCAACTTGTCATACGATTTGACAGGTCCAATCCAAGTCCCCATTGTCGGCAATGGCACTGTTCAAATTAGTGCAACTTCAACTTTGCGGTGCCGCATCGGTTTAAAAATGCTGTTCCTGCACTACTTTTGGCGATTTTTTGAGTGCGACTTGCATAGACATCTGTGTATGATCCACACAAGTGTCTTTGAAGTCACACTGATATGCGGCTTTGAAATCTTGCAATTTAAGATGAAGTCGCACAATTTCAAAGCCACATTACATAGTTAGTAAGGTTGAATAAAGACACCAGTCCATCCAGTTCAACCTGAGTGAGTGTGGGTGCGTGTCTACAATTGTCCCTATCCCTGTACATTGTGGCTCATCTATTATATTATTATATATTTATGGTACCCATATAATGCTGACAATTATACTCATCACTCCACACATACATCGCACATTCACATCGGTTCCTACCCTCAAGGAGCCCACAATCCAAGGTCCCCAATTCACATTCATATACTAGGGCCAATTTTGGACAGAAGCCAATTAACCTATAAGCATGCCTTTGGAGTGTGGGAGGAAACCAGAGTACCTGGAGGAAACCCACGCAGGCACAGGGAGAACATGCAAACTCCAGGCAGGGGGTGTCGTCGTTGGGATTCAAATTTTTTACTGCTAGGCAAGAGTGCTACCCACTATACCACTGTGCCACCCATTCAATGTAAAGGAGGACTGATGTACAATGACCAGACTCTGTACATGAAAGTATTACATATTCTGAACAAGCATCAAAATCACTTTTAATCAAGACCTGACTGACCTCTGTAGCTGTAGGCATTGTGGGGAAAAAACATATTCACAACTAAAGCACTGAAACCACAGGTCATATCTATGGCAGTAGAAATTTGGTAGCCTGCTAGCCTTCTTAAAGCAGACCTTCACCCATTACATGGAATTGGTTCCTTTCCATCCTGCACCCCTCCACTGCACATATATTGTTCTTTTTTTTTTTAAGAATTCCTTTTGGCCCGCCCCTGTCTAGGCCAATGACGTCCGTTCCCCCTGGGATATGTGACGTTCATATCCCAGGAGGAATTGGGAGCCCTGCACGTCACTCCATTCACTAACAGTGGAGGGGCATCATCGGAAGGCTGTGCCAGAACCCAGAAGAGGCAGTGCAGCCTTCCAATGAGGTCACAGAGAAACATGGTGGTGCGGGACCCAGCAGAGAAGGATCTCAGTAGGACAATGCTAGATCCACTGTGTGGGTGCACAACCCAGGATCAGATAAGTGGGGGAGAAAAAAATGGGGGGGGGGGTGAAATTCCTCTTTAAGTAACCAAAACAGCAGATGTGGAGCTGGGATTTAAAGGGGTTGTAAACCCTCGTGTTTTTTCACCTTAATGCATCCTGTGCATTAAGGTGAATGCATTAAGGTGAAAAAACACTTGACAGTCACCGGCCCCCTAGCCCCCCCGTTTTACGTACCTGAGCCCCTTCATCTTCGGCGGGGACGCGCCGTCCTTCTCTCCATTGAGTCCCGGATTTGATTTGATTGGATAGATTGATAGCAGCGCAGCCATTGGCTCCCGCTGCTGTCAATCAAATCCAATGACCCGGGCGCCAAGGGGCAGGGCCGAGTCATACATTCGGCTTCTATGGACGCCAAATGAATGACTCGGGAGTGCGCCCGCAAGGTAACCCCTCGGGAGAGCACTTCTCCTTAGGGGGGTTATCTAATGCCGGGAGGAGCCGCGAGAGCCGCCGGGGGACCCCAGAAGACAAGGTTTGGGGCCACTCTGTGAAAAACGAACTGCACAGTGAAGGTAAGTATGACATGTTTGTTATTTAAAAAAAAAACAAAAAAAATGAAGCTTTAGTATCACTTTAAGAGCTATTTACACACTTGTCAGCGATACTGAGATGAAAATGGTGATGGGATATTGAGAGACTGTGTTGTTGTGAAATTACTGATCCAGTGCAACATGTAAGATGATGCAGAATGACAACATAAGCTCCCTGTCTGACTCAGCTAATGTGCGTCTTTTTCTTTATTTTACAGGTAAGAAAATACAATATTCTCTAAGTGTGAAATTCTCTTGTCTGTAAGTATGAAACACTGCTCACCTTTTATTAAAGAGTGATTTAAGCATGGACATGGACATAGATGAGATTTAATTTTTCCACTTGTCTCATGTTTTACGTATTTTGAATGTTAAACATTATTTTATTATTAGAGTAGCACCGATGCCAACAAGTACTTCTACTCGTGCAAATTTTAAAGCCAGGTCCGTTGTGATTTCGTTCAGGTGCGATTCCAATGCGAATTGTAGTGTATGAGATTAGAAATCGCACCTGATCCAGACTGAACTCTTTTTCAAATCTCACGCACATATGTGAACAACTGAAACGCACTCGAAAACTGATGTGAAACTGATGTCTCTGCAAGTGAAATCTGTGCGGTTTTCCCATCAGTTTTCATGCATGAAGGGTGTGAACGATTCCTAAAAAAAACTGTCACATGACACTAAAAATAGGTATCGGTAATTGGTATTGGCAAGTCTTGAGAAAGAGTATCGGTACTTATACTCGGTCTAAAAAAAAAACTGGTATCGGTGCATCCCTAATTTTATTATTTTTTGGTCATTCTATATTTGTGTTTCTTTTGTGTTCGGAGGTGGTGGTGGGGCAAGGTTTGAACTGAAATTTTAAGTTTTGGGTGGACTTGGCTTGCAAGAACCCACAGGTTCTACCATCTTGAGCTGCAAAGGCAGAAACATCTCACCAGGTTGCCCAGTGCACCATGGTTGACTAAAAAAGAGAAATGACCGTTACAAACCAAGGTTTGACCATCCTTCTTTAAAATGAGCCACAGCATGTATTTCCTATAGGCAACAGTTTGTCAAGTTTTCAACTCTATTATTTATGCAGACTTATAGATCAGAAACTGGACATAGAATAGAGGTGAGATGTGTGCACACAGTACGACTATCCACCAAGAGTGTGTATTTTGTCAGGTGATCCAAATGACCAACTTTTATGGTGGGTAGATATTGTTTTTTTCCCCCCTTTAAAATAATGACTGTCCAAAAGTGTGTTCTGCATGTTTACAGTGTTCGTCGATGAAACAATTATCACCTGATGTGAACTTTTTTTCGGATTGCTAATATTTATTTGGCTTCCTTATATTTTCTGTGACCTGTGATTAATTGAAGATCACTGTGTAGATTTATGTAGCCTCGTTGATCTATGTGTCTAGTGAGACAATTTATTGCTGTGTAATTAACATTCACTGATGGAGCCCCCAGGTTAGTGTAAAAAATCATGAAGAAGGCTTTAATGAGGTATTAATAATATATAGTACAGTCATGAAAAAAGTAGGTAAACCCTTTGGATATTGTTGACTCTTTCAATATACACTAACTGGTATACATTAGATCTTGAGTCAAATATTACCCACCGATAAAGGTGATATACTTGAACAAATGTCACATAAAATTCACACGGTGTAGATTTGTTTTCATGATATAAAAAAATGAAAATGCAGATCTGTCATATTGAAAAATTAAAGCAGAACTAAAACCTCCTATCCTTTACAGCTAAGTAAGCTGCCATCTTAGCCAGTGTGATCTGCAGGTGCCTTGGTACAGCACATCAGTTGTGACACCAGCCATTTGATGGGTTCTGTTGAGAGCACAAGTACCTGTGACAGCTATTATCCTCAGCATGCCTTGAACATAACTATTCTGGGAAATAGTTAAATCAAAGGGTTTAGTTCTGCTTTACTTACACCCCTGCATTTACCACCACTTCAGATTTATGAAATTAGAATCAGGTGTTTCAGATTAGGTACTAATGATTAACCTTTTTTTTTTTTTTTACAAAAATAACAAGTATGCCTATACTTACCTGCTCTGTGCAATCGTTTTGCACAGAGCAGCCCCTCCAGCGCTCCAGGTCCCTCCTCTTCATCAGGTGCCCCCACAGAAAAAACAAATAGTGTAGTGCTCAAAAAATGAGTGAATGTCTACTTATACAAACAGTAAAACCTTGAGTGAAAGTGAATAAGTCAGATGTATCAAGTGTATCATATTAGCCCATCATAAACAGACAGTGTGAATATTGTGAAAAGAAGTCCATAATTTGTGGATTAGATATAGTGATGAATCTTAAGTGATACTTGATCATGAAGTGCAGACGACAAAAAAAAGTAAGGTTGGCACACTTACCGGACAAGGTGGACAGACTTACTGTACAGCACGTGGGTCAAACAGGCATTGTTGAGGAAATTACCTCGTTCAACCATACAAAGCCGATGACTGGACGATGGACTTTAATATGAAACAGGTGATCCCACATCAAAAGATAAACTCCGAGATGAAGAGCAAGTATATCTCATATATGAGGTAATCCCATGGCATTGGACATTTGCCAGGAACGGCATCCAACGTGTTTCGTCCCACCGGACATTATCTGGGGGGTCACACCCCAGATGATGTCCAGTGGGACGAAACACGTTGGGTGACATTCTGGGCAATCGCTCTATACCTTTTGGGAGACTAGCTTGTTTTATCCGTTTTCCTGTAAGTGTAAACCCCTCTTTTTTTGAATAAAAAGACTATACAGAGTTACACTATGTGGATTAATTTAACTTACATGTTCAATGCCATGGGATAACCTCATACATGAGATATACTTGCTGTTCATCTCGGAGTTTATCTTTTGATGTGGGATCACCTGTTTCATATTGAAATCCATCTTCCAGTCATCGCCTTCGTATGGTTGATCCAGGTAATTTCCTCAACAATGCCTGTTTGACCCACGTGCTGTACAGTACGTCTGCCCACCTTGTCCAGTAAATGTGCCAACCTTACTATTTTTTGTCGTCTGCACTTCATGATCAAGGATCACTCAAGATTCATCACTATATCTGATCCACAAATTATGGATTTCTTTTCACAATATTCACGCTGTCTGTTTATGATGGACTAATATGATACACTTGATACATCTGACTTATTCACTTTTACTCAAGGTTTTACTGTTTGTATAAGTACATTCACTCATTTTTTGAGCGCTACACTATTTATTTGTTCTTATTTGTTTTGCACTTTGTGTCCAGTGGAGTGTTGGCCGCTCACCTAGTTTTCTCTTTGCACAATTTTTACTCTATATACTATCTTCCCCCACAGAAAGTCGCTTTTAATGGGGGCACCTGTGCGGGGCTCGCTACCGAGTCCCGTTCCTGTGTCACAGGATTTGATTGACAGCAGCGGGAGCCAATCACTCCCACTGTTATCAATCTGTCCAACGAGGAGATAGACAGCGGCTGGAGCCGCTACTCTCATGCACATCACTGGATCAGATTGGGCTCAGGTAAGAAAAAGGGCGGTCTGAGGAGTTGCAGCACAGAAGGTTTTTCACCTTAATGCAATCTAACCTTAAGGCTTTTGAACCACTTTAAAACCTCCTCCCTCAGACATCTAGGGTTTGGTGTTCCCTTTGCTATTGATATGTGTGGTGTCGTCATGCCAAGATCTATAGAGCTCTCTGTGGCACTCAGAAACAATATTGTGGAGGCCCATGAGTCTGGCAGGGGATTTAACCGGTTCCCGACCGGCGCACGCCGATGTACGTCGGCAGAATGGCACAGCTGGGCAAATGGGCGTACCTGTACGTCCATTTGAATTCCCCGCCGTGCCATTGCGTGCGCGCACGCCGGCCGGGAGCTCCGTGAGTCGGGTCGCGGGTCCCGTGGACTCGATCGCCGCGGGGATACCTGCGATCGCCTCACGGAGAGGACGAACGGGGAGATGCCATTGTAAACAGCATCTCCCTGTGCTGCCTAGTGACAAGTGTCACTCGATCTCTGCTCCCTGTCATCGGAGCAGAGATCAGTGACGTCACACATATAGCCCATCCCCCTACAGTTAGTAATCACTCCCTAGGACACACTTAACCCCTCCCCGCCCCCTAGTGGTTAACCCCTTCACTGCTAGTGCCATTTACACAGTAATCAGTGCATTTTTAATTGCACTGATTGCTGTATAAATGACAATGGTCCCAAAAATGCGTCAAAAATGTCCGACATTTCCGCCATAACGTTGCAGTCGCAATAAAAATCGCTGATCGCTGCCATTACTAGTAAAAAAAAAAATTATTAATAAAAATGCCATAAAACTATCCCCTATTTAGTAAACGCTATAACGTTTGCGCAAACCAATTATTAAACGCTTATTACAATTTTTTTTTTACCAAAAATATGTAGAAGAATACGATCGGCCTAAACTGAGGAAAAAAAATGTTTTTTTATATATTTTTGGGGGATATTTTTTATAGCAAAATGTAAAAAATAATGCGTTTTTTTCAAAATTGTCGCTCTTATTTTATGTATAGCGCAAAAAATACAAATCGCAGAGGTGATCAAATACCACCAAAAGAAAGCTCTATTTGTGGAAAAAAAGACGTCAATTTTGTTTGGGAGCCACGTCGCACGACCACGCAATTGTCATTTAAAGCGACGCAGTGCCGAAAAGCAAAAAACGCTCTGGTCAGGAAGGGGGTAAAATCTACCGGGGCTAAAGTGGTTAAAAGATTTGATTTTAATTCAGTCATTCCATTCCATAATAGAAAAAAAAAATAAGTGGTGGTCCAAATAACTGCTAATTAGTCCAGGGCTGGCTACAATTTAAAAGCTGTACAGAATTTTTGTTTGCTTAACCATATCAATATACCTGGTAGTGCCAATTATGTGATTCTAAAACTTATCAACATGTATTTTAGGATGATAAGGTGAAATCCCAGATAAAACTAAAACGGCTAGGAACATTGAAATAAGTTTAGAAGGCTTTATGTATGATTACTAGCTGCTTTTGTTCTGAAAATAATACAAATTCCTTGATCACATGGTCTGCTCAGAATATTCAAAATGAAAGGTTCTGCAGGGAGGATTGGATTTGTGCATAGCCAGTAAACCACGGAGGGGTTACCTTCCACAAAGCTGGTCTATCAGGTGCCAAAGTGCTGGAGGCCAATGGAGAGAGGGTTTCTCTTGCAGCTAAGTTCCAGACTCCCCTGAGACAGGAAGAAGACAGGCCCAAAGTAGCACAGGCTGCCTGCAGAGTTGCTTGCAGAAAAGGCTCAGGAACACTGCTGCTATGCTGCAGGGCTGCTGCAGGCAGATGGCACCTGTGAGATGTAGCAGGTAACTAGGGTCACTAAGACAGAGGGTAGTCGGTTCAAGCCAAGGTTCGGTGCCAGGTGGGTAGCAGAGGAGACGAGGTCAGGTGAAAGCTGAGGTCAAGCCAGGTAGCAGGCAGAGGAGTTCCATTAAACAAGCTGAGGTCATGTTCAGGAGGCGGGCAGGGGACAGGTCTGGAACAAGCCGGGTCAGTAATCAAGAGTCACAGGAAACACAGGAACGTTGGCAACAGCTGAAGATCAAACCGCACTTCAGCCAAGGACTGGCTTCCTTATATAAAGGCTTATGTGATGTGCAGACGGAGATGCTGGGTCCCAGAGCCCTTCTCCTGCCCCATGGATGCTGGGTCCTAGAGTCCTCCTGCTATTGGTGCCCTGACATGGTCCCTGGTGCCAGGGAGGTTGGGGACCATGGTTTAAATGAATATCTAGAATTTGCCTGTTCAAATAGTCAAAAGTCAACAACTTCCATGGCGTGTACTTACATTTTCACATGACTGTATGTATTACTAAGGTACAGGTACACCTTAACTAATCAGATTTAAACTTATACTGGGGATTGTCAGCTGGTTAATAGAACTTTACAGATGGCTTCTATTTCAGGCATATGTGAGATATATGAAATAAATGAGACCTGAAATTCAAGGAGTGGAAGCTCACTGTACAGGCACAAATTGTATAAACTACTACTGAGTGCATCAGCAAATCATCCCAGTTCACGTCATGAATCCGACCCTGTTACCCCCAAACTGCAGTCTGGAAGAACAGTGGTACACAAAATTCTGTAATTAGACTTTTATATGGCAGTAGAATCAATGTTGTTGTAGCAGGTGATTCAGCAATCCAGATGAGTAAATCCAACTGCGACTGTGCTTCATCTAGCAGTGGGAAAGGAACCACTAAAGAGCAGCCCGCTACTTCCTGTCCCCTCCCTGCAGGGCAGCAGTGGATGAGAACGCAGGGGATCTTGTGAGAGGAGGAATTATAGCGTTCCCTGCGATGATTACAATCAACATAAAAATTATCCGCCGATGACATTTCTCAGACCACATGGGCAGCCATCTTCAGAGGTGGCCTCTCTTAATTACAGCGAGAAATGGAAAGTCTTAAAATTTCATGTAAAACATCGAGCTTACATGCCGCGTGTTTGTTGGTTCAATAAACGTGTGATTCTTTTTAGACGATGGCATCTTCAGCGCCACCAGTAGTTTTCTGAGATCAATAAGCTTTCTGTAATGAAAAAAAAAATAAAACAATTTCAAAGCTGTACACAATTTTTGTTGGCTTAACTGTATCACCATACTTGGTAGTTCCAATGATCTGATTCCAAGACTGAATTTTTATTTCTACCCAAAATCTTACCTTATCGACATGTATTTTAGGCTAAAACTAAAACGGCTAGGAACATTGAAATGACTTTAGAAGGCTTTATTTCTGATTACTAGCTTCTTTTGTTCTGAAAATAATACAAATACCTTGATCACATGATCTGCTCAGAATATTCAAGATGAAAGGTTCTGCAGGGAGGATTGGATTCATGCAGAGCCGGTAAACTGGTGTAGTAAATCTGTATGTCTGTTTTCTTCAGTGGTGGCTGATCTGTCTAGCAAAAGGAAAGGCATGTCTCTAGTGAAAATCCAGGGAGTTCTTATAGCAGACCGATTATTTTTTTTAAACTATTGGATCATTGCATAGTTGGGTTGAAACAAGACACAATCCCATCAATACAAACAGAATCCTAAAATACCAGTGGATCTAAATACTGTAAACTACTTTAGTATGCTGCAATATGGATACCTTCTAAGGCAATTGGATACTTCCTGGATCAACAGTTTATATTAATAGCCATTTATGCTTTGTGCTGCTTTTTTTTTTTTTTTTTAAACAGAGTTGGTCAAATCTAGCAGCTGAGGAAGTCTATTCCAAATATTACCAGCTCCTCCTATAACAAAGCCTCTCTTTATGCTGTATGTTAAAACTCTTTTCCTCTTGGTGCAAAACATGCCATGAACCTAAAGTGGTTCATTTTTTTTACAATGTTTAATACAGTATATGGACTATTTATGTATTTATTCCAGTTTATAATATCACCCCTTATAAATAAATAGGAAGTAACAGAGGCAGGGGCGTAACTAGAAATAGCAGGGCCCCATAGCAAAATGTTGTATGGGGCCCCCCCTGCAAACAGCCCCCCCCCACAGCTGCCCTAGTGTCAATGCAGCTTGACCTGTACCACATACAGCGTGACCTGTGCCCAATGCAGCGCGACCTGTGCCCAATGCAGCGTGACCTGTGCCCCATGCAGCGTGACCTGTGCCCCATACAGCGTGACCTGTGCCCCATACAGCGTGACCTGTGCCCCATACAGCGTGACCTGTGCCCCATACAGCCCCACCTATGCAGAGGAAGAGGCAAGCCACCCTAATCAGCAGAGAGCGGGATTGCCCGCTGTAATAGCTTTCATTTGAATTTCCCGTCTTCCCGGGGCTCATCGTCACATAGCCCCACCTCTTGGCCCAACGCCTTTGATGACGTCACATGTCCCACATTGGATCGGCGTTCTGTCTATCAAAGGCACTGGAGCTATGTGGCGTGACCCCCGGGAACACTGGAAGTTCTAATGAAAGCTCTTACATCGGGCAATTCAGCTCTCTGCTGATACGGACAGCTCGCCTCTTCCTCTCCTCTCTCTTCCCCTGGCTGGGAGACTGTGCCGGCGGAGCTCTTATCCTCACGGGGCCCCACTCGGCTGTGGACCCCATAGCGCCTGCATGGGTCGCTATGGTGGTAGTTACGCCCCTGAACAGAGGCACTTACAGTCTTGAGCAGTAGTATGTGTCAAATTAAAATAGTTTATTCTGTCCAAAGTTTGAATGGATCCATCCATTCTTATCAAGCCTTTACACGCACGTGAACTTTAATGACATCCCAGTCTTAGTCCGTAGAGTTTATTATTAAGTTGGTCCACCCTTTGCAGCTATAACGTCTTCAACTCTTCTGTGAAGGCTTTCCACAAGGTTTAGGAGTGTGTCTATGGGAATGTTTGACCATTCTTCCAGAAGCGCATTTGTGAGGTCAGGCACTGATGAGTAGGCCTGGCTTGCAGTTTTTGCTTTAATTCATCCCAAAGGTGTTCTATCGGGTTGAGGTCAGGACTCTGTGCAGGCCAGTCAAGTTCATCCACCCCAAACTTGCTCATCCATGTTTTTTATGAACCTTGCTTTGTGCACTGGTGCTCAGTCATGTTGGAAAAGGAAGAGGCTGTTCCCACAAAGTTGGGAGCATGAAATTGTCCAAAATGTCTTGGTATGCTGACCCCTTTAAGAGTTCTCTTCACTGGAACAAAGGGCCAAGCCCAACTTCTGAAAAACAAACCCCACACCATAATCCCCCCTCCACCAAATGATTTGGACCAGTGCACAAAGCAAGATCCATAAAGACATGGATGGGCGAGTTTGGAGGAACGTAACTGGCCTGCACAGTGTCCTGACCTCAACCCAATAGAACACCTTTGGGATGAATTGGAGCAGAGAATGCAAGTAAGGGCTTCTCGTCCAACATCCGTGCCTAACCTCACAAATGCACTTCTGGAAGAATGGTCAAACATTCCCATAGACACACTCCCAAACCTTGTGGACAGCCTTCCCAAGAGAGTTGAAGCTGGTATATCTGCAAAGGGTGGACCAGTTCAATATTGAACTCTACGGACTAAGACTGGGATTCCATTAAAGTTTATGTGCATGCAAAGGCATGCGCCCCAATACTTTTGGCAAAATAGTGTATGTGTGGTGGGCTTTATCGCTCACAGGCCACACATATGCATCGCTGGATGGCCAATGTTTCTGTGCTGACGGTGTGCTCCCAGCACAGAGACCGAGCTGGAAAGACAGCTCTTGTCCCTTACTAATGATCAGTTACCAGCAGGCTTGGCTCCTGCTCATGTGACCACTGTGACCACCAATCATAGTGGTCACGTGAATGGCCGATCTTTCCCACTGCCTTGCGTTTAGATGATGATACGAACAGGATGGGTTAACAACGCTAGACTGCGATTCATCATATGGTTAGGCAGAATATAACTCTTTTTATTTAGACACAAACTCCTGATCAAGATCCATGAGTGCCTCTATTGCTTTTTATTTACAGTGCCTTGAAAAAGTATTCATACCCCTGGAAATGTTCCACATTTGTCATGTTACAACCAAAAACATAAATGTATTTTATTGGATTTTATGTGATAGACCAACACAAAGTGGCACATAATTGTGAAGTGGAAGAAAATGATAAATGACTTTCAACATTTTTTACAAATAAATATCTGAAAAGTGTGGCATGCATTTGTATTCAGCCCCCCTTTACTCTGATACCCCTAACTAAAATCTAGTGGAACCAATTGTCTTCGGAAGTCACCTAATTAGTAAATAGAGTACACCTGTGTGTAATTTAATCTCAGTATAAATACAGCTGTTCTGTGAAGCCCTCAGAGGTTTGTTATAAAGGCCAAGGAACACACCAGACGGATCAGGGATAAAGTTGTAGAGAAGTTTAAAGCAGGGTTAGGTTATAAAAAAAATATCCCAAGCCTTGAACATCTCATGGAGCACTGTTCAATCCATCCGAAAAGGGAAAGAGTATGGCACAACTGCAAACCCACCAAGACACGGCCGTCCACCTAAACTGACAGGCCGGTCAAGGAGACCATTCATCAGAGAAGCAGTCAAGAGGCCCATGGTAACTCTGGAGGAGCTGCAGAGATCCACATGTCAGGTGGGAGAATCTGTCCACAGGACAACTATTAGTCCTGCACTCCAAAAACCTGGCCTTTATGGAAGAGTGGCAAGAAGAAAGCCATTGTTGAAAGAAAGCCAAAAGAAATCCCATTTGCAAGAAGCCATATGGGGACACAGCAAACATGTGGAA
Organism: Aquarana catesbeiana; assembly: GCF_042186555.1. Taxonomy (NCBI): domain Eukaryota; kingdom Metazoa; phylum Chordata; class Amphibia; order Anura; family Ranidae; genus Aquarana; species Aquarana catesbeiana. The sequence goes on along the minus strand of NC_133330.1, from coordinate 56,657,351 downwards.
GAAGGTGCTCTGGTCAGATGAGACCAAAATTAAACTTTTTGGCCTAAAAGCTACGTGTGGCTGAAAACTAACACTGCACATCACCCTGAACACACCATCCCCATCGTGAAACATGGTGGTGGCAGCAACCTGTTGTGGGGGATGCTTTTCTTCAGCAGAGACAGGGAAGCCGGTCAGAATTGATGGGAAGATGGATGGAGCCAAATACAGGGTAATTTTAGAAGAAAATCGGTTAGAGTCTGCAAAAGACTTGAGACTGGGCGGAGGTTCACCTTCCAGCAGGACCCCAAACATACAGCCAGAGCTACAATGGAATGGTTTAGATAAAAGCATGTTCATGTGTTAGAATGGCCCAGTCAAAGTCCAGACCTAAATCCAATTGAGAATCTGTGACAAGACTAGTAAATCGCTGTTCACAGATGCTCTCCATCCAATCTGACAGAGCTTGAGCTATTTTGCAAAGAATGGGCAGAAATATCACTTTTTAGATGTGCAAAGCTGGTAGAGGCATACCCAAAAATACTTGCAGCTGTAATTGCAGGGAAAGGTGGTTCTACAGAATATTGAATTTGGGGGGGCTGAATACAAATGCACGCCACACTTTTCACATATTTATTTGTAAAAAATGTTGAAAACCATTTATCATTTACCTTTCTCTTCACAATCATGTGCCACTTTGTGTTGGTCTATCACATAAAATCCCAGTAAAATACATTTACTTTTTTGGCTGTAACATGACAAAATGTGGGAAATTTCAAGAAGTATGAATACTTTTTCAAGGCATTGTATTTATGTTACTTTGCTGCAGTGGATTAGGGGAGATACTTCCTGGATAGTGAAGTGCAATGACTTTCAATGGATTTTGCGTCCCCTTATCATAAAGATATCTCCATCACACACCAAAACATTAATAGCCCTCAAATGCAGGGTGCTGGAGCAATTGGTGGATGGCACCACATCAATCAAAAATATGTTGACAGTACACATCAGTCTGTAATCAAGTCACCCTATTGACATTTATTCAGCATGTCATAAACCACCAGGGGTCCCCTTATTTTTATGTCGCTGTGCCTGATGAAGGGACCCCTGGTGGTTCCGACATTTTGTGTCTTGTCCGCAGCTTGACATGCTGAGCAAATGTCAATAAAGATGATTTGATTGCAGAAGGCAGAGGTGTGCTGGCTAATATTCTTATCATATCTCCCCATAAACAATTCTACTCAGAGGTAAAAGCACCGAAAACTTCAAGTATTTCAAATGTTTACTTGCCGTATTTTTCCTTTCAATAACTTTTTTTTTTTTTTTACTTGCAATGTGCCACTGAACTTCCTTGAATTCTACCACTCAAGAAAGTGTAATTTCCTTAGTACAGCCCTCTACCATATCATAGCCCTTACCTTTTCTGGGATTGTCTAACCACCTTGTGTGCTGACGCAGCTCATCCCCCTTCCTCTTACCTGTTTACATAACCTTTAGGCACCTTTCACACTTGTGCAACTTGTCCTGCGACTTGGGACTGCAAAGTTGCATGACTAGTCATACCCCATGATTTCCAATGAGCACCATTCATCTCTGTGCGACTTCAAAGTAGTCCCTGTACTACTTTGATCTGACTTCAATGTGAGTTGAGGTCCATGTTTATTGTGCTTATTCCATAGACCTCAAGTTTACACAGGCGTTCCCTAAAATTGCGGCAAAATCATGTGGCAGTGTGAAAGTGGCCCTAATGTAGTAGCTATGGAAAGAGTGAAGGGGAAAACTATTGTGTCACATGAGTGGCAAATCTGAGTCTGAAGATGCTTACATTATGTCCAAGATCCCATGAGGAGATTGTTGTTGAAATGGTGGTCTGGTGACAGGGTCACTTTAATATAATCAGTTCTAAGACATGGGAGGGATGGGGCCAAGGATGTCTTTTTTTTTTTTTTTTTTTTTAAAGTCAAAGAATTGCATAATTTTGGTTTGTGTCTTTTCTTCTATTGAGCTGTTTCTCTAGTAACTGCTTCATGATACTTGATGAACACTGCCATATTGATGATATGTTATCATCCTTCTCTATTTATTGCTGACCTTTGCTCTAGAAACTCACTTTCACCATTCCAGTCCTCCTCCACAACACGAAAAGGTGCTCTAGTTTTGAAAAGTTTGTACTTACCTTTTTTAAATTCATGGTGCACCCACTCACTGCTGCCATTTTGACTCAGCTGGTAATGATGTGAACCCTTCTCCTGCAACTTCCTAGGGATACCGATGTCACATGTTGCAGGAGGCCATCTGGCGCAGTGTCATCAGGGGGCCAGCTGCAAGATTACGGAAGGATAGCTGGCTCCGATCACAAAGATAGACTAAGATGGTGGCATGGGATGTAATGTGCAGCAAGGAAGAAATGGACAACGTATGGTTCACTGGGCTTGTGAGCAGGTTTTTTTCTGCTTAAAAGGCCATCAAATGTAAGTGGTATAATGCAGGCTCATTGAAGGAAAATGTGAAGTTCCTCATTAAAATGTTCTAGTTTGATAGTCCACTTACAGATGTGCAACTTGTGGTTCGTAAAACTGATATAGAGTATTAAAAAAATCTCTCATTTTTTTCTTGTAAAGCGTGTCCATGTAGAGTAACTGAGTGAGCGTTGTGTGTCGCCTGTGATGAGGCATTCTTAGGAGATTTGTGAACAAGAATCAATAAAACAGAATTAAACTAGTTCAATCTACGCAGCTCTGCCATTCATCACTCAGTGCCGATATTGAAGGTCAGGGATGTGACTGGAAGCTAGTGGGCGTATGTCGCAGGATAATATACCTCAGCTGTGACTAGGCCTTAGGGGACTTTGCACATTGACAGGCCTAGAGGAGGCGATGCGTAATATCAGGCCGGTCTGTGAGGCTTATCGTTTCCGTCATTCATTTATTGTGCTCATTCTTAACTACGCGCTGAGGAGATTCCTGAGTAGACTCCGGAGGAATGTGATACATATTGATTTGTGTGTGCACCACAGCGCTTCCTGTCAATGTGATTGATCTGTTTCAAGGAGCCTTCAGAATCTGCTTTATGCCTTATCTGCATGTAATCAGCGCTCTTTTAGTCTCTCCGTCTGTGGATTGATAGAAAGCAATTGCTTCTATGTCCTTAAGTGACTGCATGTCTCAGGATGAGTTTTGTGGGGGGTACCTAGGGAGCCATGTTTGTTCTTTGACATCACAGTAGGATGCAGAAGATGCTCTCTTTAGCTGCTAAGGCTCTTCCAGTCAGATGAAGTATTGACATGTTGTCCTGCCTTTTTTTAGTCAGAAAATATAATTTTCCAGTTTTATATGTGACAATAGTTTAGCATTCACACCTGAGCGTCGCATTTTTGAGTGTTTTTTCGGGCGTTTGTAAGCATGTTTTTGAGTATTTGTATTCATCATTTTTAAAGCATTTTTGATCTTTGCCATTTTAAATTAGCCAATAGAGAAAAATGTAATTTGTGTCATCCATTTGTTATGTTTTTTCAGCTTTTCCATCTGCTTTTATTTTGTTCTTTATTTTACTTTCATTCAACCTCTAAATTACATTTGTCGTCTTGAAAATCCAGTATAAATGAAGGAGTGGTAAAAAAAAAAAAGCACTTGTGGGTTCAACCAATCATATTTTGCATATTAACTTGTTCATGCCATACATATATGCAATGGCGTCCCGGGGGGGGGGCGCAGAGGGGGCCCTGACCCCCCCAACATTATGCTGTGCCCCACTATGTGAAAAAAATATTTTATTTTAATTTTTTTTACAAAAAGGCAATGTCTAAGAGGGAGAGCGTCCCCAGTCAGCTCCTGCGGGTGATTCCTCCCGTCTCCCTCTGCTCGCTGACACAACCACGGCCGCCCGATCTGCTCCCCTGCATCCTCATTGGCAGGGAGAAGAACGAGTTGCAGGAAGGACTCTACCAGGACTCTCAGTTACTGAAAAAACAGACTGATTTCTCCCGTCCTTAAGACAGGAGAACCAGCCTGTAGATTCCAAGAAATGCCAGACCAGAGCTGTCAATAGCAGGAGCAGGACAGCAAGAGGAGGCTGGGGAACCCCACAGTGGCAGAACACCAGGGCCTGTGGCAAGACAACCGTTGCAACCCTGATAGTTCTCCCACTGCTTTGGACCCTTATATTTTGTTGGTATGCTGGTGACATATATCTCTTGTTTTCTGCCACCCTGGGGGGGGCCCAATAAAGTAGTAAGGGAGCTCACTGCAGAACATGTGAAAGGGCCGTTGTGGGATTGTAGTAAAGGGCCCCAGGATATATATATATATATATATATATATATATATAATTGCATTTTATAGTTGCCCCTCTACTTTTGTTCCTGTCCCCCCATATGCCCCCCCTAAATATGAAAGCTGGAGACGCCACTGCATATATGTGGCATCTTGGCCGGTGAGCCTTAATCCTCAGCTGCCACAAATATAGGTCCATGGCAGGTTGTTGTTGCTTGCTGAGTGCACTCACAGCACACTGACTGAGCTGTCACTGACCGCCCCCTATCACTGTTTATCGGTGGGACGGGCTCCCAATCAAATGACTGCTGTGACAGCCAGCTACTGTGGTCGTGTAGCAGCAACTCCACCACTACCAGTGTTGCCAACCTACCAGATTGAAATTTACTGACACAACAACCAAAATTTCCTGGCACAGCCAGGAAATTTTACTGGCATTGCCAAAAGTTACAAAATTACAGCTTTAAGTGCAAATTTTAGTATTTAGGCTACAAACAAGTTTATTTTCGATATAGTAAGTAGCTCAGGGACAGGACTCAGGAGGGCAAGAAATTAGAATAGGAAGGCACACACACATGAAGTTGGTCCCTTCAGTCCACTTCAGTCTAAACAGCACTGACAGTCCCGCTCCCGACCTGCCCTGCTCCTGTCCTGCAGACCTACACACGAGGCTCTGGCCGCTCTGCTTGGCTCCCTTGCACCATGACATCACACGACACGCTCGGACACCGCCTCCACCAGAGCTGCCGGACACATTGTAGCAGGGACTCGGATGGTCTCGGCCGGCTCTGGACCGAGCCGAACACCACAACCATATTTTTTCTGGCAACTTTTTCCTTTTACTGGCAGGAGAAAATTGCCTGTTTTTTACTGGCTGCCAGCAAAAATACTGACAGTTGGCAACACTGATCTCTTCCTCCCAGTAATAGGGTCCAATTAAGGGCAAAACTTTTTCTTTAGTTTTGGATAGAGTGGTAAGGCTTAGAACACCTGTCAGTTTGTATTGCTGTCTGTGTCCCCATTAGGGGGATTCATTCTCTCTATTTGTCCTGTTTACCATTAGCATTCAAAGTGGAAGTAAGAGAAAATCCCACATTTTGGGTTGTCCCCAGAAAAGTAATAGAGAGGGAATCTTCCAATGGGGATACTATTTCTAGTGGAATGGGGGTCCCCAAGGGATTCCCTTTTATTTGCAGGGATTTCCTCCCACTTCCTGTTTTGACTATGCGGCAGGAAGTGAAGGTAAGTCTCCCCAATGGGGCACAGATGGCAAAAAATAAACCAATGGGGGTTATAACCCTCCCTCACTCTATCTAAAATGAAAAAAAAAAAAAGGTTTCCCTATAGTTCTACTTTAATCTTTAGCGGGAGTATGTCCTCTGTCTACTTACGTTGTTATAGCACTCTCAAAACTGCGGCCCAGGGGACAAATGCGACCTCTTGCTTTCCTTTGTCCAGCCCGTGGGACACTATTCCTCCCACTGACAAAAATGATGGGGCACTATTCCTTCCACTGACACCAGTGATGGGGCACTATTCCTTCCACTGACACTAATGGGGCACTATTCCTTCCACTGACACCAGTGATGGGGCCTTATTTCTTCCACTGACACTAATGGGGAACTATTCTTTCCACTGACACCAATGATGGGGCACTATTCCTTCCACTGACACTAATGATGGGGCACTATTCCTTCCACTGACACCAGTGATGGGGCACTATTCCTTCCACTGACACCAATGATGGGGCATTATTCCTCCCACTGATACCAACAATGGGGCACTAATTATTCCCCTAATACCAAAGATGGGACATTGTTTACTCTTAATGATGCCAGGTTGTTTTCTACTCCCATTGGCCATGGTTTGGCTCCCCTAAAGTCTGAAGCACAGTAAACTGGCCCTTTGTTTAGAAAGTTTGGAGACCCCTGTTCTAGAAGGTGCTAAAAAAGTGTTATGATAGGAAAGTGTAAATGTCCTAATTACACCAATCAATCCCAGCAGAAAGAGGTAAAGAAACATGTGGTTCTGATGTAGTTTTTACATTTTTTCTTATACACGATTTGCAATATAAACTTGTTTTAGCATTTCTGTGAGCGCAGGGCAAAATAACGAAGTGCTAATTAGATCATTACATGTACTTATGTTCTAGAAACAAGTATGAAATGTGTCAGGAAGAGGAAATATTTTCCTAAACCTTTCTGCAATCATTTGGAAGTAATGAAAAACTTCACAAGCTTGTATTCTAAGTGTTATAAAACTGGCAAGTGGTTGAGCAGTAACTGGCTGATCTCACATTGATTGTCACTGCAACTCTTCCCTAGACTTCAACCACAAGCTCGCCTCCCTTTTCATCCCAATTAATTACCGGTAGTTCATGCAACATTTAATAAGTGTCACCAGGACACAGTGGTGGCTGGTGCTCAAAAATTTTTGGAGGGTGGGGGGGGCAAAAAAACTGAAAAATTTGGGAAAAAAACCCTCAATTGCAGCCTCACTGTGCCCATCAAACAGGTGTTACTGTGCCCATCAAACGACACCATTGTGCCCATCAAACGGCGTTACTGTGCCCATCAAACGCCGACACTTTGCCCATCAAACGCCGCCACTTTGCCCATCAAACGCCGCCACTTTGCCCATCAAACGCCGCCACTGTGTTTATCAAACGCTGCCACTGTGTTTATCAAACGCTGCCATTGTACCCCATCAAATCCTGCTATTGTGCTCCATCAAATGCAGCCAGTGTGACTCCCGCCCGCCCGATGTCTGACCGGCACTTGCCCCATCTTTGTGGCAGGTCAGGCAGCGGCAAGCTGTGTCCTCTGTATGTCTCATCTTGCTGCTTCCTGCTAGGCGTCCAATAGCAGCGCCTGTCCTTTCAACCAACCAGGTGACAGGTATCAGACCCGTGCTACAGGGGCAGATCCAGAGTCTAGTCTCGGGAGGGGCACTGCCAGAAAATGTTTTTTTGCAGGCAATTTATCGAGGAAGTGGCTGGTGTTAGCGCTTTCATCATCATTGCACCATGGTTGTTATGGTGTCAGGATGATTGAAGAGCTTTATTTATATTATTACATTTTAATATAAAATGAAATGGTTCAACTCACCATAATGCAGAATCTGTGGGAGCCCCGAGTGTGTCACTTTCCACGTCGACCTGCCTTCAGATGCAGCTTGTCACTTGCCACGTCCCTGCCACAAGCTGTGGATTGTCACTTGCCTGCCACCAGATGCTGATTGTCACTTGCCACGTCACCTGCCACATGCTGCTGATTGTCACTTGCCAGGTCCCCTGCCACATGCCGCTGATTGTCACTTGCCACGTCACCTGCCACACATTGCGGATTACACTTGCCACGTCACCTGCCACATGTTGCTGATTGTTACTTGCCACATCACCTGCCACATGTTGCTGATTGTTACTTGCCACGTCACCTGCCACACATTGCAGATTACACTTGCCACGTCACCTGCCACATGTTGCTGATTGTTACTTGCCACGTCACCTGCCACACATTGCGGATTACACTTGCCACGTCACCTGCCACATGTTGCTGGTTGTTACTTGCCACGTCACCTGCCACACATTGCAGATTACACTTGCCACGTCACCTGCCACATGTTTCTCATTGTGGTTGGCCTGCTAAGGTGCAGATTGTCAGAGTGAAGGCAGGCAGCAGAGAGATGATGTAATCTCTCTGCTGCCCACGGCTGTACAGTGAGGGCGGAACTGCAGTGAATCAGGGCGGGCGGTGAGAGATGATGTCATCTCTCTGATCTCCGCCCGCCGGCTCACTGACTGGCCAGTCTCTCCGCTCACCTGTGGACCGGCCTGCCCCCTCACTCACTGTCTGCCCTGCATGCCCGGATACTCAGCTGGCGACCCCCCCTCACTCGTCCGCCGGCGCCGACCTGCCCGCTCGTTTACATGCACACACGGCTGGCGACCCCCCCCCCCCCCCTCACTCGTCCACCGACCTGCCCGCAGCCCGCTCAGGCTCTCTCTCATCTGGCCCACCTGCTGCTCCTCGTTAACCAGCACACTTGGCCTCCTGCCCGCTCACTCATCCGCTGACTGGTCTCAGCTGTCACAAATTTCTCGGAGGGGGCAATTGCCACGTTGCCCCCCCCCCCTGGATCCGCCCCTGCCGTGCTACCTGTTAGGCAGAGAGGCGGTTCAGTGTTCAATATTCAGTGTTCAATATTCATTTGCTTTTCGAACACACCTGAGTGGGCTCCGAGTGCAATGCTCTGCGCTCCAAGTCGACCTTTTTTGAAGCCTATGGCTCTAATCGGGGGGTTCAAAAGAACACCTCCGCCACTGTCATTCAGGCGCCCGGCATCCTAAATAGGGGCCGGACGCCTGAATAGGGTGCAGCGGCAAGAATAGTTTTTCTTTCTTCTTTTAATTCCTCTGAGATTGGCTTTAAAGCGGTTGTATACCGCTGGACAGTTTTTTTTTTTTTTTCTTCCTGCAAGGTAAAGGCATAATGTGCTAGTATACATCCCATTACTAGCACCATCATGTGAAACTTACCTTAAAACGAAGCTGTTCCAGCGCCGCTATGTCAGCACTGCAGCCGCTTCCATTTTCACCCGTCTTGCTTCTGGGTTCGCAGGCTCTGGCTCTGTGACTGGCCAGAGCCGTGATGACGTCACTCCCGCGCTTGCGCACGGGAACCGCCGTTCACTGCACAGGGCTCAGAAGGAACGGCATCAGTGGCTGTTCCTTCAGAGCGCTTGCACCAGTGATGTTACTGGCTGCATGTAATGTAAATATCTCCTAAATGGCGCACGTTTAGGAGGTATTTACACTAACTATAGGTAAATGTCAGCAGAGGAAGTTTACTTCCTTGTTAAAGCTAAACTTGGGAAATTAGAAAATATTGTGTAAACTAGAGGAATATGTACTTAAATATTTGTGTGCTTTGTGTATTTCTTGGCTACTTGTAGTCTTCAGTGGTATAGTGTGTGTGACAGGGCAACAACCCAGGAGCACGACTGGGAGAGGGGGACAGAGGGTTGTCACACTATAACAGCCTGTGTGTACCTGAATAAGGATCTACAAGGCAGGATCATCAGGTATTATGTTAACCACTTCAGCCCCAGAAGATTTGGCTGCTCAATGACCAGGCCATTTTTTGAGATATGGCACTGAGTCGCTTTAACTAACAATTGCGTGGTCGTGCGATATTGTACCCAAACAAAATTGACGTCCTTTTTTTCCCACAAATAGAGCTTTCATTTCGTGGTATTTGATCACCTCTGCAGTTTTAATTTTTTTGCGCTATAAACAAAAGAAGAGCAACAATTTTGAAAAAAACTAGGGCTGTTACTGATTAAAATTTTCATGTTCGATTAATTGATTTTTTTTTTAATCGATTAATCGACTAATTTCGATTAATTATAATGCACATACCGATCCTGGATAAATCTATGTAAAAAATGGGTTTTGTCCAGTATGGCATAGAATGAAAATAGGAGGTATTTGCTCGTATTGTCCCTCTGAAGGAGAACTTATTTTAAATTTCAATCATTTTCCTGCAGTATTTGTAATTCATTGAACCTGATGAATAATGCAGTTTTTATGACTGAGTAATCCTCCACTGGTACACCGCTGTTTTAGCTCCCCAGTTCTCAGCAGTCCAGGAAGACCGAACGTCCTGGGTGGTGTGTCAACAGGAAGCGAGGTCGGTGGAGCACAACACGCACAGCGCCTGGGCCTCATCGTCTAACACTTCCTAATGGCTAGAGAGCAAATGACGCCAATCAGGGAAGGACAAACCTCCGTGATGACGCTTCGTACGGAAATAATGTCAGTGGAACCCAACGCAACGTCGATGTCCGTGACGTCACCGGATTTCCGACGGAACTCCCTGAAGACCCGGAAGCCGGCGGAGAGGTGAGTATCGATCAAAAAAATTAATCGATTAATCGAGGAATTAATAGTTCATTTCCACAGCCCTAAAAAAAAAACACAATATATTTTACTTTTTGCTATAATAAATATCCCAAATAAAAAAAATAAATAAAAAAATTTTCCTTAGTTTAGGCCGATATGTATTCTTCTACATATTTTTGGTAAAAAAAAATCGCAATAAGCGTATATTGATAGGTTTGCGCAAAAGTTATAGCGTCTACAAAATAGGGGATAGATTTATGGCATATTTTTATTGTTATTAATTTTTTTACTAGTAATGGTGATCTGCGATTTTTATCAGGCCTGCAATATTGCAGGGGACAAATTGGACACTTTTGACACATTTTTGAGATTATTGACATTTATACAGCGATCAGTGCTATAAAAATGCACTGGTTACTGTATAAATGTCACTGGCAGGGAAGGGGTTAACACTAGGCGGCGATCAAGGGCTTAACTGTGTGTGTGTTCTAACTTTAGGGGGGATGGGACTGACTAGGGGAGGAGAGAGATCGGTGTTCATACTTAGTATGAACACACGATCTCTCTCCTCTCCCCTGAGAGAAGCGGGATTTGTGGGTTTACACCCACAGATCCCGGTTCTCGCTGTGTCACCAAGGATTGCGGGTGCCCGGTGGTCATCGCGCCCGCCGGGCACTCGCATTGGCTCTGGGCACACGCTGCGGGCGCACGCTCCTCCTACAGCGTCTTAAAGGGCCGACGTTCAGTTATGGCGGCTCGCCCAGGGAGCCAACCTGCCGCAGTAAAACTGCGGTGCCCGGTCGGGAACCGGGATAAGCAAATATTGTCTAATTAAAAGAGTCATGTGTGTTCTTACTGAGTCTCGGAGCACTTTGTGTATTTTTTCCCAGATCTCTGCAGTAATCCAGTGTGGAACTTTGTGCAGGAGCTTCTTGTAAAAAAGACTGCTCACTGCTGCTCTCTCTCCTTGTACAAGGTGACCGGTCTATATACAGCACAGTGATGATGTCACCAGTATTTTTACAAGGCAATATCTGGGCTTGCAAAGACATTTGGTGCACACAAAGTCAATGTAGATCCTTTGTGGCTATTGAGGAATATATTATGTGAACGTTTTTGTGCCTGGAGTTCAGCCTTAAGCGTAGCCGGTCTTAAAGCAATTTCCAGTATATTCCACTATATCTGCAGAGGCAATCAATTTAAATGCCATTGTTACTAATTGTATACCATTGCCAAGCCTATCTATAGGTTCCAGGTGAATGCATTAATTTGCTTTTTTAGTATTAAAGATGAGTGTCTGTTCGGAATGACAGATAGTAGATTGGTCAATGATAAACCCATTATCCAGTCATTAATTATTTGCACAGGGGGATCGAAATCTATTAAAAGCAGCTTATACATCTCTTTATGAAGAGAGAAATTCTTGAAATTACATGCTTCAAGGGTCAGAACTTTCACAAATTAAATTATACGACTCACTGAGATCTACTGCTTAGCACATCTAGGTAAAGCGGATTTTCTATAGAAAATACGTTATGTGACGCTTTTTTTTTATTGATAAAATTACACAGCCTCGCAGTTAAAGAAGAAGGCCACTAGATGGCAGCAGAGAGATTGATGTGCCAGCTCTACCACTTTGACATGGTCATTATCATTAATAGAACAAATGAAAATAAAAGTCTGTTTATATCGAAGAGTCTGTTCACCCAAATTTGATATATCAGATCAGATGAATGCCAGGTCAGAGCACCCACTGGCTTGTTTTTTATTCTAAGGAAATTTAGAAGCTTGGTATCTGTATCTCAGTTCCCAGATGCACAGAACAACAGGGTGTCTCACTCTTGCTTTTAAATTTGACGTTTGTAGTGGGAAGGATGAGAGCCTGCGGTGGGAGAAGACAGAAATATTAACTTTTTTCAGAGGTATTTCACTGCTAGAGCCTCTGAGAGACCTAAAAAGGGTTAGGGTTACACGGGTTAAATAACTGAGAAGAGTCCACTATGTCTTTTGAGTGAACTAACCAATTTTGGATGGGCTGGCAGCAATCACAATGCACAGTATGTGTATTTTAGTTTATTTTGGAACTTACTATATGCAGGGCCGTCTTTAACGCAGGGCAAAAGGGGCAGCTGCCCCAGGCCCAGTCATTGTTGTGGGGCCCAAAGCAGCTGCCCCTTGAGCCCGCTCTGCCCACAAATAGTTAATAAGTGGATTTGGGAGGGCCCAAGAAAATGTTTGCCCAGGGTCCAATCAATATTAAAGATGGCCCTGACTATATGTGTGCAGGAAGTGCCATTCTAATCGAATGGCCTCGCAATGACCATGCTATAGTGCATTGCAGTAAAACATTCCTATTATTTCTTGTTTTTGCAACAAGCAAGTGTGTGTGAAGGGGCTCTTACTGCACATGTGAACACATTCATTAAAGCAGAACTAGAGGCAAAACTTTTTTTATTTTTTTTTTTGAGAAAGTAGAGTGGAATTATGACAAGGGAAAAGTGATGGATTTTGTGTTCCTGCAAAGCAGGGAATACAATTCATCACTTCCCTTAGTAAAAGCAGCACACAGTTTACACAAAAACACTGGCTAGGCACTTAGTTAACCCTTTGATCGCCCTAGATGTTTAACCTCTTCCCAGCCAGTGTCATTAGTACAGTGACGGTGTATATTTTTCTCATTGATCACTATATTAGTGCCACTTGTTCCTACAAAGTGTCTGTGTCCGTTACAATATCACAGTCCCGCTATAAGTCGCTGATCACCGCCATTACTAGTATAAAAATAATTAAATATATAAACATTCCAATATATATATATATATATATATATATATATATATATATATATATATATATATATATATACCATAGTCTGTAGACGATATAACTTTTGCGCAAACCAATCAATATACGCTTGTTAGGATTTTTTTTTTACCAAAAATATGTAGCAAAATACATATTGGCCTAAATTTATAAAGAAATTTGATTTTTTTTTTATATTTATTGGATAAGTTTTCAAAACAGAAAGTAAAAATTTGTGTTTTTTTTTTTTTTTTCAAAAATAAAAAACCCAGTGATGATCAAATACCACCAAAAGAAATCTCTATTTGTGAGAAAAAAAATGACACATTTTATTTGGGTACAGTGTTGCATGACCACGCAATTATCAAAGTAACCCAGAAAGTGGGCTGGTCACAAAGGGGCATAAATAAGTGGTACAAGACTACAAGTCGCCATATCTACACACACAGTGGTCCATTGTGGTCACCATCAACTGTCTCGAGAAATGCCATACAGCCACTGGAGTGCATGTAGGCAAATAGTTCTAGGAGATCAGCAGCACAACAAAGGATGACAAAAATGGAAATTGTTTGATAATGCAGTGCTTTATCAAACTAAATGCCATGTAGTTAGGGTTTACTTGTACAGATAATAATATGCTCTGGGTAACATGATATATAGAAACCTCTAATGATCACAAACCATATTCTGGATTTGTGGTTGGGAGCACGTAAGTGAAAAACGGTCATCTTGTTTGGAAGTAGGTTTGAGCTGCTTATTTGACCAGAAAAGTCAAATGCAACCAGTGCGTTTCAGGTAGCTGCACTCCTTCCTCAGGGCTTGGAAATTAATAGGTAATGTATCGGGAAGAAAAGATCTTTGTAGCCTTGATTAGGGCTGGATGTCAGCTTGACCTGATTACAGTGAACGTGGCTGACTTGTTCTCAGAAAACTCCTGCAGAACTAGTGGGGGACCAGGCGTCTGACACTTCCAGAAGTGTCACATTGTGAAGCTTCTTCAGATAGCAGTATCATTTCAATAAATAGCAAAGTTCTACTCCCTTTGCAGGGGGCTTTATTTTAAACGCTTTAATTTTAGCAACCGTAGTTTTAAACCACATCCATATTTTGACCACACCCACTGTTTGCTATGTAGTGTTAAGGCTGGCCATACATGGTCGAATTTCAAAAGAGTTTTCTTTTGAAAATCAGAAATTTTGTGCGTTTTTGTGATCCGATGGTGCCACCATTGATTTCGAAATTTGGCAAACCAAGCCTTCAATTTCACCTCCTGTTGCTACAGAAAATAATTTTCATGGCTGGGAATCTTCTTTTATTTGCGGAAATATTCTTTTCTTGCACATGCGCATTTCTTTTTCGATTTACATTTCTTGCACGATTCTCCCATCATTGATTAGAAAATCATTAGTTTTTCACAAAATTACTTGAATGTAAAGGGTTGTTGACCCCTCCACCAGGCCTGAAGTAGGGCCCATTGATGGCTTGGTCTCTTCATAACATATGGCCAGATATGCATTGCTCTACGGGATTCTTCATAGCTGACCATATTGGTGCAGTTCCTTATATTTACTGATGGCCTTTTCACGGCTTCCTGATCGAGCCCCTCATCCTTTAAATGCGTTATTGTCACCATCTTCTTGTTTACTGAATGTGATGATGATAGTGCCAATCTGCACTCGCTTTTGTTACATTATAATGGTTTTTTATTGCTATTTAAAAACTGAATAAACAGATTGAAACAGAATGTAAATGGATGAAAGGCTGTTTACATCTGGCTGTCCATAGATCTAATATAGCACTGGGAACCCCCATATTTGCATGCATTAAAAATATCAATGGACATGGATGCCACAAAAATGCCACCTGTTCCCATCTGCTCCTGTTTAGCAGGGTATCTGTTTATGACTCCATACACACCATTAGATTTTCTTCAGCTTTACCAAAACCATATAGTGCAGGGGCCTACCTGATTGCATACAAATTGAAACTCCTAAGATTTGACCTCATATTAGATGGTTTTGGTAAATCTGAAGACAAAAATCTGCAGAAAATCTAATAGTGTGTATGAGGTCTATGGATGGATGAAATTGACAATTGTGTGATAGGGTGCTCTTCAAAATGAACAGCACCGCAATGTCCCAACACAACATACATTGCCATATATTGCCGTATGTTGTGGGCAATCGTCCGTTCCTGCAACGCATAGATGTAAAAGGGCTCTAAGGCTTGTGTCACATCTACAGATGCGACCAAGCGCGGGTGCTTCCCCATTGCAATTGAAAAACACGGGGAAAAAATCCCTGCCTCTTTCCTGAAAATATGTTGCGGCGCCATGCAGTTTGGCATGCTCTTGCAGATACGTGGGGGTGCCATTAGCAGTTGATGGCACCACCATGGGTCTGCTAAACGGAGGCATTGAAGCATGCGATTTTGCAAGCGTCCCTGAAATGCAGTAGTGTGAACCTAGTCCAAGTCTTTGAGGACTGTAGCACTGTCCCTGGCAAAGATCAAAGAGATATACAAGATACAGTAGGTCAAATCAAGCAGCCGTATTGCACTTTAGGTGTCCATGATTGGGTTGATGTGCCTTTTTCTTTTACTAACCTTTGTGTGGTAATACGGAACAAGCCCGAAAAGCAGAAGATATAGCAATGGTGGCACTTTCTACTTGGCTTCCTGTCATTTTCTTTCCAATCTATCAAAGCATGTGGAACTAAGCTGGGAACAACTTGATTCTGTTCATAATTTGCCATAGAGCCATGCTGTGATCACCGGCGTTACGCACCCATGACCATCACATTGTAGCAGCTGACCGCCACGGTTGGCATGCCATGCCCACGGATAAAACAAAGACACGTCGGTAATGTTTCCTGCATTCAGATGTGGTTGTATGTCTAATATGAGGGGTTAAGAATGTTGGTGTGTCTACAGTACAGTTTTTTGTTTACTTTATATTATTGGATTGTAGCGGAGCAGTGGTTAATTGAGAGCCTTTTCATTTTAAGTGGGGTCAGATTACTCTTTTATATGGAATACAATTGTTACTGTATCAGGCTGAAAAGCAGTATGAAAAAAAAAAAAAATCTTCAGTCTTTGCTACAGTATGTGGCTGTTTCCATGGCAACCAAATCCTTTGTATGTTTTCTGAACGCAGGCTTTGTGTAACCCTATCCGTCCCAGACCGGATGCCCAGCGGAGATTGAGAAATGCCATTTCAAGTTTTTTTTTTTTTTCCCCAGCACAACTATGTAAATTCCTAAGAATGATGAAAAAACTTAGAGAATCTAATTAAAGCTCAGGTTATTGCTTTTCGAAGAGAAGTTGTTAGAATTACTAATTTTGACTTTTACATCCTCTGTTGCATTAGAGTGGAAGCTAATGGGAATGTTAGCACCCGATACCTGGAAAAATATTGTGGGAATTCATCAAAACTGGAGCAGACAGATTCTGGAGCAGCCGTGCATGGCAACCAATCAGCTTCTATGTTCAGCTTGGTCAGTTGAGCTTTAAAAATGTAAGATAGACAATGATTGGTTACTATGCACAGCTAATCCAGATTCTGTCTGCTCCAGTCTTGATATATCCCCCCCCCCCTTTTGGGGGGCATTAACTACCTTATATACTCGAGTATAAGTCGACCCGAATATAAGCCGAGGCACCTAATTTTACCACAAAAAACTGGGAAAACTTATTGACTCGGGTATAAGCCTAGGGTGAGAAATGCTCAGCTACTGTAAGTGGAAAAGAGGGTCAACAATGCCCATTTGCAGCCTCACTGTGCCCATTTGCACCTATAGGTCCCCTGAACTTCAAACTCGGTAGTTAAGGGTTCCTAGATGCCCCCTAGCTGCAGCCAAAATTTGGGGTCTCTGGACCCAAAGGGTCCTGAAATGACATTGCTGCAGATGGACACAGTTGACCGACTTTGGGGCCCCGTATTTCGGGGCCACTTGGCACTAGGAATCCCAAATTTGGTGTGCAAACCCAGAAATAGTACTACAACATATCCAAAGCTGGGGTTCCTAGAACTAAGTGGCCCCGAGATACGGGGCCCCAAAGTCGGTTCGGAAAATGTCAAGCACTTTTCTGCAGAAGAGAATGCCATTTTCCGAACCAAATTTGGGGGCCCCGTATCTTGGGGCCACTTGGTGCTAGGAACCCCAGCTTTGGATATGTTATAGTGCTAGTTCCGCTGGGTTTGCACACCAGATTTCGGGTTCCTAGCACCAAGGGGCCCCCCGAGATACAGGGCCCCAAAGTGGGTTCGGAAAATGTCATTTTCTGCTGCAGAAAAGTGCTTGACTCGAGTATAAGCCGAGGGGCGCACTTTCAGCACAAAAAAATGTGCTGAAAAACTCGGCCTTTACTCGAGTATATATGGTAAGCTACCTGAACCAGGAAACCGGTGCTGGAAACTGTCTATCTGTGCCACCAATGCCAGTGTTTATTTCATAGCTCTGACCCACCAAGTCATGGATTCCACTATAAAAAGCATTGTACTGCCTCAGCTGGCCAGGCCACCTTTTGCATTGCTCCAGTTCTGATGAGCATGTGCCCATTGTAGGCAAATTTGGCTGTGGACACTGGTCAGCATGGGAATCTTGAACAGTCTGCTGCTATACAGCCCCATACACAACAAACTGCGATGCCCTGTGTGTTCTGACACCTTACTATCAGAACCAGCATTCACTTTTTTCAGCACTTTGAGCTACAGTAGCTCTTCTATTGGATTGGACTACATGGACCAGCCTTTGCTTCCTACAATGAGTAGTGGTGTGCTGCTTTTCCTTCCTTGGGCCACCTTTTGTTAGATCCTGACCACTGCTGACTGAGAATATCCCACTAGAGCGGCAGTTTTGTAGTTGATCTGGCCCATTTGTCTAGCTATTACAATTTGGCCCTTGTCAAAATCTGCTCAAATCTTTACACTTGCCCATTTTTTCTGACTTTCAACACATCAACTTCAGAGACATCATGTTTACTTGCTGCCTAATCCATCCCACCTGATTTCAGGTGCCATTTCACAAGATAATCAATGTTAATCACTTTATAATAGCATGCAATGCCAAGCTGTGGTTTCCAAAGCGAGCAAAGTCCTTTCTTGTATTAAGAGCGGTATGGATTCCAGAGAGAGAGATATCATTTTGCCCCCGTACAAATCATTAGTAAGACCTCATCTGGAATATGCAGTTCAGTTTTGGGCACCAGTTTTCAAAAAGGATATCGGGGAAACTGGAGAAAGTGCAGAGAAGGACAACCAAACTGATAAGAGGCATGGAGGAGCTCAGCTATGAGGAAAGATTAGAGGAACTGAATTTATTCTTTCTTGAGAAGAGGAGATTAAGCATTAACCATGTATAAATATATAAGGGGTCCATATAGTGAACTTGGTGTTGAGTTTCTCACTTTACTGTCAACACTGAGGACAAGGGGGCACTCTTTACGTCTAGAGGAAAAGAGATTTCATCTCCAAATACGGAAAGGTTTCTTCACAGTAAGAGCTGTGAAAAAGTGGAATAGACTCCCTCCAGAGGTGGTTCTGGCCAGCTTAGTTGATTGCTTTAAGAAAGGCCTGGATTCTTTTCTAAATGTACATAATATAACTGGGTACTGACATTTATAGGTAAAGTTAATCCAGGGAAATCCGATTGCCTCTCTGGGGATCAGGAAGGAATTTTTTCCCCTGCTGTAGCAAATTGGATCCTGCTTTTCTTTTTTTTTTTTTTTTCGCCTTCCTCTGGATCAACTGTGGGTATAGGATTGGGTGTATGGGATTGTATGATATTTTTTTATTTTATTTATTTATTTATTTATTTTTTAATGGTTGAACTAGATGGACTTGTGTCTTTTTTCAACCTGACTAACTATGTAACTGTATCTGTCAGGTGTCATAATGCTATGGCTATTCAGTGTATTTGCGGCAGAACAATGGGTCCACAAAACTCCTCTCTTCTCTGCTGAGAGTGCATTAACTGCTCGCTCCCAGCCCATTGACTAAGCTGTCACTGACAACTCCCATTATTGTTTATGATTGGGATCTGGTGGGATGATCTCCTGATTCTATAACTTCTGTGACAGCCAATCAGTGTAGTCTTATGATCAGGTACTCCGCCTATGAGATAATCAATCAACTTTTCAGTCGAGAACTTTCCACCTATCAACTTCGATTTTCAGATCAAAGTTTATCAATGCAAATGGTGATGATAGGGTTACCCCCTGGCTCCAATTTTGGCCAATTTAGCATGAATCAGTCAAAATGTGAGCCACGTATGACCAGTATTGGGCAGTTGGCACCTGCACAGGTGTCCCCTTTAAATCTTTCCCCTCACTTCTTCTGGTAACTCAAAAATGTTCGATTCCCTCTTAGGCCCCTTTCACACGGGACGGATCCGTGTTGATCCGCCCCGTGAACATCCGCTGCTCAGCGGGAATCACTCTGTTTTCCCCAGCTGAGCCGGCGGATGACAGGGCGGGACCCGCACACTGTGCAGGGACCGCCCTGTCAGATCTCTCTCCTATGGGGGATCGGAGGAACACGGACCGTCTGTCCGTGTTCCTCCGATCCGCTCTGCAGACGGATAGAAAAATAGGATTTTCTTCCGTCCGCAGAATCGGACGAGAGCGGAGCCGGACGACATCGGGTGTTTGCAGATGTACATCCGCTGACACCCGCTATCCCATAGGGATGCATGTATGTCCGTATTTCATCGTATTTTTGGTCCTGAGAAGTGCTCCTTGTTCTTTATGCAAATTAAGTGGTTTCTGTATTTCCGTGTGTTTTGTTTAAATAAAGAATTGCAAAAAAAAAAAAAAAATACGTTTTGGCTATACAGACACATAGCTCCCAACTGTCTCTGATTTCGAGGGACTGTCCCTGTTTTCGAACAATGTCCCTCTTTCCTCCTCATTTTGGTCTGATCTATATAGTTGTATATAAAATGCACTTTTTATCTTTCAAAAAGTGTTTCCCAGTGCTAAACCTTTCATCCAAATTCTAAATTGCTGCATTTGTAAATTTTAAAAACCAATATAAAGGAATAGTAGTGCTAAAAATAAAGCCCTTGTGGATTTAATTAACCTTTTTTATTGGTTAATTCTCCTTTTAAGAGGGTGTGGCAGGGGGCGTGTTCTATGCCTATATACGTTTGCTAGTAGGTGTCCCTCATTCCCATCTCAAAATGTTGGGAGGTATGTATACACTTTAAAGGTTAACAATACGAAAAAAAAAGTTGTTATGCCCCTCCTTTCCTCTCCCAGAAAGTTGGAAGCTGGCGACCAGCCAATTGTGGGAAGAGGAGGCAGATCCAAAGCATTTATTCTGCTTTTCTTGCTGTGATCATTCCTGCTGTGCAGACATCCTTCTGGGTTAATGTTACTGCAGACAGCTGTGTGTAAACAGAGCAAAGGTAATACGGATCTAAGCCAATGGTGACGACTATTACCGCACAAGGCAGAGAAAAAGAGGGTGTGCTTAAAAAGTTGCTTAGCGTTACTGGATATATAAAGGGTTAATAGATTTTAAAAAGAGCTCTTATCTGCAAAGAAGCATAAATGTTATGCGGTGCTTTCATGATGTCTGCAGTTTATACATTACTTTAAATCCCTCTTCAATCATTATTGGCCTCAATAAGTCAGAGGCGGTAATTTTGGTGTAAAGATTCACGTGGCAGTCGTCTCGGAGCTGAGAAGCATGGCAGACGATTTGCACTTGGCCCATAATTACATAATTGTGTGACTATTCCTGCTATCAATATAATGTCTGTACATTGAAATACATATTAAGTAACACTGATTAAGTTAAGCTAGGTTAATTGCAAATCGTATTGAATTTACAGTGATGGTAATAACATTGCGCTACTAGAGGAGCCGTTGTATATTACCTTCTGGAATTACGCGCCTCCCTTGACATTTCGCCGTGGCCTTGAAATAACATCTGTGTATAATTGTCGCCGTCTTTGTCAGCGTGCTGTAATTGTGATTTACTATTTATTCCTGCACTTGTCCTTGCACATCTTTTAGGAAATAAAAGATACATATGCCAGGGACGGCTTTCTGTACAAATTGCTACTGAAATGAGGCTGCCATCAAATCTTTACAAAGCCATGTTTCCTGTGGCATCATGTCAGTGGATTTTGTTTCTGTTTCGGGTGGAGAGTGCAGGGTCTCATTCTCCTTTAGAGTGCTTCCACACTGAGCCACGGGGGGGCGTCGTCGGTAAAGCGGCGCTATTTTAAGCGCCGCTTACCGTAGTTTTAGCAGCACTATTCGGCCGCTAGCGGGGCGGTTTTAACCCCCAACTAGCGGCCGAAAAGGGGTTAAATCCGCCCGCAAAACATCGCCGGAGTGGTGTTTTGCCGGCGGTATCGCAGCGCTGCCCCATTGATTTCAGTGGGGAGCAGCGGTGGAGGAGCGGTAAACACACCACTCTTTCACCGCTCCAAAGAAGCTGCTGACGTCCTGCTAGCGCACCGGGCTTTCACACTGGAGACAGTGGAGCAGCTGTTTGAGGGCAGATTGCAGGCGCTATTTTTAACACTATAGCGCCTGCAAAACGCCCTTGGTGTGAAAGGGGTCTTACAGCCAGGGTTGCCAACCGCCAGTAAATTTACTGACAGTTTGTAAAAAATTGGTGATTTTTTTTTTTTTTTTTTTTTTTTATAACTGCCAGTAAATATCAGGGGCTGATAATTTCATGCTGTGTTGCCTTTTTAAGTGTAAATTAAGCCAATTACTTTGTTATAAGTATTTTCAGTGTTTCCATATCATGTTTATACTGTTTAACCGGCTCAGTCTCAAAAGATTTTACCCGCTACGTGACCAGAGCACTTTTTTGCGATTCGGCACTGCGTCGCTTTAACTGATGATTGCGCGGTCGTGCGACGTTGCACCTAAACAAAATTGACTTCCTTTTTTTCCCCACAAATAGAGCTTTCTTTTGGTGGTATTTGATCACCTGTGCGGTTTTTTTTTTTTTTTTGCTCTATAACCAAAAAAAAGATCGACAATTTTGAAAAAAAAAAAAAAAAACAATATTTTTTACTTTTTGCTACAATTAATATCCCCCAAAAATATATAAAAAAACAAATTGTTTCCTCAGTTTAGGCCGATATGTATTCTTCTACATATTTTTGGTAAAAAAATCGCAATAAGTGTATGTTGATTAGTTTGCGCAAAAGTTATAGCGTCTACAAAATAAGAGATAGTTTTATGGCATTTTTATTATTAATTTTTTTTATTGGTAATGGCGGCGATCTGTGATTTTTATCATGACTGCGACATTATGGCGGACACATTGGACACTTTTGACACTATTTTGGGACTATTGTCATTTATACAGCGATCAGTGCTATAAAAATGCACTGATTACTGTGTAAATGACACTGGCAGGGAAGGGGTTAAACACTAGGGGGCGATCAAGGGGTTAAGTGTGTCCTAGGGAGTGATTCTAACTGGGGGGGGATGGGCTACAACTCACATGACAGCGATCACTGCTCCCGATGGCAGGGAGTAGTGATCTCTGTCATGTCACAAGGCAGAATGGGGAAATGCCTTGTTTAATGCTCTGTGACACGATCGTAGGGGTACCGGTGGACATCGAGTCCGCGGTCACGCTGTACGCGGTGGGTGCGCACGCTAGCCCCGCCAATTAAAGGGGACGTACAGGTACGCCCATTTGCCCACTGCTGCCATTGTGCCGACGTATATCAGCGTGCGATGGTTGGCAAGTGGTGAAATATTCACTGTGTTAGTTTTCAATAGGAGTTCTGTAATTTCTCAGGCTGCCAGTAAATTGAGCTCCGCCAGTAAATTTTTCATGTTTTGTCAGTAAAAAATGCTGCGGGAGGTTGGCAACCCTGTGGTGAGATGATCCACCGCCTCTGGCATAGCTGTTAAATTGTAGGATTGACTTTTGATCTAGGCATCCAGTGTTACCTGTTAGGAAGTCCTTTATATGTTAGTATGATGAATGCTGACCTCATCAGGCTGCTGCTGCTCTTTCACTTTCCATTCAGCAAGCTGTGGTTGGAAAGAGGACACCGCTGTGCTTCTTAGATACTGTTCACATCATCGCGTAGAGAGAACAGGGGATGCCGCTACATGATTTTGACATTGTGATTTTCATGCCATTCTGCGTGTCGCATAGGGCAACCCGTCCACTTGAATGGGCTGTCTTATGTTTGTTTTTCGCCCAGAAAGAAGCTCCTGCTCCTTTTTGGGCAACAAGCTTCATCCGATTTATGAAGGCAAGGTTAGCTGTGTGATAATTATGGCAGAATCGCATCACATTTTGGGGTGCCATTTAAGGATAATGGCACCCAAGCGAATGCAGGACATTGTGCTGCAAATGCCCACGATCCCAAATCACGAGATGTGAACAGGGCCTAAAAGCTGATCCTGAGAATATATAAAAATCACAAATGAATACAACTTTGTAATCACAATCACACATTGAACTGCCTGAACAGCAGGGCTTGAATATGAGAGGATGAAGCGGCACAAGGAGCCAATCAGTTCATGCCCTGACCTGAAGCATGCTCATAGCAGGAGAGAGTAGAGTGACACAGAGATAGGGTCATGTGTTGCTTCTACTTTCACAGTCCAGGACTACTAAGACATGATCATTTTTCCAGACTTCTGGGTTGGTCCACAACTCCCCGGGCAAATGATACATTTCTGTGGCTCTCTGTGAGATGTGGGGTCTCTGCACAAATACATACCTCCCAACATTTTGAGATGGGAATGAGGGACATCTACTAACAAACTGATGTAGGAATAGGACACGCCCCCTGCCACACCCCCTTAAAGGAGAATTAACCAAAAAGAAGGTTAATTAAATCCACAAGGGCTTTCTTTTTACCACTACTATTCCTTTATATTGGCTTTTAAAATGTACAAATGCAGAAATTTAGACATTGGATGAAAGGTTTAGCTCTGGAAAATACTTTTTGAAAGATAAAAAGTGCATTTTATATACAACTATATAGATCAGACCAAAATGAGGGATAAATGAGGAAAGAGGGACAGAGGGACATTGGTCCAAATCAGGGACAGTCCCTCGAAATCCGGGACATTTGGGAGCTATGCAAATATGAGCGCTCACTTCTGTGGGTGACACTGAAAGCTTTGCTGAAAAGTCAGCCTCTAACAGCTGTGGGGGATTATACCCTTGTTGCTTTCAGCGGGCACTATGCATAGTGCCCACTGAATGCAAACTATTCAAGTGAATGGGGCTGCTCTGCAAGCACCCTGCAACTGTGTGCAATGCACTAGTATGGAGATCAATGGGTTATAGCTTCTAGGTTGTAAGCTCTAACGAGCAGGGCCCTCTGATACCTCCTGTAATGTATTGTATTTGTACTGTCTGCCCTTATGTTGTAAAGCTCTGCGCAAACTTGGCGCTATATAAATCCTGTACAGTGGAACCTCGGTTTGCGAGTAACGCGGTTAATGAGCGTTTCGCAAACCGAGCACTGTATTTCTAAAATTCCTAACGAGCAGGATTCAGGCCAAAAGCGGTGTGCAGTACCGCTTTTGCCTGAGGTGGGCGCCAGAGACGAAAGTCGCCGATCGGTGTCGTTCGGAAATGCACGGAAAGGCCAGAGGACAGTTCGGCTGACCTTGGCAAACCTTGAAAAGGCTCGTGAACGGAGTCTTTCTGAGGTTTGCAGAGGTCCGCCGAAGTGTCCCTCGGGCCTTTTCGGCCGTTTCCGAGGCCCCCCGCCTCTGGCCGCATGCGGTATTGCATCCCATTGAAGTCAAAGCGGAACAAATTATTTTCGTTTCCATTGACTTCAATGGGAAAACTCACTTTGATATGCAAGTACATTGGATTACGAGCATAATCCTGGAACGGATTATGCTCGTAATCCGAGGTTCCACTGTATTATAATAATAATAGCAGGTAGTAAGGAGGTGATACAGCGTCTCCTCACTGCTTGTCAAATGCTCTATAAACAGCGGTCCGAATGCGGATTGCTGTTCAGAGAGCGCCTCATGTGTGACTGAGCTCTTAAAGTGCTTCATAATAGAACATATGTATGATAAAAACTGAAAATGCTTCTATGAAAGTACTTGTAATGACATCCATTTAGCTTGACTTATTCTTTTCAATGCATCGTGCTGCCTATTCTTTATGTTCTGTACTTGCACTGTATATGTTGATTTTTTTTTCTGCTTTGTGTTTCTGTTCTGTTTTGAAAAAAAAAAAGCTTAATGAAAATCTGATTAACCACTTGACTTCCGGAAGGTTTTAGTCTCCTTCTTGACCAGGACATTTTTTGCTATTGAGGACTGTGCTGTTTTAAATGGCAATTGCTCACTCTTGCAACACTGTACACAAAATAAATTTTTAGTTTTATTTTTCACACACACATAGAGCTTTCTTTTGGTGGTATTTGATCACCACTAGTTTTTTTTTATTTTTTATTATATAAAACGAAAAAAGAACAAAAATGTTGAAAAAAAAAATGTTATAATGAAAAATGATGTTATAAAACATATCCAATGAAATCAAATTTCTTCATAAGTGCTACATGTCTTTGGTTAAAAAATAAAAAAAAATCCCAATAAGTGTATATTAATTAGATTGTGTGAAATTTATAGTGTCTACAAAATAATGGTGTATATATACTGGAATTTACACAGCTTTTAACGCAGGTCTGACTTTTCTGACTGAACATTTCTAGTGTGGCGGGCAATTGGACTCTGACACTACCTGACGTTGCTAGTGACACTAATACAGTCATCGGTGGTAATACGGTACTAATGACACTGGCTGGATGACAGGGATGATCAGGAGGTAAATCAAGGGGTGCTTTTACTTACAGATTCTAGCTGTGTCTGTCCTTGTTCTCAGTTCTGATCGGTAACTGAGAGTAGGAAATCCTGTGTGTTGTGTTTACAAACACACAGATCTCTGTGCTGTGATTGGCCACACAGATCAGCAGGTATACAGCCAATGATTTTCACAAACTCGTGCGGTGTCCAATCTTAACACAGAGCAACAGAGGGCGTGTGCGCGGGCCTCTAAACCAGGAAGCTTACTGCGACATACAGGTATGTTGCGTTGCGGTGCCTGGGGAAGCTGCCCGCCAGCAGTAAATTTAGTGGTTAAAAAAAGTATCACTGCAGTTTTGAAACTGAAAAAATAGATTGCAATCCTGCACTCCGACTTCTTCTTCTTTCAGACCCAAATCCAATTACTGTTTAAATTTTACTGCCTTAACCACTGTAAAATTTCCAAAATACACTCCTTCTTGACCAGTAAAACCACCGAGCTACTAATCCATTCACTTGATTTCTTTTGCCTTGACTACTGCAACTCTCTCCTAATTTGGCCTTCCTCTATGTAGGCTATCCCTTCAGTCTATCATGAATGCTGCTGCCAAACTCCTCTGCCTAAGACCCGTTTCACACTGGGGCCACCCGTGCTGCTCGCTTTAGCTGCGCTTTTCGGCCACGAGCGGTGCGCTTTTAACCCCTGCTAGCGGCTAAAGAATGGGTTAAAAACGCCCGTGTTGCGGCGCTTCCGAAACGCTGCCCATTCATTGCAATGGGCATAGGCGTTTTGAGAGCGCTGTATACAAAGATGCTGCTTGCAGAACTTTTTCTAGCGTCCCGCAAGCACACTGCCCCAGCACTCGGGCTTTCACATTTAGGTGGCATGGGAGGCAGTTTTCAGGAGCTTTACAGGCGCTATTTCTCGCGCTAAAATGCCTGAAAATTGCCTCAGTGTGAAAGGGGGTCTTCTAGTTTCGTGTCTGCTACCCATCTCTACCAAATTCTCCCCGACTTCTGATTGCCCAACTAATAAAATCCCTCCAATACTCACCTCCAGGCATAGGCGTGCACACAGGGTGTGTCAGGTGTGCCTGGGCACACCCTAATAATGTGGCGCAGATTCCCCCTTTTTAGGCCCCTGATATTTCACCAAAGCCCCCTTAGGGGGGCTCCTAAAAAATAAAATTGTAAAAAATAATAAAAATAAAAACGACTGACACCGCCCACTGCCCTACTGACAAAAATCTCTGCCCTACTGATAGTGTATATACACATACACACACCCGCATATGTGTTTGAGCTTTGGGGTGCACACCCTAATACAATAGGCTGTGCACACCAATGCCTCCAGGACTTCTCCAGAGCTGCTGTTATCTTCTGGCACTCGGTATCTCAATCACTCTGGCTATCTCCTGCTCTGTCTGCCTTCCGAGCCTGGTGATCCTTGAAAACTCATCTCTTCAGGGTAGCCTATCCCTCCTCTACCTAACCACTGAACTTTACTTTGTCAAATAACTCATCCCCATATAGTTACTACCTTTTGTATCACTTGCCCTACCGCGTAGATTGTAAGTTCTTATGAGAACTTACAATCTATGCCTTTTATCTTATCTGAGCATACTGTTGGCATTATATAAATCCAGTATACAGTAGTAATTATTATAATAATGGAACATAGTCATCTGTGGGTATGAATGGACACTTAATGGAAAACCTTTGTGGTGCTTCTTCTCCTATCTGAACATTTTTGGTTCTATTTCTCAGCACAGAGTATATTTAGAGCATGTTGCCATCTTGACTGTTAGAACCTTGACTATCACTTTTACAGCATAAATCTGAAGAATCTCGACTGGATTGATGGTGCAGACTGAATGGATGTCTCCTCTCAGCAGCCTCTGATGATTTATGATCTAATCCTATCAGAGACAAGTCAGAAGCCAGCTCTTTCTTCACCTCCCTTGGAAAACTTGCTGAGTTTTCAGACCTGTTACTTACATTAAATCAAGGTGACAAATACAACACAGTTCACAGTCAAGGAGGAAGCGGGGGCCCCTTGGTGTTACAGGGGTCATTTCATTTCCCTCACCCACCAATATCTTCAATCGTTTCCAGTCAAACTAAATTTCTCAGTGTTGTATTTTTCTTGAAGACCACCAAACGTAATTACTGGCATATTGCTGGAGATGGCCTGGTCAGCAGAATATGAGGCTAAATTCAGTTATATTATAAAAGATGTCACTGATATGTTGAAGCTGACCTAGTGTCAGATAAAGTTTTGGTTTTATGTGTGGCAATGTGTAAGTGTGACATTTCAGATATTTATTACCTCTTTTCTTTCCTGGACTGAGATGCTGACTCGGAGATGACATAATCATGTGCATCATGGTGCGTGTGCAGTTCTTGCACTTCTGTTTACAAATGTCTGACACGGGTAAGCTTCTGCTGAGCCTTTCACCCTTTGAAAGGCTACAAAGTTAGTGTTGCCTCTGATCACTGGGGCGGCAGGAGACTAAGGCAATGCTTTCACTTGCTTGTAGCAGACTAATGACCTCATCTCAGCCTAGGCGGAGTCACAAGCCTAGAGCTCAAGGGCTGCTGTTGTATAACAGGTGGAGCTTTTGTGAAAAATTATACTGTTGCTGTAAATTGTGACCTCAAGAATATATTCATCTAGATCAGAGGTCTCCAAACTTTCTAAACAAAGGGCCAGCTTACTGTCCTTCAGACTTTAGGGGGCCGGATTGTGGCCAGTGGGAGTAGAAAATGCCCAAGTGTCAGTGGGAGTAAACAATGCCCCATCATTGGTATTAGTGAAAGGAAGTGCCCTATTGTTGATATCAGTGGGAGGAATAGCACCCCATTCTTGGTGTCAGTGGGAGGAAAAGTACCCCATCATTAGTGTCATTTGTGGATGAAATAGTGCCCCAAGGGCCGGATAGAGGCAAACAAAAGGCTACATCCGGCCTCAGGGCCTCAGTTTGGAGACCACTGATCTAGATTATAAAGTCCTAACCCTGGACCCAGTCCTTTTTCATTTTGGAGAACGTAAGGGTTGGTTATAACCCCATGTTGACTCATTTTTTACCATTTGTGCCTCATTAGCGAGATTTACCTCCACTTCCTGCCCCATAGCCAAAACAGGAAGTGAGGGGAAATCCCTGCAAATTAAAGGAATCCCTTGGGGCCCCCCAAGTCACCAGAACTAGTGTTCCCATTGGAAGATTTCTCCTCTATTACTTTTCTGGGGACAACCCAAAATTTGTGATTTTTTTTTTTTTTTTACTTTTTTATGCACACTGGAGCTGATAAACTGCAGTTTATTGGAGTTTGGGCGTTTTTTTTTTAAAGCCCATAAACTCCACTCTATGTTATCCTATGTGTCCATGCACACATGGACGTTTTTTTAGCTTTAATGAGCAGTGGAGTTTATGGGCTTCTTTCTGAACACCAGAAATTCGCGTTCAAAGTGCCGTTTTTCACCGCCAAAATACGCCAAAGGCTCATAAAGGCTCATAAACACGCTTTAATTAGCGCTCGGCGTTCTA
This sequence comes from Aquarana catesbeiana, assembly GCF_042186555.1. NCBI lineage: Eukaryota > Metazoa > Chordata > Amphibia > Anura > Ranidae > Aquarana > Aquarana catesbeiana. Next base: position 56,628,072 of record NC_133330.1, on the reverse strand, counting down.
TTTTTTCAATACATTGTGGGAGTTTGGAATGCATTGTGGGATTTTTGGAATGTCCTCTGTGTATTTTTATTAAAAACACCCATAAATGCTAACGCTCAAAAACGCTAGGACGAAACGCTGTTAAAAGTACGTTTTTCAACCAGAGTTTTCCGCCAGCAATCTGGCATCCAGAAAAAGCTTTTTTGAGCTTCAGTGTGCATGGAGCCTTACTCTTTCAATGCTAATAGTAAACAGGACAAATAGAGAGGGCAAATCTCCCTAATAGGGGCACAGACAGCAATAAAAAGTGTCAAGTGTTCTGATCCCTCTCCACTCTGTCCAAAACTAAAGAAAACGTTTTTAGTTATACTTTCTAACATTTAGATCTGCTAAATATACAGTTAAAAGTGTTTTGTTATTTGTTCGATAATTGCAAAACATACCTGTTGATTTTCCTAACGGTTTTGTAAGTTGACAACTTCCAGTGCTACTGCTTGTGCACAGGGAGGGGTTATGGAGATGAGAAGTGGAAGAGATGAAAAGAGGCCTATATTCTTTGTAATCCGCTAAATTTGGCAGGGCTGACACCTTATGCTTAGGAATTCAGAGCCGTGTTGTCAAGTCATGCAGGAAGGTAGGAGGAGCTCGCTATATTTCTGGCACATAAGCAGTTATTATTCTGTACTTGCGGTATGTGTAAAGAGACAAAACATTGGTAACGTGCATGTATTCCAGAATTGTGCTAAATATTTTTTTTCCCCCTTTACCTATGCTTTAACTTTTTGTAAAATAGTGACATTGCTGTCAGTTCTGTAGTGAAATCAGCAGCATTGTCTCCAGGTGATCATGGTCATCTTAGATGGACATGTCAAAAAGTAACAAACTTTTAAAATAGAATTGTGGGAATCGAAAATAAAAAACAACCATACTCGCCTAGAAGGCTGCAGCAGCGGTCCCATGTGCATCTGTCTTCCGTTGCCTCTAGACCAAAAAACTGAGCGGTCAAAAAAAAAAAAAAAAAAAAAACGAACAAAAAAAAAAAACTGCAGCCCATAACCACACATGTCATGCTTCATCTAAGTAGAGCTCTGCAATTAGGTAAAAACCTATAGAGGCGAAGAACATGATACAGTGGAGGCAAGAAGTCTTGACAAGCATTTTTCAAGCACAACCCTGAGAATAATGAGATATTTATATCTTAACTAGACTATATATAGCCAAGTTCTCCCATTATTTGGTTGTTTCCCATGTCTACAAGTCTTACTCGTAATTTCAGAGGTTATTATTTTTTCAATAATGTAAGTTTTCCATTGTTCACGAACCTTGTATAATCACCACATCCTACAGAGTTGTGGGCATCATTAAATCTTTCGTTTTAACTAGGTCATTTTTATTATTTTTCTTTTCCCTTTTTAGAATCAGCTTTATCACAAGCATTTTAAGCTGTAAATTAGTGCATGAAACTTTATACACTACTTAATAGGCAGAAAAGTTTTATTTGCCATTAGGCAAACTGATTACTGTTCTCCGGTAGTAATGTTTCCACAAGCAGCAGATTAAATTTTGATTGATAGTACAGAGAGTTAGATTAAATTAACGCTGCAACTTTAGTTCATTTTTTTTTTTGTCATCCAATTTATTGCAAGCCCATGTTGGGCACTCACTGAAGTCTGTGTGATTTTACAAGGCCCTGCTGTTTGGAGAGATACATTCAGCAATTTACAAAGGTTTGTGTTGAAGGGGGAAAAAAAAAGTCTTTAAGGACTCTATTAGTGATGGTGAAGTCAAGTCTTTTGTCATGATTTTTTCACTTCAGATTTCTCTTTTTGCAATTACCTTGTGCCAATACATCATTCATAGCAAAAGGGCAGTTATAAATTGAAGTTTTACTTTAGTAATTTGGGGCAAATTAACAGGTTCACATCAGTCCACCCCACTTTATTGATGATTACCCTCCCTCCACTCCCTCACCAGCCTGGTTTCCGGCTGGAGCTCTCAGAAAAAGACTGGCTGGAATTTCTGATTGGTCAAGGTACATATTTGCCAGCACACCATGGATCTTTAAATAAGATCTATGGTGTGCTAGCACAGTCACCACATCACAGTGGAAGAGTATAATGTTTCAGGGCCTCACAGGACCCCTTCGTTGGGCATGTGGTCACTTGGTAAAGGGGTCCCGCAAGGCCCCAAAACGTTGCACCCATCCACCATGAGGTGATGACTTTGAATAAAACCTTTGGACGTTATTTAAGGATCCATGGTGTGTTGGCAAATATGTACATTAATCTGTGAATTTTCCAGCATCCAGCTGACTTCAGCACCTGCTTACCTTTTAACCTATTCTAGGAATGCGCGCAATGGGAATATTGACATTGGTTCCTGGTCAGTCTGAGCTTACACAGAGATTAGGACTCTCTAGCTGGCAACGCATGAAAGCATTTGGGCCGTTTGGTGGTCAGGCACTTGGCATTGAGGGAGAGAGTCCAATTATCCCTCATAATTAGCTCCACCAGGTATTTAATTTGGCTTCCATGTACGAACAGGGCATTTGAGGAGTATAGTGAAGGTAAATATGAATAGCTAGGGAGAGGAGGGCTCTTGGCTGAACCTGTTAATTTGCCCTGAATGAGCACAGTTGTGGTTCACTTTAAAGTTGACAGTACACACCATCTTATTAGAATTATTGAACTTTCATTTCCATGTTTCATGACGTTGTAAAGCAAACAAAGACAAAAATGGTAGTTTTGGGATAAAAAAATTTAAAAAAAACGAACGAATATGCTGAAAAATATTGATTGGAAATGGAGAAACACCAACCCAGTCCGAAAGGTAAATTGGCAAGATGGCTTTAGCCTGACTCCAACCAGGCCACGCCCCCGATGCATTTGAAGGATGATTGTCTGAAGCGACACCCCAAGTTTCCTAAAAAAAATTTTTATGAAATTGCTGTTATTTTTTTTCCTGTTTAGTTTCTATTTAAAATCAATCTTTTAATAAAACTTTATTTAAATTATCAATTTATTGCCCAGTTTTAACTTCACTATTAACCAGATTATGGTGGTCAATCAAACGCGTGGGGGTTAGATTGCTTAATTTCCATTGAGGACTTGGAATCGTACTTGCAATTACTTGTTGCTCAAAGTGGTTGACATTTACTGAAAATTGCCAAATGTATGGCCAGCATAGGGTACATGAGCTTAACAGCCATGATTAGGACTGATTGGTACAAGGAAAATGTGTCCAAAGACTTAAAGTTCACTTTTTGTTCACCTTTTTTCCCCCTAAACTCCAGCTCCCCTATGTACCAATATAGCATTAATGTACTAATTTTGCAAAAATAAAACAGCTTTCCATTAAGTCTACACAGGCTTACCTCACTCTCTTCATAGCTGTTTAAAAACACTACTCGATTACTTCTGCCTTACTTCCTGGTCAGACTTTAGGTCATTACACAAGAAGGAGTTGACCAGCTGAGGGTAGATGATGTGTGTGTGCTAATGAGATCAGCTGGTCAACTCCTTCCAGTCTGTCCAGGAAGTAAGGCAGAAGTAATCAAGCAGTGTTTTTAAACAGCTATGAAGAAAATGAGGTAAGCCTGTGTAGAATTAATGGAAAGCAGTTTTATTTTTGCAAAAGAATTCCACTAATGCTATATTAGTACATAGGGGAGCTGAAATTTAGATTAAAAAAAAAAAAGATGAACTTAGCCTTTAATTCAGGACTTCTGTCAAGCTAGGCTGCCTGTAACGTCTCTTGTACATGGGAGTAAAAAACATGTCTTTTACTAATTTAGAACATTTTTGTCTATAACACAATGTACACAGCTGCATAAAGATCAGTAATACAGCGATGAGTACAGAGCCATGAAATAAAAATAGAAAGATTTACATTTGATTGCAGTAATTTATGCGCATACATGTGTATATGCTTGTAAACACCTACATTGCAATACCGGCAACTAGAAGAGGATGAATAAAAATTTTATGCATGTATTTGCATATGGACATTTACACGTGCTTATGCTAGGCCTTTATGAAACATGAAAAACAAGATGAGTATAAACATCAGTAAATTCTTACATCTGTGTGCAACAGGCCTAAATATGTAGATATGTCAACAAGAACCCTTGGGTTCAGAGCTCTAATCCACCCAGCCTCAAACAAGCTCCCAGAGCAACAGAGCCTACCACTACACTTGGCCAAATATGACAGCGGATCTGTCCTCTTCTCCAAAGAAAAGGGAAGGATTGGCCATGTGGAATTTAGAAAATCTGAGCAACATTGGGTGCCTCCAACAGCCTTTCTTCAGATGCTCCAAGAGACCTAAGATGCCCTCATGCCTGGAATCACCTGAAGCTGAACTTTCACTTTTTACTAGTGTTGGCTTTAAGGCCATTAGAATGGTCCATTGAATATTTTATTTTGTCTGAATCAAATTGAGATTCATAACTAGGTGATATTCCCCCTCCAGATCCTCCTGCACTCTCGTGAACCCATATTGTTATCTAAAAACCAGCGTGAAGGCCAATGTTATCCGTTCTTACAGATACATCATGTTCTTTTAGGTCTCATTAATAACTATGCAGTCCTTTGATAGAATTAGTTATCTCATTGCTAACGAGATTATATAAATATTTTAACAATGCAATTACCTGCTCTATGGGATTTTTCTTCCACATTTCTGGAGGCTGATAGAAATGCTGAATGGAAGTCATTTCCCAAGTGACAAGGGCGGACTTGTAGAGGGAAGAGGGATTTTCATGTATGTCTAAACATACACAGTCCGTTGATGAATTCCCTATCCCTTACCTTGCTATAGCAACATTGATTAGTGATGCATTTTTTATCCTCATTCTGAATATGACAAAACAGATAGGTTAGCTGTGCATTGTATATTTTTAGTAACTGTTACAATTGAGTGTATATATAGGTCTGTTCAAATGTTATAAATAGGTCAGATCAAAAACAGTCTACATGGTAATTCTTTAAAAGAGAAAGAGTGAAGAGCTACTCAGCCTCCTGTAATAAGGCAGACCCCTTGACAACCCCTCTGCCCGGATGTAGAGCTAATTATGAATTAAAAAACAAAAACACAACCCTTTGTTGCAAACTCTTATAAGCATCTACAATTGAATTACCTGTGCAGTAATATTATTCATTATCCATGAACAATGAACTCCAAGAAGATTCTATATATAGCAGGGGTATGGAGGTGTGATCAGTAAAATTTTCTTCCAGCAGTGATTCGAATCGCATGTTTTTTAAATGTCTCAGATCCTTCACATCCGATCCCCCCTCCTCTTATATCACAATTTTGTTCTTACATCAGTGTCCTCAGCCCCCCCTGCATATCACAATCCCCCCTTTACAACACAGTCCCCCACCAGTTTCCCCTCCACAGTAGTGTCCTCAATCCCCTTTCTTGAATGCTCTGACACCCCCTCTCACATTACCCTTCCCTCCACCCCCTACACAGTAGTGTTCTGAACCCCCCTTCACATCACAGCACACCCCCCCTCTTTCACAGCCGTGTCCCCAGCCCCTTCACTGTAATGTTCTCAGACCCCCCCTCACATTACTCCTCCTTCCACCCCCTACATAGTAATGTTCTGCCCCCCCCCCCCCTTCACATCACAGCCCCCCTCCCCTTCATTCACAGTAGTGTCCTCAACCCCTTTCACAGTAATGTTCTCAGACACCCCCCCCCCTCCACTCCCTACACAGTAGTGTTCGTCACATCACAGCCCCCTCCCCCTCTTCATTTACAGAAGTGCCCCCATCTCCTTCACATCAACGCTGCAGCAGTGTCCTCTGCCCCCATTTACAGCTCCCCCCACCAGTAGTGTCTTCTGTATCGCCCCTTTAAATCGACCCCCCCCACAGTAGTGCCCCCCCCCTTTACATCCCCCCCACAGTAGTGTCCTCTGCACCCCTTCACATCACCCCCCAAAGTGGTGTCTTCTGGCCCTCTTTACATCACCCTCCCCCCAACAGTAGTGCTTGTTGCCCCTTTCACATTACCCCACCCCCCACAGTTGTGCTTTCTGCCCCTTCACATCAACCCCTCCCACTCCTACAATAGGGCTGGGGGAGAGACAAGAACTCAGTGTTAAGCTGGATACACACTATACAACTTTTGTTATTCAATTTCCTTTAGATTTGCCTTCAACTATGTAGTGCAAGGACCTGCCTGATTGCATACAAATGGAAAGTGGTTAGCCACTTGCCGACCAGCGCACGACCATATACGTCGGCACAATGGCACGGCCGTGCAAATGGGCGTACAGATACGTCCCCTTTAAGAAGCGCATTGTGGGAGCGCGCGTGCTGCTGGCGGGGCACCCGCTGCATGCTCCGTGACCGTGCCCACCGGACCCACAGACTCAATGTCTGCCAGTGTCCCACGATTGTGTCACGGAGCAGCAGAACGCAGAGATGCCTATCTCAACAACGCATTTCCCTGTTCTGCCTTGTGACATGACAGAGATCTACTGCTCCCTGTCATTGGGAGCAGTGATCGCTGTCATGTCCTATGTAGCCCATCCCCCCCACAGTTAGACTCACTCCCTAGGACACACTTAACCCCTTGATCACCCCCTAGTGTTTAACCCCTTCCCTGCCAGTGTCATTTACACAGTAATCAGTGCATTTTTATAGCACTGATCGCTGTATAACTGACAATGGTCGCAAAAATGTGTCAAAAGTGTCCGATGTGTCCGCCATAATGTCGCTGCCATTACTAATAAAAAAAATTAATTAAAAATGCCATAAATCTATCCCCTATTTTGTAGATGCTATAACTTTTGCGCAAACCAATATACGCTTATTGCGATTTTTTTTTTTTACCAAAAATATGTAGACTATATATTGGCCTAAACTGAGGAAAAAAATATTTTTTTAATATATTTTTGGGGGATATTTATTATAGCAAAAAGTCAAAAATGTTTTTTTTTTTTCAAAATTGTCGCTCTTTTTTTGTTTATAGCGCAAAAAATAAAAAACGCAGAGGTGATCAAATACCACCAAAAGAAAGCTCTATTTGTGAAAAAAAAAGGACGTCCCTTTTGTTTGGGTGCAACGTCACGCGACCGCGCAATTGTCAGTTAAAGCGTCGCAGTGCCGTATTGCAAAAAGTGCTCTGGTCAGGAAGGGGGTACATTTTTCCGGGGCTGAAGTGGTTAGGTGTGACCTCATATTATATGGTTTTGGTAAATGCTATTCTATTGCATGCAATACCGCATGTGGCCAGAGGTGGGGGGGCACCGGAGAGCCTCGGAAATACTCGGGGACAGCTCTGCTGAATTCGGAAACACTCGGGAACGGAGTGATTCCGAGTATTTCCGAACGGCTCCGAACCGTTCCTGGTGTCACCGGCACCCCCGCACCTCTGGCTAAATGCAGTACTGCACACCCCATTGGCTTGAATCCTGCTCGTTTTGCGAGACAACACTCAGCGTCAGGATTTTTTTAAAAAGTTGCTTGTCTTTCAAAACACTCGTTAACCGCATTACTTGTAAACCAAGGTTCCACTGTATACCTTCCTATTGATGTACTAATGCTAGCGGCATAAGGATTTAAAACCGTGTTGATTGAGAGCGTTTAGTTCCCCTTTAAGGCAATCTTTATTTGTACATCTAAGGTTATGGACAGGTAACACTTATGCTGTATACACACGATCGGAAATTTGGCCAGCCAAAGACCGATGAGAGCTTTTGGTCGGAAAATGCGACCGTGTGTATGCTCCATCGGACTTTTGCTGGCCGAATTCCAGCCAGCAAAAGATTGAGAGCAGGTTCTTAATTTTTCAGTCGGTAAAAGTTCCTATCCGAAAATGCGATCGTCTGTAACAATTCCGACATGCAAAATTCCTACGCATGCTTGGAAACAATTTGAAGCATGCTTGGAAGCATTGAACTTTTTTGACGGCTCGTCGTAGTGTTGTACGTCACCGTGTTCTTGACGGTCGGAAGTTCAGCGAACTTTTGTGTGACCGTGTGTATGCAAGACAAGCTTGAGTGGAATCCTGTCGGAAAAGCCATCATATCTTTTTCTGACGAGAATTCCGATCGTGTGTACACGGCATAAATGTTAAGGTTGCCTCTTGATTTAATAGTAATACATCTGCTGCCTATTAGTAGTCAACCTGAAAAACCTTTCTGAGACAAGTATATTGAATTTTGTACACTGCACTGATATAAAAAATTCCAAGAGGATTAGGAGAACCCAAATTCCCGCTAAGAAAGGTGACGTTACGTTTGTATAATGTACTCAGGAATGCAGAATAATAATCTGATTATTGGCTGCGCGGAAAGGTCGTGTTTTCTGAGCGCCCGGTGGGTGGCAGTGTGCAAGGCTTTGAAAAGAAGAATGTTGATTTTGTTTCAGTTTCCATGGAAATGGCTGCAGCTTTGACGAGGCTTGTGTCGGAGCAGAGAGTAGAAAAAGCAAAGAGATGCTGCATTAAAACAGCCGCCAAATTTTAAGCCGCAAGCTGGGGAGACACAACAAGTCCTCAAAAAAATCATCAGGACGCTCTATTTTTGAGTGACAGAGGCCACAAAAGGAGGATAATCCAAAATAATAGCTCAGGAGGGAAATGGCCCCACACCTGTAGTTCAGCTGTGACACGCTCAGCTTGGCTTTTGTCAGCTGAGCTTCTGATGTCGCCAGCTCAAGCGAGTTCTTCATATTTTCTTGTCCAGTCTAGAAGGCGCAGGACACAGAAATACTGCATCATATCCTGTAATGGATTCTGTTATGGAGCATTTGGGTTGTCCTTGGTTCAGTAGTAGGGTCTACCTGCTCAGGTCCTGGACAGCAATAAAGACCCCATGATGGATCCAGTTATGCCCTCCCCACTGGACCAAACCAATTCAAGTAGAGTTGCGCTTTAATTAGAAATATTTTAAGGAAATAAATTTATCTAATGCATAGATTTAGGAATATTTGTGGGATTTTTAAGATGCATGTAATAATAAATTGATTCAAGGAGGTATATAAAAAAAATATACATTTTATTTAAACAATGATTAAAAAATTGTCTAAAAACAATTCCACGACAAGTTCAAAAAGTACAATCCTTATGGGTACAGCAGATTTGAAAAAACAAAGAAGAGAGCAGCGCCATATAAGTGCAGCGTGATAAAAACATTTTAATATAGAACAGACTATTTTAAACTCACAAGATTGTAGAGATTACAGAGTATGTGAAATGGTATAGGAAGTTCATCCACTCCTGGGGGAAGGTGGAGAGGCAGCTGTGATGTTCCCGGTTGCGCTGGTGGCTCCCAACGCTTCCTGGTTCTCAGATTCGGCTCAGGGACGGCTGGACACGTCACTTCCAGATGGTAAGAGAGTGGGGAGAAGCGCGTGTTCGGAGCATGCGTGCGCCTTCATCAGGCAATCAGAGAGCAGACAACAGATTTGATGGTGTTCCCAACATGTTTCGCTTTCAGCGAGCACAAGCCTTCTAATAGAGAAAAAATATGCTGTCTACTTGTGTTCCAAGTGGACAACATCCCCTAAGGAAGCCCAGATTGAGGGCGAAACGTGTTGGGAACTCCATCAAATCTGCTGTATCCATAAGGATTGTACTTTTTGTACTTGTTGTGGAATTGTTTTAGACAATTTTTTAATCATTGTTTAAATAAAATGTATATTTTTTTTAAATAATATTTTTTTACCTCCTTGGATCAATTTATTAGTACATGCACCTTAAAAATCCCACAAGCATTCCTATATCTATTCAATTTAGGGATGTGGTGCTAATTGAAGTGGCTTGTCCGTGGTTAAGAATTTTTTCTAATGCATAGTAGCCAAAATTCCCACATTTCCTGCCTTGGTGCATCAACAAATGTGACATATTAGGGGACAATTTAGAAGTTTCCTGCAGAAATTGAAATACTTAAGAATAATGCCCTGTACACACGATCGGACTTTCCGACGGAAAATGTGCGATCGGAGCTTCGGAAATTCTGACCATGTGTAGGCTCCATCGGACTTTTTCCATCGGAATTTCTGACACACAAAGTTTGAGAGCTGGTTCTCAAATTTTCCGACAACAAAATCCGTTGCCGGAAATTCCAAACGTGTGTACACAATTCCAACGCACAAAGTTCCACACATGCTCGGAATCAAGCAGAAGAGCAGCACTGGCTATTGAACTTCATTTTTCTCCGCTCGTCGTATGTGTTGTACGTCACTGCGTTCTTGATGTTCGGAATTTCCTACCAACTTTGTGTGACTGTGTGTTGTATGTAAGACAAGTTTGAGCCAACATCTGTCGGAAAAAATCCAATGGATTTTGTTGTCGGAATGTCCGATCCTGTGTACGCGGCATAAGTCTAATTTCAAGTGAAAAGGATATCTAATCCCTTATATAAAAAGTGTTTCCTCAAAAGTGTTTGCTCTGGGAAGAGGACATCATCTTTACCATACAGGAGACACTAGACTCCACAAGGGTTGAAGTGGCCACCTTGTAAGCCCTATCAAAGTTTACATAGTACCAGTAGAACAGTAGCATTGATGAAAATTTTGATTATTGCCTTTGGCCCCTTTCACACTGGGGCGGTTTGCAGGCGTTATTGCGCTAAAAATAGCGCCTGCAAACCGACCTAAAACTGCCTCTGCTGTTTCTCCAGTGTGAAAGCCCGAGGGCTTTCACACTTAAGTAGTGCGCTGGCAGGAGAGAAAAAAAACTGCAAATAGCATCTTGGTAGCGGTGGAGGAGCGGTGTATTCACCGCTCCTGCCCATTGAAATCAATGGGGCAGCGCGGCTATACCGCCGCTGTAGCGGGGCTATGCGAGCGGTTTTAACCCTTTTTCTCGAATCGTCTTCCAGGGCAGCATCCGAGAGATAGGCTCCTCCTCCCTAAAACAGGAAACACATTAGTCCACCATTATAAATTTCACACTCTTACCTGTGTGCCTCAGTTGTTTGTGTTTCCTCCGGACCCACAGGAGCTGCAAGAACGTTTGTTATTTTATTTTTCACCTGTCTCTGTGCTTGTTGCAGGAGACCCCCTGCCAGCATCCCATACAGCCCAAGGGGCTTTGGGAGGGCGAGCAGGCGCAGCACTGGGCAACATTGCTCAAAGCCTGAGATTTCGCCCCTACTGAGGGGTCTGCAATCATCCCCCCAGGCTGCAGGAGGACTCTGTCATCCCCACCCCATGCCGCTGTTTAGGCCTGTGTATGCTTCCGCAAGCACCCCCCTCTGGCTTTCCGCAGAATCTGGAGCCCGCCAGGGGGGATGGATACATGCATAGATGGGCGCCCGCCGCCGCCGCCGACCGCTGCCGAAATCCTCAGCAGCAGAGGGTCTAGCAGGGAGGGGTTTGCACCTTCTAAATTAGGTCCCTGGTGGCTGCGGCTGTCCCCCCAAACGAATCCGCCGCTCTCCGGGCGGCGCAGCAGCGTCCTCACCGCCACAGGCCGCTACAGGAAGTCGGGGGTGTACCAAGATGGCGCCGAGGAAGTTCCGCTTCCGGGTTGGCGGCCATTTTCCCGTAGTCTATCTACTGCGGAGATAGAGCAGGGACTCCTAGGGGCGGGAAGTTTAAAAAAAAAAAAAAAGAGAAAACAGAATACAAATAGCAAATTTGTTCAATGCTACCCTTCACTACCAGCACAGTTACTCTACAATACAGCGGCATGTGCAGGTGTGTCCACCAACCTGCACGGGGTCAGCCGGGGGCGGGGCCGGAGCTTATGCAGGAAGCAGATAAAAAGGCCTCTAAGCAGAGGATCCTGGTGGCTGATCATGTCTGACGCTTCCCCACCCTGCCCTGCAGATCCTGCAAATCAGGACAGCTCCAAGGTAAGCCAGAATATTCTTGAATTATCTCTGTCTTAACCTCTTTACTGCCTATCTACAGGCAGTTCCTTTGACTCACGGGGTTTCTCTTTGTTGTTCTCTATGCTCGCTTGCAGGCAAAGACCCCTGAGGAAAGGAAGGCTAAAGGCAAAACATGTGCCTCATGCAGCCACAGGCTTTCCCCAGATTGGAAAAAGCCCCTGTGTCAGAAATGCTTAGACAAAATGGTGGCAAAAGAATCCACAGGGATTTTTGAAAGACCTGCTCAATTCTTTTAAGAAAGAAATTCAGAGCACCATGGCACCACTACGCTCAGCTATAGAGAAATTAGAAACGCCAGCAAGTGTCGCTCAGGCCAGTATCCCATCTACCAGCGGAACACACATTCCAAGGGAGAACAAGGTACAGGCAGAACAAGAGGTGGATTCAGATGAATCTGAACAATCTGAATCAGAAGATGGTATCTGTTCAGACTCAGAGGAGGAAGATGACACGACAGACTGCAACCTGTTTCCTTCTGAGGACACAGACAGTCTTCTCAAAGCCATCACTGACACTCTAGGCATTAAAGAACAGAAAACCGCAGAACTCACTATGCATGACAGAATGTACAAAGGGCTCCAGCCCAAGAAGCCAAGAACGTTCCCGGTACACCAAACACTTAAAGACATAGTCAAAAAGGAATGGGAAGACCCAGAGAAAAAGCTTTTCATCCCCGCCACAATCAAACGCAGATACCCGTTTGCGGAAGCAGACACCAAAACCTGGGCTAAATGCCCCAAGGTGGATGCCTCTCTGGCAAAAATCACGAACAAATCGGACTTGGCTTTTGATGACGCAGGTACCCTCAGCGACCCCATGGACAAGAAAATAGAAGCTCTCCTGAAAAGGGCATGGGAAGCAGGGGCGGCAAACCTAAATCCGGCTATTGCTTCCACCTGCACAGCCCGAACCTTGCTAATCTGGCTAACCCAGCTGCAAGATCTATTGGAGAACGACACACCCAGGGAGGAACTAATTAAAACCATCCCCACACTAACTAGAGCGGCAGCTTTCTTGGCAGATGCTTCAGCAGAAACTGTCAGAATATCCTCTAGGACCACGGCACTACTAAACTCGGCCCGCAGAGCCCTGTGGTTAAAATCCTGGGGGGGGGATGCACCTTCCAAGAACCGTTTATGTGGCATACCATTCACTGGAGACCTACTGTTTGGTCCCGAACTAGAAACAGTCCTGGATAGGACTGCAGCAAAAAATAAGGGGTTCCCTCAAACAAAGAAGAGACAAGGGAAGGCGCCCTTTCGGCATTTCAAGAAATTCAATAAGCCAGGGGCAAAAAAGCACTGGGGTCAACAAAACAAGAAAGGCAAAAGTGAATTCATCCTCAAGCCTAATACCCAAAAGAACAAAAAACAATGACTGCCTTCAGGTGGGGGGCAGATTGGCGGCTTTCTCCCACCAATGGGAGGAGATAACAGAAAACAAATTCATACTGCGCACCATAACGGATGGTTACGCAATAGAATTCTCCAACCGCCCCCCAACCAAATACTTAGCGACCATGCTACCCAAGGACAGCAATCAAGCAAAGGTGTTTCTAGAATCCCTACAGAAACTATTAGATCAGAAGGTGATTTGTCACGTTCCCCAAGAGGAGGAACAAAAGGGCTTCTACTCACACATCTTCGCAAAAAGAAAACCATCAGGCAAACTAAGGCTGATACTAAACCTCAAACCACTCAACCGAGGAATAAGATACAAGAGATTCAGAATGGAATCTATCTATTCAATCAGGAACATCCTACCGCAGGAGACATTCATGGCAACACTAGACTTACAGGATGCCTACCTACATGTCCCCATAAGGAAGGATCACCAAAAGTTTCTAAGGTTCGCAATCCAGGGGCCAGCAGCTACGCTGCACCTACAGTACACAGCTCTCCCCTTCGGAATCTCCTCGGCTCCAAGAATATTCTCAAAAATAATGGCGGAAGCACTAAAAGGTCTAAGACAGGAGGGTATTGGAATAATACCATACTTAGACGACCTCCTGTTCTTTGCGGACTCAGCAGCAATCCTAGAAAACAACCTGCGCAAGAGTATGATCTATCTGCAAAACCTGGGATGGTTAATAAACGCAGAGAAATCGCAAATGATCCCAAGCCAGAGAGTAGTGTACCTGGGATACGTGCTGGACTCCAGACTGTCAAAAATTTTCCTAACAAAGGAAAAAGACGTAAAAATGACACAAGCAATTACGTCCCTGCTAAGGAACCATTCCACAACGATCAGGCACGGAATGTCCGTACTAGGACTGATGACGTCTTCCATTCCAGCCATCACCTGGGCACAAATTCACATGCGACCCTTACAGAACTACATTCTGTCCCAATGGGATGGCAGGCAAGCATCCCTAGAAAAATCCATTCCCGTCCCCGCCACAGTCAAACAAACACTCTACTGGTGGCTCAACCCACTTCGGGTCATCGAGGGGCGCAGATGGGCTCAAGTCAATCCAGTCAGCATCACCACCGATGCAAGCGCCCTAGGATGGGGAGCCCACATGGAAGGGCGGTTCTCGCAAGGGAAATGGACACCCAAATGGGCACAAGCCTCCTCAAACTTGGGAGAGCTGAAAGCTGTGGGGGAAGCGCTAAAAACCTTCAAGCCAGCATTACAGGGGAAGGATGTAAAGATACAATCAGACAACGCAACGACAGTCGCATACCTAAACAGACAAGGGGGCACAAAATCCCAAAATCTGATGAGACTGACACAATCTATCCTACTGTGGACAGAAGTGAACATAAGATCGATATCCGGTATTCATCTAAAAGGAACAGACAATACAGTGGCAGATTTCCTGAGCCGGAAAACGATAAAACACACGGAATGGTCACTAAACCAAACAACCTTCACTCAAATCACCCAGAAGTGGGGAATACCCGAAGTAGACCTATTTGCTTCCAGGGCGAACGCAAAATCTCTGATATTTTTCTCCCTGGACCCTACAGATGGCAACAGCGGGGTGGATGCTTTCAACCAAAACTGGAAATGGCATCTGTGCTATGCATTCCCTCCAACTGCCATAATCCCAAAAGTAATCCAAAAAATCAAGGCAGAGAAAACAACAGTAATACTAATAGCACCACACTGGCCCCAGAGAGCATGGTTCAGTCATTTAAAAAATCTCAGCATACAACCTCAGCTGACACTGACGGACCGCCTGGATCTACTGTCACAAGGCCCAGTCAACCATCCGAACCACAAAATCTTGAAGCTCTCGGCTTGGTTACTGAGAGGGTAAAACTCCAGAACAAAGGCCTGTCGGACAGAGTAATCAACACCATCTTAAACAGCAGAAAGCCGGTAACGAGAGCCATCTATGAGAAAATAAGGAAAAAATTTGTTTCTTGGTACGAAGACAGACCAATCTCCAACGGTGGGATAATTCCAATAGTTTTGGACTTCCTACAAGATGGTGCAGACAAAAACATATCACCAAGTACCCTGAAAGTACAAGTTGCAGCACTTTCCTCGGTCATGGATACTAGACTAGCGGAAGACCCGCTGATAAGACGATTCCTCATAGCTCTTAAAAGATCCAAACCAGCCAAATTGTACAAAACTCCCACCTGGGACATGGGCACAGTACTTAAGGGCTTTCTCTCCCCTCCGTTTGAACCTATCGAGGACAGCTCAGACAAAAACCTCACGTTAAAAACTGCGCTCCTTCTGGCCTTAGTATCCGCCAGAAGAGTGAGTGAGATCCAAGCTCTATCTTCAATAGAACCATACTGTCTAATACATCTGGACAAGATAATTCTCTCTCCAGATCCGGCCTTTCTACCCAAGGTCTCTTCTACATTTCACAGAACCCAAAACATCGTCATACCCTCACTTCCAACAACCATGGATAGTAGGAAAAGAAACATTTACAGCAAACTTGATGTAAGGAACACGCTCATAGCGTATCTCGAAAGAACAAAAGAATGGCGTAGAACGACCTCCCTCTTCATCCTCTATGCAGGAATCAACAGAGGGAAACCAGCTTCAAAAAGCACCATCAGCAGATGGATAAGGATGGCCATACAGATTACCTATAAGGCACAGAATCTCACTCCACCTAGTGAAATCAGAGCGCACTCAACTAGAGCCTGGGCAACCTCGGCCGCAGAGAAAGCAGGGGCAACTCCGGAGCAGATCTGCAGGGCAGCGACATGGTCGAGCTTCAGTACTTTCGCTAAGCACTACCGCATAGACCAGCTGTCTGACCAAGACCAAGCATTTGGTCGTAAACTGCTCCAGTCTCTAACCCCACCCTAGTAAGTATTGCTTGATATATCCTCTCGGATGCTGCCCTGGAAGACGATTCGAGAAAACAGAGTTAGGTACCTGGTAACTCTTTTTCTAAGAAGTCTTCCAGGGCAGCACTAGTTCCCACCCTTGAAACAACAAAAACCAGGTACAGAGGGGGAGCTTGCAGCTTACAGGGAATTCCTTCGGTGCTTTAACATAACTGAGGCACACAGGTAAGAGTGTGAAATTTATAATGGTGGACTAATGTGTTTCCTGTTTTAGGGAGGAGGAGCCTATCTCTCGGATGCTGCCCTGGAAGACTTCTTAGAAAAAGAGTTACCACGTACCTAACTCTGTTTTCGGCCGCCAGCGGGGGTTAAAACCGCACCGCTAGCGGCCGAATACCGCCGCTAAAACGACTGTAAAAATGGCGCCGTTTTACCGCCGATGCCCCCACCGCCCCAGTGTGAAAGGGGCCTTATTGTTCTCATTCTCAACTGCCCCATTTTTTTAGGGCATCAAATCCCTTGGGTGGTCTCACGCTGTGGTATGCTGATATCTTCCTAACAACACCTGGGCTAAACTTTAAATGTCTCCTTTATGTGTCTGATATATCTTATTGTTTAATGCATAGAAATTGGACTATTCTTTCTAAAGGACTTATTAATTGTTTACATATGCAGCATCCATAATTATCTCCTAAAGAAGCTAATTCATAGCGAAACATGTAGAGTGAATTGGAAAAGCTGCACAATATATGTAAAACAATGTTTCTTTTATTGTTGTATATAGGGTTGTCCCGATACCACTTTTTTAGGACCGAGTACAAGTACCGATACTTTTTTTCAAGTACTCGCCGATACCGATTACCGATACTTTTTTTTTAATGTCACGTGACAGTGTTTTTTTTTTCATTTTTTTTTTTTTTTTTAACAGTGCTTGCTTTTTTTTGGGGGGGGGGAGGGGGTGAACGTTGTATGTGTGTGTTATTTTTTTTTTTTTTACAATTTTTATTTTTTACAATAATATTTCTTTTATTCTTTATTGTTTTTTTTTTTTTTTTTAATCAGCCCTTTTGGGGGGCTTTGGTGAGATATCAGGGGTCTTAACAGACCTCTGATATCTCCCCCTTGAGACAGAGAAAGAGACAGAGGATAGAGAATCCCCAGTCCCTTTCTCTGCAGCGTCAGCTGCACTGACAATGAATGGAGAGAAGACCGCAGCTTCTCTCCATTCATAAACTGACACATCGTAATCACAGAAGATTACAATGTTTCAGTTATGTGAATGGACAGAGTCAGCTGACTCTATCCATACACAAAGGAAGGAGGGGGAGGACGGAGGAACTGAAGGGGAGAACGGAGGGGACAGATAAGAGCAGAATGGAGGGGACAGATAAGAGCAGAACGAGGGGACAGCGGAGAGGGACAGATAAGGACAGATAAGAGCAGAACGGAGGGGACAGCTGAGAGGGACAGAGGAAAGGAGGGGGCACGGAGGAGGATGCAGTGACAGTCAGCTGTGAGCGATCACCGCTGTCTGTCACTAAAGCTGGTGAAAGCCGCTGGGGGAGAATCTTGTAACTCCCCCACGCGCCGATCACAGCTGACAGTTCAGGTATCGGGGGAGGCATCGGGAGCATTTGCCCGAGTACAAGTACTTGGGCAAATGCTCGGTATCGGTGCCGATACCGATACTAGTATCGGTATCGGGACAACCCTAGTTGTATATTTTAACTTTGTATAAATAAAATCAATTATTTTAATTATAAAAAAGAAAAAATTATGTGTAGCACCTACAACAAACAAATTTCTACCTATTTGTACAATTTTCTCCATATATTCTTGTCCAGTCTAGAAGGTGCAGGACACAGAAATAATGCATCATATGCCCTGTAATGGATTCTGTTTTGGAGAACTTGGGTTAATCTTGGTTCAGTAATAGGGTCTACCTGCTCAGGTCCTGGACAGCAATAAAGACCCCATGATGGATCCAGTTATGCCTGCCCCACTGGACAAAACCAATTTAAGTAGCGTTGCACTTTAATTAGAAATATTGGAAAGAAAGAAATATATAAAGTAAATTACTTAGGAACCAAGTCTAATTTCAAGTGAAAAGGATATCTAATGCCTTTAAAAAATTGTTTCCACCTATGACTTCTTGGTTTGTGTGAAAGAAGTAGGGAGCAGAGCTCTGATTCTTTGTGGCCAGTGCTATAGTTGATTGTGTCAGTGACCTGGGGGAGCAGTGACATCACTGCCTTGGTCAATACAATTGATGGCTAGGCACTTCACAATTATGTGCCACTTTGTCTTTGTCCATTACATAAAATACATTTACGTTTTTGGCTGTAACATGACAAAATGTGGAAAATTTCAAGGGGTATGAATACTTTCTCAAGGCGCTGTACATGAATATTTGTAGAGAAGCGTTTTCAGGCAGAAAAAAAATCTTCAGAATTGTGTTTTTTTTAGAGGAGCTTTTGGGCAGAAAAAATTGCTTGATATAAACGCTCATAAACACCACATTTAGGAGCGATTTGGCGTTTTTAAATGTACATGAATTATAGTGAAAAATGAGCAAATGGCAATGTTTTGGAGAAAAAAAAACTTATTAAAGCAAATACCCATAAACTCTCATAAACCTTTGTGCATTCAGAGCCACTATGAGCATTTTTTATGCTGCTTTGTCTGACAGAGGTTCTGGCATTTTTTTTGTCTCCTAGTGTGCATGGACCCTGCAAGGGAATTTTCCCTTAGTTTAGTGAATAAAGCTCTGCTGACTTACATTATCCAATCATGTGTAAGCAAAAATATATATATTTTTTTTACTCATGCGACTGGGTACCCTTTGCAAAGTGAATTTTCAACACATTCAGTAAGCTAAGGGAAAATTCCCTTGTAAAGTGAACAGCCTATAGTAAATCATTGCCAAGTGTGAACAAGGAGTAGAGCTGAATCTGCTTATATTTTGCCCTCTCCATTTTCTCCCTCTAACCCCCATCGCCCCCACACCCCCCATTTCCATTGCATACCTTTATACTAAACTCAGGGATGTCACGTTCTCCAGCCAGGAAATAGAATGGGCTCTTTCTTACATGGTGCGGCTTCTAAAGCACATTGTGAGAAGCTCACAGTGTGCAGTAAAAATGAAGAAAGGAGCCTGTGCAGCTATGCAAGACTGGACGTCAAAAAAGTGGAATTTAACGTGTATCCTCACAGGGTGACACTGTGGATGCACTGATAACAATATGCCAACTAGGGGTGCAACGGATCAAAAAACTCACGGTTCGGATCGTTCCTCGGATCAGGAGTCACGATTCGGATCATTTTTGGATCAACAAAAAAAAAAATCTCCCCCACTGTAATATCTACGTCATCTCCCCCACTGTAATATCCACAATCTCCCCCACTGTAATAATATATTAGCAGGGTATGGCAGAGTGTTGCAGGGTATGGCATAGTATTGGAAGGGTATTGGCAGAGTATTGGCAGGGTATTGGCGAGTATTGGCAGAGTATTGGCAGGGTATGGCATAGTATTGGCAGGGTATTGGCAGAGTATTGGCAGGGTATTGGCAGAGTATTGGCAGGGTATTGGCAGGGTATTGCAGAGTATTGGCAGGGTATGGCAGAGTATTGGCACTGCTGCCATCCGATCTCTCCCCTCCACTGTACAGATCAGTACACAGAGGGGAGAGAGGAACCGGCGTCATTACATGACGCCGGTTTGTTTACAAGTGATCGCTCCGTCATTTGACGGAGCGATCACGTGGTAAACGGCCACCGGGTGTACCAAGATGGCCGCCGCTCCGGAGCTAGGCCGAAGCTGTGGGCTTTCCTAAGGCCGAGGCAGCGGCGCGCTCCGCGGAGCGCATGTGTACCGATCCGAACAGGGTGAACCGTTCGGATCACGGATCAGTGACGATCCGTTGCACCCCTAATGCCAACATCCCGATATTAAATGGAAAAGACTAAGAAATTGCAAAGATGGACTTTGTAGGCACACACATAAGATAAAAAGTATTTGAAATTTTAATTGGATTAAGTTAAAAAGGTAATGTACAAAACATAAAAAGAACACACATCATACTAATGATGACATAGAATATATGACCTTTTTTAACTTTATCCAATTCAAATTTCAAATACTTTTTATCTTATGTGTGTGCCTACAAAGTCCATCTTTGCAATTTCTTAGTCTTTTCTATGCAAGACTGGAGGTAATGCTGGAGTTCGACTTTCAGGGTTTGGAGAAATGGGCTAAACAAAAAAACTCTATAGCAAGTAAATATATATAGCTGCCTCTGCAGATAATTAAGAGAAATATGTATGTGATATCATCCATAAAACAGCATTGTTCAAATTAGTGTGTTATGGTTTCTAGATGGATATATGGGTAGATAATTAGTGTTTGTGTAATTGCCAGTATTACCTTCATGGATTTTCCACTACAATTTAATGTATGCAGGGGTCACTGCAAATACATTTCAGCTGAAGTTGGCTGTAGTATTGAAGGGTGTTGACGAGAATAGCAAAACGTTGGGTCTTCTCATCGAATATTAACCACCCCCCCTTTTGGCCATATAATTCTGGGGAGGCATGTAAAATAGTGATTTATCTCTGCATAATGATTCAGTAAATTGCACTTTGTATTTGCAAGAATGTTGAAAGTGATCAATCAGAGGTCGACTATTAACACCAGGAACAGATGTGGTCTTAATTCTTTCACTTATTGATCCAGGAACCAATAGATATAAATCTTGTCAGTGCTAACATACGGCTGTGAGGCTCACTCTCTGTGTTTTATCTTGTGTACAAGGCAGCTGGTAAACAATCTGCCATCGGGATATTAAGGTGAAAACGCAGTCTAGTCTATGCTGCATTAATTTTCGCTGCATGGAAAGTTCCAACTAGAGCAGAAAGTCATTAGTAAACACATGCTGGAGAAATACCTGCAAAGTCATGGAGGATGTTGGTTTCATGTCGTCGATGAAATACCACAGTGTCAGCCCTTTGAGACCATAAAGGTTTGTTCGCATCACTTGCGTGGCTCAACGCAGTCCCAACGCAAGGACAAGGCAAATAGCTTTATTTTCAATGGTGGCAGCAGAGAATATTAATGCCTTACTATGGTGTATGCAGGAAAAAAAAAAAAAAAAACATGTTGCATTTTATCGCAGTTCATTTCAGCATCATGCATCCCAGAAGAGGTTGTCTGTCTGTTCTGCACTGTATCATCAGTGGGTCGGCTGCAGAACCTAGATGAGACAGCGCACTTGTTATGTGCCTGGTCAGATGCCAAAGTGACGAGAGTGCTCCCCTTGATGCTGAGTGCAGAGCACCTCTGAAGGTGGAGGCAGAGTGTGCCGCACACAAAGAGGGTCACCAACTGTCAAGTAGCCTGAGGATCACAGTATATAAGGCACCAGAAGGAGACTTGATCGAGCAGCGATGTCAGCAAAGTAGAAGACATTCTAGGTGAGCAGGTGAAGTCCTAACCGCGCAGAGGTACCAGCAAGACAGGTGTCACGCTAGATGTGCTGGTGGATCTTGACCGGTAAGTGGAGCAGGAAGTGGGGTTAGGAGCCAGAACCAGGGTCATACACAGGAGATCAGGCAGAATAAGTAGCAGAAGCGTAGTCAAGCCGGGGTCATACACAGTAAGCAGGCAGAAGGTCAAAGTCCCTGTGAACAGGCCGGGGTCAGTGCCAGGAGAGAAGCCAAGACAGGGCAAGCCCGGTCAGAAATGGGAAATCCAAGAATACAGCAACACAGAAGCACATACAGAACAGGATACAGGGGGCCAATGATCATCCATCAACTTGTGGACCAAACGGCTGTCTTTAAATAGGCTACTGGCCACCGGGATCTGTCACGCCTTGCATGCGACGTGGTGTACAGGTGTGTGCGACTGCATGCGCACATACATGGGCGCACGCATGGGCACCCATGCGCAACGTCTGCACATATTTTCACGCACATTGGCATGACCATGTTGAGTGTTGGCAAATATGCCAGTTCTTCTGTGGTTCATCCTCTGACAGCGCTGCTGATGACATCACAGAAGAAGATGAGGATGTAGGACCAGAGTTGGAGTGACGATCCCTACAGTACTCTATTGGATTGCTGGCCCTTATTTTTGTTCATAGACCTGAAAAAATGCTATGAAGGGAGTGAAGTTCCTCTTTCTCAAAAATGTGCTGTTCACAGGATCACCAAGTTTACCTAAAGGGAAACAGCCAAGCAAAAACATACTGATAGGAGGAGAAAGTGACAGTGGGATAAGCTCATCATTCTGCTGTTTCTCCATTCACAGAGTGGAGGAAGACCAAGACCCATACATTTAATAACCTATGAATTATTACAGAGCTGCATTCATTTGTGTCTTTTATATTTGTCATGAGTTCAGTTCCGACAATATTTTAAGTCTTATTTTTATTTTATTTTTAAAAACCCTATAACTTTTGGGATTGAAAAAGATAGGACTGTCCCACTAAAATAAGAATATTGAAAAATAGTTTCTGGAATATATTGCCCTTATTGCATTACTACAGTAAAAGATTTGAATTTGGGACATTCATTATTTCCCTTCATTCATCACATGTAAGGTGTAGCACCAGACACATCTCTTAACTGTTTGTTATTTTCATTTTGCCTCTAAATGTCACCATGAAAGACTAATGTCACCATTGCACACAATATTTTCTTACCTATGAATAATGCCGCGTGTTAAACGTCTTCACAGGCTTTCTTCATCTCTCTAACAGTATGATTTAGGACTGTATTACGCCGTAAAACCTTCAGTGTTCTTTGTTGGACTTCGATTTACTAAATCAGTTTTGTTTTGAGCAGGAATTGGTGGTGGAGGAAATTTGTAACTTTCTGCCCTCAGTATTACAATTCATAGATCACCTAATATAAAAGCAAAATGTTCAATGGACCATATACTGTACTTGGAAGTTTGGTGTGGATGAGTGGTTGTGTAAAACTCACTTTTGGCACCAAATCCATTGTCCCTTTCTGTCACTTAGGGCCCATTTACACCAGCAGCATGCGTCATACTCTGTATAACTCACGGCCCTAGCGTGTGCTGTGAAGGGTCAGTGCCAATTGTTAGAACTCATTACCCTTCTTTCTTCATTGAGATGTCACAAAATGACGTTTCATCTTTATGCACTTGGTCCAGTACAATCTAATGCATATGCTGAGAATAGCTCCTAAGGGCCCATGCACTGGCTTAAAAGAATGCTGCTTCTAGAAGAGTTTTGTCTGTAGAAGCAGCCAATGTTATCCTACATAAGTTGTACCTGTTTATCTGCAGTCTTCTCAACTCTACATCTGTTCAAAGTCCAGAATTTATAAAGCAGAGGAAGGAAGCAGCAGACAGAAATGACACCTAGTGCTCCAGATTGAGACAAGAACACACTATGGAGGGATAGGCTTTATTCATATTTCATGCCTGAGGTTTACAACCACTTGAAAGTATACCTGATCTTCAAAGAGAAGATTTCCTATGTTATAGGGAACATCTAAGTGTGCTGTTGGAGTACACTGAAAAGTTTACATTTAGGGGCTGGGTTAACACTTTTGCGAATTGGGTGCATGTTTCTGCATCCAACTCAAGCCAATGCAAGCTCTGACACGTGAGTTCTTGGGGGGGTGGGGGGGGCAGTCCCCCTGTCAGAACACAATAGCTCAGTGGGGAGATTGCTGTACTAACATCGGATAAGTTAATGCAGCCAGCTCCTTCCGAGCTCTTCAGTTATTTTTCATTCAGCCCACTGGGTTGAACGAAAAAACTGATAGTGTATACCTAGCAGAAACGTAAAAAGCCTTTAGAACCACTTTAAAGGATAAGTTCACCTTTTGGAACATTGTACATATTCCAGCAGCTGCAGCCTCAGCGGCCCCCTCTCCCCTCCCCAGTGACAGCAGGAGGGCATCTTCTCCAGGCACCCGCTGTCACTGTTTGAAAAGAACGTGCCCATGTGGGGTTCTGACAGCCCGGCCACAACATTCATTTACAGTCCCCTGTGAATGGGTAACTACAAGTTCCAACAGCCTTTGCAGCTGTCAGCTTGTAGTTTCAATGAACCACCATGACTCTGTTGAGCAATCTGGTAGTTCATTCATTCTTCCTGTCAGTGTGTATCTGTCTGCCTGTATGAGGTACGAACAGACAGATACGCTGAGAAGTCTGCAGGAGTCCTGCTGATCATAGGTGCAATACTTTCCAGGTCCCAAGTGAAAATATTAAAATAAATGCACATTTTTTTACCTGCTATAAGATATGCATTTAAATATTTTTTTTAAAGGTGAACTTATCCTTTAAGTCTTGGTTGCATCTGTATCCAGTCTGTTTGTTGCACCCTATGATTCCCATTCTGAGATGAAGCCCCCGCCATTTATCATCCAAGCCAATGAATGTTGATGAGTGTTGTCGCACCTCACTGCACCGTACCTCTGGGATGCATTCGGTATGAATCAAGCAAATAGGAAACAATTGTTTCCTGGTCCAACATTTTTGGCAACAAGTGTATGTGATTTTACACACTCTTTTTATTCGGGCGGCCATGCTAAATGATCTCATCAATTCTAAGCCCGAGGGGAGATCTAAATTTCAATTTCCTCTTATGACCCACGTCATTGGGGCTTCAAAACAAGTTCTAGCGAAGGCCTAATTGTTGCAATATATCCCGATATCTGAAGTTACCATGATCAATAAAAAATGAACAACTCAGCTCTAAAGTTCCATACCCAAATGCAATTGTGTCTGGGGCACTTAGATTTTGACATTTCTTCTGTGCGATTTCGATCACCGTCTCCTGTGTGCTGGCACAAGAACTTTTGGACTCCCAACCGAATCCCTCCCTCTCTTTTTTTCCTTTTTGCTTTTCTTCTACCTCTCCTCCCTTTTATATATTCATTTATCTTATCATGCCTTGACAAAAACACTTCAACTGCGCATCTTTATTTCATGCTTGTACAATTACTTATAAGGTAAAGTATTGCATGCACATTTTTTTTTTGTTTCTTCTTGACATTCAATAAAAATATTGAATAAGAGAAAACAATTGTTTTCTATGTGCCCTTGCATTGACTGGCATTCTTCCAGTGGGGAAAAATGCCATTCACCGCACATGAGGACGATTTATTAAAACTGGTGCTCGCAGAATCTGGTACAGCTGTGCATAGAAACCAATCGGCTTCTAGGTTTTGCTAAAGCTTAACTGAACAAGATGAAGTTAGAAGCTGGTTGGTTACTATGCAAAGCTGCATCAGATTCTGTGTTCACCAGTTTTAGCAAATCTTCCCCTATGTGTGAATGGACCCATACTGCTGGAAGATTCCATAGTTCCCAGATCAGACTGGTCAGGAGCAATGACTTTTTTTGGAATGAGAATTGGACTTGGATTACCCATTTTTTTTTTATCTGTATATTAGAGAGCAAAACAAAAAAAAATCCTATGCCCTGTAAACATGAGTGGAAATTCCGCCAGCAAAAGTCCGATGAGAACTTTTGGTCCGAAAATGGGACTGTGTGTATGCTCCATCGGACTTTTGCTGGCGGAATTCCAGCCAGCAAAAGATTGAGAGCATGTTCTCAATTTTTCGGTCGGAAAAAGTTACGATCTGAAATTCCGATCTTCTGTACCAATTCTGACGCGCAAAATTCCTACGCATGCTCGGAAACAATTTGACTCTTGCTCAGAAGCATTGAACTGTATTTTCTTGGCTCGTCGCAGTATTGTACGTCACCACGTTCTTGACGGTCGAAAGTTCAACTTTTGTGTGACCGTGTGTATGCAAGGCAAGCTTGAGCAGAATTCTGTCGGAAAAAACTTGGATGGTTTTTCCAACAGAATTCCACTCAAGCTTGCCTTGCATACACACGGTCACACAAAAGTTCACTGAACTTTCTACCATCAAGAACATGTGTACGCGGCATTAGCGTCAGATTAAAGAGGAAGTAAACCCTGATGGGTTTTACTTCCTCTTTTTTTCCCCTGCAAAGTAAAAGTATCCATCGCATATTAGCCTATTATGTTGCACTTACCTGCAAACGAAGCCTGCAATGTCCCCGCTGGTGGCCTCGTCCATCTTCACCCCTCTTCCTTCCGGGGCCGTGGACTCTGGCTCTGTGACTGGCCGGAGTCGCCGACGTCACTCCCGTGCTGACGGTCATGGCAAGGGCCCTTCAGAAATGGCACGATCGTGACCTTTCTTCAGTGCGATTGTGTCGATGACGTTGGCGCAAGCGTATATGGTAAATATCTCCTAAACCGTGCAGGTTTAGGAGATATTTCCAGTACCTACAGGTAAGCCTTATTATAGGCTTACCTGTAGGGAAAAGTGGTGTGTAAGGGTTTACAACCACTTTAAATATAATGGAGAAAGATTAACAAATCAAATCGATCAGAACTTGATGACCATTTCCATGCTGCTGAATCAGCAACAAAAAGTTCACTCTTCCACAATACAGACTATTGCTGCAAGTTGAATATTTCTGAGTAATGCATTCCAGTATTTGTTTCATGACAGGACTCCATAATTGCTCGTGTTCCAACCTGTGCTCAGAACCTGTCTGTCTCCATATTGTGCTGTGAGCGAGCCGCCTCCCTTTGATTACAGTGTAGTGCACAGCAAATCACAATGCATGCCGTTGACAGATATTCTTATGAATCATTTCAATCACAGTGACAGCCCCTGTTTGTTAGAAAATGAAAAGGCTGTCGGACTGCAGTGAAGCAAAATAAAAACACTCAGTGAGTGGGTTGTATGTAGATTAATCTGAAGTAGGGATTTTTGTTAAATACGGACATTGCAGAATAAAAACCTGTTGGACTGATGGAGTCAGTTGATTTACCCCACTAATTTTCCACTGGCACAGTAATAGAACAGTAGTATATTATGCTTATGAGCAATCTAAATGTAACTATGCTTAAACTAAGTATGTGTGTATGTATGTATGTATGTATGTATATGTGTATATATATATATATATATATATATATATGTCAGTGACTCTGGTCCCACCCATCCTGGAGTCTCACAGGGGTGTTCCCGCACATGTTGACATTTTGATGAATGGCCCTTTGTGTATAAAATTACGTAAAATGCATCATTGGTTCAAAAGTAGGCCATGTTTATCAAGTGGGTAAATATTGTGATTGCGCTTTGATATTTCTTTGATCCAAATTAAAAAGTATCACAGAAATGCTTTTAAATAAAATGATTAGACACCCGGTATTATTTTTTTTTTTCCATGGGAATGTGCAAGTGTAACACTTCTAGATATTTATTACTATTCAGAAAAATTCTAGCACTCACCCTGACGATCCCTGTTCCTTCCTTTTTTTTCTCTCCCTTAGAAGGATGGTGCTATCCTTTATCAGGCAACATTCAGGCTTAAAGTCTGCTTCCCATGTTGTCAGTCCCTCTGATGCCTCTCACTCTGTGATCAGTCATTGTAGAAATCCATCACACTCACTTGTGCCGCGTACACAAGGGCCAAAATCAGCCAGTACTATAGAAACCATCTGACATTCAGCCCATGTGTACAGCTGCCTGTCCAACAGAAGCTGGTCTTAGAACAAGCATGCTGGAAAACCATCATCCAACCGGCATCTGATCAGCACTGGCAGCCAATGACTGCAAGCGCTGACCAGTGTGTTCTGGTGGGGGGGACAGTTCCCCCAACAGAACACAATAGCACAGTGTAGGAGATCACTGCACTAACATCTCTTGTGTTAGTACAGCAATCTCTCAATTTTTTTCATTCAGCTCACTGGGTTGAACGAAAAAAAAAAAAAAACTGATAGTGTGTACCAGCATTTAGCTAAGGGCCACTGTTTCTTCACCCTGTGATCACTCAATGGTGAAGTCAACCACACTCGCACAGCTCAGGATCTCCTTCTTCATTCTATGATCAGTCAGTGTAAAAATCCAACACACAACGATCAGGCCCTCACCCTGTGATTAGCCAATGTACAGATCCATATCACACTCGCGCTGATCAGACCCTCCGTCTGTAATCGTCCAGTGAAAAAAATGAATTTAGCCATTGTTGTCTCATCCTGTGAACTTGCCAGAACACTTCATTTAGCAGGTTGATCAGTAAAGATGGGGAGACTAAAGCTGGTCATATATCTGAAGAACTGGCTGGAGTTTGCTCAGTGGGTGGCCCTGTTGGACTCTTCCTGCTGAGCATCCCTCAACTGAAAAATCTTGGATGGAAAATTGTCAGCTAAACAATGTCTGCATCTAATCGGATACAGGCATTGTTTGGGTATTTTGACAGCTGCTTTTGCCAACTGTCAGGATACAGTAGCTCCAATGAGGGATTTGTCCATCCACTCTATATAGTGTTAGCAAAAAAAATCTGAATGTGTATGGCCAACTTAAGAGCATTTAAATTCCTTCCTCCCTTTAGTAAATAGGGGGTGTCGTGTCAGACTGTGGGGTTGATTTACTAAAACTGGAGAGTGCAAAATCTGATGCAGCTGTGCATAGAAATCAGCCTCCAGTTTTAATTTTTTTTTTGGCAAAGCTTAAAGTGGATGTAAACCCACTCTCATCCTTTCTAAACTACTGCCATAGGGGTTATCTATAAGGATATACATGTCTCCTGCATGTATCTTTACCTGTCAAATGTCTCCCCTCTGTCTGTTATGAGACCCAAAAAACTGCATATTCTATGGGTGGGTCTGTTGTCTGGAGCTCGGTGGGTGGAGTTGTGATGTCAGTAGACTCCCCGCCCACCTCTACACTCCCCTTGTCAATTTGCATTTTCTCCTGTGTATTTCTTACACTGAACTTCTGCTATGATCTCTAACATCCAGTCAAAACCCAGTAAAGTCACCACATGACTTCAGCATGCCCAATCCTGGGAGAGCTAGAGAAGAAAGAAGGAGGGGGATCTGAAGTACACTGAATGTCTGTTTCAGGCTTGTGCATGAGATATGTAAATCACCTGTCACTCACAGCAAGGGGGAGAAACTGACTCTTATTTCTCTGTCTGTCCATTTTTATCCCACTGATAAAAGATAAGAGGATCGCTCAGAGCTGGATTAACTCTTTGTGGCAAGACTGGGCACAGAGGACATGAGATCCTATACTGTACAAGGGGCAAGCCTTAATTAAAAAACATTTTTTTTTTTGGATTTACATCCACTTTAATTGCAGAAGCTGAAGTTAGAAGCTGATTGTCTACCATACACAGTTGCGGTAGATTTTGAACTCTCCAGTTTTAGTAAATCAACCCATGTGTGTACTTGGTGGTACAGATTGAAGAGAAATGCCTGCACTGAATGCTACAAATCAGTATGATGAGAATGCTAAGGACACATTTTGTAGCTGATAGGATAGTGCCAGAGTTGGTTGGAACAACATTTATGGCAATAGCTGCCTGGGAAGGATGTAATCCGTGATCAGATTTTTTCTTTTTTTCTTTTTATGGTGCAGGCCCAAAACTTTTTTTCCCCCCAAAAAAACGAAAAACATATTGTGGCATAGGTAATCAGCATTTCAGTTGAATACTTTTCTGTCTTTCCCTGGAACATGTTTAGATTTTTTTTTCACTTTAACAAGAAAGCTGGTGGTGTCCTACAGCAACCAGTTAGATTTGATCCTTTTCTTTTCTCTTAGCGCAGATCAGAATTAAAAGTCAAGGCTTGTGTGTAGAGCTGCACGATTAAAAGTCAAGAATTATTGCGATTTTATTTTTTTTTCCCCTGTCGCAATCTTGACAAGTGTTTCACGATTCTTTCTATGCCAAGAATTCTCTCTGCTCTTCTGAAGCCACAGCCATCAAAAGAAAGGAAGAAAAAAAACGGGCAGTCTGCCAAGAATCAAAACATTCTTTAGCAGTGGAACTTAAGTATAAACATTGTAATAATTTGTCAATGAAATAGACTTGTGGGTAAATCAGGAAAGTTTAAACACTAAACCTTTTTCTGACATTTGTTGGTTTCAAGTTAAAATCTTTTTTTGCTAGAATATTACTTAGAAATCCCCAAACATTATATATATATATATTTTTTAGTAGAGACCATCGAGATCAAAATGGTGGTTGTTGCAATATTTTATGTCACACTGTATTTGCGCATCTGTCTTTCAAATGCAATTTTTTTGGAAAAAATGACTTTAATGAATTAAAAAAAAAAAACAAAAAAAAAAACAGTAAAGTTAGCCCAATTTTTTTTGTTTAATGTGAAAGATTTTAGGTTGAAGAATCGTGATCTTTTTATTCTAAGCAAAAAAATTGTGATTCTCATTTTGGCCAGAATTGTGCAGCTCTACTTGTGTGGTTGCTGAAGCCAACCCCAGGATCTCACACCAAGATACCAAGTATATTTTCCCACCACTGTTTTTGTTCAAGAGGAAGCGTGAAATGGTTTTATGGAGCAGACTGTCAGGAATAAATGTAAATTTGTCTGAGAGTGTTACGTGTCAGTCCTTCGTGGACAGTTAGTGAAGGTGAAGTACAGGTCCTTTGTGTCAAATAACAGACAGTAAGAACACACCTCACCCATACATAGGACTTCAAAGTAGCAACACTGTCTGAAAACACCAAAACAGAGGCGAGGGCGCACCAGCATTGTGCATTACCTTTTATAAATCTTTTTATTTCAGAAATAAAACAGATGTGTACTCACAAACAGCATGTGATATCAAGCTCATCAATATCCACAGTGTCCCGCATTGCCTGGTCCACTGCGCAAATACCAGCATGGGGAAGACACTTCAAATGCACAAACAACAATAGAAATTGTGCCGCAAACAAATGCTAATGCACCATCCACATGAGTAAGCCTCTCCCCCCCCCCCCCCCTAGATAAATGTGAAGTTACGCTGTAGCATTGGTAGTTCATAAAAAGTTCATAAAAATCCCATAAGAAGGGTGATGTACTTCAGTAGGCAGCTCCACCTGAGACCGGAATAAATCTCTGAAATTGCAAAAAAGGAACACAAAGGGCACCTGCTAAGTGCAGCATCAATGGGTTTATTACGATTAAAAAGCCAAATGCAAACTCACAAAAATAAGAAAATCAAAAAGCTTATCTGCAGCCATGTCACATTAGATGGAAGTTGTCCACCAGAAGAGCCACTTGTGGCAGCAAACAGCGTGTTGTCAGTGAGGAAACCAAGTCCAATGCTCCAGGAAGTGAGAAGAGCCACTGTGGGACACAAGGCAGGATGTGATGTTACACGTGGGGGGTGGGGGGGGTGGGGGGGGGCTGGTTGCCATGGTAACGTGTTTTCAGAATTCCTATTGGCTCCTATCTCAAACCATTCTTCTGGTGGACAGCTTCCATCCAATGTGGCATGGCTGCAGATGAGCTTTGGTTTTATATTAGTTTGCATTTGGCTTTTTAACCTCTCGCCGACCAGCGCACGCCGATGTACGTCGGCAGAATGGCACTGGCAGGCATAAGGGCGTACAGGTACGTCCCCTTTAAGAAGCGGTGTCGTGAGCGTGTGCGGACTTGATGTCCGCTGGATGCCCACAATCGTGTCACGGAGAGGAAGAACTGGGAGATGCTTATGTAAACAAAGCATTCCCCATTCTGCATAGTGACAGGACAGTGATCTACTGCTCTCTGTGATCAAGAGCAGTGATCACTGTCCTGTGTGTTCAAGCCCAGCCCCCTCACAGTTAGAATCACTCCCTAGGACACACTTAACCCCTTCACCGCCCCCTAGTGGTTAACCCCTTCACTGCCAGTGCCATTTACACAGTAATCAATGCATTTTTAATCGCACTGATCGCTGTATAAATGACAACGGTCCCAAAAATGTGTCCGATGTGTCCGCCATAATGTTGCTGTCCCGATAAAAATTGCAGAGCGCTGCCATTACTAATAAAAAAAAAATTAAACATAAAAATGCCATAAAAATTTCCCCTATTTTGTAGACACTATAAATCTTGCGCAAACCAATCAATATACGCTTATTGCAGATTTTTTTTTTTTTTTAACCAAAAATATGAAATACGTATCTGCCTAAACTGAAGAAAAAAAATATATTGTTTTATATATTTCTGGGGGACATTTATTATAGCAAAAAATACTGCGTTTTTTTTTTTTCAAAATTGTCACTCTTTTTTTGTTTATAGCGAAAAAAAAACAAAACGCAGAGGTGATCACATACCACCAAAAGAAAGCTCTATTTGTGAGAAAAAAAGGACGTCAATTTTGTTTGGGTATGGCATCGCAGGACCGCGCTATTGTCAGTTAAAGTGACGCAGTGCCGAATCGCAAAAAACGCTCTGGTCTTTGGGCAGCCAAATGGTCTGGTTCTGAAGTGGTTAATTGTAAAAAAAAACAAAACATTGATGTTGCACTTAGCTGGCGCCCCCCTTGTGTTCCTCTTTTGTAAAGACACTTCAAATGGGTGACGCGTTTCGAGGGTATATACCCTTTTCCTCAGAGCCTCATTTGACTCCTCCAACCCTTACAGGATACAGTAATGACACATAGGGGTCAAGGGCATACCAGATCAGATGTGACAGAGGTTGCACACAGGGGTTGATCTGTATTCACAGCTTTCTGTTATGTAGAGCAATTCTTTCGATTTTTATTTTTTTTAGATTTAATAAGAAATCCATTACACAATGCACGTTTCCATCAATAGAACATCATCTTCTTTAAAAAAAAAAGAAAGAAAAGACCTAGCAGCAAATTGATCTTTTTCTTTCTTGTGTTGAACAATTGTCGTCAAACAGAAGTTTGAGATGAGAGATTTGATCGATCAATCTGTAGTTTATCGCTGCGTTTATGTCCCCAACATAAGTGTGAATTCGATTTGGATTGTCATTGCTCATTGTTGGAACATTGCTTCAGTAGCCGCTGAGCAAGAAAGTTTTGTTATTCTGCATGCATTAAGGTAACCGTTCTATAAATCGGAGCACACTAATAAATAACACCTGCACAGTAGCAACACTTTTTTTTTTACAAGGACTCTTTCCCCTTGGGGGGCACGGCTGTCACGTATAATTTCCAGGGGATGGCAGCTGTTACATTTCATAGGGAGGGATGTGGACATTGTTATCAAACACTGAAGGCAATTCTGTTGCTATCCAGGTGCTGCTAAAAAGTCCTCATTCAACACCGGAGCTGCTGGCAGCCCCGCTCCATACCTAATGAAAGAGTAACCCCAGCCGCCTGGGATCCCAATGAAACCACTTATGTTGGGGAATAAAAGAATTCCAGGTGTGGAGGCTCTATAAGGAACGTTCTTTAATTCATCTTACACTGGCTATGGTCAGTTGTGCAATAAAACGTATTTATAGAGCCCTGCAGAAACTGGAAGAAAGGGGAAATGGCACCTAATTTCTAAGTGTTGATTTCCTCCATGTACACAGGGAACCTTCTCTTTGCCACATGTGAGCCGTGCCATACATCAGCCGCAAAGACAGATAGTGCATGCCCTGGCTTCCTGGAATTCATGCAAGGGCAGGGGGATATTTTACAGCCTGTCATTTTCAATAACAGATCTGGCTACTCTAATAAGGTACTCTCCTTGGACAATTAAAGTGAAACTTTAGTCAGAAAATGAAGACTGGCCCCTTTTGTAGGTATAGCTATGTAAAACATTAAAAATAAGTGCCTATACTGTTTAAAATGCAGCAATACACTCTCTCACCCTGCTCTGCACATGCTCAGTTGCTCTGGCACTGTGCTAAATTTGTAGAGGCCAATCTGTTGACGGCCTAAAGATTTACTGCTGTTCAGGGGCTCTGGGCTTCAGTAAAATGGCAGCCTCCAGCAAGGAGAAATGCCGGAGGCAATTTACAGCACATGCTAATTTTGGTAGAAAAGGAGACCTCTACCATGTCAGATAGAGAGTGTGGTGGTCCCATCCCTGGTGCAATGGAACAAAGAGAAATACCCCCTAAATGGGACTTTGAAAGACCACTAACTCTGATTTAAAAATAAATATCTTTAATAATGAGCCGTAAATCTATACAAATGGGTAAACAGACGTATAACGTCTACACAATACATACATGCATTAAACAAAAAACCAAAACAAGAAAAAAATATTATACAAAATGACATCAATACTCTCCAATGGGTAGTGTACCCTGATACCAGACGCGTTTCCAGTTTTTTAACACCTTCATCAGGGGTAGAGAGTATACATACCCATTGGAGAGTATTGATGTCATTTTGTATAATATTTTTTTCTGTGTTATGAATTAATTACTCACTTACCTGAGATCGAAGCCCCCACAGCGGTCCTCGTTCACCGCTCTGGCGGCTACATCGCTCCCGGGTGTTACTTCTGGGTATCGCGGCTCCGGGCAATCACGGCGCATGCGTGCGGGAGCCACCGGTAACGGCACAGTCTAGCTGAGCCAATGGCACGTACGTGCCATTGCTTCAGTTTGCTTAAGTGCGCGTGTGCTGATGACATCCGCACTTGCAAATACAGGAGATATCTCCTAAACTGTGCAGGTTTACTAGATATCCTGGGTAGCTACAGGTCAGTCTAATTATAGGCTTGCCTGTAGTAAAAAGTGGTTGTAAAGGGTTTAAAATTTGGTGAGTTTCCACCTGATGGGAGTGGGTCTGATGCGACACATACGGTGGTGGATACTTTACGGTGTTTTTTCTTAGTTAGGACCTCACTGGGAATATCAACACATTTTTTTCATTGTTTAAAGGGGACTGCTATTGGACTCTTGTTTTTATGACATTTTAATTTTAATATTTTTTATAATTTCTTTGCACATGGAATATTATATATATTTGATCATTAAATTTTTGTATTGAACACTGAACTAATTAGGTGTTATTGTTGCACTGCCGTGAATTTTTATATATATGCATGTTGGTGTATATATATATTTATATATTTTTTACTGGTTATGAAATACATGTTGTATGTGTATATATAGTGTGTAATATCTGCAAAACTACTTCCTAGCTCTTATTTACAGCTTCCTTTGTCATCTATTATGATATTATTAGGGTTGCACCAATACTGTTTTTTACCGGCGGGTACGAGCACTGATCCTTTTTGTCAAGTAATTGCCGATACCGAGTACTGATACCTTTGCGGTGCAATTTGAGCCCATAAAAAAATGAATGGGCTCAAAATTCCTGTCCGAATCGCATGCACATAGCGGATTTTAGGGCGTTTTTAATATGTTGCGCTAAATTGCAGCTTGATTTATTTGATATATTTTCTAAATATATATTACATCACAGACTCCCAGCATGCAACTGGACATGTGAGCAAAAAATGCACGGTACATTTTTAATGTGTTTTTGATGTGTTTCCATTGATGTCTATGTAAGGTGTGTTTTTTGATGCGCTTTTTACACTGCACACAAAAGATGCTGCATGCAGGACTTTTTAAGATGCAGTGCATAGATGTGAATAGGCACATAGGATTTCAAGGGAAATACTTTTCATGCTCTTTTGTCCCGCTGGAATGGTGCTTTCTAGTGCTGAAGTGGCAATGAGGGTCAGTTTATATGGCCATAGTTATGTGTGTAGTAAGACTGATTTAGAATTTCAGCTAAGAATCATATTTCTTGTATTTCATGTTGAAACTACTTGTGACAGGTTGCGGTTAAAGACACTGGACTTACTCACTCCCCCTCCCATCACAGAAACCTGCTAAGTTCTTCCTCTTTCTGTGCAAGGAAAACGAAAGTTTTGCATAAGGTTTAAAAATACATGTTTTGCAGAACTTGTCTGGTTTGATTTTAGGTTGATTTTTAAAAGCTTAGAATGTTTTGTATAACGGAAATGTACCGCCTGTTCACTTGTGACGCAATATGCTGAAATGTTTTTTACACTGTGTGAACTGTAATTTGGACACACTTGACATTCAGACACGAGTCAGGCCAAGCGTGTCCACTTTTTGGCCAAAAAGTGGAATAAATCTCCCATACTTGAGTCCTGTGTCCAGCAACGTCATTTTACCGACATTCTACCTGCTACTTCATTGCAGCAAATGCGTATATGTATGAAAAGGCCCTAAGGGGCGGCTGGAGAGGGGGGCTGCACTTAGAAGGTTTTATTTTTTACCTTACGGCTGGGTTCACACTGATGCGCATTGTATGTGGGTTTCTCTGCATTCAAATTCGCATGACAGGAGATTGTGACCGGCTCTCTGTGGAGCCCCGCTGCTGTCTCATCCATTGAGGAGGGAGAGTCTCGGGCAGCCAAGACTCTCATGCAACATTTTTGGATCAAGATGGGGCTCAGGTAAGTATTAGGAGGCTGAGGGGGGCTGCTGCACACAGAAGGTTTTTTCATCTTAATGCATAGAATGCATTAAAGTGATTTTAAAGTCTAATTTAAAAAAAAAAAAGAATAACACACGTTATATTTGCCTGCTCTGTTGCAGTGGATTTACAAAGATCAGCCCCGATCCTCCTCTTCTCGGGTCCCTCTTTGCTGCTCCTGGCCCCTCCCTCTTGTTGAGTGCCCCCCACAGCAAGGAGCTTGCTATGGGGGCACCCGAGCCGAGCTGCAGCTCCGTGTGTTCATTCAGACACAGAGCTGCCATTCGGCCCTGTCCCCTCTCTCTCCTGATTGGCTAACTGAGTTTGATTGACAGCTGCCGTAGCCAATGGCGCCGCTGCTGTGTCTCTGCCAATCAGGAGGGAGAGTCTCGGACAGCCGAGGGATTTGTGGACATCGCTGGACAGAGATGGGGCTCAGGTAAGTATTAGGGGGTGCTGGGGCGGCTGCCGCACACAGTGGGCAATTTATCCTAATGCAAAGAATGCATTAAGATGAAAAACTGTCTGCCTTTACAGCTCCTTAAGATAAAACTTCTGCGTTTAGAACCACTTTAAGGTAAAAAAAAAAACATTTGTAACCAATTTACAGAGATTGTCCATCTTCTGCTAGCAATGACAAGGCCTTCTGTTCTGTTTTGCAACGTACTACTTGCAAAATCTTTTTTGCATTACTGTACTTTTGGGAGCAAAATAGTATCAGAGGTGACCAGCTTAACTCATGGACGCCTTCAGAACAATTCCTTATGTTAGCCTGGAATGGTGAAGTCACAGCAGACTTACCTGCCGGCTCAGACAAGTCACCGTCAACTTCATACTTTACCATCGTATTAACTTGTCTCACTGAATTCATAGGAGGTCAAAATCCTTCTCTCCCTGGGAACAAAAGGCGGAATGTGCGCACTCCTCCACCTCCGTCGTCTTGTTACTGTTGGCAAAACTTCCTTGTTTCAGCTCTGACATACCTCCTATAATGACAGGTTAGACGAGGGGCGTGAATACCTGAGACTCTGGAAAGGTGTTGAACTTTCCTCAGCTTGTGAAATTACTGGCAGTCTGCTCTTATCGGAGCAGCATGCTGCAGGCAGGCACGCGCTCAGCGCACAATAGGTACTATGCCGAAAAGAATTCTACATGATTGAGCATACAGCCGTTCCAGACACTCACCGGTGAGTTTGCTGAAAGTCTATTTGTTGTGTTACTTGATCTTTTTTTTATTTCAGTCACTGGCTAAAGAGAATCTCTAGTGATTTTAAAGATCGTAGATTACGATTGTGATCATCTTAACGTAAATCTAAAGCCAGAACTTTTTTTTTTTTTTTCATTTTGCATAGAGCAGGAAATGGTGTGACTTGTTTGCTCTGTGTCTTCCATTCAAGAAATTTCCCTTCACTTTCTGTTTTGTAGATATAACTAAAACAAATCTATCCAAAGTGAGATTATTATACAGGATTTATATAGTGCCAACAGTTTGCACAGTGCTTCGCTCGCCATGCTTCACTCGCCACGCTTCGGGCACGGCCTC
This sequence comes from Aquarana catesbeiana, assembly GCF_042186555.1. NCBI lineage: Eukaryota > Metazoa > Chordata > Amphibia > Anura > Ranidae > Aquarana > Aquarana catesbeiana. Next base: position 56,590,189 of record NC_133330.1, on the reverse strand, counting down.
GCTTTGCTCGGCTCTTTTTTATTCCCCCTCTAGGTCCACTTGGATGGTGGGGAAGGAACCTGGACCTAGGGCACAGGCGCCGTGTACAGCTGATTGAAGATTTTAAGCTTTGGCTATCTCCGACGGCTCATAGTAGTTCGTACTGCGCAGGCGTCCTTATCCGCCAGGGGGAACCTTCTCGGCAAGACACCGGCTCCATTGAGAGCCGGTCACAGTATCCTGACAATGCGAATTTAATGCGGAGGAAACCCACATCCAATTCACATTAGTGTGAACCCAGCCTAAAGGGAGACAGTTACAATACAATAAAATACAAGAGGGACAAGAGGGCCCTGCTCATAAGAGCTTACAATCTAATAGGGTGGGGCAAGTGGTACAAAAGGTTATAACTGGGGGGGTGACCTGATAAGAGTGATAAAAGTTCAGTTAGTTGGAGGAGTGATAGGCTTCCCTGAGGAGTTGAGTTTTCAGGGGTTGCCTAAAGGCAGCCAGAATAGGAGATAGCCGGACAGATTGAGGTAGAGAGTTCCAGAGGATGGGAGAGGCTCTGAAGATGTCCTGGAGATGAGCATAGGAGGAGGAGACAAGGGAGCGTGAGAGCAGAAGGTCTTGGGAGGAGCGGAGAGGACAGCTTGGGTGATAGAAATCCCCTCTTAGACAGGTGTCCCCAGTGAGAGATTACCCCTCTAATCCTGTTCTGGTGACAACTCAAAAATGTAAAGTTTTTCTTTACTTTAGTTCTTGTGACAAATGGTGAGAGTGAATCTTTCTAATGCAGACATAGAAAGTAATAAAAACCTGACAGATTCTAATTTCTTCCCGTGTTCAGAGCTGAATGATTTTGGTTGTAGATTCACTTTAATAAGTGCTGTAACGGATGTGGGGAATGTTTACTGGACAACAAGGATAACTGATAGCTATAGATGGCTAAGCTCCAAGGGGCGGAGCAAAACACATTGGGGGCGTGGCCTGGCTGGAGTCTGGGTTAAGGCTGCCATTCATTTCACTTATTGCACGTGGGTCTGCTTCATGATATGCGGCTTATGGGTCTTTTTTTTTTTTTCCGTTGCTGCAGCTTAGAGCTAGGATGAGCTCCCTGTCTCTGCCTGCACTGGACTTTACCTCTCTACCTGAGCGGCGCCCACATTTTGTATTTATGCCTCATTAGGATGGAATGCTTTTCAGGGGGCATTGGGCAGTTGACAGGTGGCTGGTAGGCCATACTTTGCCTTCTTACCCCCTGTTTTATCTCTGAAAATGCTGAACCACCGCAGTACGACCACACGCATTGCACGTGGTTGCAGAGGGGCCCCAGTCACTTGAATAGGTTGTGTTCGTCGTTGGTTGTACTGCCTGCCAAACACGACAGGGGGGTCATTTTTGCTCAAAAGTGAAGTACTGCGGCATTGAGTGGCTGCATACTCTCCTTTAGATGGGCGCCCAGGGGGCAGTAAAACGGTGTCTCAAGTGCCTGTCTTTGCCGCCCCCATGAATGAGCCCTTGTTCATGTATATAATATCATTGCTGAGCTCTGGCTTTAATTACCTCTAGTGTTAGAGTTACCTTTACACTTTCCTTTGTGTTTGTTTTTTGCTGCGTTATTCCATTTTACTGTTATTGTGTTCTTGCCTCAAGGCAAACGTGGTCAGCTCAGCATTCAATAAACCTATTCAGATCAACGTGACTTATCCTGATTTTCTCTCACCAGTCATTTAGCATGGGTGTTGGCTATACTGTGTATGTCAAAGAGATTGATCTGACAAAATCTATAGATTTAAATGTAAATGTAGCATGGCAAACAAGTATATTTACTAATTGTATGTATGTGATTTCATTTTTTTTTTCTGCATAGTAAATTTGTTTTACTATTTGCCCCTTTTCAAGACAAATTTGTGGTCAGCTCAGACTTGTAAGCACACATTAAACGTAATAAAAAAATGTTGATGTGGCTTATCATATAATTGATTTTTTTCTCAAAAGCCATTAGCATTGGTGTTGGCTGTATTTTCTAATTTCCACATGGCCACAAGGGGCAGAATAAACAGATTTGTATGTAAAATTTGGCAGGACATGTAGGTAAAATGTAAGGGTAAGATCCAAAATGACTTGCATGGGAACTCACTGAAAATGCTACCAGTTCATATACAGTAATTAGTTCTATATAGGAACCCTTAGCAGCTATCCAGCACTTTTCTTTTATTGTCCTAAACTGACAATAAATATTATTAAATAAAATTTGCTGCCGGCTATTCTGTGCTCCATCATTGCTCTGTGTGTTGCAATAAACATATAGCAAAAACTGTATGCAGTTAATAAATGTAAGCAAAAGGAGGAAAGAGAAGCGCCAAGCCAATCCTTTAACCACTTCAATACCGGGCATTTTCACCCCCTTCCCATCCAGACCAATATTCAGCTTTCAGGGCTGTAACATTTTGAATGACAATTGCGTGGTCATGCAACACTGTACCCATATAAAAATGTTGATAATTTTTTCCCCCACAAATAGAGCTTTCTTTTGGTGGTATTTGATCACCTCTGCTGTCTTTATTTTTTGCGCTATAAACAAAAATAGACCGATAATTTTGAAAAAAAACACAATATTTTGTACTTTTTGCTATAATATCATAATTAAAAAAAAAAAAAAAAAAAAAAAAAAAATTCTTCCTCAGTTTAGGCTGATATGTATTCTATATATTTTTGGTAAAAAAATCGCAATAAGCATATATTGATTGGTTTGCGCAAAAGTTATAGCGCCTACAAAATAGGGGATAGATTTATGTTATTTGTTTATTTATTTATTTTTTTTTACTATTAATAGCGGCGATCTGTGATTTTTATCAGGACTGTGATATTGCGGCGGACAAATTGGACACTTCTGACACATTTTTGGGACCATTGACAATACAGCGATCAGTGCTATAAATATGCACTGATTACTGTATAAATGTCACTGGCAGGGGAGGGGTTAACACTAGGGGGTGATCAAGGGGTTAAATTTGTTACCTAGGGAGTGATTCTAACTGGGGGAGGTGACCGATCGGTGTTCCTATATAAAAGGAACACACAATCTGTCTCCTCTTCCTGACAGGACGTGGATCTGTGTGTTTACACACACACAGATCCACGTCCCTGCCCTGTGACATCGCAGCCGCCGGGCACGCGCATCGGCTCCTGAGTGATGCGGCGGGCGCGCGCGCCCCCTAGACGGCTGGGAAGCCGAGGACGTCATATGATGGCTGCCCAGGATGAGAGAGCCACCTTGCGGCCGTCATATTACTATACGCGGGATGGGAAGTGGTTAACCATTTCAGCCCTGGAAGATTTTACCCCCTTCCTGACCAGAGCATTTGTTGCGAGATTTGGCACTGCGTCGCTTTAGCTGACAATTGCGCGGTCGTGCGACGTTTTACCCAAACAAAATTGACGTCCTTTTTTTAGAGCTTTCTTTTGGTGGTATTTGATCACCTCTGCGTTTTTTATTTTTTGCGCTATATTTTAAAAAATGTACTTTTTGCTATAATAAATATCCCCGAAAAATATATAAAAAAACAAATTTCTTTCTCAGTTTAGGCCGATATGTATTCTTCATATTTTTGGTAAAAAAAATCGCAATAAGTGTATAGATTTATGGCATTATTATTATTTTTTTATTAGTAATGGCAGCGATCTGCGATTTTTATAGAGACTGCGACATTATGGCGGACACATCAGACACTTTTGAAACTATTTTGGGACCATTGTCATTTATACAGCGATCAGTGCTATAAAAATCCACTGATTACTGTGTAAATGACACTGGCAGGGAAGGGGTTAAACACTAGGGGGCAATCAAAGGGTTAAGTGTGTCCTAGGGAGGTGTTCTAACTGTGGGGGGGGGGGCTACCACTGACATGACAGCGATCACTGCACCCGATGACAGGGAGCAGTGGATCTCTGTCATGTTACTAGGCAGAACAGGGAAATGCCTTGTTTACATAGGCATCTCCCCGTTCTGCTTCTCCTCAACGCAATCGCGGGCCGCCAGCGAACATCAGGTTCCCGGCACCCACGGGCATGCTCCCGCGGCGGGCGCTCACCCGTTAGGCGGCAAATTCAAAGGGACTTACAGGTACGCCCATTTGCCTGCCTGTTCCATTCTGCCAACGTACATCTGTGTGCGGCGGTCAGCAAGCGGTTAAACAGCATAGGAATTTATTCAGTGTATAAAACAACACTAAAAACTTGTGTGCAAAATGTTGGAGCACTTCCAGAGTGCTAGAGCGGGTGGGAGCTTCCACGTGCAGTGTCACAGGAGGACCGCGGGAAAGTCTCTGTTGAGGGATCCACGAGCGCCATGTGTTAGCCGCAGCTGGAGCCTCGATAAGCCTCGTGGAGACGTCGGCTGTGTGTCTCTGGGTGAGAGTGCTCCAGGGCTGTCAAACTGTGGAGCGCCTCAGCCCTGTTTTTATATACTGAATAAATTCCTAAGCTGTTTAGAGATTGGCTTGGCGCTTCTCTTTCCTCCTTTTGCTTTCCTTTAGTTCACAATTATTGGTTTCCCAAGCCCACGCCTGAAACAGCCTCCATTTAGAGCAGGGGTCCCAAATTGGCGACCCTCCAGCTGTTTGTGAAACTACAAGTCCCATGAGGCATTGCAAGACTGATAGTTACAAGCATGACTCCCACAGGCAGAGGCATGATGGGACTTGTAGTTTTGCAACAGCTGGAGGGCCACCAGTTTGAGACCCCTGATTTAGAGACTTTTTTAGAGACTGATTTTTAGGGGTTCATCCCCCAGAACTTTAAATCCACTCACCATTCACATGGTTGCACATTCATGTATCAGCATGCAGATGCATGCCTTTTCATTTAAATGTTAAACTTTAATCTTTTTCATCAGATGGTTTAGCGCTGAGCATTATACCAATATTGTGTATGAGTTAATAAATGTAATGATGGTGTTCAGTGTATATACAGTAATTGTTTTATTTCAAATGCCTTGATTACATTTACTTGTAAGTTTAACAGTTCAGCAAAACTGAGAGTGACGGATTGGGCCAAGCTATGACACTGTGAACACAGCCACACACTTACAATGGCCATTGAGGGTCCGATCAGATGTCGCCTAAAAAACTGACAGGCGGACGTGATTGGTCCGCTCGTGTGAAAGGGGCTTTAATACTTACACATTGTGTGGATATGTATGAACATCAAATTCTTGGCAGAAAATAGGTTCCTGTTGAAGATGGGCTGTATAGTAAGTGCGCATGTTCGCGCATTTTCATGTATGTACGTACAGGCGCACACACGTAAAAATGTTCCTAGCCTTTCTTGGGTTGTTGCATACGCATGTGTATGCATGTATAATACTGTCCAGCAGCAACACAATTTTTATTTTTTTTTTGCTGATCTATATACAGCTCATGTTTCCGTGCCTGTGTGTACAGGCCTATTAAAAACAATGGTCTGCATTTAGATTATTAAAAAACATGATGTTTTTAGGCATCTGTATGCAAGAGGCTTAGCAAAGCCTTCTATAAAAAAAAGAGGTTATTCATATGTCTCACTCTATCACATATCCCAAAAATGACACGATTATTATATTGCAGGACAGTGGCCAGAACCAGGCAAATCATTCTTTTATGTACCATCAGCAAGATGTACTTGTACAACTGCTGGTATAAGTGCAAATATAGCCTGATATTATAGCCATTGAGCCTAGGTTCACAGTCACAGTGGGATAGAAATCGAGCGAGTTCAGCTGAACATGCACAATGTCATTCCCGCATGTCAGTCCGACCTCGGGGGGGCTTTTTCAGAGACATCTGTGCGGGTTTCTGCACAGATGTCTATTGAAATCGCACCCGAAGTCACCAAAAGTAGTACAGAAATGTGAACCTAGGCTAAAGTAAAGCTATACAGCCGTGGCCAAAAGTTTTGAGAATGACACAAATATTAATTTTCACAAAGTCTGCTGCTTCAGTGTTTTTAGATCTTGTCAGACGTTACTATTGTATACTGAAGTATAATTACCAACATTTCATAAGTGTCAAAGGCTTTTATTGACAATTACATTAAAGTGGTTGTAAACCCTTTACAACCACTTTACACTACAGGCAAGCCTATAATTAGGTTTACCTGTAGCTAAGCTGGATATCTCCTAAACCTGCACAGTTTAGGAGATATCCCCTGTGTTTGGATGTGCCAACGTCATCGGTACATGCGCACTTAAGCAAACTGAAGCAATGGCACGTATGTGCCGTTGCTTCAGTTGTACTGAGCCATTACCGGCGGCGCACGCGCGGGAGTGACGTCATTGCAGCTCCAGACAATCACAGCGCCGGAGCCGCGATACCCGGAAGTAACTCCCCAGAGCAGTGAACGAGGACCGCTGCGGGGGCTTCAATCTTGGGTAAGTAATTCATAATGAGCTAGTATGCTATGCATACTAGCTCATTATGCCTTTGTCTTGCAGGTTTTTTTTTTTTTTTTTTTTTAAATGGTTCACAACCACTTTAAAGGAGCTGTAAAGGCTAAAGGTTTTTTATCCTAATGCATTTTATGCATTAAGATAAAAAAAAACCTTCTGTGTGTAGCAAGCCCCCCAGCACCCCCAACACTTACCTTGAGCCCCTTCTCTGTCAAGCGATATCCATGATTCCCTCGGCCATCCGGGACGCTCCTCCTGATTGTCTGGGGCACAGCCCTGGCGCCATTGGCTGTCCATCAAAGTCAGTTATCCAATCAGTGGAGACTGGACACACAGGGCTGCAGCTCGACTCGGGTACCCCCATAGCAAGCGGCTGATCTATGGGGTCACTCGCCAGGAGCAGCGAAAAGGGACCAGAGAAGAGGAGGATCCGGGCTGCTCTGTGCAAAACCAACTGCACAAAGGAGGTAAGTATAACATGTTTGTTTTTTTAAATGCGACACTTTACAATCACTTTAAGTTTGGGCAAAGAGTCAATATTTTCAGTGTTGACCCTTCTTTTTCAAGACCTCTGCAATTCCCCCTGGCATGCTGTCAATCAACTTCTGGGCCACATCCTGACTGATGGCAGCCCATTCTTGCATAATCAATTCTTGGAGTTTGTCAGAATTTGTGAGATTTTTTTTTTTGTTCACCCGCCTCTTGAGGATTGACCACAAGTTCTCAATGGGATTAAGGTCTGGGAAGTTTCCTGGCCATGGACCCAAAATGTTTATTTCCCCAAGATACTTCCTTATCACTTTTGCCTTATGACAAGGTTCTCCATCATGCTGGAAAAGACATTGTTAGTCACCAAACTATTCTTGGATGGTTGGGAGAATTTGCTCTCGGAGGATGTTTTTGTGCTATTCTTTATTCATGGCTGTGTTTTTAGGCAAAATTGTAAATGAGCCCACTCCCTTGGCTGAGAAGCAACCCTACACATGAATGGTCTCAGGATGCTTTACTCTTGGCATGACACAGGACTGATGGTAGCGCTCATCAGAGAAAATTACTTTACCCCAGTCCTCAGCAGTCCTGTCTCTGTACCTTTTGTAGAACATCAGTCTGTCCCTGATGTTTTTCCTGAAGAGAAGTGGCTTCTTTGCTGTCCTTCTTGACACCAGGCCATCCTCCAAAATCTTTGCCTCACTGAGTGTGCCGATAAACTCACACCTTCCTGCTGCCATTCCTGAGCAAGCTCTGCACTGGTGGTGCCCCGATCCCACAGCTAAATCAACTGTAGGAGACGGTTTTGGCACTTGCTGGACTTTCTTGGACGCCCTGAAGCCTTCTTCACAAATGCGGTTGAAATTTTTTTATGGGATTAAGTTCATTTTCATGGCAAAGAGGGACTTTGTAATTAATTGCAATTCATGCTTTTTATAACATTCTGGATTATTTGCAAATTGTCATCATAAAAACTGAGGCAGTAGACTTTGTGAAAATTAATATTTGTGCCATTCTCAAAACTTTTGGCCATGGCTGTACAGTAGGGAAAACAATTATTTGATCCCCTGCATGTTGTGTAAGTTTGCCCACTTACATAGAAATGAAGGGTCTATAATTTTTATCATAGGTGTATTTCAAATGGTAGAGACAGAATATCAACCAAAAATCCAGAGAAAACACAGGATACAAATGTTATAAATTAAGTTGCAGTTTAGTGAGTAAAATAAGTATTTGATCCCCAAGCAAAACATGACTTGGTACTTGGTGGAGAAACCCTTGTTGGCAAGCAGAGAGGTTAGAAGTGTCTTGTGGTTGGTGACCTGGTTTGCACACCTCTCAGGAGGGATTTTGGGCCACTCTTCTTTACAGATCTTCTCTAAATCCTTATGGTTTCTTGGCTGTCTCTAGGCAACTTTTAAGTTTCAGCTCCCTTCATAAATTTTCTATAGGATTAAGGTCTGGAGACTGACTAGGGCACTCCATGACCTTAATGTGCTTCTTCTTGAGACACTCCTTTTTTGCCTTTGCAGTATGCTTGGGCCATTCTCATGCTGGAAGACCCATCCATGACCCAACTTCAGTGTTTTGGAGGGAAGAAGGTCCTCATTCAAGATTTTACAATACATGGCCCCGTCCATTGGCCCCTCAATGTGGCAAAGTCAGCCTGTACCTTTAGCAGAGAAACAGGCCTAAAGCATCATGTTTCCACCTCCATGCTTGACTACAGGGATGGTGTTTTTAGGGTCATAGTCAACATTTTTCTTCCTCCAAACACGGCGAGTCAAGCTCCATTTTGGTCTCATCTGACCACAGCACTTTCTCTCAATCCTTCTCTGAATCATTTAGATGTTCATTGGCATGACTGTACATGTGCCTTCTTGAGGAGGGGGACTCGCCATGTTTGGAGGAAGATATGTAAAGAAGAGTGGACCAAAATCCCTCCTGAGATGTGTACAAACCTGGTCACCAACTACAAGAAACGTCTTATCTCTGTACTTGCCAAAAATGGTTTCTCCACCTACTACTAAGTCATGTTTTGCTTGGGGATGAAATATTTATTTTACTCACAAGACTGCATCTCAATTAATAACATTTGTTTTATGTGTTTTTTTCTTGATTTTTGGTTGATACTCTGTCTCTATCATTTAAAATACACCTATGATATGTAGTGCACTACTCCCTTGGGAGATGCTGGTACTTCATCACTTTCTGTTAGTGTGGTTCCGTTTTCCTCCCCTGCGCATATAACACATCAGCAGACAGTCCAGAACAGTTGAACATTAAACTTTATTCTTTTCCTTTAAGCGTGGTAGAAAAGAATGTGCAATATTTATAGTCTGTATCTTCAGGAAGTATGAGCTGCCTCTAAATCTTTGGTTCCTGTAAAAGTAGTTCTATCCTTTTCCCTTAATGAACCGACAGGTGCCTCTCTGAATAACACCCCGGAATTCGGATTTTAGAAGTGCCAGGCCTCACCTGCCTATCTTGACTCCTGCAATCCTCCCTGGTTAGTTCAGGAAAAGTCCGGGCGCACCCCGATCTACTGCATCCTCTTAGCAGCCGCTTCCTGCTCCGCATGTTCAGAACCATCCCAGCCGGTGACGTCTGATCCATTGCTCCTGGAGATTTTTTAGGTGACTTTAGTGAATGAACCATCCAGCTCTGAGGTCACTGAACCCTCAGGCCTTCAGGTTCAAGATCTTGTGCTATCCAGCACTGAGAGCATTACACCCCCAGGCCTTCAAGCCTGGACCCCTAAGGGTCACATTCTTGCTGCCTTACTGGATCAACTTCCCATCTCCAACCACACCAGGAAATATGTGACCTTGGTTTTTATAACAGTCCCACCTCTGCCCAAGCAAAACAATGATTGGCTCAGAGCGGTCTCCAAAAACTACCTGTCACTCTGCTCCCTCAGTCCACCCACTTTCCAGAACATTTCAGAGAAAGTGATGGAAGTCTTACAGGGCAGAGTGTAGGTGGCCACACCCTCCTCTATTCTATCAAACCTCCCAACCAAATTAACCAGCCAGCTTACACCAACAGGGTAAAACACTGGCAATTTTACCTAACACTAATCCTAACTAACTAACTAGCACACACCTAAGTAGGTGGGCGCTACAATAAAAAAAAAATGATAGACCCTTCATTTCTTTGTAAGTGGGCAAACTTACAAAATCTGCAAGGGATCAAATAATTATTTTCCCCACTGTAGGTAAAACTTTTTTTGGGGGGAGAATTCCCGTTCACTTCCTGTCCCATAGCCAAAAAATGAGAGGAAATCCCTGCAAATTAAGGGAATGCTTTGAGGACCCCCAGGTCACCAGAACTAGTGTCCTCATTGGAAGATTTCCCATCTAATATTTTTCTGGAGACAACTCAAAATTTGGGATTTTCTTTTACTTTCACTGATAAAAGACACACAGGACAAGTAGAGAGAGTGAATCTCCCTAATGAGCGCACAGACAGCAATACAAACCTATTACATGTTTTAATCCAGCACCACTCTATCCAAAACAAAAAAATAAAAAAAAAGTTTTGCCTTTAGTTACGTTAATTCAAAACTGCAAACAGCTGTTTCAGGCTTTTTGACCATCATTAGTGCAATGTATGGGAACCATAGTTCCTATGGAATAGGGCTTGGGACCCAAAGGATCAGTTAACCATAGTGAGAAAGGACTAATTTACATGGCCTATTTTTTTATTTTTTTCAACTTTCTGCAATGGCTCCAGCACCCCTAGCGGTGTTGTAGTTCCTTTTTATTCCTGCAACTGGCACTGATGCAGGATGGCTTGCTCTAGAGCAGGGGTCTCAAACTGACGGCCCTCCAGCTGTTGCAAAACTACAAGTCCCATGAGGCCTTTGCAAGGCTGACAGTTACAAGCATGATTCCCTCAGGCAGAGGCATGATGGGACTTGTTGTTCCGCAACAGCTGGAGGGCCACCAGTTTGAGACCCCTGCTCTAGAGTCTAGAAGATTAATTTAGTGCTCAGACTATAGGCCCATACACACGGTCAGACTTTTTGACAACAAACATGCAAATTAGCTTCATCGGACAAACTTTTTCAGTTTTCATCGGACAAATGTTGGCTGTGCGAACAAACAAATTTGGTGGCAACAAAAGTCCGATGTCGGCAAGTCCGATCGTGTGTACACAAAACCATCACACTTTGGTACAAAGTACAAACACGTATGCTCAGAACCAATGCAAAAGATCAGACAATAATACAGAAGTTGACCAAAGGGTGGCGCCGTAGAATTGAACGTCCTCTTTTGAAGTGTCATCAGTACGCTGAAACGTCATTACGTTCGTGTTTGTTGCCTAAAAAGTCCTGCCATGTGTATGCTTAACAAGTTCAGGGCCAACGCCCCTTTGTACAGAAATCCACGGGAAAGTTTGTATAAAGTCCAATCGTGTGTATGAGGCTTTAGTGTGATTCCACCAGTTAAATTAGTATATATGAAGGATTTCATTTATCGGGGGCTGTCATCCCACCATGGCCAATCAAGATGGCTGAAGAATCCCGCACCCGGAAGAAGCCAGCGAGATGATGTAGGCATGGGCAAGAGAACTCACAGATTTTTGCCTTTGAGCTTCCTGTACCAATGTGCACCCCTCCATATTCAGCATGTTCAATGAACTGGCACACTTTTGCTAGTACTGCTTCTAGTTATAACCACCAACATTGTGTAATGTAGACATAAACAGGGTGCTGCAGTTTACAACCTGCAGAGGTTTGTAGGACATGAATTTTCCTCTGTGTATTTGTAGATCAAGACTAAAAAGATAATTTCGACTTGTTCTGCAAACCTGTGACTGGTTTTCTGTATCTCCAGATTGGGCGGTTTATCCGGTTCAGCACCAAGGAAGTTCAGTTTAAATATACATATTTTTCTTATTTGCATGCCAGGTTTTTTTGTGCTAGTTTTTACTCTCTATGCCAATAAAAATATACATTTAAGAAAAAAAACCTCATGTTTATTTTAAACGCCAGACAACTCTTTTTCTCTTTTTTTTTTTATACCCCATATAGACCAGAGCATTGTTTACATGTCTACTATGAACCCGTTTTGTTCAGAAATAACTTATTACAATAAAATAACAAAGTAATACATACTGTATATAATTTTTTCAAGACAAAGCTTTTGACAAGTCTTTTGTTGATATTTGCTTGCAAAAAATATTTTATTTTTTATGCAATCCATGAAAAAAAAAAAAAAGCGTTACTATAAATAAAAGTATACCTTTTTATCCTATGACTTTTCCCTTTTAAAATGACACCAAATTTTATGATTTGGTGCAAAGCATCACAATGTTTTTTTCTAATAAAATAAAGGGTTTTTGTTTTTTCAATTGTGTGCAGCACAAAAAAAATTATTAAACAAAATGAAATTTAAAAATAAAAAAATAAAAAATATTGAGTTTAACCACTTGACCTCCGGAATATTTACCCCCCTTCCTGACCAGGCCATTTTTTGCGATACGGCACTGCGTTACTTTAACTGACAATTACGCAGTCATGGAACGATGTACCCAAATAACATTTGTGTCCTTTTTTCCCAAAAGAGCTATCTTTTAGTGGTATTTGATCACATCTGCGGTTTTTATTTTTTGCGCTATAAACAAAAAAAAAGACAGACCATTTTAAAACAAAAACGATGTTTTTCCCGTTATGCTATAAAACATATCCAATAACAAAAATTTGTAAAAATCCAATTTCTTCATAAATTTAGGCCAATAAGTGTGTATAGAAAAGAATCACCCCCTTTAAAATCGCATTTTGTTGTTTTGCAGCCTGAAATGAAAACAGATACAGTTTTTGTTTTATCCAGCTGTATTTAGTGCAACTTATAACATCCAAGTGAAAGATATAACACCAACATGTAAGAAAAAATAAAAAACACAAATACTAAGTTGGAAAAAGGATCATTCCCCCCATGTCACCTTTTGCTTTAATTACAGCCTTTAGTCTGTTGGGATATGTCTCTACTGCACATCTAGATTTTGCAATATTTCCCCACTCTTCTGTGCAGAACTGCTCATGTTCAGTGGAATTTTATGGTGACTGTTTATGGACTGCAGTCTTCAAGTCATTCCACAGATTTTCAATGGGGTTTAAGTCTGGACTCTGACTAGGCCATGCAAGGACATTCACCCTTTTCTCATTCAACCACTGTGTGGTTATTTTTGCTGTGTCCTTTGGGTCATTGCCATGTTGGAAGGTAAACCTTTCTCCCATTGACGACCTTCTGGCAGAGGGCAGCAGATGTTTCTCAAGAATATGATGGTATTTTGCCCCATCCATTTATCCTTCTATCCTGAGTGCTCCAGTCCCTGCTGCAAAGAAACACCCCCATAACAGGATATTACCACCTCCATGCTTTACTGTAGGAATGGTGTTATTTGGACGGTGAGCTGTATTGGATTTCCGCCAGACATATCGTTTGGTGTTGAGGCCAAATATTCAATTTTAGTCTCACCTGACCACCTTAAATGCACCTTGCAGATTCTGAGGCCACAAGAAAAAAGGTGTTATGGTCAGGAAGTTTTTTTGGGTTATACACAACATGTCCCATGTTCTCAACTGGTTAAAATGGGGTTGTTTTTCAGGGGTTGGGCTTGGCCCCTTGGCTCCAGTGAAGGGAACTCTTAAGGCGTCAGCATACCAAGACATTTTGGACAATTTCATGCTCCAAACTTTGTGGGAACATTTTGGGGATGGCCCCTCCCTGTTCTAACATAACTGTGTACCAGTGCACAAAGCAAGGTCCATAAAGACAAGTGAGTTTGGGGTGGAGGAACTTGACTCTCCTGACCTCAACCTGATAGATCACCTTTGGGATGAATTAGAGTGGAGACTGCGAGCCAGGCCTTCTCGTCCACATCAGTGCTTGACCTCACAAATGAGCTTCTGGAAGAATGGTCAAACATTCCCATAGACACACTCCTAAACCTTGTGGACAGCCTTCCCAGAAGAGTTGAAGCTGTTATAGCTGCAAAGGGTGGACCAACTCAATATTGAACCCTACGGACTAAGACTGGGATGCCATTAAAGGGGTTGTAAACCCTCGTGTTTTTTCACCTTAATAGATCCTATGCATTAAAGCGGAGTTCCACCCAAAAGTGGAACTTCCGCTCATCTAATTCCCCCCCACTTCCTGGAATAGACTCCCGCTGGAGTCACGCCCCTTCCCACACTCCCCCCGCTGTCTCCTGGGAAACACACAGGTCCCAGCTTCAGCTGCCGACATCGCTGGACTCCAGGACAGGTAAGTGTCCATTTATTAACCACTTCAGCCCCGGAAGGATTTACCCCCTTCCTGACCAGAGCACTTTTTACAATTTGGCACTGCGTCGCTTTAACTGCTAATTGCGCGGTCATGCAATGCTGTACCCAAACGAAATTTGTGTCCTTTTCTTCCCACAAATAGAGCTTTCTTTTGATGGTATTTGATCACCTCTGCCGTTTTTATTTTTTGCGCTATAAACGGAAAAAGACCGAAAATTTTGAAAAAAAATGATATTTTCTACTTTTTATTATAAAAAAAAATCCAATAAACTCAATTTTAGTCATACATTTAGGCCAAAATGTATTCGGCCACATGTCTTTGGTAAAAAAAATGTCAATAAGCGTATATTTATTGGTTTGCGCAAAAGTTATAGCGTCTACAAACTAGGGTACATTTTCTGGAATTTACACAGCTTTTATTTTATGACTGCCTATGTCATTTCATGAGGTGCTAAAATGGCAGGGCAGTACAAAACCCCCCCAAATGACCCCATTTTGGAAAGTAGACACCCCAAGGAAATTGCTGAGAGGCATGTTGAACCCATTGAATATTTATTTTTTTTGTCCCAAGTGATTGAATAATGACAAAAAAAAAAAAAATTACAAAAAGTTGTCACTAAATGATATATTGCTCACACAGGCCATGCGCATATGTGGAATTGCACCCCAAAATACATTTAGCTGCTTCTCCTGAGTACGGGGATACCACATGTGTGGGACTTTTTGGGAGCCTAGCCGCGTACGGGGCCCCGAAAACCAAGCACCGCCTTCAGGATTTCAAAGGGCATAAATTTTTGATTTCACTCCTCACTACCTATCACAGTTTTGAAGGCCATAAAATGCCAAGATGGCACAAAACCCCCCCAAATGACCCCATTTTGGAAAGTAGACACCCCAAGCTATTTGCTGAGAGGCATGTTGAGTCCATGGAATATTTTATTTTTTGACACAAGTTGCGGGAATGTGACAATTTTTTTTTTTTTTGCACAAAGTTGTCACTAAATGATATATTGCTCACACAGGCCATGGGCATATGTGGAATTGCACCCCAAAATACATTCTGCTGATTCTCCTGAGTACGGGGATACCACATGTGTGGGACTTTTTGGGAGCCTAGCCGCGTACGGGGCCCCGAAAACCCAGCACCGCCTTCAGGATTTCTAAGGGCGTAAAGTTGTGATTTCACTCCTCACTACCTATCACATTTTTGAAGGCCATAAAATGCCCAGATGGCACAAATCCCCCCCCAAATGACCCCATTTTGGAAAGTAGACACCCCAAGCTATTTGCTGAGAGGCATGTTCAGTCCATGCAATATTTTATACTTTGACACAAGTTGCGGGAAAGTGACAATTTTTTTTTTTTTTTTTGCACAAAGTTGTCACAAAATGATATATTGCTCAAACATGCCATGGGCATATGTGGAATTACACCCCAAAATACATTCTGCTGCTTCTCCTGAGTACGGGGATACCACATGTGTGGGACTTTTTGGGAGCCTAGCCGCGTACGGAGCCCTGAAAACCAAGCACCGCCTTCAGGATTTCTAAGGGCATAAATTTTTGATTTCACTCCTCACTACCTATCACAGTTTTGAAGGCCATAAAATGCCAAGATGGCACAAAACCCCCCCAAATGACCCCATTTTGGAAAGTAGACACCCCAAGCTATTTGCTGAGAGGCATGGTGAGTATTTTGCAGCTCTCATTTGTTTTTGAAAATGAAGAAAGACAAGAAAAACATATTTTTTTTTTCTTTTTTCAAATTTCAAAAGTTTGTGACAAAAAGTGAGGTCTGCAAAATACTCACTATACCTCTCAGCAAATAGCTTTGGGTGTCTATTTTCCAAAATGGGGTCATTTGGGGGGGTTTGTGCCATCTGGGCATTCCATGGCCTCCGAAACTGTGATAGGCAGTGAAGAGTGAAATCAAAAATTTACGCCCTTAGAAAGCCTGAAGGCGGTGCTTGGTTTTCGGGGTCCCGTACGCCGCTAGGCTCCCAAAAAGTCTCACACATGTGGTATCCCCGTACTCAGGAGAAGCAACAGAATGTATTTTGGGGTGTAATTTCACATATTCCTATGGCATGTTTGAGCAATATATCATTTAGTGACAACTTTGTGCAAAAAAAAAAAAAAAAAATTGTCTTTTTCCCGCAACTTGTGTCACAATATAAAATATTCCATGGACTCGACATGCCTCTCAGCAAATAGCTTGGGGTGTCTACTTTCCAAAATGGGGTCATTTGGGGGGGGTTTGAACTGTCCTGGCATTTTATGCACAACATTTAGAATCTTATGTCACACATCACCCACTCTTCTAACCACTTGAAGACAAAGCCCTTTCTGACACTTTTTGTTTACATGAAAAAATTATTTTTTTTTGCAAGAAAATTACTTTGAACCCCCAAACATTATATATTTTTTTAAAGCAAATGCCCTACAGATTAAAATGGTGGGTGTTTCATTTTTTTTTTTCACACAGTATTTGCGCAGCGATTTTTCAAACGCATTTTTTGGGGAAAAAACACACTTTTTAAAATTTTAATGCACTAAAATACACTATATTGCCCAAATGTTTGATGAAATAAAAAAGATGATCATAGGCCGAGTACATGGATACCAAACATGACATGCTTTAAATTTGCGCACAAACGTGCAGTGGCGACAAACTAAATACATTTTTAAAAGCCTTTAAAAGCCTTTACAGGTTACCACTTTAGATTTACAGAGGAGGTCTACTGCTAAAATTACTGCCCTCGATCTGACCTTCGCGGTGATACCTCACATGCATGGGGTAATTGCTGTTTACATTTGACGCCAGACCGACGCTTGCGTTCGCCTTTGCGCGAGAGCAGGGGGGGACAGGGGTGCTTTTTTTTTTTTTTTTTTTTTCTTTTTTAATTTTTTAATTTTTTTTCTTATTTTTAAACTGTTCCTTTCATTTTTATTTTTTTTTTTATCATTTTTATTGTTATCTCAGGGAATGTAAATATCCCCTATGATAGCAATAGGTAGTGACAGGTACTCTTTTTTGAAAAAATTGGGGTCTATTAGACCCTAGATCTCTCCTCTGCCCTCAAAGCATCTGACCACACCAAGATCGGTGTGATAAAATGCTTTCCCAATTTCCCAATGGCGCTGTTTACATCCGGCGAAATCTAAGTCATGAAATGCTCGCAGCTTCCGGTTTCTTAGGCCATAGAGATGATTGGAGCCATTCTGGTCTCTGATCAGCTCTATGGTCAGCTGGCCGAATCACCGGCTGCATTCTCAGGTTCCCTGTTGGGCCAGGAGAGCCAGAGAAAACCATGGAAGACGGTGGGGGGGATCCCTCCCACTGCTTGTAAAAGCAGTCTAGAGGCTAATTAGCCGCTAGGATTGCTTTTACATGAAAGCCGACCGCTGGCTGAAAAGAATGATACCAAGATGATACCTAAACCTGCAGGCATCATTCTGGTATAACCACTCAAAGTCCAGCAACATACCAGTACGTTGCTGGTCCTTGTATTGTAAACTTTTTTTTCATGCAGCCTGTGGGCTGAACGAAAAAAAGATATTGATCGGTGGGTATGCCCACCATTAGAATACCTCCCTTCATCCGCCCACTTCTAATGATGGGCATACATGCACCATTTATATATGCCGAAGCATGGGGGCATCCTCCCGCAAAAGGCAGGAGCAAATCGCTCCTCCACCCACTGCTGCCCCCACGCTTCGGCATATATGCTGAAGTATGTAACTGTGGTGGTGAAATCACCTCCAACAGCGATGGAGTCACGGCTTTATATATCGTGGGAGCAAACGCTGTTGCTGTCAAGATAAATAAATCCGCGCTGCAACTGAATGGCGTACCTGCTAAGCAAATGATGGTTAACAAAAAAACAAAGTAACATTACAGTATAACAGTAATACTTACCATACCTGCAAAGCAAATACAAAAAAAAACATAGTAAAAAATAAAACATTTAACGCAACCTGTGCCTACCTAAAATATATATATGCCGAAGCATGGGGGCATCCTCCCGCAAAAGGCAGGAGCAAATTGCTCCTCCACCCACTGCTGCCCCCACGCTTCGGCATATATGCTGAAGTATGTAACTGTGGTGGTGAAATCACCTCCGACAGCGCTGGAGTCACGGCTTTATATATCGTGGGAGCAAACGCTGTTGCTGTCAAGATAAATAAATCCGCGCTGCAACTGAATGGCGTACCTGCTAAGCAAATGATGGTTAACAAAAAAACAAAGTAACATTACAGTATAAAAGTAATACTTACCATACCTGCAAAGCAAATACAAAAAAAAACATAGTAAAAAATAAAACATTTAACGCAACCTGTGCCTACCTAAAATATATATTTGCCGAAGCATGGGGGCATCCTCCCGCAAAAGGCAGGAGCAAATTGCTCCTCCACCCACTGCTACCCCCACACTTCGGCATATATGCTGAAGTATGTAACTGTGGTGGTGAAATCACCTCCGACAGCGCTGGAGTCACGGCTTTATATATCGTGGGAGCAAACGCTGTTGCTGTCAAGATAAATAAATCCGCTCTGCAGCTGAATGGCGTACCTGAAAACAAAAAAGTGGTTAACAATAAAAAAACAAAGTATAAAAAAATTGCATACCTATAAAGCAAACATGATAAAAACATAACAATAAAACATTGCAGTATAGAATGCAGAACAATAGAGAGAGAATAGAGAGAGAGAACAATAAAACGACAACTATTTTTGTTTTTTTTTATTTTATATTTTTTTTGTATTTTTATTTTTTTATTTTTTTTTTTATTTTTTTTTTTTTTTTAAACACTTTTTTTAGTAACTTTAACTTTTAACTGTAACTGTACCAGGTTTGGGTCTCTCAAAATGCGATGGCATCTTGGGAGACCCTGTGTTAGTGTGCCTAGTCTGTGCCGTGCTGAACCCTACGCTAATACTCCACTAGTGTATGATAGCGTTCAAAACATTCACCAATGCATAGACCAGGATTGTCAGGACAGGAGGAACAATAATACCGGGTGTCACGCCTAAATCCGCGCTTGCTGCAGACACGACATCTTTTTTGGGGGGCTCGTTGGGTAGGGGTACTCGGGAGGACATAAGGAAAATGCCTCCCATGCACCGTCTGGATACAGAAGGGCTCTGACGATCTCTTCCTGGAATTTAAGGAAGGATCCAGTCCGTCCTGAAGCTCTGTATAGCACATGAGCATTCAGCAAAGCCAATTGAAATAAATAAACAGACACTTTTTTGTACCAGCGTCTGGCCTTACGGGCAATTAGGTACGGCGCCAACAACTGGTCGTTGAGGTCCACCCCTCCCATATTAAGGTTGTATTCGTGGACACAGAGGGGTTTCTCCACAACACCAGTCGCCGTAGTAATTTGGGTCGTCGTGTCTGCATGAAGGGAGGTAAGAACGAAAACATTCTTATTGTCCCTCCACTTCATAGCGAGCAAATTATTATACTGCAAGCAGGCTCTCTCCCCCAGCCTAAGACGGGACTCTACAAGCCGCTGGGGAAAGCCCCGGCGATTAGGTCGCACGGTGCCACATGCTCCAATCTGATGATCAAACAAGTGACTAAAAAGTGGCACGCTCGTATAATAATTGTCCACGTACAAGTGGTACCCCTTTCCGAATAAGGGTGACACCAAGTCCCACACTATCTTGCCAGCGCTTCCTATGTAGTCAGGGCAGTTTATCGGCTCTACGTGACTATCTTTGCCCTCGTAAACCATAAATCTACATGTATAGCCTGTGGCCCTGTCACAGAGCTTATACATCTTGACCCCGTATCTGGCACGCTTACTGGGAAGGTACTGTTTGAAGGACAAGCGGCCAGAAAACTTAATCAGGGACTCATCAACGCAGACAACTTGATGGGGGGTAAACAAGTCTGCAAAACGTTGGTTGAAGTGGTTTACGAGGGGCCGAATTTTGTAGAGCCGATCGTATGCAGGGTCTCCACGAGGACGACAGAGTTCATTGTCGTTGAAGTGCATGAACCGCAAAATCTGCTCGTATCGTGCCCTGGCCATGGAGGCAGAGAACACGGGCATATGGTGAATTGGGTCAGTGGACCAATATGACCGCAACTCACTCTTTTTGGTTATGCCCATGAGGAGGGAAAGGCCCAGAAAGATCTTAAATTCGGAGACCGTAATTGGTCTCCAATCTCTGACAAGGGAGGACTGGGGAATAGTGGCGATGTGTTGACCAGCGTACAAATTGCTTTGGTCCACAATAGATCTATAGAGATCTTCGGTGAAAAACAGCGAATAAAAATCCAGTGGCGTAAAGTCAACTGTTTCCACCTGAATTCCGGGTTGGCCAGTGAAAGGGGGAAGTACGGGTGCTGCAGAAGTGGTGGGTTCCCAATTCGGATTGGCGAATGCAGCAGGAAGGGCACTATGGGCACGACGGGCCTGTGTTCGTCTTCTTGGTGGCAGCGGGACGCTACTTGTGCTTGCCACCTCGCCAGCTTGAACTGCACTTATGGGACTCGCCACGTCACCACGTGATACTGCAGTGCTGGATGTACGACCAGGGTGTACTAGGCCGCTGGTGCTTGCCAGTTCACCAGAAGGAGTAGCGGCACTAGTACTTCTCTGCTCCATACGAGAGCCCTGCGGTTCTTGCACTTCAAGGACAGAAGAAGTTCGGGGTCTGGTACGCCTGACCCTAGCAGGGACCACAACTCCGTCGTCAGAGCTATCTGTCATGGAGCCGCTGTCCTCTACAGGTTCGTATTCTGAGCCCGAACTTGAAAGATGAGTGACTTCCTCTTCACTATCTGTCATGCTCAGAAACGTGTAGGCCTCTTCACTAGTGTACCTTCGATTTGCCATTTTGGCCTCTAAATTTAGGGGTACACTAGTGAGACTCACAGGCAAAAAAGCTCCTGACTGTTAGCGACTGATTCAAAACGCTACCAAAAAACTGTTAGCGATCGCAGGGATCAGGCCTGACTCTGCGAACGCTGCAGTTATGTGTGCTTAGTGTTTTGTAAGTGTCAGTTATCGATCGATACTGCACTTGGGTGGGCTGGGCCGAGGAGCAAAACGCAGGTGCTAGCAGGTATCTGGGCTGATCCCGCTAACACTGCGTTTCAGGGAACCCTAAACTGCTGGGGAGTATAGATCTGATCGGATCAGATATCGATCCGTTCAGATACTATAGCACTAAGGGAGGTGTATGCTGCGTGCGTGGGTTTTAGCGGTACTGGCGCTAACCTGACGCTGCCTGGGGCGACGCAGACCTAAGCTGACCCTAAAAATGTAATTTATATCACCGCCGGGCAATTAGGGGGTTAAACCTTTATAGGGTAATAAACGGCGGGTGCCCTAAAACTATAATAAACTGTAATAAACTACAAAAAACAAACTAGCTAACCAGCGTCACCCGTAACACTTATACGGTGATCGCTGGTGAAAGGGTTAACTAGGGGGCAATCAAGGGGTTAAAACCTTTAGCGGGTAGTATATGGGGGTCCCTGTCGCTATAAAACACTGACAGCGAACCTATATACTTACCTCCCTAACTAACGTCACCTGTGTCACTAATACAGCGATCAGAAAAACGATCGCTTAGCGACACTGGCGACGGGGGGGTAATCAAGGGGTTAACTTTTATTAGGGGGGGGTTAGGGGGGTACCCTGGACCTAAGGGGGGGTACCCTAGACCTAAAGGGGGCTAACCTAACTGCCCTAACACTTCTAACTGACACAAACTGACACCAATGCAAAAAAAAAAAAACTGCTATTGGTGACAGAGTGACAGGGGGTACAGGGGGGTGATCGGGGGGTGATCGGGGGGTGACAGGGGGGTGAAAAGTGTGCCTGCGTGTTCTACTGTAAGTGTAGTGTTGGTGCACTTACTTGGATGTCTTCTCTCCTCGGCGTCGGATCAAAAAGACCGACTCGAGGAGAGATGACATCACTTCCTTTCCCTCTGTTTACATTACAGAGGGAAAGGAAGCATTTTCATTCGCCGGGAGCGATCGGGAGGGGGTGGCCAACAATGGATAGCCTCCCCCTCACCTCTCATCGCCCGCGAACGAGAGCCGACCGCCTATGGCACCGGGGGGGGTCCGATCGGACCCCCCACCCGCGGGAGGCAGATCACGTACAGGTACGTGATTCTGCCTGCCCGTGCCATTCTGCCGCCGTATATATGCGTTAGGCGGTCGGCAAGTGGTTAAAAGTCAGCAGCTGCAGTATTTGTAGCTGCTGGCTTTCAATATTTTTTTTTTCAGGTGATCTCCCTCTTTAAGGTGAAAAAAACACCTGGCAGTTACTGACCAACACCCCCCCCCCCCCCGTTTTACTTACCTGAGCCTCGTATTTCTGTCGCCAGAAACTTACTCTCCCTCTCTCCATGGGGTCCCAGCCCTTGATTGGATAGATTGATAGCAGCGAAGCCATCGGTTCCCGCTGCTGTCAATCAAATCCAATGACGCGAGCGCCGGGGGGGCGGGGCCGAGTCCGGCATTTGTGTCTGTGGACGCAAATGCTGGACTCAGGAGTGCGCCT
This sequence comes from Aquarana catesbeiana, assembly GCF_042186555.1. Classification (NCBI taxonomy): domain Eukaryota; kingdom Metazoa; phylum Chordata; class Amphibia; order Anura; family Ranidae; genus Aquarana; species Aquarana catesbeiana. The sequence continues at coordinate 56,567,461 of NC_133330.1, read as the reverse complement.
CCAAGGTAACCCCCCAGGAGAGCACTTCTCCTAGGGGGTTATCTGATGTGGGGAGGAGCCATGAGAGCCGCTGGGGGACCCCAGAAGACGAGGTTCGGGGCCACTCTGTGCAAAACGAGCTGCACAGTGGAGGTAAGTATTACATGTTTGTTATGTAAAAAAAAAAAAAACCCTTACAATCACTTTAAAGTTCATGTGCGTGTAAAAACAGGCATCCCAATACTTTTGGTAATATAGTGTATGCAATATATTTGGTTCATATAATTTTTTTCACTGGTCCACATCAGAAGCTCGACTCGTTTCGAAAACATCCTTTCTTCTTCAGGAACACATGTGATCACATATGATCATCGTAGAAAGTCAGTTCATTAAAAACCATAACATGAGACAAATGTCTCCTGCAGCAATATCCTCCCCTGTTTACCATTATATAGCGATCTTGTTGCTGGCAGGTTCTTCAGATCAACAGGAACACTAATGTGACTTGATCCTAAAGGGCTGTTGCCCATAGCATCATTTTCAGCTCTGTACTCCATAGATGACAGCGAGTACAGTACTTGGTCTGCTCTGGTAGAATATATTTCATACAGAAGCTGCTAAATATTTTTTCCTCCATAGAACAGGTTGTCATTTTTGTAGAGTTATAATAGCATTACATGGCCTTGTTTACATATAACGCAGTGCTTAGCCGAATCCTCATTCAAATTTCCAGCATCTGTTCCCTCTGTGGTGAATGGGGGAGAAGCGGTACAGCAATTAAATTAGCGCACTGTGATCCGTTTCTCCTATGCTGATTATTATTATTTTTCTTTTTTTTTTACTCTCAGGCATCTCATATTGGGGTTTGTTATTCTCTCACATGCCTACTCGGTAATTAACCCATTATCCTTATATTCATATTTTTAATTTTTTAGCAGCTGGATTCCTGCCCTTTGGCTGTTTCATTATGTTAATTTAGGAATAGGTAGCAGGCACACTGTAAATTTAGAAGCGGTCGCCATGGTAACAGATGTGTACATCTGTTGACTCATTTAAATAACTTTATCGTTCAGACAGAGCTGTCTTGCTGGCGACATATGTATTGCGGTTACAAGGTTACAATCTATGTAGTGAAATTCATAAATTAGGTTGCAGCCCCGTACAGCCCCCCCCCCCGCTGTCGTCATCAAGTGAGTGTATCAGTGTACAGAATCTCAGATGAAGATTGAGCCCGTCATTGTCCTAGCCAGTCTAAGTCTGGTGAGTTTGTCTGCTGGGAGCCGGGGCATGTGCTGTAGTATCCAGCAATAGAGAATAGTGGCCTGCCTGTCTAACAGAATGTACTATTTTTTTTTGCACATTACAGCACAAGGTACCGGTTCCCAGAAGGTTGTAGAAAAGGTAAGGACCTTGGCAGGCCGGGGCTAAGATAAATACAAAGCCACTGTATGTAAGCTTTAAGACGCCATTCACGTTAACGCAGCAGAAAACTCACCTGCACAATTTTTTCCGACGTGGTTTACTGCAACTCATAGTGACATACTACCTTGCAATTGGTGCAGTGCAGGTGTGTTGGAAGTGCTTTGCTTAAAGCTGGTCTTAGATGGATCCAAATTCGACTGATTCAGCAGGGACTACTCGAATATTCAATGCATATGTGGCCGCTCTAATGGTCAAACTCTTGTCGAATAGGAATGTTAGCAAATCTTTTCAATCAGCGATTGCAGCTGATGGAGAAAATGGACGTCCTCCCAGAACAGCGCCCCCTGGGGCGCACATTGGGTGTGCTCTGTGTCCGCTGTGTCCTTTGGAAACAGCTGATCACAGAATGCGGTAAAGGGCCAATCACAGTGGCCCTTTACCATGTGATCAGCTGTGTTAAATCACAGTTGATCACATGTAAATAGACTTGCCAGTTATTGGCAGTTCTTTCCTCACGCGCTGTGTCTGTGTGAGGAAAGAAGAGGCGATAACTGCCAAGGCTGTCTGTACATTTTTTACACTGATAATCAGGGCACGGATCATCTGTGCCAGGATGATTAGTGCTGCCCTATCAGGGCCAATCAGTGCAGCTTTTCCAGGCAGCCTCATCAGTGCCTGTCATTGCAGCCCCATCAGTGTAGTCTCATCAGCGCCCATCAGTGCAGCCTCATCAGCGCACATCAGTGCAGCCTCATCAGCACACATCAGTGAAAAACAAAAATGATTTATTTGCAAAATCTTATAGCAGAAACTAAGAGAGACTTTTATTTTTTTTCAAACTTGTTAGTCTTCTTTTAGTTTGTTTAGCAAAAAAATAAAACACCCAGTGGCGATTAAATACCACCATAAGAAAGCTCTGTCTCAAAAAAATTATAAAAATTTCATAGGAGTACAGTGTTGCATGACTGCGCAATTGTCATTCAAAGTGCAACAGCACTGAAAGCTGGCCTGGGCAAGAAGGGGGTGAAAGTGCCCGGTATTGAAGTGGTTAAATAGGCAGCTTTCATTAAAATAAAATACCTGGTGATCCTGCCATGAAGATTCTTGTAAAGACACTTCCTGTTGTGTGATGACAGTTTCCTATCTGTTCTCCTGTGCTGTTTCCCATGCTATCATATAAAAATTATAAATACCTTTTTTTTTTTTTTTTTTCCTTTTTTCCATAAGTGATCACATAACCTTTGTTTTCTGCTGCATAAAAGGTGGGCTGTGGGGCGCGGGGCAACTCTTGTCCGCAGGAGGCAGAGGGCAGAGAAATAGCAATACAATGATCTTCCCCGTGAAGAGCTATGGAGGGGTGGGGGGCGGCATGTCAGCCATTGCTCTCCAGATAACTGATCACACAGAGATGGGTGTGCTCTCATGCCTAGTGTGGTCAGTTTGAAATAGGGAAGCAGGGGACTGGCAGGAACACCAGGTTTTTCGTGAAAAAGGAAACAATACAAAGAGAACAGGATACTCTATCTTTAAGTACATGGTACAACACCTGCGTATCAGGAATATGAAATGTTAGGGGGTAAACAAACACTTTAAGCCTGCTTCAGTGATCAGTTTAGAGAAGAAAGTTGCTGAGATAAATGGGGTGGCAGCGGATGTGTTAACATTACTTGTGTACGCTCCTCACACCGACGGCATTGTCTGCCTGTACTGCTGGGAATCATGGGTGTGGATCAGACAAATTAATTCATGGAGAAGCCTGTGCACGTACTGCGAGATTTATTGAGTGAAACTGACTCAAATGACTGTCAGCTAATGTAGCTGTGCAAAGAGCATTTATGGCCAGAATTATGATGCAAGGAAATGAATTAGATTTTTTTTTCCCCCAGAGGTGATTGTAAACAAAGGGATCAAGATCCCATTTATGATGTAGACTGTTGTGCTGGTTTTTTATTGCAGGATTATCTTCAATCCCCATTTTTAATGCAGAAGGCCATGCTTGGCTATAAACAATAGTTTGATTCAATATTAAACTTCTGCTTTTATAAGGATCTTGTTCTTTTAAATAAACCCAAATTAGATAAGATCACATTGAGAAGGTAGGGCCATGTGACCATAGCGATTCAGTTGCTGGTAACACCTCAACAGCATCGTGGAAATGCGGCTTCTTCTTTACCTAATTCATGTCATTTACCCATGAGTTACGATAAAGTGACACGTTTGTGGATTGGGCAGTTAGCGCGAAATGCCATTGGAGAAGGTGTGTTAAGTCTTTGGTTCTGTTCTCAGATATACCTGTGCGTTTCTGCAGGCATTGGCGCAGGTGCATCACCATGTATTGTATTTGTGCATTGCTATTTATTATGAATGCCACCCAACACACACACATGCATTGGGGTTTATTTACTAAAGGCAAATCCACGTTGCACTACAATTGCACTGCAAGTGCACTTGGAAGTGCAGTCATGTAGATCTGAGGGGGGACATGCAAGGAAAATAAAAAAACAGCATTTTTTCTTGTACATGATTGGATGATAAAATCAGCAGAGCTTCCCCTGATTTCAGATCTTCCCCTTAGATCTAAAACGTCTGCACTTCCAAGTGCACTTGCAGTGAAAAGTGGATTTGCCTTTAGTAAATCAACCCCAGTGTAAGCAAACAGACTGGAGCTACAACACACCACAACAAATAGACATACCTCCCAACTTTCTGAAATGGGAATGAGGGACACCTATTAGCAAAGGTATGCAGGTATAAGATACACCCCCTGTCACACCCCTTTAAAGGAGAATTGTACAAAAAAAATGATTGGTTAAACACACACGTGCTTTTTTTTTACCACTACTATTCCTTTGTATTGGCTTTTGGAATTTATAAAGGCAGCAGTTCAGAAATTGGATGAAAGGTTTAGCACTGGGAAACACTTTTTGATAGGTAAGTAGTGCATTTTATATACAACTTTATAGATCAGACCAAAATGAGGGACAAATGAGGAGAGAGGGACTTTGTTCCAAATCAGGGACAGTTGGGAGGTATGCGTATAGATGCGAATGCTGTCTATTGTGGTGAACTGTATTGCCCAAGTAGCACAGGTTTCTTGTGCATTAAGGGTTGTTAAAACTCAAAACCAACCATCACTATGATCCCACGTCCTGTGAGCTTAGGGTGGCATGTACTCAGTCCCTGGGGTGCGTCATCAAGCGGATCTAAGCTGGTAAGAAAATGTTGCAGAGAATGGCACTTATGCCAGTTCAAAGTCAATGCATATCAATTCACCAGAAAGTGAGTTGGATGCATAGGTATAAATGGACCCTTAGGAATTATGTTGCTAATGTAATATGGGCTTTACTCTTGTTTGTTTGTAGCTGTCCTTAAATTATTCATCCTTTCACCCATCCTGATCCAGCGTTTTGGTCCCTATCAAAACCAAACTAGGAGTTGAGGAGCGGAGGGTTATCTACGAGACATGAAAATGCATCGACTCAGTTGAAAAATTTACAAAAAGCGCAGCTAAAAATATTTAACTTGGACATCCTGCTACAAACACAATATTCTGAAGCAACAACACCCGTCCAAGATCTGTTAAGACCGAGGGCCTAGACCTTGTGTTATGTCAAGTTGGCACAAGGGTCTCTATGCCAGGGGTTTAAAAAAGGATTCTCTACTTCGAGTCCACATTACCACCACCATCTTGAAGACTCCTGCACCAAGATCCTTGGTGCAAAAATATTCCAACACCATGATCCTGGTCAGCGCTTTTTTTTCTTAGAGAATAGGTGCAGGAACTCCTCTTTTCCAAGTCATCCCTTGTCCACACCCCCCTACCCATCTCCAAGCACCGTTCCTTGGTTCAACTCTCTACCCATCTTCCAGGACTACCCCTTTTTAGAGAATACAGAAGCATGTAACATTTGTGGCACAAAGTAGTTTGTAAGAACAGCAGTAAAATAGATCTCCCCAGCAACAATAGACCACCCACAACAAAATACTTCCCCAGCAACAATAGACTCCCGGAAGCAACAACAGATCCCTATGCGGCCAGCACCAATAGATTCCCCCCCCCAGCAACAATAGAACCACCCAGCAACAATGAACTACCTACAACAAAATACCTTCCTCAACAAAAATAGACCTCCTGCAGCCACAACAGGTCTCCTCACAGCCAGCATCAATACACCCTCCAGCAGTCAGCAACAATAGACCCCTCCCTCAACAGTAGATTCCCTCCCAGCAACATAAGACCCACCCCCAGCAACAATAGATCCCCTACCAGCAACAACAGACCCCCTCCTGCAAAAATAGATTCCCTCCAGCAACAATAGATCCCCCAGCAGCCAGCATCAACAGACCCTGCAGCACACCCCAGCACCGCTTGCCATTATATACATTCAGTGCCAGAGGTGCCGGAATTGTGTTCCCGCTGGAAAAAAAGCACTGATCTTGGTAGTCAGAGCTGCTGTTCCTCCATAAGCAGGCCATCTGATGGAGCCAGTTTTGGCTGGCCTTACTGGTGTTTTTAGGCTGCTCAAATGTTTTTTTTTTTCTTTTTCATATAAATAAGACGTGAGCATATTTAATTGGATATAACTGTGTATGCTTTCAAATCACAACAGGTCTCCAATTCCCCTCCCTAAACAAGAAAGAGGATTTTAATGTCATGCTGCACTTATTAGCAGTCGCCTTTATTTGCAGCACATTGATTTTAGTAAGTTGCAAATGAGGCGATAGCCAAAAAAGAAGCTAAATCTCTAAGTGGCATAAGAATAAATTCACCCATGAAGTTTAGCTCTAAAAGGGAAAACCCCTTTAGGGTATGTACACACATATGCGTTTGTACAAAGAATGTAAAAGCATTCAAACCCATGCGTTTTTCCATCTCATTTGAAATTAGAGTACGCTGTTTGGCTTCCAGCCTGCAATTTTATTTCCCTTGTTGCTTTTGTCAGCACATCACAAGCAAATTTGTATGAGGTTTGGATGCATTTTTGATGTGTTTACACTGTATTTATAGTGATATTTCAACATAGAGTTCCTCTAGATGCAATGAGATGTGCCAATTACTCCCAAATAAGATCACCCTACAAGAAAAGAGGTAAAAAAAAAAAAAAAAAAATGTAATGTATTGGAAAGGATTTTTGTTTAAGTTATAGAAGCACTGAATTAGCTTACATGAAACTTACTCTGAACTCAAAATTACCTACCTATTTGCGCACCCCTCCCCCCTTCCATTGGGGAACCCCTTCAACATCTTCATTCATGCTTTTTTCTGGTATCTTCTGTCCAGTCTGGTGAAAGCACAGGTTATGTCCTTGTCTTCTTTCTCCTTCCTAAATGCTACAAAGAACGACACCAAGTAGCCACACGGTGCAACTCTATGCAGTATCCTCTTGTGAGTCCGGGGTAGAAGGTGGAGCCTTGATGGCCCCTACTTACAGTAAGTAGGTTGAATGACTCTGGACAAAAGCATTTATACAAATCAGAAAAATAAGCAAACGTAGAGTCCTGGTTAGGTACAAAATAATATAGTGTAGGACCATCCGTAGAAACAATCATTAAATTGCCTCGCGTATCCGTCTTGTGCGTTTGGGCAGGGTTCTGAAAGTGGGAATTCAAGGCATAAAAATGTAGTTGGGGAACAGTCCCTGAATGCCAAGCCTCCCGGCTACCAAGTCTTTTAGGTATAGCCCAGGGGTATCTAACTAGGCCGATCAGATTTTATTGAATTTTGCAGGGTAGCCCCTATGTTGGTAAATAATGTGTTCCAGCTGTAGGGTATCCCTCATCTGTTTAATTCATTCACTTATAGTGGGCGGTGTGCCATTGAAGTAAGATAAGCTTGCTGGCCTGAAATAAGGCTTTTAAGAAGGCCTCTTTAGTAAACTCCTGGAGGTCTGAGGGGTCCAGGACACCCACTGTTTAGGATCTATCAATGAGTTGGCTGTAAATACTCTATTCAAAGTATTAACTCCACCTTCCAGTATAAATGTAATGTGGGACATCGGCATAGGAGATGGATAAGGTTCTCATGGCTCCTTCTGACATCTACTACACGTGGGTTCCTGAAGTATACCCATTTTAAAGAGTTTAGAGGGTGTCTCGTTTTGTTTCTTAAAGTAAATAGTTGTATTTTGTGGTGCACATATTAGGGAAAGGATAGGACAAACTGCAAGTTTTTTTATTGATATTCATATCCATATGGGAAAAAAATTTCCCTTCCTGTCAGGGCTGGAAGTGATGGGAAATCTTTCCAATGTGGGCACAGACAAAAACACATTTTTTATAAACTAAGGAAGGGTTAGAACTTCGGACAATGAAAAGTATCCACTCTATCCAAGTGTAAGAAAAAAAGTGAAGTCATACAACACATATATGGCCTACCAGTTGCACAGTGCACTCTTGACCCTAAGGCTATCCTAAGGGCCTGGCCAGATATTTGATCTTTTTTCATATCATGGTATCTTTCCAAGCCAGAGCATATGGCATTGAGATCTTTTTATGGACGTTTAGAAGAGATATGAGTTTACATTGATTTAGTGCTTGTTAGCACTGTCTGAAACTAAGGGGGAAGGTTTATCTTCATTATAATCACATGATTACTCTCTGAATTTTAATGGGAAAAGTACATGGAAGGCACTATACAGACTTCTGGGAATGTTGTGATCCAATCACATGTGCAGAAGGCTGGACATTCTGGAAGGCTCTGAACAGAGTACTGTTGCCATAGTTGAAAGGAAATGTGATTTCCTTTGCTACCCCTATGGGGATTTTATGTAATATCCTCCTGGTTTATGGTGCTTGAGCTTATTACCTTTTCCCAGAATTAAAAGTCTTTGAGGTTTGTCAAAAATCTAGCATAAGGATGGAGTTTAGATGCAATTAAATGGAGTTAACAGTTAAAGGTGTCACTAAAGTTTAATTTTTGTTTACTTTTATGCTGGTGCAAGTACTTACTTTAAGTGATGCCTCTGATACATGTACAGTGGATATAAAAAGTCTACACACCCCTGTTAAAAATGTCAGGTTTCTGTGATGTAAAAAAAAGAGACCAAGATAAATAATTTCAGAACTTTTTCACTTTTAATGTGACCTATAAACTGTAGAATTCAGTTGAACAACAAACTGAAATCTTTTAGGTGGAGGGAAGTAAAAAAAAAATATATGGTTGCATAAGTGTCCCCCCCCCCCCCATACTAATACTGTACTTTGTTGAAGCACCTTTTGATTTTATTACAGCACTCAGTCTTTTTGAGTATGAGTCGATCAGCATGGCACAGGAGATGCGAGGGCATCTCCTGTATTCAGCCCTCTTTAGATCACCCAACTGATTTTCAATCGGATTCAGGTCTGTGCTCTGGATGGGCCATTCCAAAACTTAAATTTTCTTCTGGTGAAGCCATTCCTTTGTTGATTTGGATATATGCTTTGGGTCGCTGTCATGCTAAAAGATGACGTTCCTCTTCATGTTCAGCTTTCTAGCAGAAGCCTGATGGTTTGTGGCAATATTGACTGGTATTTGGAACTATTCATAATTCCCTCTACCTTGACTAAGGCCCCTGTTCCAGCTTTAGAAAAACAGCCCCAAAGCATGATGCTGCTACCACCCTGGTTCACTGTGGGTATGATGTTCTTTTGGTGATGTGCAGTGTTGTTTTTGTGCCAAACATATCTTTTGGAATTATGGCCAGGCCAAAAAGTTCAACCTTGGTTACCAGACCATAACACATTTTCCCACATGCTTTTGGGAGACTTCAGATGTGTTTTTGTGAAATTTAGCTGGGTTTGGATGTTTTTCTTCCTAAGAAAAGGCTTCCGTATTGCCACTCTACCCCACAGCCCAGACATATGAAGAATACGAGAGATTGTTGTCACATGTATCACACAGCCAGTACTTGCCAGATATTCCTGCAGCTCCTTTAATGTTGCTGTATGCCTCTTGGCAGTCTCCCTTACCAGTTTTCTTCTTGTATTTAATTTTGGAGGGACGTCCATTTCTTGGTAATGTCACTGTTGTGCCATATTTTCTCGACTTGATGATGACTGCCTTCACTGTGTTCCATGGTATATCTAATGCCTTGGAAATTCTTTTGTACCCTTCTCCTGACTGATACCTTTTAACAACGAGATCACTCTGATGCTTTGGAAGCCCTTTGCGGACCTCGGCTTTATCTGTAGGATGCGACTAAGAAAATGCCCAGAAAGACCTACTAGAACAGCTGAACTTTATTTGGGGTTAACCAGAGGTACTTTAAATGATGGCACGTGTGTACTGACTCCTATTTAACATGAGTTTGAATGTAATTGCTTAAAGGGGTTTTAAACCCTTGTGTTTTTTCACCTTAATGCATTAAGGTGAAAAATTGTCTGACACTGACCAGCCCCCCGTTTTAATCACCTGAGCCTGTTTGTTCCCATGTTTGGAGACGCGCTCTACCTCTCTGCCCGTTGTCTTGGCTCTTGATTGGATAGATTGATAGCAGCGCAGCCATTGGCTCCCGCTGCTGTCAATCAAATCCAATGATCCGGGTGGTGGGGCCGAGTCCGGCATTCTGTGTCTATAACCCCCGTGCACACTTATGCAACCACATTATTTTAGTTTTTTATTTTTACCCCCCCCCCCCCCCAAAAAAAAAAAAAAGATTTCAGTTTGTTTTTCAATTGAGTTGTACAGTTTATAGCTCACATTAAAGGTGGAAAAAGTTCTGAAATTATGTATCTTTGTCTCATTTTTTTTACATCACTGAAACCTGACATTTTAAGAGGGGTGTGTAGACATTTTATATCCACTGTAAGTGTACATCTTCCTTCCACCGGATTTAGGTTGCCCCTTAGCGCTGGTATCACTGCCCATACTTTGGTGTCTTTTTTTTACAGTGTCCCACAGATACACCCTTGCGTGCACGCTCCCAGTATGCATACATTGTCTAACATTGCCTAGACCAGCAAGTTGCTCCAACCCCCTCCTGTACATGCTCCTCCTGTCTTCACTGCTTGCCCTCCCCTACTCTGAAATTTGGGGAAGCGGTGCTTTGCAGATGGGAAATGAATGGAATAGGGTGGGGAGTTATGTAAGTTTTAGGCACATGTTGGGGCATTACAGTTTTCTAGAGCAAGTTATACTTCTAGCAATCCCTCAGCAGTTATTCCCCTCTGTGTCTCTAATATTTTCCCAATATAGTTTGACGACAAACTATCATTTTCTGGAAGTTTCCTTCTGACCCTGTAGGGGAAACAATAATGAAAGCGGGACCTGGCAGCTGTGAAATGCTCAACTCTTATAAATCACATGCTTGTGTCACCGCTGGCATGTAGCCTGTGAGTCTTCTAATTATTGATGGGTTTTATAGACCCATTATTTGTAATCACTTTTAGATAGCAGCTGCAAGACAAGAATAGCATAGACCATGGTGAACAGTACACAATGTTTGCAGGATGGCAAATATCAGAAAGGCAATGTATTGGACGATGATGAGCCTATATATTCTCGTACGACAAAGGCTTTTTTTGTTGGTTGTTGTTTCTGATCATGCACGGTCTTTCTTTTCTGATTTTTCTTGTACAAAAACGGTACACGTTAAATGAAAATCATTCCTTCTGTTCCCGTATGAGAAAAATTTTGGAGTTTCTCCCTTCGGGAATTTTTGTACGAAAATTTGTAATCGGCTGTAGAAAGTTGTGTACACACTGTACGAAAATGGTACGAAAATTCTTTGGATGAAAATGTTCGCCCACTTTTCTTATAGTGTGTATGAGCCTTTAGGGTGGTCATACTTAAGTTCAGCAGGGACTAGAGATACGTATACAGTTTCTAGAAATGTTGAAACCATTTTTCCCTGTTTTTTCCAGAAAAAATCTAAATTTTCGCAAAAAAAAAAAAATTCAACGTGGAGTAGTTTTACAAATTAAATTGGTTTTCAACACTTCCTTGAAGATGCTGCTGGTGAAGAAACACTGTGTGATGATCCAGAAGCAGCAGAAAGTGTTTCGGGAATGAGAACTTGGGAGGGAAAAGCATTCATTCCATAAAGTATTTTTAATGTCTTTAGGGCACCTCTGGCATGCAAGGATGTGCTTTGGAAATGTGAAACATTTGAAAATTGCAGATTTGCTCTCTGCAGACTTTGCACTTTTGGAGATGTTTCCAAAAGCTAGATTTTGGTCTCACCATTTTAGTGAGAGGAGGAAAAGAAAAAACAATTTACTGAGCAGGCTGTAGGAAAACATTATGCTGTGATGGTGGAGAACATTATTAGGAACCAATTAACCACTTCAGGCTCGGAAGGATTTGCCCCTTTAATGACCAGGCCGTTTTTTTGCGATACGGCACTACGTTGCTTTAACTGACCATTGCACAGTCGTGCGACACTGTACCCAAACAAAATTGATGTCCTTTTTTTCCCCCAAAAATAGAGCTTTCATTTGGTGGTATTTGATCACCTCTGCGGATTTTATTTTTTGCGCAATTTTTGTTTACTTTTTGCTATAATACAAAAAAAATATTAAAAAATGTATTCATCAGTTTAGGCTGATATTAGATTGTAAGCTCTTCTAAGCAGGGCCCTCTTAATCCTCTTGTATCTTATTGTATTATAACTGTATTGTCTCCCTTTTATATTGTAAAGCGCTGCGCAAACTGTTGGCGCTATATAAATCCTGTATAATAATATATAATATTCTACAAATTTTTGGTAAAAAAAAATCGCAATAGGCGTATATTTTCTTGGTTTGTGCAAAAGTTATCACGTCTACAAACTATGGGATAGATTTAGGGACTTTTATTTATTTTTTATTGTTTTTACTGGTAATGGCGAACTGTAATTTTTAGCAGGACTGCGACATTGCGGCAGACAAATCGGACCCCAAATGACACTTTTTGGGGACCAGTGACATTATTACATTGATCAATGCTATAAAAGTGCACTGATCAATGTAAAAATGACACTGGCAGGGAAGGGGTTAACACTAGGGGGCGATCAAGAGGTTAACTGTGTTCCCTCAGCGTGTTCTAACTGTAGTGGGGGATGGGCTGGCAGGGACATGACAGAGATCACTGTTCCCGATCACTAGGAACAGCAGATCTCTAACATATTCACTGTTAGAATGGGGAATTACCTTGTTTACAAAGGCAGTTCCCTGTTCTGCCTCAGTAACAGGTGATCGCGGGTCGCCAGTGGACATAGAGTCCGCCCAACCCATGAGCACTCTCCCACAGCATGCAGCGGGAGCAAGAGCGCAGCGCGTGCCCGCCTGCACGAGCCGCTGTACAGGTACGGCGATTCGCGCAGGAGAGCCGACCTGCCGCAGTATATTTGCGTGAGCAGGTTGGCAAGTGGTTAAAGATAAACAAGCTAGTCAGACAAATGTACCATCTTACCTTTCAATTAAAGCCTGAGAGGACAGAAACTATCATCTACTGTAGTCCAACAATTGCCCAACTGTAAGAGGTACAGAATGGAGCTCACAAGCACACTAAACTGGAGCCTTTTCCCCGCAGTGCTCCCTAGTGGAAGAAATGCATATTTCTCTGGTTTGAGAACTGCATTGAGGAATACAGTGGTACTTGAATTGTATTCCAGGATTTGCTTGTCTTTAGCTGAGAGAACTTGCAATCATTTAAGACTTTACATAAAGTCTCAGAAATCTTTCATTAAGGTCTTCATGTTATATAGTTTGAATACCATGTCACTCATAATAATATTTATCATTGTAAAAGAACATATTCCCAACTACTTTTTTTATTATAAATCCCCCCCCACAAAAAAATGGAAAAAACGGCTTTGGAAAAAAAACGTTTAAAAAAAACAGAATTTTTTCCAAATTTTTTCCAGGCCTTCCCATCTTTAGCAGACTGACCGAATCTGATTCATGTATGAGCAAGGTGTTTGTACAAAAGTTAATCTACCGGTCGACTTCTGTACAATCGCCCTGTTGGATTTTTCCCAGAAAATCAGCAGCGCCGGGTGTAGCTGGCAGCGCTGATAAGTTTATTCTGAATACAAAGGCACAGTGGGAGGATTTCCCCATCCACCTTGAACATGTGGATGGGGAAATCGAGTCATTTTATTTTTGTTCTACCTACTCGTTGAACTAAAGAAAGGAATAATCTGTTGGCTGCTTTACTCATCTTTCTAGATCTATGTGTGAAAAGAATTATTACTCTAGGACAGGACAGCAGAACACCCCCATACACTGATGTTTTGTAGTCTAGAGATTGTTATAATGAGAAATTTTCATTTTAATCTTGTGTTCAGTAGTTCTTAGAGAGCACATAAATATGAGGTTTGTTCTGGATTGGCAACCCCAGTCAGTTGATTCCTCATCAAAGGCTCCCCACTTCATCGACCTTGAATAAATGATTAAATAAGTCACAGGATAGCTTCAATAGGCTCAGTTATTTTGGGTGTTGGACACAATAATTATAGGTTTAAAATGCAGCAAACACCAAAAAACCTATATTCAGCAAGCATCATTGTCTAATATCTGCAAGACATCAGTTTCACTCAATTACGCCCAGCAGAAGGCATTTCCATAATTTGTTTTGAGGTTTACAATCTGGGGTCAGCTTTTCCATTTTAACTTCATGAATGCCATTTTGTCTCAAATAATCCTTTTTATGCGAGTCACAATCAAGCAATATAAAATAACAACTCCAAGCCAATTTATAAAAACATTTGCTTTAATTTTGCATATTTTACAAGTCATGCAGTTTACACTCATTATGTATTGCAGCCATAGCGATATACAGGTCACAAGAGTTTGTGCTTTACTGTACAGATCTTTTGGCAGAAACAAAGACACTTCCAATTTGTTGCAATCTGGAACAGTGTAATATACTGGTGCCCTGCAGTTAAAGGAAACCTTTACTGCCTTTAGCAGTCAACCTAAACTTTACTGCAGCCCCGGTGAAAATCCAAGTACTACAATACTACAATGATGCAGTGTTTGGTGATGAAATGCTTGTCACATGGCGGGGCGGGGGGGGGGGGGGGGTAAAGGGTAAGGCATACCTAGTATGAGTGAAGGTGCCATTTATACGGGGCAAAGGGGAGGGCATACCTAGTATGAGTGAAGGTACCAATTATATGGGGGCAAAGGGGAGGGCATACCTAGTATGAGTGAAGGTACCACTCACATAGGGGGCAAAGCGGAGAGCATAGGTAGTATGAGTGAAAGTACAACTTATATGGGGGCAAAGGGAAGAGGGCATACTTAGTAGGAGTGTAAATACCACTTATATGGAGGCAAAGGTGTGGGCATACCTAGTATGAGTGAAATACCACTTATATGGGGGCAAAGGGGAGGGCATACCTAGTATGAGTGAAGGTACCACTTATATGGGGGCAAAGGGGAGGGCATACATAGTATGAGTGAAGGTACCACTTATATGGGGGCAAAGGGGAGGGCATACCTAGTATGAGTGAAGGTACCACTCACATAGGGGGCAAAGCGGAGAGCATACCTAGTATGAGTGAAAGTAACACTTATATGGGGCAAAGGGGAGGGCATACCAAGTAGGAGTGAAAATACCACTTATATGGGGCAAAGGGGTGGGCATACCTAGTATGAGTGAAAGTACCACTTATAGAGCTGTCACTCCCCAGGGAGCGCTGGCCAAGGAAGGAGCTAATGGAGTACGATCTTAATAGGTTGGCCTAGAAACACAGTTGTCAAAGTTCCACACCCTGGAGACCCAAAAAGGGGTATGATTCACAATTGCCAGCACCTTCCCAAACCTGAACTTTTTTTTTTTTTTTTTGTATGATGCCATTTCTCTACGAATACTCAATCACTTAAAACCCAACAGAAAGTTTTATATTTTTTATGCATTACTCTTCTTTTTGTAAGGTTTTCTGGTGTTTAATGAGGCTGCAGATAAATTGCTAATGAGGGAAAGTAGGGTTTGCCCTGTTAAAGAGTTGTGTAATAATAGTGTCGAGCAATGTTGTACAAAGGTTTACAAGCAAGGAGAGCCAGCCTCTATTAATAAAATAGATCTTTAATCCACATAAAAGCAGGGTTTTATGGAAGCCTTGCAAAGCTTTGTGCCTATCGCTGTCTGCCGGGGGATGGAGGTCTGGTGGATGATTCTTCTAATGAGCGGATACTATAATTGTTATGGTCAAAGGGCTTACACGTGCTGATGTAATAAAGCCTGGATCCCAAAGGCCAAATAGTGGCTTATTTTAATTAGCACTTTTACCCTGTTCCTCTCTTTCTTTTTTGAAGGCTGCCATTTATAAAAATGGAAATGCTATTTTTTTTCATGGGGATGTCTATCTACAGTTTGGTTTCTCACAATTTTGATAATTATCTCTTGAAGAATCTATTTTCTATTATCATTCATATTGCCATCCCTTATGCTTGACATTATGGGGTAAGGGCTTGGTTAGAAAAACCTAATTTAAGAGAGGCTACCATTATTGCTCATCTTGTGACAATTCCATTTGCCTGGACAAAACTATACCCTTGCAGTATATTGTAACAAAAATGTAAATTAAGCCTTAAACCACTGCTAAAAGGTCCAAATACGGCTTTATTCTAGTGGTGGTCAGGGGACAATCGAAAGAGTGGCCAACGTGTTTCGGAGGTTCAGAAACTGCCCCCTTCATCAGTGCTGGAGATTGAAAAACAATATAAATGGGATAGAAGTGAACGGGAACTTTAATGGTTTCTTCCAGTGTGACGAGGCAACGGTGCACAGCAACGTTAATACAGTAAGGATCCAAATAGCAAAAAATGTCCAGTACACCAGCAGCTAGAGACCTTAAATCTGTGCTGAGGTCTTAGTTTAAATGATACCATAGCTTGAACAGAAGGGAAACAAAAAAGCTACTGTTTCAGAAAGGCTATGGTCCCTTTCTCAAGGTGACGAAGCCTTGAGAAAGGGACCCCATATCATCTCCAAAACATTGATGGTTTTTATGTTCTGTCTTGTCATTTCAACTAAAACTTCAGAAAAGATTTGAGGTCTTTACCCCCAAGTGTGCTGGACATTTTTGCTGTTACAATTCTAGTTGCCTGATATTCTGTGGCTTTAAGCTATCCTGTCAGCTTCTTAACAGGTTTCCTGCAAGAGAACTGTCCCTTCATCTTTTGTCAGATGCCCCGTGGCGTCTGCTGCAGGCTCCGTCTCCAGTAATATTACTGTTTTGTCACTCTGCCACATGGGCATCTACAAGTGCCAGTTTCAGCACCCATTACTCTGCCATTGACCACTTTTGTCACCATCAAGTAATCTATCTTGAGAATTGCCAGGCAGCCATTGCAGAGTGCATGCATTTAGACAGGGCTTGGCTACACAGAAGCACAGGGAGATCAGCGCAGAAATGTAGAAACATATGAAAAAGGTTAAAACAAATATTTGATTCAAAATTAAAATTTAAATTGTTTTGATATGTAGTGCTTTATTAAAAAGGTATACATATACATTAAAGTGTTACTAAACCCAGGGAGCCTGCATTCACTATATCTGGTCTCCCACAGTACACGGAACATGGAAATAGTTTTAGTAAATATAAACTGCTAAATACCTTTTCTCAGTTTTGTGACTTCTATTAGTGTCTAGTTAAGCTTGTAGAAGGAGTTTTCATTCTCCCATGATTTTCCTATGAGGCTGCCGGACACCTGACCTTCTGTCTGGACAGTGCTGATTGGCCCTGTGCTGATCAGATGCCCTCTCCCAAAAAAAAAAAAAAATAAAAACTCTCTAGCAATACACGCCAACTGAGCATGTGCAGCTTGTCCCTTAGCCTCTGTACTATCCATAGATGGTTTGGGGACTCTGGAAGAAGGGGAGGATCAGAGAAGACAGGATCAAAGAGCCTCTTTACACAATGCTGAGGATTAACCCCTTAGGTTCCACAGTGCGTATAACAAGCATGCTTTACTGCATATACACATTGGTTTTTCTGTTGTGGGTTTAGTATCACTTTAAGGCTGAACTTGGGGCTGGCCCAAGACATTGTGCTGCCTGGGCCCAATTATGAAATGCTGCTCCCCCCCCCCCCCCCAAAAAAAAAAAAAAAAACATGCCCACCAAAAGGCTCCCACAGTCATTATTTTATATCATGATAACTAAAAGTAATTTTATCAGAAAATCAGATTAAAAATGCCATACTGATATTCCATATTTTGTAGACGTTATAACTTTTATGCAAACCAATCAATATACGCTTATTGCAATTTTTTTTTTTAACCAAAAATATGTAGCAGAATACATATTAGCCTAAACTGATGAAGACATTTTTTATAGTCCATATCTATAGGAGGGGTGTCCACCATCCCTGCTAAGTTTCATTTTATACATTATGTCTTATTTTCAGTTTGATATGTATTATATGTGAAGTTGCGTATCAGAGACCGGTATTCTCGTAATATTGAAGCCTATTGAGATTTTCATACATTAGAGGATTTCACCATTATTGCTAAGTTATTAATCAGTAAGTTAGCGCTGCACTTTTTTTTTTTCTTGTGGTGTTGGAACGCATAACAGTGCTTAGCGGCAGGCCTTTTACTGACACTTTTTTTTAATTTTACCTCCAGTAGTTTATTGAAAAGAGTAGTGTGGTGATTACTTATTATACTAAAGATCAGCATGTGGAATGAATAAACATCAACAGATTTCAGTTGTGCCCCACCAGGCCGGCCTCCCATGGACAATGTGCCTGGCTGCTGAGTTCATCGCCCCATCCCTGCACTCAGTGAACTGATTGGCAGCACTGACAGGCAACACTGATAGGCACTGATAGACAGCACTGATGGGTGGCACTGATTGGCAGCACTGGCACTGATAGGCAGCACTAATTGGCAGCACTGATGGTTGCTGATAGGTGGCACTCATGAGCATTAATTGGCAGCACTGATGGACACTGATAGGCGGCACTGATAGGTGGCACTGATTGGAAGCACTGGCACTGTTTGGCGGCACTGGTAGGTGGCATTGGTTGGCAGTGATATTAGGCAGCACTGACAGGTGGCACTGATTGGAAACACTGGCACTGATTGGCACTGACAGGTGGCACTGATTGGAAGCACAGATTGGCACTGACAGGTGGCATTGATTGGAAACGCTGATTGGCATTGGCAGGTGGCACTGATTCGAAACATTGGCACTGACAGGTGGCACTGTTTGGCACTGACAAAGGAGAGGGAGTTTCACACTGAGCCGATATTGACGCTTAGTGACACTGTATGTTAAACTGACATGTAATGTAACTGGAAGCAGAGAGAGACCAGCTGTCAAAATTTATGATGACGGGGGGTGGACGAGTCCCAGGGTGGGCGGGACCCAGCAGCTATCAGCACTAATGATTGGGCTGCTTAATAACGGGGGTGGGGCCACATGCACATCGTGGCCCGCCCAGACCCCATCCCATTGGCTGGTGTTTGATAGCTGCTGGGCCCACCCTGAAATCAACGCTGAATTTTGACAGCTGGTCTCTCTCTGCATTCAGTTACATTACTTGACAGTGCCGCACACTGAGCGGCTCTGGCAAGCGTCAATATCTGCTCAGTCAGTGTGAAACTGTCTCACAGACTGCAGACTCATCGAATGCAACATTTCACAGCAGTCCCACAGGCAGATCTCGGGAGACAGCCGGCATGATGACGTACCCTCTTAAGATGCCGCCTGAGACCATGGACCCCACTGGGTCCCATGGTAGGGCCGGCCCTGGCTGAACTCGATGGTCGTTTATCTTTCTAAGCAAGCATTAAGATAATGCCTTGCTTGTAATTAGGAATGGAAGATGTAGAATATAACCAGTCTCATTACCACAAGCACTAAAAAAAAAAAACAAAAAAAAACAAAACAAAAACATATTTTTGCTTTTAAATAGTTTTAATGGCAAGTCAGGGAATTATTAGCGCTATGAACACTAGCTGTATTTTTTGTATAGTTTAAAAAATCAGTGTTAAGTAGATAAACTAATTTTCTGTAAATTGCCAGGCAACTGCTGTGTGATGTCCTCAGCAGACCGCCATTAAAAATGCACACACAAGAACATTAGCTTGCATTTATATTGTACAATTTAATTTGCTGGGGCTGCAAATTATGGAACTTGCAACTTTTCTCTTAGCAAGTTCAGGCCTTTCTCTAGGAATAACACTGACAGATGGATTTCAAAGTGATTCTTTCAGCATGGTACATTAAAGGAAACCTGTCAGAATGGTAGTTTGCTTGTGCAAGTGAAGCTTCCATCCAGCAATGGACATTTATGAGCTGTAACAAGAAAGATCGGACCACTGAAGCTTCTTGCACACTGACATTCTGTAAAAAAGTTACATAAATATGAATTTGTGACCAAACAAATAAATGTAGTTAGAGCATGAATGTTGGCATATAAATAATGTTGGTATATAAATAATTGGAAAATATTAACAGGATTGAAGTGGTTGTAAACCTCAGAGATGAAATATGAACAAAGCATATCCTTCTATAGTGTGCACT
The DNA here is from genome assembly GCF_042186555.1 of Aquarana catesbeiana. NCBI lineage: Eukaryota > Metazoa > Chordata > Amphibia > Anura > Ranidae > Aquarana > Aquarana catesbeiana. The sequence continues at coordinate 56,547,618 of NC_133330.1, read as the reverse complement.
TGTCTAAGTTAAAAGCACAAGTATTATTTCTGTCTGCTGTTTCATTCCTCTGCTATGAGCATTAATCACTTCTGACAAGTTTTCCTGACACCAAGAGAAAAAAGGTGACCAAAAGTAGCTACAGCCGATTGACAGCCTCATTGGTGTGTCCCTTCCTTCCAATCAGCTCTCAGAGCTGTCCTCGCTCAGATCTGTAGAGTGTAACTTCAGCCCCCTCCCCCCTTTTTTTTTCTGATGGCTGAGAAAGGCTTTTTACATTCTGGACATTGAACATATGTAGAGAGGAGAAGACTGCAGATAAACAGGTGCAACTTATGTAGAAGGATTTGTTTCATCTCTGTTTATCACCGGAGGCCAGTCACGTAACTGGATATTTTTTGGTTTTGCTTTTTTATTTGGAGTCTTTGATTTATGTAGACTTTGGATAAGCTGGACATAAACAGAGCAAATTGAATGATCAGTCATGGTTTTGTATGCCCCCATCCACATTTTTGTATTCTAGCTTTAGTTTATCATGGATCTCCAAACCACGGCTCTCCAGCTGTTGAGAAACTGCATGGCTGTCAGAGACAGAGGCATGAGAGGACTTGGAGTTCCTCAACAGATGGAGGACCATAGCTTGGGGACCCCATAGACAAGGACTAGTAACCCTCTCAAATTCTATTGCCCCACTGGAGAGAATCATCCTTTCTGTTTGTCCAAGTGACCGTTGTCACCGGGACTGGGAGTGTGGGAAAAAAGTTTGGGTTGTAACTGGAACAGGTATAGAGAAGAAATCCTCCAATGGGGATAAATGTTCTGGTCCCTAATTTTGGAGAGATTTCCTCTTACTTCCTGTTGTGTCTATGAGACAGGACGTGAAAGAGATCACTGCAATGGGACACATACAGCATAAAAATAAACGACTTTTAACCCTCCCTTACCCTATCCAAAAATTAAATAAAAAAAAACGTTTTGGCTTTAGTTATACTTACACCATGGGGCACAGAATCGGCTAATATCCATTATCTACTGGGTTATACTTCATCTCCAGGTAAATGGTATCTGGTAGACCAAAGGTCTTCAGACAGGAAGTGATCCCCTATATAACCCCTCCCACACAGGAAGCACTTCAGTTTTTTTACCAGTGTCTGCAAGGTGGATGGCACGGTTTGTTTGAGCTCTGAGCTCCAGGTCTCTATTCCCACAAACTGTTCTTAAATGTATCAGGGGATTGACCGATCGGATCCATTTGACACAGGCTTTATATGCTTAGATAAATGGTACCGAGCCTCGCAAAGAAGACTCAAGATCCTGCGAGGTTTTGCCTGTAATACGGCCTCCGGACGCTGGACCCTGCAAAGTGGAATCCTGGACACTAAGGCATTCCTGCAGGGTGCTGTACAGGTCTAAGGGAGTGGACCCTAAACAGCAAAGGGGTACCCAGTCCTTGAAGGTCCTCAAGTGACAGGAACCCGCCGTGAAGGGTGAAGATTGGGCTCTTAGTTTCTAAGCTGCCCTGCGCCTGGACGGGTAAGTTAAACCCCTTTACTTATTATTGTGGGGTGTCCCAGTGATTGTAACAATCAGTCAAGCTAGCTAGAGGCTGGACACCTGTGTGTGGTGGCCATACGGGGGAGTTTTGGGCTAGCTGTGGGTGTTTGCAAAGTGTACTCTTTTTTTGCTTGTGTCTGGCTGTTTTTTGCCTGTATGATGGCACGATGGTGTGCCATTTTGCCTTGGTTCACCGTTCGCAAGAGTGCCGCTATGCTCAGTTAGCAATTTGTTTGGCGTCCATGGCGCATGCAGCTTTGCCGCACAGTAGCCTTTTATCTGGGCGCACGAGGATTTGCGTCATATGCGAATACAGCAACGCCCCGTTCGCCAGGACCACACACGCACAGTATGTTCCGGCGCACACTATTAAAGGGTCTTCCTTCTGAGGTCTTTTAATACTACACCCAAGTGCTCTCTTTTTTTGGTTAGTAAATGTCTTCAAAAAAGAGGAGCGGGATTAACACTACAGGGAATGGCACACCGATGTCGTCATTAGTTCCTGATGAACCTAGTTGTATCCCTAGTGTTGTCTGAGCCACTGCGCCTATCTGGTATTGTGCCTACAGTCAACGCTACTGCTTCACCCTTTATCACTAAGGATGAACTGTCCTCGGCCCTAGCCGGGTTAGAGCACAGGATTGCTGGCATGATTGCCTCCATCCCACAGGGTAGCAGGAAGCATGACAGATCCCCCTCCCCGGAGCCTCCTAGTCTGGTGCCTGAATGGGTTGAGGATTGGGAAGAGCTTAAAGTTCAGGACTCTGTAGAGGGCCCGGCAGATGAGTCTGCTTCTGAGCAATCTGGACAAGAAGATATCCAGTTGATGTCTGCCTCTCAGTCGCAGAGGCTTTTGATCCTGACTCTGACCGAAATGGATCGTTCTGCCTTTAAGTTGCCTCTTGCATAGGTGACTGAGCCCCCCTGGTCCCCTTTGGGATCCCTGAGGCCTCTTCAGGCCACACGGGCTTACCCCCTGTTGGAACAGGCGGTGTATGCTGATTGGGAACATCCTGACAGGATTTTTGTTCCTCCTAAGAGGATTTCCCTTTTATATCCCATGGATGGAAAGTTTGTCAAAAAATGGAGCATGCCAGCAGTAGCTGCAGCAATCTCTTCCTTAAACAAGAACTTAACTTGTCTGGTAGGTAACGCACAGGGCTCGAAAGACCCTGTTGACAAGAAATTGGAGTCATTATTAAAGGCTTCCTTTTCTTTGGCCAGTTCAGCTATTCAGCCAGCTGTTGCAGCAATTGGTATCTGCCAGCCCGTAAAGGATCAGGTCAAACGGCCTAACCAGGAGGATGATCTGCCTGAAAGTAAGACAGATATTTCTCAAGTGCTGTGTTTTGCTGTTGACGCCTTAAAGGATTCAATACAGCAGGTTTCTCGTTTGGCTCTCCCTTCTGTACATATGCGCAGACTCTTGTGGCTTAAGAACTGGTCAGCTTCCTTGTAAAAAGGTTTTGGCAGGTTTCCCTTCATCATGGGGAATGTTTATTAGGTGATCATTTGGACAAATATATCCAAAAGATTTCCGGAGGGAAGAGTTCTCTACTTCCTGTGAAGAAAAGCACCAGTCGTCCCTCATTTAAAACCTCAGGGACTACTTCCTCCATTGTCTCAGCGTCAAGGCAGTTTCGCCGCCAACAGGGCGCTAGGGCCAGGGCCAGGGCCAAGCCACAGGGTCAGGGCCAGAAGAAGCCCTGGGTCCAAGATTCTTCTAAACCAGGGATATTCAATTAGCGGACCTCCAGCTGTTGCAAAACTACAAGTCCCATCATACCTCTGCCTTTGGGTGTCATGCTTGTGGCTGTCAGAGTCTTGCTATGCATCATGGGACTTGTAGTTCTACAACAGCTAATTACATATCCCGGTTCTAAACCCAGCACCAAACCCTTCTTTTGAGAGGACGCCCTCACTCCATCGAGGGGGGGAAAGGCTGCTGCACTTTGCGGTCATTTGTAGAACAGTAATTCAGGACGAGTGGGTCACCTCAATTATGTCTCGCGGTTACAAGCTGGAGTTGCGGGAGGTTCCCCCTCAGAGGTTTTTAAGATCCAGCGTTCCCTCGGATCCTTTAAAAATAAACTTATTGCTTCAGGCACTACATCATCTTGTGCATCAAGGAGTGATTGTAGAGGTTCTGGGATCCAAAAGGGGCACAGGGTTTTACTCAAACCTGTTTACGGTTCAGAAACCAAATGGGGAAACCAGGCCCATTTTGGACCTAAGACCCCTAAACAAGTATCTACTGATACAGTCCTTTCAGATGGAGTCTGTCCGCTCAGTAGTAGCCTCACTCCAGAGGGTAGACTTTCTAGCCTTCATCGATATAAAAGACACGTATTTACACATATCTATCTTTTAGCCTCATCAGAGGTTCCTATGTTTTGCAGTAGAGGAACGTCATTTTCAGTTTGTGGCTCTACCCTTCGGGCTGGCTACAGCTTCCCGGGGGTTCACAAAGGTCCTAGCACCAGTACTGGGTCTTTTAAGGGCCCAAGGGATGCTAGTGCTTGGGTATCTGGACGACCTCCTACTCAGAGATCACTCATTACAGGCTCTAGAACAGAGCATAATATGCACAGTGCTTTGAAAAGCTTAGGCTGGATCATAAATACCAAAAAGTCAGCCTTGAAACCAGTTCCGAGTTTAAAGTATTTAGGTCTGATCCTATATACGGTTCAAGCAAGAGTATTCTTGCCACCTGTAAGGGTTCAGGTACGTCAGATAAGGGGCACCAGACAACCCTCCATTCAGCTCTGTATGAGTCTTCTAGGGAGGATGGTATCCTCTTTCGAGGCAGTGCCCTATACCCTGTTCCATTCCAGGCCTTAACAATGAGACATCTTGTTGGCTTGGATCAGAAGAGGAAAAGCCCTGGATTATCCCATGTGCTTATCTCCTCGGGCACACTTAAGCCTAAACTGGTGGTTGCAGGATCAGAACCTGCGAAAGGGATAATCCTTTCTCCCGGTAACTTGGAGAGTACTGACTACAGATGCCAGTCTCTCAGGCTGGGGAGCGACCCTAGAAAGGCTCACAGCTCAGGGGAAATGGTCAGGGACAGAATAGACCCTGCCTATCAACGTCCTGGAATTATGGGCAGTACGCCTGGCCCTATGGTCCTGGACGGTGGAGCTTCAGGACTGCCCTATCGGGGTTCAGTCCGACAATGCCACTGCAGTGGCCTATATAAACAACCAAGGCGGTACCAGGATTTTTGCAGCTCTGAAAGAGGTGAACCACGTACTAGCCTGGGCAGAGGGACACATGCCGATTCTATCGGCAGTCCGTATCCCGGGAGTAGAGAACTGGAAGGCCGTTTATCTCAGCCGCCAGCAGATCTGCCCAGGGGAATGGTCCCTACACCCAGGGGTGTTCCAGGAAATTTGCCAGCGTTGGGGATAGCCAGAGTTCGACCTATTGGCTTCCAGATTCAACAACAAGCTACAGCAATTTTGTGTCTCGAACAAGGGATCTTCTGGCAATCGGAGCAGATGCTCTGATAGTTCCATGGAGACAGTACTCCCTGGTTTATGCTTTCCCTCCAATCCCTCTCCTTCCACATTTGTTGCGAAGGATTCGGAAAGGGGCTATTGAAGCCAGGGTGTTAAAGGACCATGGCATCTCAGGATCAGTAGTGTCTACCCTAATGAATGCTAGAAAAGCTGTCACTAGAAAAAATTATCATAAAGTCTGGAAGACTTATATTGCTTGGTGTGAAGCCAGAAAATGACATACTCGGAAATATGTGATTGGGAGAATTCTCTCCTTTCTACAGTCAGCTGTGGAAATCAAAATAGCTTTGAGTACAATCCGAGGTCAAGTTTCGGCCCTAGCACTATTCTTCCAAAGGCCTTTAGCCTCCCATTCACTGATCCAAACCTTTATGCAGGGGGCAACTCGCTTGCTTCCCCCCATTAGGTAACCTATGTGTCCTTGGGACTTGAACTTGGTGCTGTCTGTGTTACAGAAACAACAATTTGAACCTATCAAGGAAATTCCAGTAGACTTGCTGTCACACAAGCTAGCTTTCCTGATGGCTGTCACCTCGGCTAGAAGGATGTCGGAGTTGGCGGCCCTTTCATGCATGGAACCGTACTTGATCCTTCACCACGACAGGGTCACGTTACGACCTGTTCCATCCTTTTTGCCAAAAGTGGTGTCGGCCTTTCATTTAAATCAGAACATTATTTTGCCTTCTTTTTTTCTCAGCCTCGTTCGGTGGAAGAGAGTCGACTGCAGGTTGTCCGGGCAGTCGAGGTTTATTTTTCTAGATCTGCGGAGATCCAAGGATCCGACTCCTTTTTTGTTTCACCAAAAGGACCCATGAAGGGGCAGGCAGCTTCCAAGGCTTCCATTGTCAATTGGGTCCATCAAATGATCATTCAGGCCTACGGTCTGAAACATAAAGCTCCTCCCTTTAGGGTGAGAGCTCATTCTACCAGGGGTGTAGGAACCTCCTGGGCTTTTCGCCATCAGGTATCTGTTGCTCAGATTTGTAAGGCTGCTACCCGGTCTTCAGTGCATACGTTCACAAAATTTTATCAAGTGGATGTTCGAGCAGCTGAGGATTCAGCTTTCAGCCGCAGTGTACTGCAGGCTGCTGTATAAGTTCTGATGGCTATTGTTTGGCAGGATGTCTCCCTCCCCTCAAGGCTATTGCTCTGGGACGTCCCAGTAGATAATGAATATTAGCCTGACTCTGTGTCCCATGATGTATGAAAAAGAAAATAGGATTTTTTCATCATACTTACCTGTAAAATCCTTTTCTTTGAGTACATCATGAGACACAGAGATCCCTCCCCTCTTTTTTGAGGATTCAGTGCTTGCTACAAAGCTGAAGTGCTTCCTGTTTGGGAGGAGTTATAAAGGGGATCACTTCCTGTCTGAAGACCTTTGGTCTACCAGTGGCCATTCACCTGGAGATGGAGTATAACCCAGTAGGTAATGAATAATAGCCTGACTCTGTGTCCCATGATGTACTCAAAGAAAAGGATTTTACAGGTAAGTATGAGGAAAAAATCCTATTTTTAGTTGACGGTTTTGTGATCATTGTTTTTCCAAACCTTCTGTCTAATAAATCCCCTTTACCTATTCTCACCCTGTGTTTCCTGCAATAATTTTCTTAGACCTACAGTTCCCTTATAAATAGAACGACAGCCATTTAAAAAGTCTGTTAGCACCAACGTCTGATAATGGGGTTAATGCGAAGACAAAGTAGTAATAAAATGTTGTCTTGTGTTTCTTATTTTTATAGGGAGCCGACTCAACAAGGACCTGAGGCATTATCTCAACCAGAGGTTCCAGAAAGCTTCCCCTGACCACGAATTGCAACAAATCATTCGAGATAATCTTTATCGCCATGCAGTGCCTTGTGAGTAGAGTATTTTACAAGACATGAGGCCTTATTTCTTAAACTGCCTGAGAAATAATTTCTGTTGCCTATAAGACCCTTCTAGAATTTGTTTACATGCACCTGTACTGCACATTTTTATGCTTTTTTATTTGGAGACTTTGATCTATGTAGACTTTGGATAAGCTGGGCATTTTAGCTGGTTGCTGATGAACTTGGCAAAATTCAACCTGTCGGTTGGTCCTTTTGGCACCATTCCACCCAGCATCCTTCAATCCAAAGGAGCCGGGCGGAAACTTGTCAGCCGAACAGTGACTGCAGATGGTCAGCTGCAGCCACTCTTTAGGCAGCCATGGGTGCTGGCTATCTGAATACAATATATAGCAGCGGGAGATTGCATAGATGTGGGAATTGATAGATTTCTAAAGCCCCATATACATAGGCCGAATGTCGGGAGACATCGGCTAGTTAAAAGAGCCACAGACATAGACATTTGGCCGTTTGGGACGAGTATGCTAGAAAACAAACAGCCAACCGACTCCTGTGCCAGCCAATGGAGGAGAGCGCTGAACGGAGTGTCCTGGGTACTTTTTGAGTACCCCTTTAATTAATTTTTTTCCGCTACTGTTGACCATTTTAGGTGTCTCAATACTTACTGTTTATGCAGCAGCTACCTTTTTGTAGCACATGAAATACCAGTAAGTCCCGTTATGTTTGTTGGAAGGAAAGAAGGGAAATAAGACTAAAAGTGGGGCTAGTTTGTTTAGTTAGGCTTACCTTTGTGCTTTGGGATTCATTTTGACCCTGGAAATATAAGGCAAGGATATCAGCTTTATATACAGGGGTCTGAATGGACTAGATCTGCAGCAACTGAACGCTTGCAAATTATGCAGAGTGGTAATACATGTCTGCTGAAAGTTGAATTATATGAAATTGTCTGAAAGTGGGAGCTTTTGGCTGAATAAGAGCTGAAGTTTGGATGTGAAATTCTTCAGCTCTCTAAATTCCCTCTAAACCTTAGCTTAGTTTGCTACTAGTCAAAATAATGATAATTTCCCATCACGTACCATCACATCACAGCGCTTAGACCTTGCTGCCCATCTATCAGCTACTTGTCCACTGAGAGTGGACTTAGAAGCTCTATAAAATGATGGAAATGTTATACATTGTTCTGTTTCAAACAAGGGCGACACAGGTTTGATTTAGTGTCCTTTTATTTAAAAGCTTTATGGGGTACCGGAGCGGTGTCATTGATATTCCATTAAAAAATTCTGTGCCAAACAAAAGCTTATAGTATATTCATCATGTCTCGTGGCGGACAACTAAAGTGAAAAAAAGCAGCGCCACCGACACCCCCTTGTCTGTAGGCTATGTGTGGTGGAAACCACTTAGAATTTATTGTTGAGATTTATTAAGCTTTTAAGGGAAGGAACTGAGTATTAAGCCGCGTACACACGGTCGGACTTTTCATCTACAAAAGTCCAACGGACGCCGACGGACTAAAGCTGGCTGGTAATCCGATCGTGTGTGGGCTTCTCCGGACTTTCAGCAGACTTTTTCAGCCTCAAATCCGACGGACTTTAGATTTGAAACATGCTTCAAATCTTTACGTCGTAACTACGACGGACCCCGAAATCCGCTCGTCTGTGTGCTAGTCCGACGGACAAAAACCCATGCTAGGGCAGCTATTGGCTACTGGCTATGAACTTCCTTATTTTAGTCCGGTGTACGTCATCACGTACGAATCCGTCGGACTTTTGTGTGGTCGTGTGTAGGCAAGTCCGTTCGTTAGAAAGTCTGCTGCAAGTCCGCCGAAAGTCCGCCGGAAGTCCGCCGGAAGTCTGTCGGACAGGCTGTCGGACTTTTGTAGACGAAAAGTCCGACCGTGTGTACGCGGCATTATAATTGAGAGCTAGAGTGAGCATGGCCCAAACAAATGTATCTTTGTATGTGCATTTTGCCCAAATTATGAGCATGTTCTAATCTCGATGGCACCTGTCTGAGATAAAAAAAAAAAAAAAAAATGCAAGGAGATTTAGGGCATACAACCACAGTAGATTTCTTGTTTTTTTATATTGTGAACAAACTTTAAGTTTGTAACTTCAGCAACCTGTTCTTCTACCTTGAACCCAGTGAGCTCAAAAAAAGTGCCGATAATGGAGCCAAAAAAGGGGCAGTGCCATCCTGCTGGGTGCTGGACATGTATTATTCCCGCGCGCCCCTGTCAGTCTACCCTTCCTCCTGCTGTTCTCACAAGTGTCATGAGATGCAGCCTCTCCAGTGCCTAGAGTGGCTCGGGGAAGCCCTCTGATGTGGCCCATGACCTATAGCCCAGATCACGGGTTGCTGACACGTCATTCCAGAGCAATCAGTGTTGTGAATGAAGCCTGCGGTAGAGGAGCAGAGTCGCATAAATCAATGCTTCCGGTATGGAGCTGGCTCCTGTAACAGGTGAAGTGATACCAAATGCACTCCGCCTGGGACAGCAACAGCCAGCGATAAAGGTAACTTTATTACTGAAATCACAGTTTATATACTGTATGGGCATATCTGTTCTGTAGTGGTTACTGGCCTGCTTTCAAACCGATCCACAGGTGAAGCAGAGTGCACTTGCTGGTTACCTGCACTAAGCCATAGACTAAACAATAGACTTCTTGTTTTTACCTGTGGATTTGGTGCACTTTCAGAAAGTGCACCACACTTGCAGGATATAATAGAAGTCTATGGAAAAGTGCAGCTAATCCACAGGAAAGCCACAGGTGTGCTGCACCCGTGGTGTGGGTAAACCGCAGCGCATCAGTGTGAAAGCAGCCTTAGGCATTTTTCACATGATTGGTCCGACCCAATCGGACCCTCCATTCATCTCTATGGAGTAACAAATGTAAACTAACTTGTGCCTGTTTATACCCACCTACCTCCAATCCGCTAAAAGAAACAGAAGGGGATCCTTCCCCTTTCATCTGGGTGGATCGGAGGGCCCATAGAGTAGTGTGTCCATGTGTGCTGCATATGCCGAGTGGACACGGACCTGTCATCTCCCCGCTCCGCTCATTGTTGGCCGCGACCATTTACCAAGTCGCTAAAGTGGCCCTCGCTCTTCAAAAGGTTGGGCACCCCTGGTCTAAACAAATACAATATAGAGTACCAATACAGTCAAAATTACAGGAGTAATCCTGTATAGTGCAGACCAATATAACTCGAACAGAACCTGTTGTTTAGGCACAGGGTGAATGTCCAGCAGTCTATTTAAGCATTTTAAGCACATTTGCTGAGAGCGCTGATCAGGAGTCGGTCGGCTGCTGGTTTTCCAGCATGCTCGTCCGACAGAAGCCGACAGATGTCTCCTGCCATTCAGCTCGTGTGTACGGGGCTCAAGGCTTAGATGCAGGCGGCATGGAGAATGGAATGGGCCTCAGAAGCCCCGATTTTTGGATTATACTCTCATTCCAATTTCAGCCCTTCCTTGTAATGTTGAGGGCAAAGCCTACACTCTTCATCACCTTTCTATTAGCTATTAAGGTGGCCCATCATAGTAACAGGCCAGAAGGAAGGCCTGGTGGGGCTCCTGGGGCACCAGAGAAGGACAGAGAAGATAGATTTGCATTACCTATTGTAGAATGTTTTCTAGGTGACAGGTGTACTTTAAGCCTTTAACACATCTCATAAAGATTGGGGTAGACTAGTTTAGTATTCAGTATGCTTCACCAAAACTGCTTGTGTAAGCATGTCCTTAAATGGCTGATGATAAACAAAACTGCGGCTTCCACTCAGCTTAATAGCTTCTATTAAGAATGCTGATACACTTGTTTAAAATCAGCCTAAATGGACTTGAATCACAAAAAAATGATGTGTTGTTGAATCAAATGAACCACTCTTGGGTTACTTACAACCGTTTCAGCAAAGATGTAGATGGGTATTTATCATTTTGTGTGCCCCATGCACCCTCGCTTGTTGGTCTCTGTGACCATTGTCACCAGCAGAGAAAATGAAGGAGAATCCAAAACGTTATGGCTGTCAATGAATAAGAGTATACAGATCATCTTGAATTGTTGTGACACACGTGTTCCAGTGTCAAAGGTGACATTTACACTCACTTTCTTTAAATCGACTCTGTTGCCAGACTATTCATTTCATCAAAATCTTCCTCTTGTAGATATAAAGTGCCCATGGACTGATGCTAGGTGCCGCCATCTTGGATGTGGTTTCATCAGACTTGAAGCTCACTCACTTGACCTCTATAGTATTCCCCTTTGTTCCTTCCCCAGCCGCTACATAAAAGGTTATGTATGGAGGTGAGGGGAAGGGTGGAGGAGCTGGGCCAGCACACACAGTATTTAGGCACTCCCACAAGAGTTGTGGTGCAAGGATAGAGGGTGCTGTGCAAGACTACTGACTTTACCTGGAGTAGTCAAATTTGCCTGCCAGCCAAGAAAAAAAAATGCAAAATAAGCATTTAAATCTGCTTATACATGCAACTCTTTAGAGGATAAATTCACACCTGTATCTATGGTGTAACCTGTGACATGATACAGCATCTCCTCACCTCACTTTCCTGAATCCCTCCCCTCTGACAGCAGGCAGAGGTTGTTTTCCCCGTGTCCTCTGTTCATTTACAGAGATATGTGAATTAATAAACTACAAATCCCATCTTCCACCAGGGCAGACAGACAGACTTGTAGTTTCAGCATGCTCGTAGTCCAGTCACACTGACAGCCTTTATAGAAGCCTGACATTTCACTTTCAATCCACTGATTACAGACACAGTGCTTTGCAGGCTCCTGTGAAAAATGTAATAAATGCAATTTGTTTCCTGCAAAAACAGATTTGTTTCAGAAAGAGGAACTGAGCCTTTAGGATGATAATAGGATCTCTTGATTAATACTGGGGCAGGAAATGAGGAAAAAAAACACCAAGAATAACTGGACACAGGATCTAAACTGGACAGAGGATCTAACACTTTTTAATGAATAAATAGCTGCAATAATGGGTGTTTTTTTATATTGTTTCCTAAAGTTTATATTATGTTATGATCATAATGTCAATTGAAAGTATTGCAAAGGTCTCTTGCTGTTAATATTCCTCCTGTTTTTGCCATGCTCCTGTGCCGAAGAAATAAATGTTTCAAGACAAGTACATGGCGCTAGACCATATTATTAGGTTTTATTAAGCGTAATGCCACAGCTAATGCACATCGCTGATTTTTACTGTGAACAGGATGACAGTGGCAGATTGGCTGCCGTTATTGGCTTTCTAATTGCAAACATTAAAAATACATGGCGGACAGCAATAAAATTCCGATCATGCAAGGTGCACTGCACGGAAACCGATAAAACAAATGAATCTTAAAGGTAAACGATATCTTATTTATAAGAATGGCTTATTTCCCTTATTATTAGGCAGTAAAACATATGGGGGAATATTTGTTAAATGTTAAACTTAATAGTCCAACCATCCTGTTTTTTAAAAAGTGCTTGAAGGACAAGTGCTGTTAGGTTAATGGGAGGGGTTATTTCCTTATTGATTGATTTTATATATATATATATATATATATATATATATATATATATATATATATACATTTTTTTTATTTTTTAAACCTCCTACACATCTTTAAAATCTGGGCATGAACTTAATAGATGGTCCTCTTTCCTGCCAGCGCCTAATCAAAAATAAAGATTGTCCAAAAAACAATATTCACTGCTGGTGCTGGCTTACGAGATGCGCAGGTGACATCACCACGCTTCACCACCGCTTTTTGGGATAGCTAGGCACTTAAAACTCTGGGCTGTGTCCGTGTTCACTCTGCATCACTGGGTCAGACATGAACCAGTCATCTGCCTGCTCAGTGAGGTTCAGCAGAGAGAGATCCCCCACTGAGCAGGCGGATCCGCTGGTGGACTCTTGACAGTGTGAAAGGGGCCTTATCAAGGAAGGACAATTTGGGTGCCTTTTCTAAACTTTATGATCCAATAGTGGCCAACGATACCAGCACTCAGACCTAGTTACCCAGTTAAGGAAGAATTAGGCAACTGTCAATATATGTTATATATCAACACATATATGTTAGGGCGAAATCGCACCAGGACGACCAGGAGGAAAATGCGGGCATTGTGTTAGGTTGCCCATCAAAATATCAGTTTTCCACCTATACCAGACTCTCCCAACCAGAGTTTTATGGAGCCCTATGGTTCCTGAAGAGCTCACTAGGGATTCCTTGAACGTCTCGGATAAGTAACAACTGACACAAATTATGTTTTTAGCCATCTGTAAGAAAGGGGCATTCTTCCCACTGACCAGTGGTGTAAGAAAGATTCTTCCCACTGACCAAAATACTAATGTACCATGAGTTCTAGGTATAGAAATTATATTCAGGAGTCCCCTAAGACCTAAAAATTCTTACAAGGGTTCCTCCTTAAAAAGATTGAGAGAAGCTGATCTAGACTTTGCTGTAGAGCACATGTGCACATCACTCCTTATTGTGGGAAATTTGGTGATCTGTGAATCTCAGAATTAAAAAAGTGACAGCGTCTTGTGAACCTTAACCATGACTGGCACTCTAATCCAAAATAATTATGTTCAGATACTGTGGAGTTTCAACAAATTTATGGATTTCAAATTGTTTATCAATGTGTTATCTGTGATGTGCCACCGCAAAGATGTGAAATAGATGCTAATTGGTTTACTGTTCAGGAAAGTGACCTCTATGCCATTGGGTTAGACTTTTAAATTTACTCTTTCATGAGATGTTGCTCTTGCACATCGAAGATGTGACCTTGCCGTACGTATTTGCTTATAAAACTCAATAACTATGGAGAAAAAAACACCCCTGTGCTGTAAAGCTCGGTAATTGTTATCCAGAGTGCTACATTAACTGTATGGAGTAACAATCAGGCTAAATCCCACAGCTTTAATTAAAGTCGGCCTTGTTGATATCATTAAAATATTTGTTAGCTTCTGGACCTACTTTTCAGTGATTTAAATACAAACAGCCTTCTCTGGGTGGTGATAGCCAAGTAAAACACTCAAGAAGTGACAAGTACATGCCTTTCTTGAAGCCTAATATTGTTTTGATTTCTCTAGAAAATATAAAATTTTACTTTTAATTGCACGCAGTCTTTTTCCTATCAGTTCACTCTAAAATCCTTATAGTTAAAACTGATCTCCAGCCAAACAATTACCGGTAAATACACAACTGAAATACACATGTATGGGAACAGTCTTCTATGTCAAGTGTGATTTCACTGTCTCTGATGGAGCTAAACAATACAATGGTGTCACTAGGCAAATAGTGGTGTAACCTTCCCTGCTACAACCTGCTGAATGGACAGGGAAGGAGTAGCAACAAATTGATAAGTCATCAACTTTGCTCTTATGTTGCGTGTTTTGCTGTCAGCACATGTCCAAGCAGCAGATCCTGATTGGATCCAAGTGCTGCCCTCTCTGAGTATAAGTGCTGCTGTGCAGGGGATGACAAGGAAGCCAACATAAAGACAGGTTATCTACTTGTAATTGTGCTAGTTGTATATAAAATGCAATTACTTTTAAAGAAATGCTGGACTGGAACAGATGCAGCACACTTGCTACATGGGTCCACTTCCTTGCCTCTCAATATGAGGCCTCCAGGCACCCTGGGCTCTCACACTCTTCCTGAAACTCACAGACTTCCTCCAGTCTCCTGGACTCACTAGCCGCCTCAACTCTCTCAGTCTCCACAGAAACGCGTAGCCGCCACAACTCTCCCAGGCCTGTGGGAAAAGAATCCCCTAACATGGGGTGCAGTCTCTTGGCAGGAACACCGCTCTCTCCTGACAGGACTATGTCTCCAAAATGGGAGCACTGAGCTATGATCTGGCCTTGCTTAAAACGAGCATGCACACCTGTGCATTCACATGGCCTGCAGGTTAAGACCTGGACATTGGATTGGAGACTTCTTCCCATCCAAATCTCTTCATAGTCTCCAAGCTACAGACCCTGATCTGGGATTAAAAAACAAGAACACTGACTAGCCAGTCTTTTCCACTCAGAAATATTCCTCTGGATTTAAGAAAACCGTAGTACAAAATATTGGACTGTGTGGCATCCATTGGATCCTTACTACGAAGCCTAGTAATTTCTACCTATCCTTGCACAGTGACAGGGCCTAGCCTGTCAAAATAAATATACAGTAAAACCTTGGATTGCGAGCATAATTAGTTCCGGAAACATGCTTGTAATCCAAAGCACTCGTATATCAAAGCAAATTTCCACAACCATTTATTCATAAGTCCTTCAGTTTATAGTCCATATAAAAAGATTATAGCAATGTGATAGGTTGTGTAACCATAAAATGTCCATCCACAAATGGAAGCCTCCACAAGGGGATTAGAAGCAAAATCCAGAGCATAAAAGAGAAGAGAGGCACCTCTAAGTGTAGCAATATGGTTACATTTAATGAAGGTACAATATTTAGCAACACACATGGTTGATGATTAACCGCTTGCCGACCGGCTCACGCTGATATACGTCAGCAGAAGGGCACGTACAGGCAGATTAATGTACCTGTACGTTGCCCTTTAAGAAGCGGTGTGCGGGCGCGCACGCTCCGCGAGTGTGATCGCGGGTACCGCAGACTCGATGTGCGCGGGGATACCCACGATTGTCCCACGGAGAGGAAGAACGGGGAAATGCTGATGTGAACAAGCATTTCCCCGTTCTGCCTAGTGACACTGACGCTGATCACAGCTCCCTGTAATCTTGAGTGGTGATCAGTGTTGTGTCTCACGTAGCCCCTCCCCCCTACAGTTGTGACATGACGCTACTTGTATATCAAGACATCGCTTATATTTCAAGTCAAAATTTATTTAAAAATTTTGCTTGTCTTGTAAAGCACTCTCAAACCAAGGCTTTACTGTGTGTATATATTAATATATATATTTATATATAGAATTAAAGATTTTGTATTAACCTAAATACAATATAGGATATTATTTTGTATGTCTTTAGGTCCAATCATGATACTTTTCAGTAGTGTGAAATCTTGCTGCAGATATAACGGAATACTGAGCTCACTCCTGCTTGCTATTAAACATGTGTGAATCTTTGCTGAATTTGATGACATTTAAGTGTCAAAGCATCTGAATCAATTGATCTATAGGTCAGTGCCTTACATCTAGAGACAGATCTATAGACAGGGTCTCTTGAGACACTTGACATGACTAATTTGGAACACAATGACCAGAGCGATTTGGATGGATGGATTGGAATTTGTTTATGTTAATAACATGCCAGAAGGTTTTGCTATAATCAACCCTACCCTTCTTTTTTGTAAAAAGTGCATTTTTTATTTTAACCATTTATAGTTGTATAGGCAAAGGTATTAAAAAGCCCCGAAGCTCTTATTACAGTGGTTGCTTATGAGCTAAAGGGAGCCTCAAATGTGGCCCCAGACATTACCAAAGGGTTGCACATGTTCAGTATATGTTATATAATGCTTGAGAGGACTGTCAGAAAATGCAGACCTAATACAGAAAATGAGGGTCAAAGAATGTGAACATGCTACATTTTTGGCTGGATATATGCTGCAGAGGACAATACGAAACTGGGAACATGTTACATCAGGCTAGTAGAGATCAATGCTGTTACACTAATCAATGTTCCCACTACTGACTGCTGAGGTCCAAAGGCCGCACATCATATACCAAAGGGCCGCATGTTGGGCACCAAGGTCCTATTAAATATAGTTGGCTTTCGGAGCTGCAAATGAAAATGAAAGCACAATTCTTGCAAAAGCAGAACAAGGGAACTCCCTGTTAACGTTAAGAGAGTAGAATTAATTTTTTTCTGGACCAGACCTTTTTCAACTATTACGCTTTGAGAAAGGAGAGTAGCCATAGTAAGAACATGTACTCTGCAGATAGCGCAGTGGTCTCCAAACTATGGCCTGCTAATGCGGTGCTTTGCTTGCTTTTTATCCAGCCCTTGGGACGCTATTACTCCCATTGATTTGAGGTGCTAATCCTTCCACTGACACCAACAAGGTGACATTATTCCTCCTACTGATACCAATGATGGGACATTATTCCTCCTACTGATACCAATGATGGGACATTATTCCTCCTACTGATACCAATGATGGGACATTATTCCTGCTACTGACACCAATGTTGGGGCACTGTTGCTCCCACTGATGCCAATGATTGGGCACTATTCATCCCACTGATACCAATGATTGGGCACTATTCATCCCACTGATACCAATGATTGGGCACTATTCAGCCCACTGGTACCAATGTTGGGGTGCTATTTCTCCCACTGATACCAATGGTAGAACACTATTCATCCTACTGCCCACAGGCTCTCTGTAAATGTAATATTCTGACTGACCACCAAGACTGATGATTTGTTTACTCCCACAGTTGCTGGCATATTTTCTACTCCCACTGGCCATAATCCCCCCTCCCCCACCCTAAAACCTGGAGGACAGTAAACTGACCATTTGTTTAAAATGTGTAGAACTATAAAAAGTTTTGCTTAAGACTAGATTTCCTGTAGTTTACGCATTATACTAAAGTCGCCATTTGACGCAGTCTTGCTGGATCTACTTTAGTGCTCATGTAGACCAATGTTTACACTTTATACTGGTCTGTTATTGGATTTATATAAGCTGTCCAGTGTTTGTTATCTCTGCCTTCTTTGTTTTAAAAATTTAAATTCAATAGAAATTGTCAATTATAAAAAAAAAAAAAAAAGTTTTGCTCAAATTATAATTTATGTCAATATGTATATAATGCTTACTGGAGTTCTTTATTGGAATCATTTTTTAAAATCAGATTTTATGTTGCAAAAAAGTTTTGTAGATAATACTTAGATACAACATGTCAAACAACACATAAGGGTACAGAATTTTAAAATTGGGCAATTATCATCCAGTTACAATGCAGGACTGGCATCTCTGTTAAATATTGCTGTGGTCTATCACATCCAGGCAATGAGACCAAATTAGGTCAAATATGCACATGACATTACAAAGTGAGTATATTTCTCAAATTAAATGCACCTATCTCGTTCTTGTACAGTATTTATTAAATGGAATCAAATTGTATTAACCAGCAAACCTTATGTCTGAAGGTCTATAATGCCACTGGTTACATAACCACTATAGTAGTGTGGACCACATTGCTTCTACTCTTATTTACTTAACAGTAATAGCAATGATATTCTTATGTGGTCAGGTAACATGGCGGTGTTGCCTATGGCAGCCAATCAACGTTTTGGAGTGACACTTTATAGCTGTATGCTGGGTTAACAACACAGTTGAATTTCATATATAGGAGCTGTTTTGCTTACCCAAAGATGTGTATTTCCGCCCAGCTATATGGGATTCAACCCCCCACAACATAAAATAGCGAAACACCAACCAAAACATTGCCTGCTAATTGGCCATTGAAGGAGCATAAGCACACTGATGAGGTCACCACTGTGCATTCTTTTTTGCACCAGCAATGAGTGACAGCCCTGTGAAATTAACTTGGTATATACTGCTGTCCCTGCTTCCCTATGAGTCTAGCCATGTAGAGGACTATAGAGGTACTTATAACAGGTGTATTTAATAATACATGACATTACTAACAAATATTGTTGTCCTTGATTACCACCCGCCTGGAGTTCAGCTTTAAGAACGTGTGCATGTTCCACTGTCCTAATTGGACAGTTCTTTGGCCTTTAACTCAGAATGACTGTCTGCCTCTTGCAGTGTTCAGGTGAGCTCCTGGGACCCACAAGCCACAGTATACCAGGTCAGTATTTGCATCAGATACAGGGTAAGATAATTGGTGTCTGGAACCAGCATAGCTTTAATAAATGATTTAGGTCACAAATTGTGTCAGGTAATCCCAGTACCGGTGACTGATGGCTCCTCGCCCAAAACACTATAATGCATTACTCAATTAGCTACCAATAGCTTCCAACAGGGAGGGTGGGATAGTACAGACTACAGGTTTATGATTTACGCTATACCACTATGGTAATATTCTTTTTATAAAAAATAGCAATATGAGACTTAAGCATTGTTTCTATCTATAAATACGATGATGTAGAAAGCATTTATTGTTCTCTTAATTTAATATCTTCTCACCAAAGAATACAGCTAATGTTATTGTGTTACAAAATTGGGAGAAAAAAAGGTTATAGGCAAAATATATGATTACTGATCCAAAAATTAGAAGTGCATTGGTAATACTGCAGCATATTGGTCATATCAGATCGTTTACAAGTGTTGGAGACTATGCCGTTCTCTTTGAACAGGCACATGTCAATCAATATCCAGCTGATTGGACGACTCTTGTGTCTTTACAGCTGATGTGTGATTTTAGAATACACCTGGGATCATGCAGTTTTGTACGGATTTATTTCATGAAAATGGCCTTTGCCCTAAGTTTATCGGATTTCTTTCCCACAATTGGTAGCTCGCTGGATTTGTGGTAGATCAACATGCATGCTTCTGTACATTTTTAAGAGGATTAAACATGAGAAAATGCACAAACTTTGCAGACATGTATAGAATTTTTTTTATTTTATTTTGCACATATACTTTCATCTGAGTATTTACATGTAGATTTTGTCTGATCTGCAGAGAATCGCACAATTCAGGAATGCAGTCCATCTCTAATAATGAACTGTATAGTTAGATGCAGACTGTATTAATCTGCATGCATTAGTTCAAGTTAATTAAAAACTTGCAAATCTATTCATTAGTTATTAATTTAAAAAAGGAACCAGCACACCATGCCATCGGACAGCATAGGAATGCATTGAACAGTGCAGTTTTGATGCAAAAACAACACAAAATCCTTTTTTCCCCCAAAAGGCTTGGTATACACCAACATGCTGTGTTGATGTGTGCAGGGCCAAAACGGAATATACTGCTTTTAAATGCATCACAACACACTACAACAGGTTAGGAAAACCAAATAAATTGGTTTGGTGCTTGCTGTGGGACAAAAAAAATACAGATTAAAGCGGAGTTCCACCCTAAAGTGGAACTTCCGCTCATCGGATGCCCCCCCTCCGGTGCCTCAATTGACACCTTTCAGGGGGGAGGGGGGTGCAGATACCTGTATAATACAGGTATCTGCACCCACTTCCGGGCATAGCTAGCCGCAAATGGTGACGCCCCCCCACCCCCCCCACCCCCCATTGTGTTGTGGGAAACAAACAGTTCCCACAACACAACGGGGACCAGTGTAGACGTGCAGCGCGACTCGCGTATGTGCAGTAGGGAACCGGGCAGTGAAGCCGCAACGCTTCACTTCCTGATTCCCTGACCAAGGATGGCGGCGGGGGCAGCCGAGAGACGAGCGATCGATCAGCTTCGGCTGCCGACATCGCTGGACTCCTGGACAGGTAAGTATCCATTTATTAAAAGTCAGCAGCTGCAGTATTTGTAGCTGCTGGCTTTTAATATCTTTGTTTAAGTTGGAGCTCCGCTTTAACACAACACAATGAAAAAGTGTCAACACATGGCAACGCAAGTGTGTTAAATGCAACACACAGGTGTGCATCCATCCTTCCAGATAACTAGTGAAAACAATCAGTGAGGCACAGCGGCTGTATGAACATCAGAAAGTTGGTCAAAATTATCTGAATCTGAGTTCTGTCTAGTATACTTTAGCCAGAATGCAGAGAGCACCTCACAGGGTGACTGAGGACATACTCCCTGATGGGTCTGCTGCAGCCTTTTTCAATCAGGGTGCCTTCAGGTTTCTTCAGGGGTGCCTTGGCAAAATGCCTGAAAATAGCCTAGCATATGTATACAAGCCAATGGGTGGATCAAGCCTGCCTTTAATTACACAAAGTCACTGATTTTCATTGTGCACCAATACAACCATCCAGCTGTCAGCCTCCTAAAAACCCTGTGCAGGCACCCAACATCCCTCTTATCAACCAATGATGTCATCGGTTGAAAAGGAAGACGCTGGGTGCCTGCGCAGCATCCTTTTTTGCCCTTCCCCTGCCTGTCAGCACTGGGGTCACATTAGCTGACGGAGAAGAGAAACATTGGAATACTAGTCAGTACCAGTGTGAAAAGATGTATTTGCTTTGGAATAAATCCTGTTGGGTGTCCAAAGTGTATGCTGCTGCATTACGTAAAACTATTACTTTCGTTTTTTTCATTTTAAATTGGGGTACCTTGAGATTGTGCTGAAATTTAAAGGGTGCCTTGTCTGAGAAAAAGTTGAGAAACACTGGTCTGCTGCACAACTTTACCTGTCTTTGCTTTTTCTCCTAGTGAGGATATTGAAAGCTATTAAAGAAAAATAGGTGAAAAGTCGTACAATAGATATATAGCTGTGTGTTCTCTGGATGCACAGTATGACTAAATTAATTGTATCTAAAGTCAAAACTTTTTTTGGGGGTGAAAGTGGAGTAGGGAATGGTTAAAACCTCTGTAACATTTTTTTTTCTCATCTGTGTCCTATTTAAGACATTTCCCTTCACTTCCTCTATCCCTTTATTGCAGGGATAGAGAGGGTATATGAGAGATGACATCACTAAGGGAGCTAGGGAGGAGGTGGAATCCTTATGGGTAGAGCTCCAAAGGGATGAAACTAAGGGGAAAATAATACTGGGAGTATGCTATAGGCCCCCTAACCTGAGGGAGGAGGGGGAGGCGGACCTCCTATCACAATTTGGATTAGCAGCAAGGATGGAAGTGTCATAATAATGGGGGATTTTAATTATCCAGACATAGACTGGGCGGAAGGAACCCTGCATTCGTCTAAGGCTCGCCAGTTCCTAAATGTCTCGCAGGACAATTTCATGGGTTAGATGGTAGACGCACCAACTAGAAACAAAGAGTTACTAGACCTACTGATTATGAACAAGACAGACCTGATCACGGATGTGGAAATAAAGAGCAATTTAGGAAACATTGATCACAGGTCAATTAGCTTCAGTATAAATCACACAAATGGGAAACATAAGGGGAATACAAAGACACTGAATTTCAAAAGAGCCAACTTCCCTAAACTACGAACCTTGCTAGAAGATATAAATTGGGATAGAATCTTAGGAACAAAGAACATGGAGGAGAGATGGGTTCACTTTAAGAGCATATTAAATAAGGGCATTAGCCAGTGCATCCCATTGGGTAATAAATTTAAAAGAGCAAACAGAAATCCTAGATGGCTTAACTCCAATGTAAAAATGCATATAAAAGCAAAGAAGAAGGCCTTCAAAAAATACAAGGCTGAGGAATCTCAATCAGCATTCAGACTTTACAAAGAATGCAACAAGAAATGTAAGGGTGCGATTAGGGCGGCTAAGATAGAACACAAAAGACACATAGCGGAGGAGAGCAAAAAAAATCCCAAGAAATTCTTTAAGTATGTAAACAGTAAAAAAGGGAGGACAGACCATATTCGCCCCATAAAGAATGTGGAAGGAAATCTGGTTACAAAGGATGGGGAGATGGCAAAGGTATTACATTTATTCTTCTCCTCAGTCTTCACAAAGGAATCAGGTTTCAGTAACCAAAACTGCTATGTTTATCCTCATGACACATCACAGGAAGCACCCTCATGGCTAACAGAGGACAGAATTAGAAATATACCTGGAAAACTTAACATTAATAAGTCATCGGGACCAAATGGCTTGCACCCCAGGGTCCTTAGGGAACTCAGTCAAGTAATTGCCAGACCATTGTTCCTCATTTTTAGTGACAGTCTACTAACGGGAATGGTACCAGCTGATTGGAGAAAAGCCAGTGTAGCACCAATATTTAAAAAAGGGCCAAAATAAATCCCTGGGAATTACAGATTTAGTTAGCCTAACATCAATAGTATGCAAGCTCCTGGATGGGATCATAAGGGACTATATACAATAATTTAGTAAAGAAAACAGTATCATTAGCAGTAATCAGCATGAATTCATGAAGAATCGTTCTTGCCAGACCAATCTATTAACCTTCTATGAGGAGGTGAGCTGCCATTTAGATAAAGGAAGGCCCGTAGACCTCTTTTGTTTCCCCATAAACTTTTACTATACAAAGTAAGGTCCGTTGGCATGGACCATAGGGTGAGTACATGGATTGAAAACTGGCTACAAGGGAGAGTTCAGAGGGTGGTGATAAAGGGGGAATGGCCAAGGGTGGAAAGTGGGGTCCCCTAGAGTTCTGTGCTGGGACCAATTCTATTTAATTTGTTCATAAACGACCTGGAGGATGGGATAAACAGTTCAATCTCTGTATTTGCAGACAATACTAAGCTAAGCAGGGCAATAACGTCTCTGCAGGATGTGGAAACCTTGCAAGAAGACCTGAACAAATTAATGGGGTGGGCAACTACATGGCAAATGAGGTTTAATGTGGAAAAACGTAAAATAAAGCATTTGGGTGGCAAAAATATAAATGCAATCTACTCACTAGTGGGAGAACCTCTGGGGGAATCTTGGATGAAAAGGATCTGGGGGTCCTAGTAGATGATAGGCTCAGCAATGGCATGCAATGCCAAGCTGCTGCTAACAAAGCAAACAGAATATCGGCATGCATTAAAAAGGGGATTAACTCCAGAGATAAAACGATAATTCTCCCACTCTACGAGACTCTGGTCTGGCCGCACCTAGATTATGCTTTTTAGTTCTGGGCACCAGTCCTCAGGAAGGATGTACTGGAAATGGAGTGAGTATAAAGAAGGGCAACAAAGCTAATAAAGGGTCTGGAGGATATTAGTCATGAAGAAAGGATGCGAGCACTGAACTTATTCTCTCTGGAGAAGAGACGCTTGAGAGGGGATATGATTCAAATTTACAAATATCGTACTGGGAGTTTAACAAGACTCGTGACCACTCATTAAAATTAGAAGAAAAGAGGTTTACCCTAAACTACGTAGAGGGTTCTTTACTGTAAAAGCGGCAAGGATGTGAAATTCCCTTCCACAGGCGGTGGTCTCAGTGGGGAGCATCGAGCATAGTTTAAAAAAACCTCTTAGATAAGCACCTGAACGACCACAACATACAGGGATATACAATGTAATACTGACATACAATCACACACATAGGTTGGACTTGATGGACTTGTCTTTTTTCAACCTCACCTACTATGTAACAGGAAGTGGCGTAAAATCTCTATAAAGTTAGGTAAAGCCTCTCTTACACCATACTCTAAAATTGCAGTATAGTGAGACTCCTATGTGAAAGCATCCAAAAGAGTGTTCTGTGTTTCTATAGCATCCAGCATCTTCTTCTTTGTCACACTGCTTGTGCATTAACTGGGAATCTGGTTGCCTTGGGCAACAAACACAGTTCTTCTTTCAGACACTTAATAGGATTATTTAGTTTTCATAATGATGCATATTAGTAATGTATAGTCCTTTTTACATCGTAATGTACTGAGGCTGTGTGTCTCCAATCCGGTAGTACGCTGTCCAGCTGCTGAAGTTAGCAAGTAAATTGTTGAAAATAGATTTCTATAAAGCAGTGATAATTTAAACCAGTTTTTTTTCCCTTCCCCTTTATAAACTCCATTAAACGGTCTCTGATTATCGATGTCATGCCTGACACTCTTGCCATAATGCTATTGGATGCCGTAATCTGGTGGGAACAGATCAAACCCCCATGTGATGTGACTCATTTAATTTATTTTCAATGGGATCAAAAACATTAAAAACCGCCGGTGAGTCGTGTTTTTGAGTGCTTATCTGCGTTTTTTTACGTTAGAGCATTTTTAGAGCTGAAAAACTCCTCTCGGAACCCACAATTTTTTTTTTTTATAGCCGAAAAATGCCCCAGCCAAAAACAGTTGATATGGACACAGGATAACACGCTGCAGAGTTTATTGACTATAGAAAAAAAAATCTGAAGCCAAAAACAGCAGCTGTAAAAATGTCCAAAAACATCCAGTGTTCATGAGGCCTAAAAAGGGAAATTTTACTTTATTTGCAGTTCCACATTTGCATAAGAGCCCATTTAAACTGTTGCTAACCCCAGGACCCTTCATTCACTATATCTGGTCTCCCACAGTACACAGAACATGGAAATGCAATTATTTTCGATATTTCGTTTAAATATAAACTGCTAAATACCTTTTCTCATCAGCAGTATATAGCAGTCTTGTGACTTTTTTCAGTGTCTGTTTAAAGCTTATAGGAGGAGTTTTCTTTCTCCTCTGACTGTCCTATGACGCTGCAGGACCCCTGACCCTCTGTCTGCACAGTCCTGATTGTCCCTGTGCTGTCTCTCCCAAGGTGAAAAAAACTCTATAGCAATACACACCAAACTGAGCATGTGGAGAGTGCCTTCAAGGCTCTGTATTATCAGGAGATGGATTGGGGATAGTGGAAGAAGGGGAGGATCAGAGAAGACAGGATCAAACAGTCTTTTTACACAATGCAGAGGATTAACCCCTTAGGTTTCACAGTGAGTATAACAAGCATGCTTTACTGCATATATAGAATGATTATACTGTTGTGTCTTTAGTAACACTTTAAAGAATAACCACTTTTGTTCAGAAAAAAAAAAAACATTCACCTCATGGTGATCTGTGTACATTACAGGGATTTTAACAAACTGTTGCAGATTCCTAATTTTTGTTATTCTGAAGAAGTTCCTGTGTGTTTGTCTGCCCATGTGCTGAAGTAAGTCTAAGGCTGGCTTCACACTAAGGCAGTTTTCAGACGTTTCAGCGCTAGAAATAGCCTCTAAATAACGCCTGAAAACCGCCTTCCATTCATTTCAGTGTGACTTTTCACACTGGGGCGGCGTGCTTGCCGGACGTTAGGAAAAATCCTGCAAGCAGCATCTTGGGGGTGGTTGCAGCGCTCCCAAAATGTCCTGCCTATTGAAATTAATGGACAACGCTTCCAAAGCGCCTGAAAAGCGATTCAGAAGTGCCGCATCACGGGCACTTTTAATCCCTTTTTTGGTCGCTAACAGAGGTTAAAAGCACCCCGCTAGCGGCTGAAAAGCGCCGCAAAAATGAGCGGTGCTTTAGCGCTAGTGGCCGAGCGCTGCACTGTGAAAGTAGCCTAATGGGAATGTTTTCATAATTGTTAACCAGCTGCTGCACCTGCAAAGCTCTAATTAGGAGAATTGCTGGACCTGCATCCCTTTAGACGTGATTTCTGTGATTAGGAGTATCTCACCAAAAATTAAATTTTTGTTGCAGGGGATGCCAGAAATCCGACTTGTATCTTAGTGCAGGCTTCTGGGAAAGTCAGTGAGCCAATCACACAAGCAGGAAATTACATATCTGGAGGGCGTATATATATATATATATATATATATATATATATATATATATATATATATATATATATACTATATTATTTGCAATTTTTTTTTCCATGAATACATCTGCCACCCCCACCCCCATCATCATTTTTGTCTTCTAAGGCAATCATTTTAGCGATGTAGGAATTTTGGCACATCCTTGGTATACATTGGCATTTTATTGTGTCTACTGTCAACCAATTATGTTAGCACGGACACTTTTAGTGACAGGTTCTCTTAAAGTGGTTGTAAACCCTTAAAAAAAAAAAAAAAAAAAAAAACCTGCAAGACAAAGGCATAATGAGCTAGTATGCATAGCATACTAGCTTATTATGAATTACTTACCTGAGATCGAAGCCCCTGCAGCGGTCCTATTTCACCGCTCCGGCGGCCGATATCTCTCGGTGGGTTGCTTCTGTGTATCGCGACTTCGGTGCTGTAATTGGCCTGGAGCCGCGATGACGGCACTCCTGCACATGCAGGAGCCTCCGGCATGTACGTGCCGTTGCTTCAGTTTACTTAAAGCGGGGGTCCACCTATCTATCGTTTTTTTTTTTTTTGAGTTCATTCACAAACTTTTCTTCTCAGCATTACATACTCACATATTGTGTGTAATATGTCCGCCTGTGTCAGATTTCGTCGGAAAGAATAACTTATATTATTCACTGCAGGCGGTTTCCATCTTCATTGTGGGCATTTGAAGCCCACAAGCATTTATTTCCTGGATGTGGTGAATGCTGTGCTCCCAGCATTCACTGCTTGTTCCCGCACATGCTCAGTGGCATCCTGGGAAGCCTGAGACTAGCTCCCAGGAGTCTGGGAGAGGCTAGAAACACGCCTACTCCCACGGGAGGAGAACCAGGAAGTGCAAAGAAGAGTAGAAAAATAAAAGGTAATTACGGCGATTTAAATTTTTTTAAACGGCATGTCAGCATCTAGGCAAGGAAGAGAATACATACAGATATTGTTCAAAATTTGGGTGGAACCCCGCTTTAAGTGTGCATGTGCCGAAGACATCGGCACATGCAAATACAGGGATATCTCCTAAACTGTGCAGGTTTAGGTGATATCCAGTGTAGCTACAGGTAAACCTAATTATAGGCTTGCCTGTAGTATAAAGTGGTTGTAAAGGGTTTACAACAACTTTAAATTTACATATGTAAATTGTCTTTTGTTTCAGCCACAGTAAGATATGTAGAAACACACAGATCCTCTCCATCACAAGATGAATTTTCATGCATCTCATCAGCAGGCAATATCTAATTGCTATTGTGGCAAAGACAGGAAATTGCACATTGCAATGTCTGCTCTTCTGAGAGGCAGGCCAGCCCAATACATACACTTCTATATCCTCAACTCTCACCTTTTAGAAGGCAATTAATATTCTTGGCAGGGACTTCTACAGCCCCATTATTTACACAGCACCACTGGCAGATATATTGTTGTGGTGAAAATTAATATTTTATATCTCCAAACAAGAACGTATCACTCTCGGCTCAGGAGTAAATATCATGGAGTACGCTCCTACCTGTTTAATCCTCGGAATAATGCAAGGAGTGGACAGTTAACGAGCCCGCTGGGTCCCGGTGTTCATCAGATCACACCTCAGGTAGAGGAATAAAGCCCCCTCTTTTCTCTGCCAAGAAGTATTATGTGGAATCAGAATTGAAAGATCCAGTTGTCCTTATCTTAATTGGTGGGGTTCATTGATATTTATTGTAGTTGATTAATATGTCTTAAAGTAAACCTGTTATTTCCCAATTAATATGATTTGAATGGGAAGGATAAGAGGACCAAGGCTGTATTTGAATCTTTCAATCATGAAGGTTTTAGTGTCTATGGAGATAGGGTTTGATGTCTCTCTCTAGCCTCCTCACCCCCTTTAGATTTTATACTTGCCTAAGTTTACCCAAGACCTTTGCTCAACGTCTTACAAGGAATTTCCTGTTGGGTCCAGCTCTCTTACTCAATCGCTCTCCTTGTCCCAATGGAGCAAGGACAGATAAAAAAGACATGGAGAGGGCTAGGGACCACCATCACACCCTAATAAGCCTTTTTACCTTAGAACAGGGGTCTCCAAACGTTCTAAACAAAGGGCCAGTTTACTGTATTCATGTCTTCAGTTTTCAGCAGAACCTATATTTGTGAGCAACTATTTTCAAGGCTGACACACATAAAGGACAAAATTAGAACCAAAATAGCTGATGAGCACCTTGAGAATTCATTGAGAATTACTACTACATCCATCCAACCAGATATTGATGCTTTAGTTCAGTGTTTCTCAACCTTTTTTTGGTAAGGGCCCCCTTTAACCACTTGCCGACCAGCCCGCCGCAGTTGTACTGCGGCAACATGGCCTGGCTGTGCGAATTGCCGTTATGTTACGTCGCTCCTTTTTTTTGGCCACTAGGGGCGCGCGTGTGCCCGCTGCTCGCCCCCGGAGCCAAACAGAGTGCCCGGCGGTCACGATAACCACTGGGCTCCTGTGATCGCTCATGTCAGAACCTGTGAGAACCGGGATCTCTGTGTGATCGTGTGTTCATACAATGTATAAACAGTGATCTATCTCTTCCCCTAGCTAGTCCCCTCCCCCCTTCAGTTAGAACACACACTAGGGAACACAGTTAACCCCTTGATCTCTCCCTAGTGTTAACCCCTTCACTGACAGTGACATTTTTACAGTAATCAATGCATTTTTATAGCACTGATCGCTGTATGAATGCCAATGGTCCCAAAAATGTATCAAAATTGTCCGATGTGTCCGCCATAAGGCTGCAATTATTGGCAATGGTGAGGCTGCAGATGGGCACTGATTAGGCTGCATTGATGGGTACTGACCCTTATTTTGTTTCACAGCTCTTTATTTAAAATTTAGGTTTTTCCTGAAACTTCCCTCTTAAAGTGAAGATGCGTGTTATACGCCTGTTAAATACGGTATATCTAAAACACGCCTGAGCTCATCCTTAGACCCCTTTCACACTGGGGCGCTTTGCATGCGCTACAGCGCTAAAAATAGCACCTGCAAAGCGCCCTGAAAGAGCCGCTGCTGTGTCTCCAATGTTAAAGCCCCGAGGGCTTTCACACTGGAGCGGTGGGCTGGCAGGACAAAGTCCTGCTAGCAGCATCTTTAGAGCTGTATACACCGCTCCTTCCCATTGAAATCAATGGGGCAGCACAGGTATACCGCCGGAGCAGCAGCGCTTTGCGGTGGTTTTAACCCTTTCTCAGCCGCTAGCAGGGGGGGTAAAGCCACCCCACTAGCGGGCGAATACCACCGCTAAAATGACGATAAAGCGGCGCTTTTTAGCGCCCCTTTACCGCCGCCCCTGCCCCAGTGTGAAAGGGGCCTTAGACTCTTCACCACACACAGCCACAAAGGCAAGAGAATTCTTGTTGGGCAGTATATTAGTTCATTTGCATTTAAATTTAATGGTTCAAAGAATGTCAGGCAAAATGGTGGACCCTCGCGCATGTTCACTTCATCACATCTGGCCCTCTTTGAAAAAAGTTTGGACACCCCTAATTTAAGGAGTGATAATACTGTGTGTGGTATTGCGTGGTGGCTTTATAAACGGTCCTGACACCTACAAATCACATATTTTCACAGTTGTCTGCGTCAAAGAGCGGTTATCATGCAGGATTGAAGAACTTAAGAATCATTACACCAGCTGTGCTTAAGCTTAATTGCAACGTGCAGTTGGTACCACATATTACTGTTGCAGAGAAAAAGACAAAATACGGTGTGTGTCTATACTGTTGTCATAAAAATGTGATCATTCAGTTAAAAGGATCTGTCCTTTCTATTTTATTCAGTAAACCTAACATTTTGTAAATATTAACTGTGCTATAGCTTTCCAACATATCTTTTATGACTAATAACGGTTTTTAAATTTGAACTCCAGGATGAAAAAAGATTCCTCAAATCCAAAAATAATGTCTTCCTTTACCAGAGTCTGACTTTCCTTATCATCTGTATGACATACAAGAGTACAATTACCTCAGATATTGCTGAGTCAGCGAGTGTCATGGCAGCAACGGTGGATTTACGTGACCATTTGTGATTCCCGCTCTTTTTGGACATTTGAAGTTTCAGCCCTCTCGCACACTGTAGCTCTTCTAAAAAACCTTTTTTTCTGTCAGGAGGAAGCAGCTTTTAAAACGCGTTTAGACACGCTCAGGCGCATCAAGCGTTTTGACATTCATTCACTTCAATTTCCTCTGATATTGCTGAGCCTGGTCATGTCAGAACAGCAAAGTTGGATTTATATGACAGTCCATTAGATGTTTTAGGCCTCATGCACACTGCAACTCTTCTAAACACCTTTCTCCTGGCAGGAGAAAGCAGCATTAATATCAATTGCGTTTAGGTGCGTCAAGCATATTGGCATTCATTTGTTTCCTTGGTCAGAATATTCATTTATTCTGGCCATTGAAATGACTGACTGCTCAAGTGCTAAACCTAGCGCTTAACAACTTGCTGACCAGCCGCCGCAGTTGTACCGCGGCAGGTTGGCACAGCTGTACGAACCGCCATCATTGTATGTCGGCAGCTAAGAGCTATTGTAGGCGCGCGCCCCCCGGCGCAATGCTGGCCACCCGTGATCGCTCCACAGAGAGCCACAATAGGGATCCGTCAATGTAAACTGACAGATCCCCGTTCTGATAGGGAAGTGGAGAGAGATCTGCTGTTCCTAGTGATTAGGAACTGTGATCTCTCTCCTCCTCCAGTCAGTCCCATCCCCCCACAGTTAGAAACACCTCCCAGGGTACACGCTTAACCCCTTAATCGCCCCCTAGTGTTAACCCCTTCCCTGCCAGTGTAATTTATATGGTAATCAGTGCATTTTTATAGCACTGATCGCTGTATAAGGCTGGATTCACACCTATGCATTTTTAGTGCTTTTTGCATTTTGCAGGTTTGCACTACAGTCCATTTAACATGGTTTCCTATGGAACACGTTCTGTAGTGCAAATCTGCAAAATGCAAAAAGCACTAAAAATGCATAGGTGTGAATCAGGCCTAAATGTCAATGGTCCCAAAAAAGTGTCCGATCTGTCTGCCGCAATGTTGCAGTCCCGCAAAAAATCGCTGATAAAATACTATTAAAGAAAAAAAAAAATACCCCCTATACGCTTATTGCGATTTATATTTATTTTTATTTTTTATACCAAAAATATGTAGTATAATACATATTCGCCTAAACTGATGAAGACATTTTTATTAATTTTTTTTGGATATTTATTATAGCAAAAACTAAAAAATATTGTTTTTTTTTGTTTTCAAAATAGTCGGTCTTTTTTTGTTTAAAGTGCAAAAAATAAAAACTGCAGAGGTGATTAAATACCGTCAAAAGAAAGCTCTATTTGTGGGAAAAAAAAGGACATCAATTTTGTTTGGGTACAGCTGTAAATGCCTATGTATGCATGAACACATAGGCTAACACAGAGGAGCTTTTAGAGGCAGAAAAAAAAGTTCAAATGCCTTTAAAGCGGCATTTTTGATGCCTTTTTGGGTTATAAATGTATACTTGAATAGAATTATTCTCTAAAGCCAGAGTTTAGTGTCACCTTAATCCTCCTGGGGTCACATTATGCCGAGGGCCTTTCTAGGGCCTTGATCTCTACCTGACACATATTTAAGTCCCACCCTGGCCATTCTACTATCCAGGTCACATTTGGGTATTTTGCAATGATTTGTGTAAGTGCCAGGTTAGAGCTACACAAAGTTAATGATCTGCTTCCCTCCCTCACTGGCCGTCATCAACCCTATGTAAGCTCTGATACTATTCCACACAGAATTAAGACTGTGGATGAAAAGAGCGGCTGAGAAGGTGGCAATGGTGGGTATCATTAGATTAGGGGGGGGCTTTCGAGAGCCAAGAATGAGCAAGGTAATGGGTTTCCTCTATTAAAGAATGTTACCCCAACATTTCATATTCCTGATATGTGTCTGTTATACCATGTACTTGTGTTAAATAGTATCCTGTTATCTTTGTATTGCTTCCTTTGTGTGAAATCCCTGGTGATCCTACCATTCCCCCCGCTTTCTTATTTCAAACTGACCACATTAGGCATGACAGCATATCCATCCCAGCATGGTCAGTTTTCTGGCTGTGCTGGGAAAAAAAAACTGACAGCTCAGGTTGGAGCCTCTGTACTAACAATCCGATGTTAGTACAGCAATATCCCCTGCTGTACTATTGTGTTCTGACAGGGGACAGAACACTTCGGTCAGCTCTTTCAGCCATTGGCTGAGAGCGCTGTTCAGGAGCTGGTTGGCAGACCTTTTTCGGTCATGCCACCTCGACAGAAGCCAGCATGTACTACACACAGGCTGAATGTTGGCTGGTTTCTATTGAACCAGCTGATGCTGCCCGACATTCGGCTCACTTCACAAAGGGTACCTCACACCAGGATAACGATGTTTTGTTTTTTTAGTCTAGGTAGATTTAAACATTAGTCCTTGTACTAAGCTTTGTGAGTTGGGCATTATTTTTTTTAATCTCTTTAGCTTGATAGCCATTTTGTGTAATGCTTCCCAGCCCACTACAGGCCTCTACGTCTCCTCCTGTATAGTATGTCTGTTCATAACATAAAAGCTTAGTATCTCTCTGCTGTGTTAGTGCAATGTCATACCTCCAGGGGTGTAACTACCACCATAGCGACCCATGCGGGCGCTATGGGGCCCGCAGCCGATTGGGACCCAGTGAGGATAAGAGCACCGCCGGCACAGTCTCCCAGCCAGGGGAAGAGAGAGGAGAGGAAGAGGCGAGCTGTCCGTATCAGCAGAGAGCTGAATTGCCCGATGTAAGAGCTTTCATTAGAACTTCCAGTGTTCCCGGGGCTCACGTCACATAGCTCCACCTTTTGGCCCGGTGCCTTTGATAGACAGAACGCCGATCCAATGCGGGACATGTGACGTCATCAAAGGCGTCGGGCCAAGAGGTGGGGCTATGTGACGATGAGCCCCGGGAAGACGGGAAATTCAAATGAAAGCTATTACAGCGGGCAATCCCGCTCTCTGCTGATCCGGGTGGCTTGCCTCTTCCTCTGCATAGGTGAGGCTGTATGGGGCACAGGCAGACCAGGCTGTATTGGGCACAGGTCACGCTGCATTGGGCACAGGTCACGCTGCATTGGGCACAGGTCACGCTGCATTGACACTAGGGCAGCTGGGGGGGGGGGCTGTTTGCAAGGGGGCCCCATACAACATTTTGCTATGGGGCCCTGCTATTTCTAGTTACGCCCCTGCATACCTCCCATGTTTTTTAAATGGGAATGAGGGACATCTATCAGCAAAAGTATGCAGGCGTAGGACACACCCCTTGCCACAACCCCTTAAAGGAGAATTGTACAAAAAAAAAAACCCACAAGTGCTTTTTTTTACCATTACTATTCCTTTATATTGGCTTTTGGAATTTTCAAATGCAGAAATTTAGAAATCAGATGAAAGGTTTAGTTCTGGGAAACACTTTTTGATAGATAAAAAGTGCATTTTATATACATTAGACCAAAATGAGGGACAAATGAGGAGGAATGAGGGACAGAGGGACATTGCTCCAAATCAGGGACAGTCCCTCGAAATCAGGGACAGTTGGGAGCTATGCAATAACAGACAATAACATTCACGCTATAAACCGTATTGGATCAAGAGATTGAGGTCCCTTCGTCCCCTATAAAAGACACCTGCTTCCTGTGACCCCTCGTCACCAGGCCAGGAGTGTGCACAATGGTTCAAGTTCACACAAGGGTCAGCATTTTTGGTGGATGCAAGCAAATGATCTACCAGCTGGCCACTGACATGAATCCATTCCTTTCATACACCAAGGAATTTTAGACATTTTTGAAATGATCTGAAATATATACACAGTGCTCAGCATAAATAAGTACACCCCTTTTGAAAATGAAAGATTTTTAATCAATATCAATTGATGCAAAAAATGAATACACCCTACAACAAAACTATTACATCTAGTATTTTGTATGACCTCCATGATTTGTAAGGACAGCACCGAGTCTTCTAGGCATGGAACGAACGATTTGATGACATATTGCAACATCTATCTTTTTCCGTTCTTCAGGAACGCCCTTTTTCAGACCCCTTTCTCACTGAAGCACTTTTCAGGAGCTTTGGCACTAAAAAAAGCGCCGGAGAAGCTCACGAAAACCTATTTCCATTAAAATCAATGAATGCTTCCACACTGGGGCAGTGCGCTGGCAGGGCGTTGAAAAAATGCCCCCCTACATTGAAGAGCTCAGTGTTTTACTGGCAGTGAGACCAGAGTTATGGCGCGTACACACGGTCGCATTTTCCGACAGGAAATGTTGGATGTGAGCTTGTTGTCGGAAAGTTCGACCGTTTGTACGCTCCATCAAACATTTGCTGTTGGACTTTCCGCCAACAAATGTTGGCTAGCAGGTTCTCAAATGTTCTGCCAATAAAACTTTGTTGTCGGAAAGTCTGATCGTATGTACAGAAGTCCGTCGCACAAAAGTCCACGCATGCTCAGAAGTAGAAGCAGTCGGTCTTGTAAACTAGCGTTCGTAATGGAGAATTAACATTCGTGACGTGGCAAATTATGAAATCTCCAAATGCAGCGCACATTCTCTTCTTCTTTAATGGGATAATAATGAAGCTGCTTTGCTGATGATACTGATGGAGTTATTGCAAACGAATTTTCAAACACTTTATTTTTCAAGTGATATCAAGAATAATAATAATAACAGTGCAAAATAAAAAACGCAAAAAGAAAAGCACGAATCAACACTCACCAAACTTCTACTAACACAAAATTAGCAGAAGGAGCCCAAAGGGTAGCGCTAAAGAGCCGAAAAACCACGTAGTTCGTCTAGTACGTCACTACGTTCATAATTGTTGGCCAACATTTGTGTGATTGTGTGTATGCAAGACAAGTTGGAGTCAACAACCTTCGAACAAAAATCAACGGTTTTGTTGTCGGAAAGTCCGATCATGTGTACGCGGCAATAAAGTAGAAGTCCACCCTAACACTAAAATCCCTGTATCTACAGACATCCATGATCTAACACTAACCTATTTAGCCCTGTAAAGAAGAAAAAGTTATACATACGTTTTTTTTTAAGTCGATCCGACCCGATCCCACGCTGAGCTGTTAGCCACGGCTTCGCTGTGGAGGTGGGTGCAGAGGACACATCCAATAACAGAAGCCCCATAGTAAGTCTATGGGTGACGTCACTCCCCATTCATTTCACAGCCGTTGTCAGCTGTGTCCTCTGCAGAGCTTCCACCGCTGGAGACTGGATCGGCTTCAAAAAAGGTATGTATACTGATTTCTTCTTTACAGAGCTAGATAGGTTAGTGTTAGATCGTGGATGTCTGTAGATGCAGGGATTTTAGTGTTAGGGCCCCGTTCACACTGGGGCAGGGGCGGCGTCAGCGGTTAAGCTCCGCTATTGTAAGCGGCGCTTTACCGTTGGTTTTTGGCCGCTAGCGGGGCAGTCTTACCCCCGCTAGCGGCCGAGAAAGGGTTCAAAACCACCGCAAAGCACCTCTGCAGAGGCGTTTTGCCGGCAGTATAGCCGCGCTGTCCCATTGATTTCAATGGGCAGGAGCGGTGAAGGAGCGGTGTATTCACCGCTCCGAAGATGCTGCTAGCAGGACTTTTTTTCCCGTCCTGCTAGCGCACCGCTCCAGTGTGAAAGCCCTTGGGGCTTTCACACTGGAGACAAAGCAGCGGCACTTTCGGGTTAGTTTGCAGGCGCTATTATTAGTGCAATAGCGCCTGCAAACCGCCTCTGTGTGAAAGGGCCCTTAGGATGGACTTACACTTTAAAGTGCAGTTCTGCCTGGGAAAAAACAATTTAAAAGTCAGCAGCTACAAATTCTGTAGCTGCTGACTTTTAATATAAGGACACTTACCTGTCCAGGGAGCCCAATGCGCTTTCTGAATGGTCCCTGTTGTCTTCTGGGACCTGTGCGTCTCCCAGAAGGCAGCAGGGGGGGAAAGAGGAGGGGCCGGACATTGCGTAGTTCGCCGTACAGATTGCACCGATCTTTCCCCAGAAGTGAGAGCAGATACCTGCATTTGACAGGTATCCACTCTCCCCTGAAAGGTGCCAAATATGGCACCGGAGGGGAGAGGAATCCGATCCACAGAAGTTCTATTTATGGGTGGAACTCTGCTTTAAGGTTATTTAATTGATTTCAATGG
Organism: Aquarana catesbeiana; assembly: GCF_042186555.1. Taxonomy (NCBI): domain Eukaryota; kingdom Metazoa; phylum Chordata; class Amphibia; order Anura; family Ranidae; genus Aquarana; species Aquarana catesbeiana. The sequence continues at coordinate 56,511,291 of NC_133330.1, read as the reverse complement.
CAAAATGCAAGTCAACACACCTAAAATGCAGTATAAATCATATCTATACAATGCTACAACACCATTGCATTGGTGTGAACAGGTCTTATTGAAATCAATACGTTCTTCTTACGTTCACTCTGTTGCATTTGAAAATGTATGAAAATGCACAGCAATGCATCTGGTATGAACAACCCCTTAGGGCTTATGTACACGGGTGTATCTGTCAAGTGCAGGTTTTTACACTTCACCGGAGAGCAAACACATGCATTAGGACGCAAAAAGCGCTGTTTGACCCCATTTTCCTGCAATGCAAACACATCTCTAATAGGACCTGCTGCATTCAGAGAAACGCAGAGCAGCCATTGACATAAAAGGTCATTTGCTGAACTACATGTGATAAAAAAGCACCCGTGTATACAAGCCCTTAGGTTTCTGCTCTCGTCCAGAATAAAAATGTAGCACAAATAATTTCACACCTGAACCAGCTGACAAATTTTTCTAGGCCACTCCCCTGCCAGCTAGAAAACACTGACTCCTTTATAAACATATGTGTGTCGGGATATTTCCCATAAAACCAGCATCCATTGCACTGCGTCCGTTCTGTTGCTATCCATTACAGTTGATCTGCCCCGTCCGCTCCCTGTGTTATGAAATAAACCTCCTTTGTTGGCTCTGGGTGTTATTCCGGTGCAGCCGGCTTCTAGTATGTTCAATCAGCTGGGCCAGAGGAGCTGTGATGTAATGCTGTTAGCTCACGCACTCCCTGCTTCCATCCAGATGGATATTGTCATTTGTTGGAAGTGTCACCAATAATAGAAAGGGCTTCTGCATTTTCCCCGAGTGCTCCCAGCTGCAGCAAACTCACTGCCTGTCCCTCTCCGCGTCATACGAGCTCGTAAACCCCGGTGCCATTCTAACCGTTTTTATTTTTATTTTTTTCCCGTTTTTCCCCCTCCGTACTGCAGAAAAACTGGATTATTCTATTTCTGGCTGCCTATCACCAAGGTTCAGGCAAGTGCTAAAGAATTTCTGACTATTCTTTATTTTTTTTGCATTAATAATGGTGACATATGCTCGCCCGCTCGCAGAGTGGCAAGGGTTAAAGTGCAGTGGATCTGTGCCAAATGCTAAAGGAGCAGGGTGGGGGTGGGGGAATTGGGGGGGGGGATGCATTGAAACAGAGGCAGTGCTAGGCGGCTCTGAAGGACAGATGGCCAGTGCTGCCTATTTAATTCATCTCCCAGGCTTTACGTGAGGCCAATTCCTGAATGGGTGTTCTCTGAGAACATAAAAAAAGAGGGGTCATTGGGCGCAAATAGCCTAAGTTCAGGTCCAGATGCCAGCTGCACAATGGATCTGGTCAAAGCAATGCTAGCAGGAAGTGTGTCTGCCTTTTGTGTTGCCTCTGCAATGCAGGTTCGAATTTGGATTGCTTCAGATTAATGAATTACATTCCTTGCCGGAGCTGGACTCTTTCCCAGCAAATTCAGTTAGGAGAGAGAAAAATCAGATTTTTGTAGAAAAATCCACACGGGGTCTGGATGGGAGGCAGCAGGTGCTTTTCTGCAAAGGGAGAATAGGCTAAGAGGAACTTTGGTCATCAAGAGGAAAAAAAAAACGCCTTTATGGATGTTATTTAATTATTGCAGGAGGTAAGGAGATGTAGTTGCCTCTGGTGATCAACCAGACTTTATCTGTTGCGGTTGGACCATCAAGGGGCGATTCCTTATTGGTTGGCAAGGGCAGAAGTCCTATGACGCTGGTTGTTTGCAGCAGTTGTGAGCATGCATGAAAACATTGAGAACCTAAAGTGGGGGCTACATAGGTTGTCCAGTGTGATGGCTAGTCTTGTGCTTGAAGTCTCTTTCCTTTTCTTGAAATGGTTCTATACTCAAATGTTAGTGTGAAGCTATGTGAGTTGCCTTGATGGAGTGGGTAAAATGAAAGTGCTAAAATATCTGAAATACCGTATTTATCGGCGTATAACACATTCATTTTAAGAGGGAAGTTTCAGGAAAAAAACTTACATTTTAAATAAGGAACTTTGAAGCTAAATAAGGGTTAGTGCCCATCTGCAGCCTCACCATTGCCATCAATGTCCATCTGCAGCCTCACAAGTGCCATCAATGCAGCCTCATCAGTCCACATCAATGCAGCCTCACCATTGCCTTCAATGCAGCAGCCTCACCGTTGACATCAGTGCAGCCTGATCGATGCCCATCTGCAGCCTAGAGGGGACAGGGAGGGGGCGGGACGAGCGCCGACAGATTACATACAGTGAGAATCTCCTATGATAGGCAGAACAGTGGTCCAATGGCGGCCCAGGAGATGGGACTTCCTATTACAGAGGCCACCAAGTAAAAAGGAGATTCTCTCTGTATGTAATCTGACGGCGCTCGTCCCGACCCCTCCCTGTCCCCTCCGAGGCAACTAAAACTGAAGTATTGGCGTATAACATGCACACACGCTATTTGTACCCGATTTTCATAGTAAAAAAGTGAGTGTTATACGCCAATAAATACAGTATTTACTATTACAGTCCTGATCATATAACCAAAAGCCAAGGCCTATGATTACTGGTGAAGAAAAGGAAGGCTCAGCCAATTGCAAATGTGATCCTCCCTGTTATCTGAGATCACATGACTAGATGCCTAGGGTTTTGATCATGTGATCAGACTAGCAGAAGTCTAGAGCAAAATTTTCTCAAAAGCGGTATTCTACCTTTTATAGTTCCCGTACTTTTTGTATCACAGCAAGACAGTTTTAGTATAGATCAGGGGTCACCAAGCTTTTTAAACAAAGTACCAGTTTATTGTTCCACAGACTTTAGAGGGGCTGGGGTGTGGGCAGCGGGAGTGGATATTTTCCTGGCATCAGTGGGAGTGAATATCACCACATTTGCTATTAGGGAGAGGAACATTGCCCCATCGTTAGTGTCATTGGCAGGAAAAGTGCCCATCATTGGTGTCATTGGCAGGAAAAGTGCCCCATCATTGGTGTCATTGGCAGGAAAAGTGTCCATCATTGGTGCCATTGGCAGGAAAAGTGCCCCATTGTTGGTGCCATTGGCAGGAAAAGTGCCCCATTGTTGGTGTCATTGGCAGGAAAAGTGCCCCATTGTTGGTGACATTGGCAGAAATTGCACCCCAGTGTTGGTGGCAATGTGAGAAATGGTGCTCCATTGTTAATGTTGGTTGTCAGAATAGTATCTCGTATCGGTGGGAGGAATAGTTCCCCAAGAACTGGATAAAGGCAAGCAAAGAGACGCAGTTTGTAGGCCACTGGTTTCTATCAGTGATTGTCAATTTATTGTGGCAACTGTGGCCCCTGACATAACCAGAGGGCTATACACAATGTTCAGTACATTTAATTCTAGAGAAGACTGTAGACATACTAAGGTCTCATGCACTCAGGGCATTTGATTTTCTCCTTCTAAACACCTTTTACTCCTGGCAGGAAAAAGCAATTAAAAAAATTGCGCCCAAAGCCGTGTTTTGCATGCGCGTTTGGCAATAATGCATTCTATTGACCAGAATATTAAATTGTTTTGGCCATCAGAATGCATTAGTGTGCAAAAGCATCTAGCGTTAATGCACGTTTTGCGAATTTTCTGCTCAAAAGCTCCTGCACTAAATGTGCTGATGTGTGCAACATAGGCTAACATAGAAGTGCTATTACAGGCTGACACCCCCCCCCCCCCCCCCCAAAAAAAAAAAACGCTCAAGCACGAGTTACACGAGTCCAGTATAGAGCTAATACACCTTCACAATTTAATGCCCCCATTCCCGCTCCAGACTCTGGTGTCTGAGGGCCGTACAACATTTCAAAAGGGCAGCATATGGCTCTCGGGCCATGGGTTGGGCACCAACAAAGTATAGATGCAATTTACCCCTATACTGGAGAGCATAGCTTTTTATAACAAGTAAACAGTAAGGCTGGGTTTACACTTATGCGAATTGGATGTGGATTTTCCCCGCATCCAATTTGCATGACAGAAGAAGGACCTTAATGGAGCTGGTTCACAAATCTCCGGGGCGGCTGCAGAGCAGATTGCACAGAGGTCCTGTGAGTCTTTGGCTCCATTTCAGGTTCGAATTCAGGCAAAAATTTGGGCCTGATACATCCCTGAAATGGCAAACAGGGATGCACCCGACCCCTGCTGTGAGCCGCATCTGAATTAAGTGTGGACCCAGCCTAAGAGAAGTCTTTCCCCTGTAACCACTTGCCGACCGCTGCACGCCGATATACGTCGGCACAATGGCAGCGGTGAGCAAATGGGCGTACCTGTACGTCCCCTTTAAGAGGCGGGGATAGCAGCCGCGTGCATGCCCGCCGCGTGCAGCGTGACTGTGCCCGCAGGACCGGTGGACTCGTCCGCCGGCCTCCCGGCGATCGTGTCACGGAGCCGCAGAACGGGGAAGTGCCTATGTAAACAAGGCATTTCCCCGTTCTGGCTTGTGTCATAACAGAGATCACTGCTCTCTGTCATCAAGAGCAGTGATCGCTGTCATGTGAGTTAAAGCACATTCCCTCCAAAATTAGAGTCACTCCCTAGGACACACTTAACCCCTTCATTGCCCACTAGTGGTTAACCCCTTCCTCGCCAGTGTCATTTACACAGTAATCGGTGCATTTTTATAGCACTGATCGCTGTATAAATGCCAATGGTCCCAAAATAGTGTCTGATGTGTCCGCCGTAATGTCGCAGTGATGATAAAAATCGCAGATCGCCACCATTACTATTAAAAAAAAATTAATAATAAAAATGCCATAAAACTATCCCCTATTTTGTAGATGCTTTAACTTTTGCGCAAACCAATCACTATACGCTAATTGCGATTTTTGTTTTTTTTACCAAAAATATGTAGAAGAATACATATCGGCCTAAACTGAGAAAAAAAATTGTTTTTTTTAATATATTTTTGGGGGATATTTATTATAGCAAAAAGTAAAAAATATTCCGTTTTTTTTCAAAATTGTCGCTGTTTTTTTGTTTATAGCGCAAAAAATAAAAACCGCAGAGGTGATAAAATACCACCAAAAGAAAGCTCTATTTGTGGGTAAAAAAAGGATGTCAATTCTGTTTGGGTGCAACGTCGCACAACTGCACAATTGTCAGTTAAAACGGCGCAGTGCTGAATCGCAAAAAGTGCTCTGGTCAGGAAGGGGGTAAAATCCTCCAGGGCTGAAGCGGTTAAAGTAATATTAAAGCTTCATGTTTAAAAAATGAATAAATAACAAACATGTTATACTTAACTGCTCTGTGCAGTGGTTTGGCACAGAGCAACCCAGATCCTCTTCTTTTCCCCCCGCTGGCGCTTCTGGCTCCCCACTCTCAAGCAGTGCCCCCAGAGAAATCTGCTTGCTATGGGGGCACCGCTGTGTGCTCGCTCCCGAGCCGTTGCTCTATACGTTCATAAGACACATAGAGCCGCGGGTCGGCCCCGTCCTCTCCTCACTGGCCCAATGGGTTTCCGCTGCTGTCTCAGCCAATGAGGAGGGAGTGTCCCCATACACCTGAGGCTATTGTGAACATCGCTGGATCAGAGGGGGCTCAGCTGCACACAGATGTTTTAGAATGCATGAAGGTAAAAAGAAACCTTTAGCCTTTAGAACTACTTTAATGTCCCTGTGCATCCTAACAAGCTGTTAACGAGTTTTTATGTCTTTATCCATCATCATAACTCAACAGTAAACAACAATTTCTGACACATCCATCCGCCAGCATGGTGAGCCGTCATGCTGTAGATGGTAGGGTTGCACCGATATTGTTTTTTTTTTTTTATATCGGAGAATACGAGTACCAATACTTGTGCTCAAGTACTCACCGATACCGCTACATGAGGCCATTATTTTGTATGGGCACAAATCTCGCTGCAAAAGGTATCGGTTTCAGGTATTGGAGCATTTGCACAGGTACGAGTACTTATGCAAATGCTTAGTATCAGTGCCATGCTAGTAGATAGCAAATCTGTACTAATCAGAAGATTTCACTGTCTGCAAATGTATTCTTTTCTGAGTGCTTTGACGTGTTGGAGTTTTGGATTCAGTCCCTTCAGTGAGTTTGCTTTGGGCGTTCCAACATTCAAAATCATATTGAGAGTGGATATGACTGTGCATATCTGCATGGCTTGCGGCAGTGACGTTAGATTGTAAGCTCTTTTGGATATAGGTACTATTTTGTGTGGTTCACTGCTAAATAATGGTGGAATTTGTTGGCATTTGAATAAAAATAAATATACTACGTATCCTATAATAACATGTGTGTGCTTTTGACATTTGTAGATGGCAGCTTTCTCCTTCATAGCAATCAGTGGGGAGGTATTCAGCAAGGCCCTTCTGCCAAGGAAGAGGTTAAGATTGGCTCTGATAAGTGGCAGCTGGGTGGTACAGAAGGATGCTTCTGTCACTGATCAGCATAGCCTGTCTGCTTGCACATACTGCATGTCTAGCTGGAACGTCTGACTACACACCATTCTGGAAGACAGCTCTTAAAGGGGCAGCGCGTGCGTGCATCACAGTTCCCCCCGCCTTATGGGATGACCATGAATAATCCATGGGCAGGAGAGCATCACGGGGAGAGGAAATGTATGCCATCAATTATGGAGAAAATATGTCCAGGGCAAATGGCTTGATCCGATAGATGGGAAACAATGCAATAAATACTGACAATATACACCGAAGCACGTTTATATAATTACAGCAATCTCCAGATAAGTCACAGCAGGGGGGTTATAGAGCGCTTACTGTAGGAAGCCGAGTATAATATTGCAAAACCAATTGCTACTGACAGGCAGAGACAAGTCCATCTGTACACACTACAATAGAAAACAGACTCTTCTCACCTGCTCACACCTTTCATTGTGCACAATTTAAAAAACGCTGCCAACTTTTAACCCTATAAATTCCTTAAATCTTTAAGATTTTCTGATTTATCTAAACTGATTTTTGATTTTTCTAAATTCTAAAACAAAAAATCTATCCTATCTCTCTCATATTTATATATATATATATATATATATATATATATATATATATACACATATATATAATTAGATTACAAGATCTCAGATGTGACGGTGGTAATTGTTTTTTTTGTTTTTTTTCCAGTCTTTTTTTAACCTTTATTTTTTTCCTGGTAATCATGTAAACAACACACATCCTTCCCTGGGTGGCTACACTAGGATTGCCACCTTTTCTTCAAGTCAAAACCGAACACTTTAGCGCCACACAGCATTTTTTTTTTTTCAGTATAAACTATTCATATATTTTGCAATTAAATAACATTTCTAATAGTATGAAGTTAATCACAAGAGTCCCACTTTACATCAAAATCCACAGAGTTCCCCTTTTATATCTGAATCTGCAGAATTCCCTATACACTGTAAGGGGGGACTCTGCAGACTCTGATGTAAGGGAGAGCTCTGGGGACTCTAACATAAGGGATGCTCTGGGAACCCTGATTGAAGGGGAAACACTGAGAACGGAGAGGACTCTCATGTAAGGGGGAACGCTGTAGCCTCAGGTGTAAAGGGGAACTCTAAAGTGAGGGGTACTCTGAGAACCCTGATTTACCTTAGTGTACTCACTCAGAGGCAGGAGAGAGAATGATTATTGATGGATGGTGAGCTCACTCACCCCTTGGCAGTCAGCACCTCTCATCCAGATGTATCTGAGGCTGCTGGACTTCACATTTCCAGCCCCCACTTACCTTTTCTGAGGAGTGTGGGCAGACACAGAGGGGTAGGGGTGGGAAGAAGAGGAGCAGATCGAGCCCTCTCTCCTCTCCCATCTGTGTTGTGGGCGGGGGGGGAGGGGGGGGTGTTAGTGTTGGCTTTGGGCAGAGTGAAAGAGAGCGTAACAGACACTCTTGGTTTAGACAACTGCAGCCAACAACCGTACTGGGAAGCTGTGGTCCTGTCTGAATAATGTCTTTGGGTTTCAGGCAGTCTAAAACATGGATGCATGTTGGAATTTAATATTCATCAATTAACAAAAGAATGAATGGATTAGATCTTACAGAATACTTGAGTTAAACGAATATATATATTTATATCTCTTCTGTGTATGGAAAAAGTGAAATTATATAAGACTTTTATATTTGTGAAAATATACATGGTTATAAACTTAAGCAGTTCTATGTAGGGGCAACATGTGTTAGTAATTAAGAGTGAGTTGAGCTTTCACCTTCCCCCATCTGTGAGAAGGAAGGTACTTTAAAAAAAACTGTCCGGGTGAATCCTGGACAGGTGGCAACCCTAGGCTACATTCACTTTGTATCTGTGGAGGGAGCTATGGTTTCCATCCAGGCTGGACATAAAACATTTTTGCTAATTTCCATTATGAGGGATGTTTAGAATTAGTGATTTATACAACAAATATGGGATTATTTTTGCTCCATTCATCTCACAGAAAGTGACAATTGCTGCATATCTGGCAAGATCAACAGGTATTTTCTGTATTAGCTAAAAATTTAAACAAATGCATACTCCACATCTTGGAACTGATAAGCTGCAATATATAAAGTTTTTGTTTTCGTGGGTTTAGATATCCTTTAAGGTTGGGATCACACTATTGTGATTTGGATGTGGGTTTTTACCCTTATCTAATTGACATGTCAGGAGATTGTGAGCGGCTCTCTATGGAGCTGGTTCACACACCTCTGGAGCGGCTCCCTGGAGCGAATTGCACAGGAGTCCTATGTGTCTTCTGGTCCGTTTCAGGTCCAAATTCAGCCAACAATTCGGACTGAAATCGTACCTGAAACGATGAATGGAGACGCCCCGGACCCCCTGCTTTGAGCCGCTCAGCACGGCAGTGTGAACCCAGCCTAAAACTAAATTCAGAAAATCTTTGGGTTCCTACATACAGATATGTTTTATCTTATTTTCCTTGTACAGCATGGGTGTCCAACCTGCGGCCCTCCAGCTGTTGCGGAACTATAAGTCCCATCATGCCTCTGCCTTTGGGAGCCATGCTTGTAACTGTCAGCTGTGCAATGCCTCATGGGACTTTCCTTGCAATGCTTCATGCGTTCTGTAGTTCTGCAACAGCTGGAGGGCCGCAGGTTGGACACCTATGCTGTATAATATAACAGAGACTGTGGGAGTAGGGGGGACATTCTATTGAATGAATCAAGCTCTACTGCATGCACATCTGCTGGCAAGGAACATATTGGCAGGAGATGACCTCATCAGTCTGCTGCTGCTTAATCCCATACTGTCAAATCACATACTAGGGGTGTTGAGGTGTCCATAATGCGCTGCCTAACTGCTGAGGGAAAAAGTAAGGGTTGAGGGTAACTGACCTGGCTGTGCGTAATTGGACTTGCTGGGCATAATTATCCTGCTTGTAGTGCACTGCTTCTCTGCTGTTGTGAGCTGCTCTGTGCAAAACTAGTATTCAGTGGCATTTGCAGTGTGGCAATTTTTTGCTGCTACAGTGGATGGGAGAGTGCAGTGCACATGTTGTGCAGCTTTTGAACAATAGAGCGTTCTCAGTCCAGTAATGCTGTGGGCGAGCGCTCAACATATACAGGGGGTCCCCTAGTTACAAACATCCGACTTACAAACGACTCCTACTTACAAACGGAGGGAGACAACAGGAAGTGAGAGGAAATCTACCCCTAGGAAGGGAAATTCACTCCTGTAAGTGCTATTATGGGGAAAAGGTACCTCCACTGATGCTTTATCACCAATCCTTGTTTCCACAACAACCCAAAATTTTCAAAATCCAATTGTCATTGGGACAGAAAGTGAAGTGAAATCTTCTGAACAGGGGCACACACAGCAAAACAAATGTTACAGGGGTGTTAACCCTTCCCTATGCTATCCAAAAAGCTTAAAAATAGTTTTTTTGGCTGGAGCTACACTTAAAAAATGTACCTGTTCCGACTTACAAACAGATTCAACTTAAGAACAAACCTACAGTCCCTAACTTGTTTGTAACCCGGGGACCCCCTGTACTGCATCCTAGCAACTAGTGTAGAAAAAGGTGGATGGAGGGTGCATGATCATCCTCTTACATCAAAGAATGTTTAATTTATTCATGTATAATGGAATGCAAACATATAGATAATACCAATACTACGTCTCGTAAAAGCAGGTAACAAAATATGCACTAAAAAAGTTAAAAATAACATATGCCCATGTTAAGGCAAGTATTTAAAACCGGCTGATGCGTTTCGAGGTGAGCCTCTTCATCAGAGCCTTGAGAACCAAAGCACAGTCTGTATAAGCCGGTAGGCCAACATGTGTACATAAGAAGGAGTGGCTAGTTGGAAGGTATAACCTGTGATGGATAATTCATTATTCTAAGCTCCATACCAGTCCAAGCGTTCTACGTGGTAGGTGTCCACCTATGACACTCACCTATGACTCAGGCGGAGAGACAGCTTCAGACACCCACGGCTCCAGCATCATCTGAAGAGACATCCTCCCCCTTCCATCTTCCAAGATCACAAGACTTCCTCACCCCCAAGGACGCACGCAGGCTGCAGCCTCTCCCCCACACAGCCCTGGAGACAGGTCCACCCGACAGTCCCATACCATCAATTAAAGGAAAATACATATTGTTGCCATACCACGTAGAACGCTTGGATGTGGACTGGTATGGAGCTTAGAATAATTTATTATCCATCACAGGTTAAACCTTCCAACTAGCCACTCCTTCTTATGTACACATGTTGGCCTACCGGCTTATACAGACTGTGCTCTGGTTCTCAAGTCTCTGATGAAGAGGTTCACCTCGAAACGCGTCAGCTGATTTTAAATACTTGCCTTAACATGGGTATATGTTATTTTTAACTTATTTTTAACTTTTTTAGTGCATATTTTGTTACCTGTTTTTACGAAACGTAGTATTGGTATTCTCTATATGTTTGCTTTCCATTATACACAATAAATTAAACATTCTTTGATGTAAGCGGTTGATCACGCACCCTCCATCCACCTTTTTCTACACAGTCTTCTCCAGACCACCCCGGGGTCAGTTGAGGCAGTGTGACACGCAACACCATCTCTTTCAGTTTTTTTACTCTCTACAGTACTACCAATTTACACCAAAAACGCCTTCACAAGCGCAGGAGTAATTCTTCCTTTTTTGTCCATATTTCGTCCTAGCAACTAGCCAGGACAGGAGAATGCTAACAGTGCTTTCTGCAAGGCTTTGGGGGTACCAAAAAAGGTCTACAGATATGTCAATTAGATTAGGCAATGTTTTTCAAAACTGCACAGTGCATTTGATCTACTGGGGCGACTGCATAGACCATTTTATTCATGAAATTAAGTTAGCCTTTAGGCCGGGTTCACACCTATGCGAATTGGATGCGGGTTTCCCCGCATTCCAATTTACATAGCAGGGGAATGTGACTGGCTCCCTATGGAGCTGGTTCACATATCACCGTTGCGGCTGCGGAGCGCACTGCACAAAAACGCTGTGCGTCTTTGGCTCTGTTTCAGGGCCGAATTCAGGCATAGATTCGTCCCTAAAACGGGGAACAGGGATTCACAGCGCTCCTGTGCGTTCCGCAGCCGGTTCCAGTGTGAACCGAGCCTGAAATTGTATGTGAAAGCAAAATATTTTTTCGTTTTGGATAGAGTAGGGAAGGGTTAGTTGCCAGGTTTTATTGCTGTTTGTGTTCCCTTCTAAGAAAATCCGCCCTTCCATTTGTGCTGTTGATCACTGTCTCTTAGAAAATAAGGAAAAATTATAAATTTTAGAAGTCATGAAAGCAAAAGGTGAAGGACAATCTTCCAACAAATGTGTTGGTTATATGCCTTGTTCACACAGGCATACCTAAGCGTAAAACAGTGTGTTGGGGCGTGTTTTGCCTGTATGAGATGCACAGGTGTTCCGTGCATCCATGTGCAGGCAGCCCCATGCATGTCGATTGGGATCTAGCAGCTGCTGCTCCCAATTTGACATCCATGTGGGTGCAAATAGGTATTCCCCAAACTAGCCCTGTCTGCATATGGAGACATGCGTAAACACAGATGTCATATTGGGAGCAGCAGCTGTGTTCGTTCGCCCATTGCGTCCCAGGTGACGTGAATGGAACTGTCTGCAGACGGAGGAGATTTCATTCTATTCTGATTGTCCTGTGAGGCTGCAGGACCCCTGACCCTCTGTCTGAACAGTACTGATTGGCCCTGTGCTGATCACATGCACCCTCTGAAGAAAAAAAAAAACCTCTAATAATACACACCAAACTGAGCATGTGCAGAGTGCCCCAAAGGCTCTGTTCTATCAGCAGATGGATTGGGGACTGTGGAAGAAGGGGAGAATGGAAGAAGACTGGATAAAACAGTCTTTTTACACAATGCAGAGGTTTAACCCCTTAGGCTCAACAGTGAGTATAACAAGCATGCTTTACTGCATATACAGACTGATTTTACTGTTGTGGGTTTAGTAAGTAAGTACCCCTGCTTGAATGAGGCCTAACTGTCTAATGCCGGCCATACACGGTTCGAATTTCGAAAGAATTTTCTTTGAAAATCGTATCTAAGAATTTTCGTATGAATTTCGCACCATTAGTGGGCTGCAGCAACGGCCGGTTTTCGTGCGGCAATCAAATTTGAGGAATCGGGCATGTTGGAAATTTTTAGAAAAACAAATGATTTTCTAATCAATGATGGGAGAATCATGCGAGAAATGTAATAAGAAAAGAAAATTTACGGAGAGAAAAGAAGATTTCTGGCCACGAAAATTCTTTTCTGTAGCAACATGAGGTGAAATTGAAGGCTTGGTCAGCCGAATTTCGAAAATCAATGGTGGCATGATTGGAGCTCAAAAAAAAAAAAACGAACTTTCTGATTTTGAAAAGAAAATTTGTTCGAAATTCAACCATGTATGGCCTGCTTAAGATAGGAATTCCCCCACGCTTTGGGGAGGTTTCCACTTTCATTCTTTTGTCTTCAGAACAGGCAGTAAAGGAAAATTTCCTTAGTGTAAGCAAAGTGCAGACACCTTGTGGTACCTCAAGCAGCTGTCCTTGCCTTCAGATCAATTCCTTTAATGCTAGGAGGGACCCAAGATCCCAGGCCTTATACCTGGTCATTACTATCTGTCCAAGTAGGCACTATGCCCAACAATTAATGTTTTTAGAACCTATGTGACTGATGGAGTTGGACTGTAAAGGGGTGAGGATAGGGGAAGGAGTGGTGTCCAGCATCTGCTACACCATCCGTAAAAGCCACGCTCCCACCATGTAAAACATGCTTAGTGCACAATTTATGGGACGAAAAAGTAAGTTTGCAAATTTCAAAAATAAAGTCATAACGATCCATCCTCTATTGCAATGCAGTATATATTTGTTAATTGTTTTTTTAAAGGTTTACTTCAATTTAAAAAAAAAATGCACACAAGAAAAAAGATCGATAATCTGATCATCTGCCTTAAAAGGGTGCCCAAAGCTGCTGAAAAACATGCACAATGGCTTGCAGTTGCAAAGGTGTGAAGTTGGTCAGGATGGCGGGTCCATTTTAAATAACTTCCCATTGATATGGTTGCTTGGGCTCTGTGCAGTGCATGAATTATAAATGTCCTTCTCTTCATTGAAGTACTCATGTGTGAAATCACAGCGGAGCCTGCCCCTGTCAGTGTATGAGAATAGCATTAAGTGTTCGGTGTGGCAGTTGATAGAAGAAAGGGTAATAGCCAGTGATTGTATCACAGTCTGGGCACTCTGATTACAAGGAGGTGAGTGTCAGCTGAAGACCGATATTGATCTGGGAATTCATCCAGATGAGCGTTTTTATCCATTAGAGTAAATACAAAAAGTTTAATGTAACTAGAAAGAAGAAAAAACCTGTACAGTGCAGCCATAGACGGTTAGACTTGTCACAGAGAGCTATGGTTGGAGAACAAATGTCTTTCCTCAAAAGTTGCCAAAAGCTAATGACTGTGTAGGGCATACATCGCATGCGAGGTTCAATATCTTTTCTCTGTAGGAAAAGAAAAGATTGACCACAATGGGATTTTCTAGCAATTGAAAATAGCTGTGATAGAAAAACCCAAAGGAGTCTCTTTTTTTATTGTTAACCTTTGCCAGGGTGCAAATATGCTTTATTCCTATCGCTTGCAGAGTAAGTTGATTTCCCCCCTACTGGTTCATAAGGTCAGGTTATCACATTCTAGAGCTGTAGGGAGTTGCATGGAGTGGAAGGCAAGGGCTTGAATTCCCTTGCAAAAGTGGAGTTGTGAAGAGGTGCCCCAGGTTTTATTGTTTTTGGAAGACACCTAAAAGTAGCTGCATTTTACACCAATTGGCTAAAGGTTTATGGACACCTGACCATAACACCTATATGAGTTTTTTTGGACATCCCAACACAAAACCTTGACCATTTATGTGGAGTTGCCCTTCCCCTTGCATCTATAACAAAGATTTTGGAGTAGGTCTGTGTGAATTTGAACCCATTCAGACAAAAAAGCATTTGTGAGATCTGTAAAGGCTGGTATACACGGCTGAATATCATGGGTTCAAGAGAAACCGGCCGCCATTAGGCCAGTGTGTACAGCAGCCTGTCTGACAGAAGCCAGATGCTGGAAAACCAGCAGCTGATCGGTGAATGTCTGCGAGCCCTGACCGGTGTGGGGGGGGGGGGTGATGGGGGGAATTCACGAGATCTTGCATGGAGCCCCAGACCGAGGGATATTGACAGTTATTTTGTGTGGCCTTCATTTGCGAATATTCGTACCAACTGTTGTCACCCTCTCACCAATCTGCTTGGCAATGGTCTTGTAGCCCATTCCAGCCTTGTGTAGGTCTACAATCTTGTCCCTGACATCTTTGGACAGCTCTTTGGTGTTGGCCATGGTGGAGAGATTGGAATCTGATTGCTTCTGTGGACAGGTGTCTTTTATACAGGTAACAAGCTGAGATTAGGAGCTCTCCCTTTAACCACTTCCGGACCGCCCGCTGACGTTATACGTCGGTACTTTGACGTTGAATACCATTGTTATGGCAGCAGATAGCTGCCATAACCCCGGTATTTTTTGAAACGGCGGGCGGTCAGCTTTAGGATAAAAGTGGTCTCCGCACCAGATTCCTCAAGAGATCACTTTTATCGGTGGCAGGAGAGGTGCCCACCCCCCTCCCGCCGTGTTACGGTTGTCTCCGCCGCTTACCGGAGCCATTGGTAGTGGCGGAGACAATCCGGCACTGTGCTGAGTGAGGGAATGATAGCCCCCACTCGACTCAATAACGTTGGATGACAACATCAAACGTTGCTTCCGCCCAACGGGCTTCAAGGGACATCTTTTTTTTTTTTTAAAGAACTTTTTTATTTTTTTTATTCCATTTAAGTGTAAATGTGAGATCTGAGGTCTTTTTGACCCCAGATCTCACATTAAAGAAGTTCTGTCATGCTTTTTTTCTATTACAAGGGATGTTTACATTCCTTGTAATAGGAATAAAAGTGATCCAAAAATGTTTTTTTAAAGGGACAGTGTAAAAAAAAAAAAAAAAAAAGATTTTTTTTTTTTAAAGCTCCCCGTAACTCCGTGCTCGCGCACAGAAGCAAACGCATAATTAATTCGCGCCCGCATGTGTAAATGGTGTTCAAACCACACATGTTAGATATCGCCACAATTGTTAGAGTAAAAGCAATAATTCTAGCCCTAGACCTCCTCTGTAACTCAAAACTGGTAACCTGTAGAAATGTTTGAACGTCGCCTATGGAGATTTTTATGGGTCAAAGTTTGTCGCCATTCCACGAAGGGGTGCAATTTTGAAGCATGACATGTTGGGTATCAATTTACTCGGCGTGACATTATCTTTCACAATATGAATAAAAATGGGGCTGACGTTACTGTTTTCTTATTTTTTAATTTAAAAAAGTGTATTTTTTCCAACAAAATAGCGTTTGTAATACGGACTGACATAGAAAAAGAAAAAAAATATAATGTTTGGGGGTTCTAAGTAATTTCCTTGCAGAAAATAATGATTTTAACTTGTAAACAAGTTTGAAAAATAGGCCTGGTCCTTAAGTGTTTAAGAGAGTGCTCCTAATCTCAGCTCCTTACCTGTATAGAAGACACCTGGGAGCCAGAAATCTTGCTGATTGATAGGGGATCAAATACCTATTAAACTCATTAAAATGCAAATCCATTTATGACTTTTTAAAATGCGTTTTTCTGGATTTTTTTTGTTGTTATTCTGTCTCTCACTGTTAAAATAAACCTACCATTAAAATTAAAGACTGATCATTTCTTTGTCAGTGGACAAATGTACAAAATCAGCAGGGGATCAAATACTTTTTCCCCTCACTGTAGGTCTGGCACATGCATACCTAACATTGGACCCAGCTGGATCAATGTAACTATGTAAAGATATGCGTACCTGGTAAATAAAACCTTTACTTAGAGAAGTATATAGACTGCCATTGATGACCTTCATTTCAAAATGCTAGGTGTCTGGCTGTTATGCTGATCCTCCAGATCCATGCTTTCTGAATCATTGGACTAGAGCAAGTATACAGACCAGGAATCCTAGCTGTGCCCTTTTTTCCCTTACTACATGCTTGCTTTTCGGTTAGTTACTAATATAATAATAACGCCATAGCTGACCAGGAACTAGCATTTTCATCGGACAGCTGGTAGTGGCAGCCTGCATAGTTCTTCATGTATAGATTTCTTATAAAAAATCAAATAAAGTTGTAGCCCATATACCATCCTTCTAAACAGGGAAGAAAGCAAAAACTAGCTTTGGACTATCTATTGCTAATTAGCATTATCCAAACATCAGCGTTATTAGCCATATATAATTATTAGCAATGTACATTTACCATTATATATTACTAATCATATATATTGCTAATTAGACAAAGCTGCAAGGAAATATAAGCTCTATTACATACAAGTGATCCATTTCTTAGTATTTTTAGCCTTGAACTCATACACTGCTATTACTTCCTTCCCAAAGTGTAAACATGAATGAACAAAAATAGTGCTACGCTGTTGCTACAGGGTGTGTGATAACATGATCAGAAGGCTGTTTGATGCTAACCTTTAATGGGGCGTACACACGGTCAGACTTTTCGGCTACAAAAGTCCGACAGCACGTCCGACAAACTTTCGACTGACTTTTGTCAGACTTGCGGCGGACTTTCTAACGAACGGACTTGCCTACATACAATCACACAAAAGTCCGACGGATTCGTACGTGATGACGTACACCGGACTAAAATAAGGAAGTTGATAGCCAGTAGCCAATAGCTGCCCTAGCGTGGGTTTTTGTCCGTCGGACTAGCATACAGACAAGCGGATTTCTGGGTCCAGCGGAGTTACGACAAAGATTTGAAGCATGTTCCAAATCTAAACCGTCAGATTTGCGACTGGAAAAGTCCACTGAAAGTCCGGGGAAGCCCACACCTGATCGGATTGTCCGCCGGATTTGGTTCGTCGGCGTCCGTCGGACTTTTGTAGCTGAAAAGTACGACCGTGTGTATGCAGCATAAGCCACTCTACTCTGTTTGTGCAGACTACCCACTAACATGCAGGAAAAGCTACAGTGGGCGGTACCATGAAAACCGGCACCCTTCCCTTCAGGATGTGGAGCACCTTTTCATTATCATGGTTTCAGGGGAGCTTCGGATAACCATCTTTAATGGATCATCACTTGAGCAGCCCGCAGCATCCGAAGAGCGGTTTGAAAAGAGAAGGGAATAATCGCTTTTCTCTTCATATCTAGAATGAGAGCCACACAGAGCTTTTCCAAATCATAGTTCAGCATACTGTGTATTATAGATCCCCGCCCACTGGCTTCATCCTTCCCTTAATACACATCCTAATAGGTTACATTTATCAGTGCAGCATTGCCCCACTTTCCCCGTGTCCTTTTATTGCTGAGCTCATGCAGTCTGCTCTGAAATCCTCTGATGTTTTAATTTGTTAATATATTCTGGTAACCAGGATAACGAGTTCTCTGTGCTAATCCGTTCTGGCCTAGCAGGCTCCAGCTAATCCTCTGACATGTCCCTAACCAAAGTGCGTGTTTGTGTACATGCATGTTGCATGGTATTAGACCTGGGCCTCTCTACATGCGGGATAGACCATGCTAGGCCAGACAAGCTGCATTGTCCTTTTTCTTGCTGAATAAGAACTAATATCTTCCAATGTGTACATTTGTTATCAAGCAATTTTCAACCCTAAGTGAATGGTATTTGATTTGTTAAAACACTATGTACTTTTTAAATAAAATACATTTTTTTTTTTTTAATGTTTTTTCACTTTTTGTTGCAGGCTCTTTGCAGCCATTTCCTGCCTATTTGCACTGCGAAGAAGAATGCTACAGGTCACTTTTAATGGGGGGGATTCCCGGGGTGGCAAAAGGGCCACAGATGCTTAAACCAAACACAAATTATAATTTTACTTGAAAATCTCATTTTGATACCTGATATTTGGGCGGAGATTCACCATCCAGCCGAAAAATGACCCAAGCACACAGCCAAAGCATCACTGGTTATGCTTTACAAAAAAAAAAACCTAACCTACTGTAGATGATTTTGGATGACCTAGTCAAAGGCCAGAACTCAGTCCAAGGCTTGCAAATTGCAGTTAAGGGTGGTTCTCCCAAATATAGACTCGGAAGTATTGACAACTTATACAGTTGTGCTCATAAGTTTACATACCCTGGCAGAATTTTATGATTTCTTGGCCATTTTTCAGAGAATATGAAAGATAACACAAAAAACTTTTATTTCACTCATGGTTAGTGTTTGGCTAAAGACATTTGTTATCAGTCAACTGTGTTTACCCTTTTTAAATCATAATCGCAACAGAAACTACCCAAATGACCCTGATCAAAAGTTCATATACCCCAGTTCTTAATACCGTGTATTGCCCCCTTTAACATAAATGACAGCTTGAAATCTATGGTAAAGCTGCATATTCCTCTTGGCAAAAGCCTCTAGTTCCTGTAAATTCTTGGGCTGTCTTGCATGAACTGCACGTTTGAGATCTCCCCAGAGTGGCTCAATGATATTGAGGTCAGGAGACTGAGATGGTCACTCCAGACCCTTCACTTTATTCTGCTGTAGCCAATGACAAGTCGACTTGGCCTTGTGTTTCGTATCATTGTCATGTTGGAATACCCAAGTATGTCCCATGCGCAGCTTCCTGGCTGATGAATGCAAATGTTCCTCCAGTATTTTTTGATAACATACTGCATTCATCTTGCCATCAATTTTGACCAAATTTCCTGTGCCTTTGTAACTCATACATACCCAAAACATCAACGATCCACCTCCGTGTTTCACAGTAGGAATGGTGTACCTTTCATCATAGGCCTTGTTGACTGCTCTCCAAATGAAGCAGAACCCCACATTTTCCACTTCTTGATTAGAGTTTGAACACTGCTAATTGGCATTCTCAATTCCTTGGATATCTTTTTATATCCCTTTCCTGTTTTATACAGTTCAACTACATTTTCCTGTAGATCCTTTGGCAAGTATTTTGCCTTCCCCATGACTCAGAATCCAGAAACGTCAGTTCAACACTGGATGAAAGATGCAAGGGTCTGTCAGGAGTCCAGAAACTCAATTACCTTTTATACACACACACTAATTATACAAGCAAACAGATCACAGGTGAGGATGGTTACCTTTAATAGCCATTCAAACCCCTTTGTGTCAACTTGTGTGCATGTTATTAGGCCAAAATCACCAGGGTATGTAAACTTTTGATTAGGGTCATTTGTGTAGTTTCTGTTGTCATTATGATTTAAAAGAGTAAACACAGTTGATTGATAATAAATGGCGTTAACCAAACACTAACCATGAGTGAAAGAAAAGTTTTTGTGTTATCATTCATATTGTATGAAAAATGGCCAAGAAACCATAAATTTTGCCAGGGTATGTAAACTTATGAGCACAATGTACATACAACAAATGTCTAGCTTTTCTTTTTTTTCAGTAAAAAGAATACATTGCACTTTTAAACTGTTAAGTGTATTAAAAAAAAAATTGTATTTTGCAAGATCCAGACTGTCACGCTACAAAAGGAGGAAAAGTCTAAAAGGAGTGGAAATTTATGCCAAGCACTTGTAGCTCTAAAATGACACAAAGGGAGAGGGCGCATCAGCCTAGTGCATTATCTCTAAAACCATTTATTCAAATCAAAAAAGCATACATGAATCTAATCACAGACGTCCAGACTAGCAAAGCATCTCAAATCATAGTAATCAATGCATCCACTCCAAGGAGAGAGACACAAGAGCCTACCAAGTGTAGCAATGTAGTAACTTTAATAGAGGTAAAAAAATATTACTAACAAAAAGAGTAAAAAATTAAGCATGTAGCACTGTTAAAAGGGTCCTTGCCAAAACGAATCCCGGTCTTAATCTGTCTGGGGATGAAGGGCTGAGGTCCCAACAGTCAGAAGCGCCGGGAGCTCCCAGGGCTTTCTGGTACCATGGGATGCAGGGTGCGGCTGACGTAATGCCACAACCGGACGTGATGCAAGGCCATTCATATGGCCTGAAGGAGCGTGTGCTCCCCAAACACATTGCCACGTCTCTGCATCACATCCAGTTGTGACGTCCCATCTGCCAGGCCCAGCATTCCATGGACCAAGGAATATTGGAACCCCAGCCCTTCATCCCCAGATGGTTTAAGACCAGGTTTCGTGTCAGCCAGGACCCTTTTACCGGTGCTACATGCTTGAGATTTTACTCTTTTTGTGAGTAAAATTCTTTTACCTCCTATGAGGTAACTCCTCTGTAACTCAAAACATGCAACATGTTGAATTTTTTAAACGTCGCCTATGGAGATTTTTAAGGGTAAAAGTTGCCATTCCACAAGCGGGCGCAATTTTGAAGTGTGACATGTTGGGTGTCAATTTACTCGGCATAACATTATCTTTCACAATATAAAAAAAAAATTAGTCTAACTTTACTGTTGTCTTATTTTTTAATTTAAAAAAGTGTATTTTTTCCCAAAAAAGCAAATACGGTGTGACAGAAAGTATTGCAATGACCGCCATTTTATTTTCTAGGGTGTTAGAAAAAAAATGTATAATGTTTGGGGGTTCTAAGTAATTTTCTAGCAAAACAAACAGTTTTTAACTTGTAAACAACAAATCTCAGAAAGCGGCTCGGTCCTTAAGTGGTTAATAAAAAAAAAAAAGAGTTGGATAGCTGCCCCCAGTGGGAGAATAGCTCCTTAAATTGTGGGTGTTAGTGGAAAAGTTTAATCCCAGGAAAAAATAGTCTTTCAAATCATTGATGTCAGTGGGACAGTAATTCCCAGGGGAGACTATCCCTCTAAACCATTGGTGTCATTGGGATAGTGGCCACCAGTGAAGAATAGCTCCCCATATCATTGGTATCAGTTGGATAGTGAATCTCAGAAAAAAAAACAATCTTAGAAATCATTGGTGCAGGAGGGATAGTGGTTTCCAGGGGAGAATGCCCCTCCAAATATTTGGTGATAGAGCTATAGTGGGAGGCAGGGCAAAATCCCACCAAAATCATTGGTGTCACGTTTGGTGCCTAACTTACCTTATAACAGCAGCCAGCACTGCCCAGAGATGAGCATGGCTGATTCAGCACACTGTCTACCAGAGCAGCAGCACCAGAGCAATTTCAGATCTGTTGGGTGCATATTAATCCGTAGAGTAATTTCAACCAGGGTACTTTCATGCATAAAAAGTAGTAGTAATCTCTCGGCTTTTTCATTGATGCAATAGGCATGGGTCCACCAGAGGATCCTTTAAACCTCAGGCAGGTCAGTCCAAGCCTGGTATGACAGGAAAAGCTGTAGAAGCAGACAAAAAGCCACAGGTCAGCTGGAGAAAGACCTTGTCCCAGCAGGATGAAGAAAGCAACCTTGGTTGAAAATACTGGTCTGGATTGACTCAAAGCATAGAAGCCAGAGTATCAGCATGACAACCAAGTAGCTAGCATTTTTGGAGCAAAAAGTTATTATTGGCAGCATCTGTGCTTCTTTCGTGACAGATTTTCTTTAAATGCTGAATTACAAAATGTATGACTTCATAGTTCTGCAGTACTTCCATTTGGCTGTTATTTTGAAAGATCAATTAGGGAAAAAAAGTTTATTATCTGTAGAGCCGATGCAGGTAGAAATCTGCAATACAAAAAGACTTTCCATATTTGCATAAGTGAAATTATTGTAAGCAGAGGTGGAGGTTCATTTTAGTTTGATAGCTCCTGCATTTATTGACCTGAGCAGCACACTCATAAGTGTTGTAACAGGTTCCCAGTGAGTGATGGTTGTATGCCACAGCTTTATAAATGGCGTTT
The DNA here is from genome assembly GCF_042186555.1 of Aquarana catesbeiana. Classification (NCBI taxonomy): domain Eukaryota; kingdom Metazoa; phylum Chordata; class Amphibia; order Anura; family Ranidae; genus Aquarana; species Aquarana catesbeiana. The sequence continues at coordinate 56,489,051 of NC_133330.1, read as the reverse complement.
CTGCAGTCTCATCAGCAAATAAAAGTCCAATTTCATTGGCTTTTAATACATTAAATATTGATGGCCCAAATCTTGTTGTGACTTTTTCCTCACTTCATCACAGCAAAATTAATTGAATCCGATAAAGCGTTCCAGGCTGTAATTTGTGTCCCGGCATCACGGCCATGTGGCTTTTTACGAGGTGTACTCCTTATCACCTCCAACCTTCGTCTAGGACATCTGCCAGCATGAGATCAAAACCTCCTCATGAGCTCATAAAACAAAAATTAAAATCACTTCAGCCAGCCTCATCCAAGAATCATCTTTGTTCCCACTAATTGCAGCAGTTGCCATTTTTTTTAAAGTCTACTCTGCTGTAACATTTTATTTTGAAGCCCAACTCTTACAAAAACCATTTTTTGTTCAGTTGGGATAGATTACAGAAAAATAAAATCATCTTCTGTTGGGATTTTTTTTTTTTTAACAAAAAATTATTTTGGGATTTTAGTGCAGTGTGTGGCTCCCTTGGGGGGAGATTTTCTTTTACCTTTCTTTTTTTGTTTTTTTTTGTTTGTAACACCAGGACAGGAAATTGGGTGGAAAGTGCCCCTGATAGAAGAGAACACAGACCTGTTTGTTGTTGTCTGTGCACCCAATGATTTTACATCACTTCCTGTCATGGTGACACCCTGTGACCAAGACAAGAAATCGCCCTTTGAGGGAAGAGAAACACAGAAAAACAGATAAGACATTTTGGCCGGAGCTTGGCTTCAAGTTTTAGGTGGAGTAAAGCAGCATTGGCTTTGCTGTCCTTAGCCCCACAGAGAGACCTCTCTAGCCCTGGTTGCAATATCCAGGGCTTTGCCATCAGATGAACTTACAGGTGCCTATTAGTGGAGAGCACATTTTTTGCATTTTCTTATCGAAAATTCTTTAGGGAAGTGTCTCGCAACCTTAGTGAAACCAGGACCAGGTAAGTTCCTCCAAAACCTCCCATGCCCCAACAGTAAAAAAAAAAGTTTATATTCCTTTTAATAAAGGTATGGAATTTCAAATATGTATTTAAAATGTATTAAAAAGGAGTAAAATATGAGTTACAGTGTTTTAAATAGACACAACGACAAAAATTGACACAATGGGGAAAAAATGGGATAGAGAGAGCAGCCCAAATCATTGGTGTTAGTGGAATAGCTGCCCCAAGTGAGAGGATAGCCTCAAATCATTGAGGTCAGTGGGATTGTGGGCATCTGTTGCAAAATAACCTCTGAAATATTGCTGCCGGTGGGATTGTGGCCTCTAGGGGAGTATAGCCCCCCAATCATTGCTGTCACTGGGATTGTGCCCCCCCCCGTCCTCCAAGTGGAGAATAGTCCCTCAATTCAGTAGTGTAAAGAGGAAACATTGCCGCTTTTCCTGACCAGCCTAAGTGAATAAACAATAAGGGGTTGCCTCAGCCTACATGTCTTCACCAAACCATATATCCTGATGTATTTTGCCCTGCCCACCAGGGCTTAGTCATAGGATGGGAGATCTAGGACACAGGGATATACTTTCACCTCTACTTTGAGTGGCACGAAAAGCAATATAACAGGCCTCAATTCAGTTGTGTCAGTGGCATAGTAGCCACCAGGGAAACATAGCCCTAATCATTGGTGTCAGTGGTGGTACTTACCTTAGGAAAGGAGCCATTGCTGCTACCCACTAGTATTGTTTCTATTGATGCCTTTCTGTGTTCAGGCGCAGCAGAGCTGAAACTATTTATATCTGTTGGATTCAGATAAATACGCCCATGGAAACATTTCAGAGTAATTGCGTTCGTAAAAAAGTGGTGGCTATATCCCGACTTTTTGGGGGATAAAGGAGACGGGGGTACACTGAAGGATTCTCCGAACCTCCAGTGGGCCAGTTCAAGTCTGGTGTGATAGCAGTAGCTGGTGGAACAGACTGGAAGGAGACTGTAGCCAGGCAGTGGATTACTACCTGGCAGTTAAGAACCACAGCTCTGGGGGACTGATATTGGAGCTTCGGCATCACTGGCCCTTACATGAAATTTCCATAAGAATATTTGGAGCATGTGTTGAAAGAGAGAGACCTGAGAGTTCAGCTGTTTGCAGTGATGGAAAAAGAGGAGCTGGAAATCTCTTCAGATGGGGGTCATGGACCACAAAAAAAAACATCTGGTGGGGAATGTTTGAGTTCTATCACTTTTTCACACTACTAAAAATGTGGTTTTGTCGTTGTATCCGTTGGAGACATTTCTCATCACTTCCTGTCCTGGCTGGTGTAGTTTTTTAAAGTGTATTTAGAGTCCAAATGTTTGTATTTAAATAGTTTTTTCTTTTTTGCTTTCTGTCTTGTAAGAGAGATTTCCCTTTTTACTTTCATTCCCAGAGACAGAGAAGGAAGTAAGAGAAATATCTGTGCAAAATTAGGGATAATCTCCTCTTAGACAGCTGTCACAGAAACAGCCCCCCGTTCTTGTGATAACTATAAAATAACTATAACTATAAAATATTGGGTTTCCCATTTCAGTCCTGCTGACAGTGGTCACCAAGACAAATAGGAGGGGTGAAATGGGGTCATAGATGGCAATCAAAACTTAAGCGGGGTTCTAACTCATCCACACTTAATCCATATTAAAAAAAAAGTTTTGACTATACACACACTTTATCATATAGACTTCAGTCATTCCTACGTATTTATAGACTGTTTCATGTACCTGCATTGTGCTTGAATGTACAACCACCACCTAATATCTATAGTCAGATGTAAAATGTCAGGCGAGAGTAGTTTAGATCTTAAGTTTCTTTGTAATAAAATAAGAATATGTCTGCGCTGTACAGGCTTGTGAAGGCACGAAGGTTGTAAAGTACCACTTGTCAGAGTAGGAAAGTTTAGAGTCTTAGAAATGTATTATCATCTCCAGAGTTGTCTTTCGTTCTTTCTCTATTATTTTCGTGGTCATTAGGTTCACATACTTCTGCAAGAAGCAAACTGATAAATCATAAAACAGGCCAAAGATGATGTAAGAGAAGCCTGTTCCTCAAGCATTTTTTGGTTTTATATTTTATACAAAATCAAAAGTCACGAACATTGCTTGCTTGCAGTTTTTCACTTCCTCTTTTAGCAAATACGTTTTGACCAGAATTTTCTAGTCATCCAACTTTCTGTCTGTTTGTTTTTTTCTTTTTCCCAAAAAGTTATATAATAGAATATTTTAAATTATATGCTCAATACAGATGTCCTTTATCATTAGTCTTGGGAACCCAATCTTAAAAGGGAACATGTACTGTACTACAAGCTTGGCCTAGAAAAGGCAAACACAGGCTAATGGACAAGTCACCATTACTGACTTTGGTCTCCCTGCATCTGATCTTTTCTCCTTAATTGGCTTACTGTATAATGCCTTGTTATGTGCTGTGTCTTGATGTGGAGGGGCCATCTTGGTAGAAGCAGGGCTTTGGTTCTTCATGTCAGGGCTGACCCCCCCCAATGACCAGTGATCTATTGACTGGTGGGGGAATGTTTAAGAAGCAGCAGGAGAGGTGCAGAAAGCACAGATCCACACAATGATAAAGAAGATGCAGAGGTATGCTTGCAGTACAGTTCCTCTGGATCAGCTTTCTCTCCAGCAAGGAGAACAGTGAGCAGCACATCTCATGAGACTAGCATTTAGAGGTGGCCTTAAATGATCATGCAAGTAAGTAGTTATGAGGCTCAGGTTACAGGGGTGTCTAGACACAGGAGATGCAAGAGACAACATTTTTCATGATACTTCAAAAGCTCAGTTAAAATTTCTAGATTGCAAATACTAATTATTTGAGTTCGGGTCCACTGTATGCTATATTGTCTTACTGTTGACCTATCTATAGCCACTCTACGAGAATTACTAAGAACATTTTTTTTTTTATCCCAGCTCAAATGGATCCTTTGACAAATTATGTTTTTCTAAACGGTTGATGCAGCGTTTTTCAGAATGCATGATGGTGTCCTACAAACAATGCTACTGTCTTTGTTTCTTTCAGATGCTGCTTGTCCATCTCATACACAACACATATTTCATTAGTGTGACCAATGTTTTCTATTTTTCTTTTTTAATGTTAAGTTCTCTATGACCTTGAAAGAATGGCTCCATTTTTTTTGAAAGGGTGTTTTAACTTGGATTAAAAAATGGCATTTGCATGCCACTGACAAAGTACTATCTCTGTCATATTATTAGAGCCTTAAACAATGGATTTTAAGTTATTGCAGCACAATACTACATGCAACACCCTAGTAAAAAAAAATAGCCTTGTGCTTCAGAACAATAAGATGAACATTCAACATCATCCTACCTAATTAAAGTGTCATTCGTATCTCAGCTCTTTCTTCTCCTCTGTTTACAATGGCATTTGTGATGGAGTTGCAGTAACCTGTGAACTTATTGCCAATTGGATAGGAGAAAGTAATTCTAACTGTATATAAAGAATCTGTTAGTGGCAGAAGAAACCCTTCATTCAGCCTCTAGTTGTAGTGTTGGTGAAAGTAGTGGCATTGAGATGCCACTGACAAGGAGGTCAGGTGTCAGCCAGCTTGATGAGAGCGGAATGCTGCAAACTTGCTGAAAAGGTGAGCAAACAATGAGATTTTGGCCAAAAGAAATATCATGGCTTTGCCCAATGTAAACACACTTTGAATGGGTTGCTGCATATATTTGGTTCTAATAGTAGGCTTCCAGATGTTGAGTGATTCAATCATGAAAGTCATGTTTTTGCAAGTACGATTGACTTTCCTTGAATGGTACCTACATATTTGTTTAATTTATTATATTTTAATTTATTATATTTTAGTACCTGTTCAGATAGCAATCGTAATGACTTTATTTGGTAAGCTCATTATCATAGTATTTGTAGATTTTAATTTGGGTCTATCAGAAAAAAAGACAAATCTATCAAAACCTTTAAATCAATGATTAAACAATTAATGTGAACCTTAAATGTAGGTTTCCTTTGCTTGGTGGGCTATATGGCATTGATGCCAACAGAAATGTGACATGTAAGAGCACTACCTGTTACGCCTAGTAGACAGTAGAAGTTAGCTACTCTGGGCCAGAACACTGATCCACACTTGCGCCCATTGGCTGATCTTCCAGCATGCCTATTCAACAAAGCTCACAGCTTTAAGCCAGCCATACATGTATCAAAATTTGGCCGGTTCAGAAGGGACAGACTGAATTTCGATCCATGCATGGGCCAGCTTATTGTACCCAAGACAATCTATTGACTTGGGTACAACCAGCCCGTCTGATGTTTCTACATGTGATTGCTGCCAGCAGCTTTAGCCCCTAGCAGTAATAATTGTATTCTGCCGATGGGGAAAGCCCCCCCCCAGGCTAGAGAAGACAATATTGCTGTGAGAGGCATTTCCCCATCAACACAGTCAGTCCTGTGGTGTAAGGAAAGAAAATCGAGTTATTGATGGCTTGCCTCAGTCACATGACTTGCCTGCAATAAGAAGTATGTCCCACATGCAGGCAGCTGGATCTTGGAGAAGTCTTTACTGCAAGGGGATGCCTGTCTTCTTACTGTCTTTGGCACTGCAATGGTTAACCACTTTGGGTCTGCAGGCAGAGCATCAGTAATGGATGGTCTGATGGGGACAGCCCTTCGTTCCTCCTCCTCCAATAAGAAACGTTCCTTATTGATCTGTAAATTGGGGAAAAGTCTGATCAGTCACAGGATTTTCTCCCCCATTCATAGATTGTGTTACATAAATGGCTGCACGCTGCTGTACTTATACGCAGGTGCTATAGTATACTTTTGTCTTAGCTCTATAGTGCCCTATTTTAGGGCATACCGCCTGCCTACATCTGTTCAATTTTTATTCTAAACTTCTTCATTCCTTCTGCTCAATCTCCCCTCTCTCTTTACTTGCTTGACATTCATTTACTGTACAAAAAAGTGGTAACCATCCCAACCTATAACTAGTCTTTATAGTAAGGTGCACATGGAAGTGCAATACACTTTACAAACAAAGAAAGATTTCCCATCACACTTACCACCAGCCAGCCTGCAAAACAACCAACTTGACCCTGTCTAACAATTCATGTAAAAACAGAGGGTTTTGTTTGCAGACATTTGCAAATATATGCATAAGCCACAGTGCCCACGTCAAGGCTCTCAAGTTGGAGCACATATAGCAGTGGATAGATTGAGGGCAGGTGTGCCTGGAAGGAGCCCACCCCTCCTTAAAGGCACAGGGACGTACGTTACACCCAGCAAAAGCACAATGGCAGCTGAAGACATCCAATGCGTCCCTGCACTCAATTAAACCAACTGTACAAAAAAAAATGTGGAAATCACCTCAACCTCTAACTAGCCTTTTACAGTAATGTGCACATGGAAGGGCAACACACAACACAAACAAGCAAAAGATTTCCCAGCAGGCTTACCAGCCAGCCTGCAAAACAACCAAATTGACCCTGTCTAACAATTCACAATAAAATCAGAGAGTTTTGTTTGCACACATATACAAATATATGCATAAGCCGCAGTGCCCACATCAAGGCTCCTCTGTATACTGTGGTCCTAACTCGTGTGTTAAAAGTTTGGTGTCTATGTGCAGGCATCCCTAGTATGTCGGAGGGCGGACTGTGGACCGGTGCCATAGGCTTGACGTTGAGAGGCTGTTTCCTCTGGATCTAGGTTGTTCTGAAAATAGCCATTTATTTCTTAATAATCTACAGTATGCAAGTGAATTTTATATCCTCACCAAGCAGATTAAGTTATTTCAGAAGTGACAGATCCAATATAAACCACAGACGGCTTTGAACATGCAGAGAACAAGTCTCATCCACCTAGACAGAATGTCAACTTTCCAGACTAGTCTCTTGGCTCTATGTCCTGATTTCCTGTGCCAGTCCAAATGGTGTCTACGGTGCAGTATGACTGGCAGCCAGATCATGCCAGCTTTAATGGGCACAGCACAAAGAATCAGCATGAGCATTTAAGATGCCAGTTTTGTTTTCAATCAAGAAGAGGGAGCGTTTCTAAAACCCTCGGCTTTATCTTGAAGATCCAAAAGCCTTTTATTTCATGCTGTGACCCTTTTTGTCTGGTTAAAAGTTTGAATTACAAGCGATGTTGGAATGGTACACTGACATTTGCAGAGGTCCACAGTGCTAGGATCCTGCAGATATGAGATTTTAAATCATTTATGGTCATTTCTGTAATGCTTTATAAAAAATGGAAACAGAGTGAAAGCTTCGTTCATAGCAACCATCTTGGGTGCTATTTTGTCTCCTGATTTCATAATGGCTAGTCAGAGATGGGATTATCGTTATATTGTGTTATCCCAATGCTGCCATTATGGGGTCAACTGAAAAAATGTGACCTGAACTGGCAGCTGATCTGTTTCAAGATGCTAGGGATATATTTAAAACATTACAATTGCATATGTATTTCTAACTTGCAATACCATCTCACTGTTGTGTGGGAAGCAGAGGACTAGGTTGGAGGGGCATTAGGACCAAACGATACTCTTCTATGTCATATGATTTAATACGGGATGGCACAATGGAATTTGATGCTGAAAGGTGTGAAAAGTTGAGTCACGATAAATGTGCAGCTTTCACCACCACCAGTCAATGTGGTACTTTTGCACACTTGAAGTGGTGAACATTCTTTAGCCCACAGAAATCTTTCCCAAGCATGAAATGGCTAATATCTTGTGCATGCCCTCCAATGCCATGTTCCCAGTCCTCTCCTGTGAGCAGAGTTTACCTGAATATGCACTTTGCACATGAGGGACAGAGCAACGGGTTTGCTTTTATGCTTATGCCGATATGTGGTACCTCTCTCTGCAGCATATAGAATCTGCCCACCACTGAAGGAAGAAGAGTTGGAAGAGGACCTATGATGTCCTCAGACCTGGCCAAAGACACCTGGGAAAAGCCTATGACTGGGCGAGGCGAAATGCATCAGGGTGTATGGTTTTGTGGAGACATGTAGGCTGAGGCCGCTCTTTATCGTTTATTCACCTGGGCTGGTCGGGAGTAGCAGTGATCCTTTCCTCTTTACACACCTAGGAAAAGGTTATGTGTTTTTTCTTTTGTTTTTTTTTTTTTTTTTACAGCTGTAGGAGTCCCTACATACATTGTTTCAGCAGTGTCTGTGTGGTCTGGGCATACACTGTGTGTGAGCTGATTGGAGGAAAGGCACCCCCCCCCCCCCAACATAGGCAGAGGAATGAAGAAACTGTGAATAGACCAACTCTCTGCTAATCTATTTCTAAGCACCCTTCAGGACACAAATTTCTAGCTGCTTTTATCTCCTGTGTCTGAGAACTTGTCAGAAATGATCATGCTGATAACAGAGGAACGGAGCAGCAGAAAGACACGGGACTCAGAGCTTTGGAGAGACATAGGTAAACACTACAGATATATGTGCCCATGTTAACCCAACCCCCCCCCCCCAGTTTGGACTTGGACAGGTATTCTTTATAAGATGATTGGCCACTTAGCACTCTAGCTACATCCTAGTCATCATATATAGGGGCTAGTTCCTGGTTTTGTAATCATTACAACATTTTTAAAAGATCTTTTAATTTGCAATATCATACAATACATTACATAACCCACTAAGGAAGTTGACGTAACCAGGGACATGCTTTCAGAGATGTTGTAAAACCGGTACATCATCTTTTGTTTTTTAATAATACAAAGGATGTGTTCCAATGAATCATCTTCTTAGACATTCTAGGTAATTAATTGACTACTGTGGGTGTTTTGAAATGAGCAAATTAATCCCAACAGAGTGTTTCCCATGGTTGTACCAAGCCACTAAGGCTCTGCCAAAAGTATGTGAATTGATAAAGTTTCTCTTTATAAGTTTTCTTTTTCTTTTTTCTTTTTTTTTTGTTAATATGATCAGCAAGTCCAGATAGAAATAGCTTATGCTATATGCAGTTTTAAACTTTTTCTTAAAAAGTCATGTTAGACACGACCCCTCCTGCCTTGCAAGCCTTCCTGTTGGTCCCTTAATGTAATAAGCAGCCTCAAGGACCAACAGAAAGTCTTGGCAGATGACTTCAGCTTCCTAAATCTCCGGGACAAAAAGTGGATCTCCTCAACTGGGCAAACACAGCAGTAAAACACAGAGTTGCTAAACTTTCCCCTACTCTAGCATACAGAAGGATTAAAGCCCCTTTCAGGTTTTACTTGTTCTCTGATGATCTATTACAGAGATTTCCCCTCACTTACTATCCCCCGGGGACAGCAGGTTTACCAGACCAGTTTAGGAAAATTTTCAGTCCATATGGAACGATATGGCAGTACAACGGCTCAGTGATTAGCACGTCTACCTTGCAGCACTGGGATACTCAGTTGGAATTCAGGTCAGGACACTATCTACATGGACTTTTCATATTTCCCCTGTGTTTGCTTGGGTTTCCTTCAGGTACTCTGCTTTCTTATCACATTCCAAAGACATGCTGGTAGCTTAATTGGTTCATTTACAAATTGGCCTAAGTATGTGTGTGTATGTATGTTTTCTGGGGTTTTTTCACCTTCCTCTGGATCAACTGTGGGTATAGGATTGGGTATATGGGATTGTATGATGTTTTTTATTTTATTTTATTTATTTATTTTTTTATGGTTGATCTAGATGGACTTGTGTCTTTTTTTCAACCTGACTAACTATGTAACTATGTATGTGTATTATATAATATCTGAGAAATCTGGACCATAGAGCGTAAGCTCCTTGAGGGTACGGACTGACTGTGTTGAGGGGGGAATCAAGCAATTTTATTTCCTTCAACGTGTGGTTGAAGAAAAAAAAAATTATATAATGTATGGCTTGCCTAAGTCACAAAGCGCTATGTCTATAGCTACCGTACTGAAGTTCTGGATAGCAAGGGATTCTAATGCCTATGTACTATATCCAAATCTAAAATAAGGATTTGGCCAGATTTGCACTTAAATAAAAAATATTGAAAAACACTGTACAATCCCTTTAAAGTATAAGTGCACCATTGGTTCAGTTATACTTGTATTGTAGTCTAGAGTACAAGCTCGTACTTGGAAGCTCTGTAGAAATGAATGAGAACATGTGTGGCAGATTTTGACAAGTCTTCTATGAGTGATATCTCGCTGGATTGAGGACAGGTAAGACTCTGGGGGAAGCTTTGGGCAGGGGGCTAAAATAGAAGTGTAACTGCTAAAATGGTAAATACTATCTATACCTATTTGGATTATACACTAAAGCCGTCCATCAATTGTTCAAATCTCGGCCGGTTCAGCCGGGACCGGATGAGATTCGAACCATCTATGGGCAGGCTGATTGTATCCAAGTCGGTCCGTTGATCGACTTGGGTACAACCAGCATGCCGCATTTTTACATTATGATTATACCTACTAGCAATAATCACTGTGTTCACCCGGCAGGGACGGCCTGCCTAAGGCCCGTCAAACACAATTCGAACCATTAATGGGCAGGCTAAATGTACCAAGTTGATCAATCGATCAACTTGGGTACAACCATCCTGCCTGATTAGCTTGCGACTATTGCAGGCGGCTGCTATAGCCGCTTGCGATAATCACTGTTTTCCCCCGCCGATAGAAGACGATTGCTCAATAGGAAAGACTCCCATGTCAGCACTGTCTGCGTTGGTTGGGAAATCATGCAAATTCCTTTCGTGCTTGCAGGAAAGAAATTTGCACCCTGTATAGCCTGCCTAAGGCACCTAGAGTGTTCCCTCTGTATAGGTACAACTGTGTCAATTTCTGTATGTGATGCTCCAAGATGACCAATCTTCTTCTGCTAAGTGATGACGGATAATGCCTTCTTACTCTTTTAATCTTGTCACTGAGGAAATTACACAGATTTTCTTTATTTGCTGATTGGCTCATGCTGATAATTTAACTTCTGTGCTGAGACAAAGCACTATATCTGATAAATTGTCTGTGTCCTTTTTTTTTACCCTTCGTCTTCTTTGCGGCTCCATTGTTTTTAATTAGAAATAATGGGAAGGCAAGCATGCATGAATTTGTTCGTTTTGCCATTGATTTTTTTAATGTGCTGGAAAGCTGAGGCTTTGTGCCGGCTAGCATCGTTTGAGTTTGTTTAACCACTTGCTTACTGGGCACTTAAACCCCCCTCCTGTCCAGACCAATTTTCAGCTTTCAGCGCTGTCGCACTTTGAATGACAATTGCGCGGTCATACAACACGGTACCCAAATGAAATTTTTATCATTTTTTTCCCACAAATAGAGCTTTCTTTTGATGGTATTTGATCACCTCTACGGTTTTTATTTTTTGTTAAAAAAATTGAAAAAGACAGAATTTAAAAAAAAAAATTATATTTTTTTTATATTTTGTTATCAATTTTTGCAAACAGTTAATTTTTCTCCTTCGTTGATGTACGCTGATGAGGCGGCACTGATGGGCACCGATAGGTGGCAGTGATGGGCACTGATGGGTGGCGGTTATGGGCACTGATGGGTGGCGGTTATGGGCACTGATGGGTGGCAGTGTTGGGCACTGATTGGGCACTGATTGATGGCAGCACTGCTAGGTGGCATTGATAGGTGGCACTTGTGGGCATTGATAGGTGGCACTTGTGGGCTTTAATAGGTGGCACTTTTGGGCACTGTGGGCACTGGCAGATGGCACTTGGAGGCACAGATGAGGCATCTGTGTCTCCTTCCTCTTCGGGACCGATGTCCCTTTGACATAAGCCGGTGATCAGCTTTTTTTTCCTCCTCACGCTGTCAGCGTGAGGAGAAACGAAACCGATCAACGAGCTTTTGTTTACATCATGTGACCAGCTGTCATTGGCTGACAGCTGACCACATGGTAAGGGGCCGGGACCGGCCCCTTACTCGGATCTGTGATCATCCGAGTCTCCGTGACTCGGTGATCACAGCGCGCACACCGCGCGCCCTGCAGGGTGCGCGCGGTGCGCGTGCATAGGGGAGGACGTCATATGACGTCCTCCCGGAGATTGAGGTCCGCGCTGTAGCCGTCATTCGGCTATGGCCCGGACCTCAAGTGGTTAAACCCCAGAGTAGTGGCTTAGTATGCAAAAAGATGGCAATCACCCCAATCGATGACTAGCCTTTGCAGTAAGGTGCGCATGGAAGGGCAACACACATCACAAACACAAATTTCCCAGCACACTTACCAGCCTGCAAACAAAACAAATTGTACCCCGTCAAAAAAGCTATGTAATTAATTTTTAATATTTAAAGCAAACTCACCCATCCATCCAAGTTTGCCTGATTTATTTTGCAAAGAAATCACATTGAGACCCCCCTCAGAATTTCTGATCATGACCATCTTGAGTAAGGGCAGTAGATTCATGTAGCGTTTGCTTCCTGGAATCCATCTGCCCTTAGCTCAGGCATTCATGCAGGAGAGTGTGCTTAGCTGAGAACTAAAGTGTTAGTAAACCCACAACAGTAAAATTGTTATACTCACTGTGGAACCTAATGCCGCGTACACACGAGCGGACTTTCCGGCAGACTTGGTCTGGCGGACCGGACTCCATCGGACAATTCAATTGTGTGTGGGCTCCAGCGGACTTTATTTTCCCAAAAGTCAGACGGACCTAGAAATAAAACATGTTTCAAATCTTTCCGACAGACTTGAGTCCGGTCGAAAAATCCGCTCGTCTGTATGCTAGTCCGACGGACAAAAAACGACTCCTAGGGCAGCTATTGGTTATTAACTTCCTTATTTTAGTCCGGTTGTACGTCATCACGTACAAATCCATCGGACTTTGGTGTGGCGTGTGTGTCCAAGTCCGTTCGTTTGTCGGACCTACGCTGCAAAGTCCGTCGGAAAGACTGTCGGACCTAATCCGTCGAAAAGTCCACTCGTGTGTACGTGGCATAAGGGGTTAATCCACAGCATTGTGTAAAAAGGCAGTTTGATCCGGTCTTCTCTGATCCTTCCCTCCTTTTGCTGTTCCCAATCCATCTCCTGATATCACAGAGCCTTTTTTTTTTTTTTTTTTTTTTTTTTGAGAGGGTGCATGTGATCAGCACAGGGCGAATCAGCACCTTCCAGACAGAGGGTCGGGGGTCATATGCAGCCTCATAGGACAGTCAGAGGGAATGAAAACTTCTCCTACAAGATTTAACCAGTGCTTGGCTGGACACTGATAGAAGTCACACGACTGCTATATACTGTTAATGAGAAAGTATTTAGCTGTTTATATTGACTAAAATAATTGCATTTCCATGTTCTGCGTACTCTGGGAGACCAGATATATTGAATGCAGGGTCCTGGGTTTAGTAACGCCTAACTGAAGAAATGTAAAAAAAAAAAAAGTAAACACATATGTAAATATGATATACCTTACTGTATATATTTGTTTACTAATACTAACAGTATAAGAATTAAAAATAGTGTTGATTGAGAGAGTGATATTCTGCTTTAACAAGGCTAGGAAAAGGCTTCTGCCGAATTTAATTGCCGTGTCGGGGGATTTGTTACTTGCTGCCCATTTGATGGCTGCTAAACAGAATAGGAAAATCTCCCTGCTACCATTCTTAGATGGGTGTCAGGACAGAAATTGGATGGAGATCCCCTCAATGGGGACACAAACCCGAATTAAGCCATATTTTCTAGTAGAGTGAGGAAGTTCCATAAGGGAGATTTAACCCCACTTCCAGTCCGGGTGATGGATGTCAGACAGCAGAAAGAGAAGAAAAATCTCCTGTATGGGGACAGATACATTATTTGAAACCACAAACAGGAGTTCTAACCCTTCCCCACTCAATTGAAAATAAAAAAACTTGACATCCTTTAAAAGGATTATTAGGGGTCCAGCAATTGGATCTGTCAAGGTAGCTGTATACTATAGCTGCATGATTAATCATTAAAAAATTGCGATCTCAATTCAACCCCCCTCACGATCTTAAAGGAGTTGTAAATGCAGAAGGTTTTTTATCTTAATGCATTCTATGCATTAAGATAAAAAAACTTTTGTGTGCAGCAGCCACCCCAGCACCCCCCTAATTACTTACCTGAGCCCCATCTCTCTCCACCAATATCCACAAATGTCTGGGACACTCCTCCTGACTGGCTGAGACAGAGCAGCAGCGCTATTGGCTACTGCGGCTGTCAATTAAAGTCAGTTAGCCAATCAGGGGAAAGAGGGGTCGGGGCTCCGTGTCTAAATGGACACATCAAGCCGTGACTCGGCTTGGGTGCCCCAATAGGAAGCTGCTGACTGTGGGGGCACTGGATAGGTGGGAGGAGCAGCAAAGAGGGACCCAAGAAGAGGAGGATCTGGGCTGCTCTGTTCAAAACCAACTGCACAGAGGAGGTAAGTAGAACATGTTTGTTATTTTATTATTTATTTTTTAAACAAGACTTTACAATCACTTTAATACAACATTTCCCTGATTCATTCATATAACAAGTGCAGAGGAGTTCTCTGTCAAAAAAATAAAAAAAAAGGCAGGCAAATGTTTATCAATATTGTCAGCACTGGGTGATAACTATAAACAAAGTAACATTTAGTTCTTTTAGATTAAAGGAATGAACTTTGGTCTGCAAATGAGGTCCGTTTAACCACTTAAAGACTAAACCTTTTTCTGACACTTGTTGCTTACAAGTTTTACCCCTTTCACACTGAGGCAGTTTTCAGGCGTTTTAGCGCTAGAAATAGATCCTGAAAACTGCCTCCCATGCTGCCCGAATGTGAAAGCCCGAATGTGAAAGCCCGAATGTGAAAGCCCGAATGCTTATGGGTTTGTTTGGGAGTGCTGTATTCAGCGCTCCCAAAATGCCCTGCCCATTGAAATGCCTGGGCAGTGCTTTGGAAGCGCCACAACACAGCTGCTTTTAACCCCTTCTTTGGCCACTAGCGGGGTTAAAAGCACCCCGCTAGCAGCCTAAATGCGCCGCTTAAACAGCGCTAGAGCACCGCTAAAACAAGCGGCACTTTAGCGCTGATGCTCAGGCAGCCCCATTGTGAATGTAGTCTTAAGATCAGTATTTTTTGCTACAAAATGACTTAGACCCTCCAAACATTATAGAGAATAAAATGGCGGTTGTTGCAATATTTTATGTCACATTGTATTTGCGCAGCATTTTTTGGGGAAAAAATACACTTCAATGAATTAAAAAAAAAAAACAGTAAAGTTAGCCCAATTTTTTGTGTAATGTGAAAGATAATGTTACGCCACAAGAATCGTGATCTTATTGGAGGCAAAAAAATCGTGATTCTCATTTTAGGCAGAATGGTGCATCTCTACTGTATTACCTAGATGCATGTGTCCCATATGATCAGCAGCTTGATGGTAGGTAGTTTGAATCTTGTTTGCAGTAGAGGCAGGCAGCGCATAAATGGGAGCGGTCTTTCTGAAAAGCCAGCCGGTAATATCGAAAGTACAAATGTAAATCATACCTGCAATGCAGACATGCTGCCCGTCCCAGGGCTGAATGGTGCTCTGCATATTTTGGTGTCTGTATACAGCCGTGGGACTGCAATAGGTGATGATTATATGGCTGGTACAGTATATAAGTGATAGAGTACACCAGAACTGGGTCCTCCAAAAATATCTGGCCCTGTGCAGGCCCACTAATGTGTCTACATTCAGTTCTTTTTTTATAACAACCACAGATGAGGACAGTATGGAACATCCTGTGACCATAGATGATACAATCATGTGTATCCGAAATAAGGAAATCGGTTATTGTTTTCCTTTGATTAGCTTTGATACGTTCATGGTTTGGTGCAGTCACGACGTTTGCTCCAGATGAATCTTTTTTTTTTTTTTTTTTTTAGTACTAAAATATATTTATTAGTTCATGCAGAAGACAAGCAATACACCATTAAGACTAACACACAGCCATTTTTAATGTAATAAACTTTAAATGTTCATTGCCGCTATTAATCAGTTTTCACACTGAGCTGAGAGAGAGGCTCGCTATTCTGCAAAATGATTACAATATATGTTAAGGCACGTCAGTAATTGGAATTGCGTCTTGTATTTATTGCATTCTCTTTGTTATATACCAAAAACGTGCTTGAAAACCAGTATGAATTTTTTCTGGTGAATGTATATAGGATTAGACTAGATCATTTCCCAGCAAAAATTAAAAGTGAAGAAAAACTCCAGTTGATGAGGTTCCTTTTTTTTCTGTTTTACACATAGTGTAATACTTACATGGTATTGCAATGTATTGGAAAAAACTCCTATATCCTGCACATTGGGGCATCAGTTTACATTTTGCCATTCAAATCAACTAATGTAAGGCCTCACGCACACAGGACGTTTAAAAAACACCAGCGCTGCTGCCAGGAAAAAGTGGTGTTAGTTGCGTTTTTGAATAGCGTTTATGGACGTTTTTTGGCGTTAGCGTTTTTGCCATCTTTTCAGTAAAAACACGCACTATAATGAAAAAACGCCAAACGCGGCTAAACGCTTGTTAGTGTTTTTTTTTGTCTTTTCGCGTTTTTACAGCTCATTAGTGTCTGCTCCTGGATGCACAGACTGTCATTTTTTTCTACTGCCCCTAAACGCTTACGCCTTCAAACGCCTCTGAACGGTTATGTGTGCATGGACACATAGGATAACATAGAGCAGCATTTAAAGGCAGTAAAACAAAATGGCAGATGCCCCTAACAGCAGCTGTAAAAACGTCCTGTGTACATAGAGGCTTAAGCCAACAAGTTGACTGGAGGAGAGAGCAGAGAGATGACGTAATCAGTTTAGTTCTACTTCCATAGAAGAGTGAATGATCAGGGCTCACTTGCATGAAGATTTTGTAGGTGGTTGGGAAATCTTTCTTGCAGGTTAACCAAAGACACTTGTTATCACTTTCTAGCACATAGGAAATTAGATCGATAGTCACAATTAGTGCTCAAGATCTCTTGCCTTTATTAAGTCTTTAGCTATCAACCTAAAGTGATTGTAAAGTCTTGTTTTTTTTTTTTTCCTAGAAAAATAACAAGCATGTTATACTTACCTGTTCTGTTGCAGTGGATTTGCACAGAGCAGCCCCGATCCTCCTCTTCTTGGGTCCCTCTTCTGTGATCCTGGCCCCTCCCTCCTGTTCAGTGCCCCCCACAGCAAGCTTGCTATGGGGGCACCCGAGCCGAGTCACAGCTCCCTTTCTCCATTTAGACACGGAGCCCTGCCCCCTCTCTCCCCTGATTGGCTAGTTGACTTTGACTAGCTGATGACGCCGCTGCTGTGGAGAATCTGGGATGGCTGAGACACTCATGGACAGAGAGGGACCTCAGGTAAGTATTAGGGGGCCTGAGGGGGGCTGCTGCACACAGAAGGCTTTTTATCTTAATGCGTAGAATGCATCAAGATAAAAAAAACTTCTGCCTTTACAACCACTTTAATTTTGTAATATGAAATATAGAACAATGTCAGAAAATCTTCTGGCTTAAAGCTAAGTCATTTTAGATTTCACTGTTGAATCAGCAGACATCCCACATCATCTAGTAGCCTGATTCTGTATGAGGACCCTTTATAACTGCATACAATCTGAACTGTTGAGAACCACAAAACCAAAGAAAAATCCCAGCTCAACTTACCGATCAGTCTGAGACCAACTGAATCATCCTGTCTAACGTTATGCGTTAAAAACAGGGGTTTGGTTTGCACACATTTGCAGATACATGCGTAAGCTGAAGAGCTACTTAACGGCACCCCAGTATTATCTGCAGTCCTAACTCTCTAAATTTTGAGAATCTTCACAGCGGAAGTACATACACTATAATGGATAGGCAGAGGGCAGGTGAGCCTGAAGGGAGCCCCCCCCTCCTTGAAGGCACAGGGGCGCATCGGACACCCAGCATAGGGCATAATGGCAGTGAAGGTGTCCAGTGCATCCCCTAAACAGTATTCCAACAGTGCAAACAAATAGCCCCTGCCCCCACCTATAACTGGCCTTTGCAGCAAGGACCACATGAAAGGGCGACGCATGGCAAAAAAAACCCAAGGAAAATTCCCAGCTCAACTTACTGACCAATAAGAGTAATACATACAGGTACAGGATGGGGTTTTTAAATGGAGATATAGAAACCAACTGATAGATCAGTGATGGTGAACCTTGGCACCCCAGATGTTTTGGAATTACATTTCCCATGATGCTCATGCACTCTGCAGTGTTGTTGAGCATCATGGGAAATGTAATTCCAAAACATCTGGGGTGCCAAGGTTCGCCATCGCTGTGATAGGGGTATTTGACTAGATCTCTTAATGATTAAAAAAAAATGAAGCCAGATTGTCTGCCTTATTGAACGTGAAATCAGCTTGGAGAAATGGACCTAAAAGAGAAGTATGGTCAAAGCTTGTTTGGCCATACTTCTCTTGTGGGTCAGATGAGTGCACTTACCTTTGCTCTGCTGTGACTTAGATTCAGCCAGCAGCAGACTAAAGCCTCTTGTTGGCTGACGTCACAGAGGATCTTGTCAATAATGTCTAGATCCACCCAGATGCCTGATCTGCAGCGGATTCAGCCTCTCAGAGCACGGCTGAGAGCCTGAGCCTGTATCTCCCTCCCTCTCTCTCCAGTGAGTGCTGGTGGGGTAGAGTAAAGAGTGGTGGCTGACAAGTCACAGTGTGCTCCAAGTGGACCAAGAACTGAGCAATCAGCAGTCATGTGATCACTTAGTTCATAGGCTTAGAGCTGGCAGGGGACAGCTGCAGCATCAGACAGATGCTGCAGCATTGAGGTGAGTATGTTTGTTTTTTCTATCCCCACACTTCTCCCTTAAAGCCAGAGCTTATGTTACTTACATTCTGTCCCCACAATTAACATGCCCACATGTGGTGCTGTGCCTCCATGAAAGGGCCAGGCAAGGGACTGTAAACCTGGAATCAGGAAAAAAAGTAACTGATGCTGGATGTCCTCCAGCCAAGAAATGAGGAAGAATCTAGCTGACTTGCTGCAGCTTCTAATGCACATTGTAAGAAGCTTACAGTGTGCAGTGAAAATCAGAGTCATCAGAGGAGGAGCCTGTACAATTGTGCAGGAAGGAAGGTAGGGCTAGAATTCAGCTCTACTGTGCGAGTAACATTGTGAATAATTTGTTCTCCTCCATTCCATAGTTAGAGGGCACAAAAACAGCAAAAGTCTCACTAGTTTTAGCTTACTTGTGTATATTTGTGATTTGCTGTTTTCATATACAGTAAAACCTTGGATTGCAAGCGTAATTGGTTCCAGAAACATGCTTGTAATCCAAAGCACTTGTATATCAAAGCAAATTTCCCCATAAGAAATCATGGAGACTCAAATGATTTGTTCCACAACCATTTATTCATAGGCCCTTCAGTTTATAGTCCATATAAAAAAGATTATAACAATGTGACCAGGTTCTGTAACCATAAAATGTCCATCCACAAATGGAAGCCTCCACAAGGGGATTAGAAGCAAAATCCAGCAGGAGTTACAGAGTATAAAAGAGAAGAGAGGCGCCTCTAAGTGTAGCAATGTGTTGCTAAATGTTGTACCTTCATTAAATGTAACCATATTCCTACACTAAGACCCCTTTCACACTGGGGCGGGTTGCAGGCGTTATTGCGCTAAAAATACCGCCTGCAAACCGCCCCAAAACAGCCTCCGCTGTTTGTTCAGTGTGAAAGCCCGAGGGCTTTCACACTGAAGCGGTGCGCTGGCAGGAGAAGAAAAAATCTCTAGCAAGCCGCATCTTTGGAGCGGTGAAGGAGCGGTGTATTCACCGCTCCTAAACCGCTCCTGCCCATTGAAATCAATGGGACAGCGCGGCTATACCGCGGCTATAGCCGTGCTATACGAGTGGTTTTAACCCTTTTACGGCCGCCAGTGGGGGGTTAAAACCGCACCGCTAGCGGCCGAATACCGCGGTAAAACAGCGCTAAAAATAGCGCTGTTTTACCGCCGACGCCCCCTACCGCCCCAGTGTGAAAGCAGCCTTAGAGGCGCCTCTCTTCTCTTTTATTCTCAGTTGTGACATGACACTACTTGTATATCAAGACATCGCTTGTACATCAAGTCAAAATTTATTAACAACATTTGCTTGTCTGGCAAAACACTCTCAAACCAAGGTTTTTTGTAAATACATTATTATGCTTTTCTTTCAGCTTTTCTGTTCCTAGCTACCCATATGTAAAGTAAAAACAAGCTGTTAACATCTTTTGAAGTCAAACTGGTATCTAATAAGCTTGGTGATGACGATGACAATTTGCTGAAGGAAGTATAGAAACATGTTGGGCAATCCACTGGGGTTTTGAAGTCGTAAAAAGCCTAAGAACTCGTGATATACAACAAGAGTTCTAGGTGAACTTGAGCGATCAAAAAATTCCCTACATCTATCTGGTGTATAGCAAGAACATGTTCTGCGGAGGAGAGGAAAGTAGCTAAATAATGAATGTTTTGGCTTTTTTAAAAAATAAATACATTAGTGATAAATGTTACTACAGGGATCATATTTATCAACATTAATATTTTAAAGCCTATGCATACCGAATTAGTTAAAATGAAGATGTATGAGTCCACATTAACAGCTAAAAGGAATGAATTTAAATATTTTACTTCTAATGAGCTTATGTTACTAAGTTCTCATCTATATATACCACTCCTTAGGGCAGTCATCATTCAGAAGCAAGACAATCAACTTGTGCGACTTGTTAGAATCTGATAACTACCATTCATAATCGCTGTAACTCTCCAGTCGCGAATAAAAAGCCCAAATCCATCCAAAAGTTTTGGATTACGTAGGGAATTTAACCTCTTGCCATCCATGTACCACATAGGTGTGGCCTTTAGCGCCCACACTAGGGTTGCCACCTTTTCTTCAAGCCAAACTCGAACACTTTTGCGGCCTGGGAAACTTTTGGGTGCCCCAAGGAGAGTAGTAATGCGGTGGGCATAGTTTGCCTGAGCGAACATTGAGTGTAGCCTAATTGCTCTTGCTGACATCATCGCCCTGCCCCCCAGTGATGTCAAACCTGCCCCCAGACAGCTGCCCATGGTTCCCCAACGGCAACAGATTTGTGTCACTGTCTTGGTCTGAATAATGTGATGGGGTTTCAGTCCACCTGAAACCCGGACACATGATTCAAAACCCGGACTGTCCAGGTAAATCCCAGACAGGTGGCAACCCTAGCCCACACTCCATACATGGGTGACAGAGCTTTCTGTGTGGAGAGCATCTCTACTAATGATTGGGAGCTGGCAGGATCAGCTCCTGATCATGTGAGCACTGTGACAGCCAATCACAGCAGTCATGTGATTGTTCCGTCCCTCCTGCCCCCCTGGGAGTAAAGCATCTTTTACATGTGACACTGGGGCTGGGTGGTAATGGGTTTAAACTTATGTCTGGTTTTTTGCTGTGATCTGTGTCCCCACTGGAAGATTTCACCTCTTTTACACAGTGCTGCTCTTAATTTGACAGCTGTGTGAGTGCAAAGTGCACAGCCCCCGATTGCAGACCGTATGCTTATGGAGCCGTGCACTCACACAGATGTCACATTGGAAGCAGTGACTGTGTGCGTGCAGCCGCTGCATCCCAATTGATATGAAGAAGAATGCCTGCATGGGGATGCACAGAACACCCATTGCATCCCCAAGCAGGCAAACAAGGTCCTTGCATGTTTGTACTTACAGTATGCCTGTGTGAATGAGCTCTTAAAAGGAAAAAATATATATATTCGCCTAAATGGATGCAGCATCGATCTGATGCTGTATCTGTAACCCTGCTAGCTCTAAAACTGAGAACCGAGCGATCTAAGAGCAGTTCTCGGCTCAGTTCTCAACCTTCAGTGAGCAGAGAGTCTGTGACTGTCAGTCATCGGCTCTCTGTTCTGCCCCTCCAGCACTCACTGGAGCGCTGGGCTGTGGAGGGGGCAGGAGTGGCTGGCTCACAGAGAGGTCTGGGCATCTGGGTGGATTCTGACTATACAATCGGGATTTTTCCCGAGCCTGGCTCTGCTGAGTGACATTAGCTGACAATGGACTTTAGCCTGCTGTAGGCTGAAAATGGGTCACAGGAGTGCAGAACAATCTGCACTCCTGTGATCCTCAGGAAAAGTATAGCCAAAATAGCTTTGCTACTTCTCCTTTAAAGAATATGTAAACCCAATATTTCATATTCTAGATGTGATTGCTGTCCTATGTACTTGTATGAAAAAGTATCCTGTGCTCTTTGTATTGCTTTCTTTGTGTTAAATTCCTTCTGTTTCCTCCATTCCCTTTACTTTCCTATCAAAAACTGACCATACTAGACATGAGAGAACAGCGTGGTTCATTTTCTGACTGTGTTGGGAACTTAGTCTGCTCTCCTCCAATGATCAGACCTGTTCTACGCCCCCCCCCCCCCTTCCCGGCACTTCTATTCACTAGAAAGACCAGTGCACTGCTGTTTTTCCTTCCCCAGCTCTCTGAGCTCCTTTTGCAGCTGAGAACAGAGTATGTTATCACTTATAAAAAAGGGTGAAAAAAAGAGATTTTATATATATATATATATATATATATATATATATATATATATATATATATATATATATATATAAAAACAAATGTTTTGCCTTTTATTTCTATTTTAAACTGAATGGGATGTTTTACAAGGTGAGAGTTTACATCCACTTTAAAGTGGTTGTAAAGCCATAAGGTTTTTCACCTTAATGCATGTCGTGCATTAAGGTGAAAAACCTTCTGTGCCGCACCCCCCCCCCCCCTTTTTCTTCCCCCCTTCCCCCCTTTTTCTCCCCCCCCTTCCCCCCTTTTTCTTACCTGAATCCGATCTGATCCAGCGCTGTGCACGAGCGCAGCGACTCCAGACACCGTCGCTCTCCTCATTGAACAGATTGATAGCAGCGGGAGCCATTGTCAATCAAATCCTGTGACACGGGGGCAGGGCCGAGTCCCGCTGTCTGTCAATGGACGCAACAGTGGGACTCAGGAGCGAGCCCGCATGGGTGCCCTGATGGAAAAGGGCTTTATGTGGGGGCACCTGATGAAGAGGAGGGTCCTGGAGTGCCGACAGTGGACCCCAGAAGAAGAGGATGGGGGCTGCTCTGTGCAAAACTATTGCACAGAGGAGGCAATATAGACAAAAAAATTTAAGGGTTAACAAACACTTTAAGATATTTTGCCCTTCATGGCAAAACGAGTCAGTAATGCAATATGCAGGTAAGGATTTCTGGCTTTCTCTGGTCAGTGACCCAAATTACTGAAACCAGTGACTCAGGACAACAGCCAGACACTTTTCAGAAGAAAATCAGCAATGCAACCCCCATATTCTCTCCATTAAAGGTATACTTTAAGATTGGAGATTGCTGAAACCATGTCCACTTTAACAACCCGCTTTCCTAAACTGATAATCTACCTAGAACAGGAGCCGCATGTTGGAGAAGTGGCTTTATTATCACGCTGCCCATGCTGTGTATAATCTGGGCATCCACTGTCAGCTTCTGTCGCCCGCACATTAAACTAGACACATCCCAACACTAGAAATTAAATTGGCAAAATAAAGAAAAAAAAACTGTTTGGCTAATTGCTCGACAAACTACGTCTTGCAAATCATATTTAATGGTTGCATTATAGAATGAAAGTTTTCCATTGAACTTACATGGTGCTGTATCTCACTGTATAATGGGCCAACTTCAAATGTCATGTAATTACATATTTTGTTTTATATTTTTTTAACATCTGGCTCAAGTTGAAAATTACTATAAAAATATAGTCCAATTACAGCAACGTTATGTCCAAACGACGGAGACCAACAAAAATCAGTGAATCAGTGTAGAGAATAAAACTCTTTAAGCCAGCCTTGTATTAGTATTTCTGAATGTACATCACATTCGGCTAGACGATGGATTATGTCTGACCTGTTTGTTTACAATAAACTGAAAATTTTACAGCTTGCTGTGCGGCAATTTTATCTTGGCAGTCAAATTTGAAGGAGTTTCTTCTCTGTAGAACTGGGCTTAAACTGGAATTCTGGGCAAACCCATAGGGCTTGTTCACACTAGCAGTTTTACTGCTCCCCAATTGCTCCTACTTCGGTGGCAGAGGCAGGGGCCCGGGGGTGTACACATGCTATGCCCACGATGCTTGGCGACCATGGCCCCTTTTCAGTTATAGCCCATGTCGCTTTCAGCAGGTGCTACTTCCCACCAATTGTGACCCACTCAAGTGAATTCTCCCACTCTGCAACCACCGCAGCGCACTACTGCAGGGTCCAAGAGGATAAAGCAGGCAGTGAGGAGGCACTCTGAAACTCTTAAACAGCTGAGTAAATATAAGTTAAAGCAGAAGTTTGGTATGTACATTTTTGCAAAGTTACATTGGTCCAGCTTGAACCAGTGTAAGTATAGATGTTTTATACCTGTCCGATCCTTCTGGAAGCTGGTAATCCCTGTAGTAGGTAGTGATTGCCTCTAGATTCTGGGTCCCATGCTGATTGGCTGCCCTGCTGGTTAGTGAATCCAGGCACCATTCAGAGAACACTATACATTTTCTCAATAAATCCAAATTGTTCTCCCATTAGACTAAGTGAAGAGGAGGGGCAGGGATTCCACTATCTCCACCTTGTCCAAGAGGAGAATGGACAGGACCTGGTAGCTAGCGGCGATCATTGTAGTAATAGTGCCTACTAAAGTGATTTCTATCTTTCAGAGGGATCGGCCAGGTATGGAAAATGCATACTTATTGTATATTGGTCCAAGCTGAAGCAATGTAACTATGCAAAAACATCCATACCTGGAATTCCACTTTAAATTGGTTGTAAACCTTTGTTTTTGTTTATATATTAAAAGTAAACAGGTTAACGTTTACCTGCTCTGTGCAATGGTATTACACAGAGTGGGCCCGATCCTCCTCTTCTGGGGTCTCCTATCAGCGCTCTTGGCGCCTCCTCTTCTCCATGTGCCACTATAGGAATCGGCTTCCTGTGGTGGCACACATGTGGTTGTGCTTCCGAGCCCTGCTCTGTGTGTCCATAGACACATACAATGGCTCTGGGCCCTGCGCCCTGCCCCTCCTCACATGATTTTATTGACAGCATCAGAAGTCTCTTTGTCCTTTGAATGCAGGGAAAAAGGAGAGAGCTGCTGTAGATGGGCACAGTGCTGAATTGAGTGAGAGTGTGAGGGGGCAATACTGGAACATTTTTCTACCTTAATGCAGGAAATGCATTAAGGTAAACAATGTGTTCCCTTTATAACCACTTTAAGTGTTTTCCTTTCCAACGGATTTTCAGTTCTGTTCAGCTGTCCTGTGATTCACTCACCTCTGCCACACTGCACAGCTATGAAGATCATTCTAGTGGCACCATTTGGCACAAGACTGGCTGAACAGAATTACATATATTTTTGATGTGGGCAACAGTTCATATATAGCGTTAGGTCCATATATATTTGGACACAGGCACAATTTTCATACTTTTGGCTCTGTATGCCACCAGAATAAAATTAAAACAAAACAATCCAAATGAATTTGAAGTGCAGACTTTCAGCTTTAATTCAAGGAGTTGAACATAAATATCAAGTACAAATTTTAGGAACGGCAACCATTTTTATACACAGTCCCCCCATTTTCAGTGGCTCAAATGTAATTGGCCAAATTAATATAATCATAAATAAAATGTAATTTTTAATATTTTGTTGAGAATGACTGCCCGAATTACCAAAGACTGGGTTTCCTCCTTTCCGATGCTTTGCCAGGCTCTAACTGCAGCTGTCTTCAGTTGTTCTTTGTGGGTCTTTCTGCCTTTAGTTTTGCCTTCAGCAAGTGAAATGCATGCTCAATTGGGTTGAGATCAGGTTATTGACTTGGCCATTGCAGAATATTCCACTTCTTTTCCCTCAAAAGCTCCTGAGTTGCTTTTGCAGTGTGTTTTGGATCATTGTCCATCTGTACTGTGAAGCGCCGTCCAATCAACTTTGCTGCATTTGGCTGAATCTGGGCTGACAGTATATCTCTAAACACTGCAGGATTCATCCGGCTGCTTTTCTGTCAAATCATCAATAAACACCAATGACCCAGTGCCACTGGAAGCCATGCATGCCCATGCCATCACACTGCCTCCACCATGTTTTACAGATGACATTTTGTACTTTGGATCATGAGCTCCTCCAAGCCTTTTCCACACTTTTTTCTTCCTGTCATTCTGGTACAGATTAATCTTAGTTTCATCCATTCAAAGAATGATTTTCTGGAATTGGGCTGGCTTTTTTAGATTTTTTTTGGCAAAGTCTAATCTGGCTTTTCTATTCTTCAGGCTCATGAATAGTTTACACCTTGTGGTGAACCCTCTGTATTTGCTCTCGTGAAGTCCTCTCTTGATTGTAGACTTTGACAATGATACACCCACCTCCTGGAAAGTGTCCTTCACTTATCTGGATGTTGTGAGTGGGTTTTTCTTTACCATAGAGAGGATCCTGCGATCATCCACCACTGTTGTGCTGAGCTCACCAGTGAGTTCCTTTTCCTCAGAATGTACCAGACTGTTGATTTGGCCACTGCTAATGTTGCTGCTTTTCTCTGATGGATTTCTTTTGTTTTTGAAGCCTTACAATGGCCTG
Organism: Aquarana catesbeiana; assembly: GCF_042186555.1. Taxonomy (NCBI): domain Eukaryota; kingdom Metazoa; phylum Chordata; class Amphibia; order Anura; family Ranidae; genus Aquarana; species Aquarana catesbeiana. The sequence goes on along the minus strand of NC_133330.1, from coordinate 56,462,557 downwards.
TTTCACTTGCATGTACAGCTCCTTTGAACGCATGATGTACGTTCACAGCAATATATTCGAAATGCAAACACCACACTTAGAATCAACTCCAGACCTTTTTCCTGCTTAATTGATGAAGAAATAACGAAGGAGTAGCTTACACCTAGCCATGAAACAGCTTTTGATTCAATTGTCCAATCACTTTTGGCCCCTTGAAAAAGGAGGGTGGCTATTTTTAAGAGCTGTAATTCTGAAACCCTTCCTCCGATTTGGATGTACATACCCTCAAATTAAACCTGGGAGTGTGCACGTTCAGCCCATTATATAACTATAGCTTGAATATGTTTTGGTAAATAGCTGAAAAAAACAAAAATTTTGCCTGTGTCCAAATATATATGGACCTAACTGTATGTGTGTTTCAGTTGTGTATATATATTTGAGTATCGAGTTCAGCTTTAAACTGTAAAAAACAATGCTTTGGGAACTCAAGGTGACTGGTCACATGATCAAGTGGCTAGGTTTTTGGTCAAGCAGACTCTGGGATTCAGACTTTCCCAGAAAAGCTTAGACATTTATTCATGTGGCAGACTCTCTGGATTTCTATTGAACCAGTCCACCTTTCAGAAAGTGGTTTGTATAGAGTCATGGAGTCATGGGAAGTTATGTTTTATTACAGGTCTGCTTTATTGTGTAAGCATGGATGTAGAAGGGCAAAAAAATAGGCTTTTTCAGAAGGCGATGAAAGGAGAAACGTGCAGTATGTCTGTAAATATCCATTCAGTCGTAACCGACTCTGTGAATCTATGGGCCAGCTGTCAGGGCACCATGCCTAATGCGCTTGCAAGTCTTTTCCATAGATTTTGTCTTTGGCATTTTTTTTACAAGGTGGGTTATCAGTCTTTCTTCAATTTTCCCCAGGTGCTCAACTTGGGCCTGGCTTGCAGGATATGATAACACATGTGAAAAGCCAAAATGTACACACATACTAGAGCCAATTTAAACAGGAGCCATTTAACCTACCAGCATGTCCCTGGAGTACCTAGAGGAAACCTACGCAAAGACAGGTAGAACATGCAAACTCTATATAGTTAATGTCCTGGCTGCTGGTCAAACGAAGGACCCCATTACTGAAAGGCATAAATATTAACCACTGTTCTGCCCAAAAGTGCTGCAACCTCATTTCACTTTACAGAATCCAGACCTGTACAAAATTGTTTAATTGGTTGCAATAAATATGACTCTTTACTATTAGCACTGCGTTATTGATTCTACTTGTTAATGTGTGAATCAACCCAAAATGCACTTGTTAGACTTTCATGTTTTGCGATCTGGCCTATTACATTTACTGTATACAGTCACACATTAAAGAATTATCGCCACCTTTTTCTTATTGTGTCATGTTGCTTAAACACTTGAGATCATTAGAAACTCCTAAATCAGCTTGCCTCTGTATCACTTTCATTGTGTATTCCTATTTACTGCTATTTAACCACATACACTACAATTGTCTGGAAATCTATAACCCTTCTCAAGTTTCAATATTTATTGACTGTTGATATTAAAGTAAAATTATGACCCTATGTGGCCTATGGATATTTTCTGTGCTCTATGCTGCAGCTGTAATATAGTAGTAAAAGGAACAGGGTGTAGTGCAGTGAGTGAGGACAATGTAGATGCATGTGATCCAGGTTTTTCTGCACTTATTTCTGATCTTATTTGGTGGTATGACAAGCTCACAGACAGTCATATTGGTGATATCACCAAGCCATTCTTAAGATCAATCAAGGTGGTATGACAGAGCCCAACCTTATTACCAAATATATTGGTGGTATGACAGAGTCAGCCTTACAACAAATCATATTTGTGGTATCACAGAACCAGTTTTACAACTAATCATATGGGTGATATACCAGAGCCAACCTTATGACCAGTCATTATGGTGGTATAACAGAGACAACCTCCCAACAAGATACTATTGGTGGTAAGACAGAGCCAACTTTATGACTGGTTTTGTCATACCAGCAATATGATCAATCTTATGACCGATCATATTAATGGTATACCAGAGCAAATCTTATAACTGACCATTATGGTAGTACAGCAGGGCCAATCTTACAACCGATATTATTGATGGTAGGACAGAGACAACCCTACAACTTAACATATTGGTGGTATGATGAAGGAAATCTTATGACCGATCATATTGGTGGTATGATGGAGCCATCCTTAGGGCTGAGCATACTGGTGGTATGACCAAGCCAACTTTATGATCAATCATATGGCTGGTATGACAGAGCTAATCTTGCAAGTTTAGACAAGTGAATGAGGGTTTGCCTCCCTGTAGTATCTATGAGCAGATTAAGGTGTATATAAAGGTAATACATTTTTAGTTTTGGATAGAGTAATAAAGGGTTTAAACCCCAGTGATTTGATTTTTGCTGTTTCCTTCTGGGGAGATTTTCCGTTAACAACTTTTTGAAAAATTCAATGACAATGATGGACATTCTCTAAGTAAAGAACATTTCAGGTGTTCCCTTTTCCTTAAAATGTTGATTTTGTAGCACTTTCTGTCTAGTAATTGACGATGACCACGGGACAAACCGAGATTGTGAAGGAATCTCCCCAGTGAGGACAGAGACTGGAAAAAAACTAACACAAGTTTAAATCCTTCCACACACTATCCAAAACTTAAAAATAAAAAAAAAGTTTGGGCTATAGATGCATCTTAAATGAACTTGTATTCATTTGAAAGAACAGTCCTCCTTTAGAACAGGTTCTCTCTGTTCCTCTTTGCTCCTCAGTTTTCCCTGTTCTTGGGCTGATGTATATACCTGTATATAAAACAAACACAACTAAACCGCTAAAAGTGTTACACTGGCCAAGTTTATTAATGTATAAATAAAAGCTTTTTTTTTCAAATGGAAGTAGATAAGAGAAAAAAATTATTCTGGGACATCTAAAAGAGAATATAGAGTTAACTGTAGACCAGGGGTGTCCAAACTTTTTTCAAAGAGGGCCAGATTTGATGAAGTGAACATGCGTGAGGGCCGACCATTTTGCCTGACATTCTTTGAACCATTAAAATTCAGTCTAATGCCACGTACACACGATCGGACATTCCGACAACAAAATCCATGTTTTTTTCTGACGGATGTTGGCTCAAACTTGTCTTGCATACACACGGTCACAAAAATGTTGTTTGAAATTCCTAACGTCAAGAGCGCGGTGACGTACAACACGTACGACGAGCTGAAAAAAATGAAGTTCAATAGCCAGTGCGGCTCTTCTGCTTGATTCCGAGCATGCGTGGAATTTTGTGTGTCGGAATTGTGTACACACGATCGGAATTTACGACAATGGATTTTGTTGTCGGAAAATTTGAGAACCAGCTCTCAAATTTTGTTTGTTGGAAATGCCGACAGAAAATGTCCGATGGAGCCTACATACGGTCTGAATTTCTGACAACAAGCTCCCATCGAACATTTGTTGTCGGAAATTTCGTCCGTGTGTACGCGGCATAAGTGAGGCTAGTAGTTTACATGGGAAAAGTAAGTATGTTTGCGCTTTCTTTTCAACTCTCAGGAAGTGATAAGTGCATTACATTTCAGGCAAGATCAACGGGTATTTTCTGTACTTGCTGAAATGTTTGTAGCCTAAAAAAATTAAAAACTAAAGCAGCCAACATATTTAGAGACTGGTAAGCTAAAATATATTACATTTTTGTTTTTAGGTTAGATACGCTTTACTCTGTAGCACTGTGTAGAGTCTGGGTAATCTGTCACTTGTAAAGTACTTTTACTCAAGAACTGAACTTGTGGTTCTGACAGATATGGAATAATTTATTAAAATATTATGTCACCGTTGTCAAAGCTCCAAATTCTTTTTCATAAATGAAATGACAGATAAGTGTCAGGAGAGGTAGCATATATTAAACAGCAGCCAATTAGTGGAATCGAGTGAGGAGGTGCTCTGGGCCCAGAGAGAGAAAAGAGTCTGTCATGCTTATTCAGATATACAGTAGAGATACCTAAAATGTAACTTCTATAGCTACCAGTTATGTTTCTGCTTATTTGAGGGCTGACACTAAAATGGGATCCCTCATTAGTTGCCATGGGTTTCCTTTTTTTTTTTTTTTTTTTTTTTTACATTTTGCCTTATTGAAGAAGCCTTGATTGATGCTATCACACACATTCTTGTTCATAGTAAGAATGGAAAACAGCCAAAGTGCATCAGGCTCCACTTCATATAGTTCTAACACTAACGATAGCTACCATGGTGTCCTCAGATTGGTGCTCCTTAGTGGCCATTGGGATGGTTCTCTGCACCCACCACTCCACTCATATATTCAAAACCAGCCATGCTCAACTAGGGTTCCTTCAGAGGTCACTGTGGGTTTCTTGAGCTGGGGCTGATTGTCCTCCTATCTGATGGTGCTTGGACAGTTTGAGTCCAGTACCACTTGGCAGAGCCAACAGCATGACGCCATGATCTTTTTAGCTGTCTGTAGGTGTGGCATTCTAACCAGAATTGTAAAAGGATAGGGGGGGACAGGGGGCAGGATTCCTGGGATTCCCCACTATGAATTTATTCCCCACTTAAAATTGATTTCAAGGGTTCCTCATGGGTAAAAGGAAGTTGAGAAAGCTGTCCTAAACTGACACAGTTGTCTATTAGGCTGTTCAAGGCTTGTGACGTGTACTAATTCCAACTGAGGGTAGGTCAGAACTTTGCCTCCTTCCTTCCTTCCTTCCTTCCTTCCTTCCTTCCTTCCTTCCTTCCTTCCTTCCTTCCTTCCTTCCTCCTTTCTTGTGCTTCTCTAATTCCTTCAGTGCATCACCATGTTTGTCTGGTGCCAAAATGGTTACTCTTCAAGGCTTTGGGTGTCCCCTTATCACAGCTCAGTTCATGGTTCTTTCAGTTTCAATTAAAAAAAAAAAAAAGCATATTTATAGACTATTCATTTATTTTATTTATTTATTTTTTGTGTCCTGGATGACAGGTACATTTCCCCGAAATTTGAGTTTTGATGCCTTTAAAGGGGACAGTTTTGGAGACGTTGCTGTACTCAGGGGTTCTCACCCATGCCGGGTAAGGTGCTTCAGGGAAGTTTGGCGAGAGAGGGCACTGATTTCTGGTACTCACTCTCTAGCTCCATCTGTATTAGGGACCCGGAATTTCTGAGGTTCGAAGAGATTTGGGTGAACCTCCAAAACCTGACTACCAGAACTCTGATTCCAAAGGGTTTAAGTCCCAGGCAAGGGAGGCTTGAAAGGCAGCAGAGGGAAATCAGCACCTGTGTAAAGGAAGTTGAGTGGAGAAAGAGGCTCAAGCTGTGAGTAAGGTGTGAGCTCTCAGACAAGCTGAGACACTGGTTGCTGGATCCCTGTGGCCTGCTCGGCACCCCGAACCACAGAGGAAAGAAACCTACATCAGTGTGGGAGGGGACCAAGTGTTTGACAGTGAGCCTGTTGTATGGCACCTTGTTTATTTGATTTTGTTCTGAAGAAAGCTATTTATGTTACAAAAACATATATATAAAAAAAAGTATTTAAAAAAAAAAATGGACAGACTTGATGGACTACTCTTTTTTTCAGCCATCATTTTTCTGTGTTTCTATTAATTAATAAAGAACTGTTTGCTTCTACAAATGATGACTGGTGATCTCGAGCCCCTCATATGACATTTTTTGGACCATAGTGTAGAACAGGGGTCTCCCAAACTGCGGCCTTTTGCTAGCCTTTACCTGGCCCTTGGGGCACTATTCCTCTCACTGACACTAATGGGGCACTATTTCTCCCAATGACACTAATGGGGCACTATTTTTCCCAGGAACACCAATAATCAGGCACTATTCCTTCCCCTCATACTACAGATGAGGCATTGTTTATCCCCACTGATGACAGGACATTTTCTACTCCCACTGGCCACACTCTGGCCCCTATAAAGTCAGAAGAACAGTAAACTGGCCCTTTGTTTAGAAAGTTTGGCGACCACTGGTGTAGAAGCTTTCTGGCATGCACTTTTTCCTTATTAGTAAATACTGGACTGATCCTGCCGTTTCCATGAGCTTGCTTATTGTCAGTGGCAACACTATAGCAGCCGATCCTCTGGCTATTGCTTTGCCACTGTTAATGCTCATGCTCCTCTAGTTCCTAGAGATGAAACTCTTCACATCCTCCTTTTTCCGTTTCTAAGCTGACCCATGTTTTTTCATCAGCCTCAGGGGTGGCTCCAGCCAGATGAAGGGCTTTGGCTCCCTCATTCTTTTCTTTGCCCATGTAGCATCACATATGGCGACCCATCACATTTGGCTACCCGCTGTAGTGCGAATGCGCGACGCTGCCATATGCGTTCAAACACTTTTACGTCAAAACAGCACAGTAAAAGCGGCTGCAGCCTTAAGTCCAGGTTCAAGCCACTTTGCAACAGGGCCCCTCACGGGCTCGCTTCGCTCGCCACACTTCGGCATATTCTAACTCTATGTTCATTTGGATGGTGGGGCTTGAACCTGGACTTAGGGGTGGAGCCATATAATAACTGCGCAAGCGCAGTTCAACGTCAGTTCCGTCACACTATCTGACGGTTTTAGCGTGTCGTAAAAGTGTTGGAACGCATATGGCGGTGTCGTGCATGCGCACTCCAGCGGGTAGCCAAATGTGATGGGCCGCCATATGTGACGCTACACCCACATGATCTGTGCGTGCTTGTGGGGTGGCTCCATTAGTAATGATTGATAGAGGCTAGCCTCCCCATATGACACGCACTGCTTTAAGGCTTGAGGAGCAGGTCTCAAGTAGAGCGAGTGATTGGCAGCAGCTCTTGCAGGGAGCTTTGCTACCAGTTTATTATACGACTAAACAAGAAAGCTTCAGCACTTTCAAGCTTGCTCTGCCCTCTGATTTTACGTTGCGGAAGGGAGAAACAACATTATGTCAAGTGATTGCCATACAAGTAGAGGAAAAAAAAAAAACTATATATAGGAACATTTTTTTTTACGTGTGCTAGGGATTATTACTTCTAGTATTAGATTTCATGATGTTCCATATGCAGTTGCTACAATGGCTTTAATGACACTTTAAAGCTGAACTCCAGGCACAAAATATTATTTACAGTAAAATATACTGTATACCTCAATGATCACAAAGAATATAAATTCACACTGTGTACCCCAAATACCTTTGCAAACCCAGTTGTTAAAGCGTTAGTAAACCGACAGCAATTTATTTTATTTTTTTTAACCTGCTAGGCAAAGTTATAATGTGCTAGTATGCATCGCCCCACAGGATTATATGTTGTGCATAAAAAAAGTGCATTCTATTGCTCTCTGCCTCCTCCATATCTCCTGGGAATACACTTTCTAGATTCCCACAGTAAAAAAAACCGCAAGTCAGGAAAAGCTAAAAAAAATGGGGGGTAAAAGCAAAAAAACAGAGTATTTGGAAGAAATGATCAGGATGTGTTGGCATTCGACCTTCATCTGACCTAAAAGTAAAGTGTTTCGGTGTGCTTATCTTTGGAATATTATGAATTTTTAAAAAGTGAGATATTGTGCAAAATATTTCCATCATGTACTGGTATTTCTGCCTGTGCTGACATGAACTGAAACCCACGGCGTGACATAGGAAGTGTTGAAGATAAGGCTGAGGGCTGAGGACTTTTTTTTATGCTTTATCCCATGGTGTACAGACAAAACACAGATAACATAGTACAGCTACCCACTGATATGAGATGATTGAGACAACAGCAATTCCTTTTCTGGTGCATGCGTCACAGGGACAGGAAGTGAGAGAAAATCTCACCAATAGGGGTTACAAACAGAAATGAAAAGCCAAAGGGACTAAAGGTGACCAGCAATCCTGCAGTGCTGGCCACCTTCTGTCTTCTTGATTTATAGAACATCAAGCTGTGCACCCACCATCTTCAAGACGTATGAGGATCTGGGGGGGAGATGGGCTGGTTGTTTAGAAGAAAGAAACCTGACATAAATGTAAATTTCCCTCTTATGCAAATAAACTGCTATGTCTGGTAAGGTTAGGGGACCACATAATGCAGCTTAGACCCTGGTACTACATATAGTGCTTGTATTTTTTTGTCTCCTACATGATGTTATATCGTAATGTACTATATGTTTTTACACTTTCGATGTGTTTGATGCTATAGATCTTGTTTTTTGCTTAAAGCGGAGGGCTACCCTAAAATAAAAAATTGCATTAATATTCTTAAAAAAATTAAAAAAAAAAACATTTGAAAAAAAAAATTTTTTAACTTACCTGAAAACCCCTGTTGCTAGGCAGTCTTCCTAATCTGTCTCTTCCTATTCCGCGGCACTTCCCCCTCTTCGGCGAGCGGCCCCGTTGCCTTCTGGGACATGTGTGTGTCCCAGAAAACAGCAGGGCCATTCACAAATCGCAGCGCGACTCGCGCATGCGCAGAAGAAACGGGCAGTGAAGCCGCAAGGCTCCACTGCCTGTTTCCCTTCGTTAAGATGGAGGCGCCGGCAGCCTCGGGGGGCCGACATTGCGGGCTCGCTGGACAGGTAAGTGTCCTTATTAAAAGTCAGTAGCTACAGTGTTTGTAGCTGCTGACTTTTTATTAAAAAATGGCGGTCGGAACACCCCTTTAAAGCAGATTTCCACCCTAAAAAATTTTTTTGCATTAAAAGACTCCTTTTAACCTAGAAAAAAACATTTGGAGGAAAAATTCTTTTATACTTACCAGAAAGGTCCTGTTGCTATGTAGTCATCGTAATCTGCCACTTCCTGGTCCGCGGAGCTCCTTGTGACTTTCTCCCTCTCCTATGCTCTTGGGAAATGATGACACATCATTTCCCAGGTGTCTACGCTACTAAACGCTCGCCATTAAATTGCGCATGCGCCTGATCGAGAGGTGCATGCTGGTTACCCAGCATGCACCTCTCAAAAGCTATTCCAGGAAGCGATCTCGATTGGGCTTCACATGCCCACATTCATGATGGAAACGGCCACAAACGGAGGAATAAATAATTACAGTAATACATTTATATTATTGAACAATCGATCATGATCATTGTATACTGTTTTTTGAATTTCATTAGCAATAATGGTAGGATCCAAAAAAACAGTTTTTTTTTAATTTTCACCGGAACTCCGCTTTAAGTAAAAAAATTGAAAAAATAAAAAATGTAAATTTCCCCTCTATCCAATATAAAAATGGTATATCTCGTGTGATCTGGAGGATCGTTGGCTCATTTGGTAGATGCGTTTTAATGATTCGTACCAGTCCAAACTTGTAGGTTTAAAAGCTTGCAGCCCACTTTTATTGAGAAACAAAACTGAAGTTCACAACACAATGGCTGCTCACACAGGGGTGTCAGCGACACACAGCAAAACATTGGGGTTTATTTACTAAGGGCAAATCCACTTTGCACTACAAGTTCACTTGCTGTAGATCTGAGAGGAAGATCTGAAATGAGGGGAAGCTCTGCCGATTTTATCATCCAATCATGTACAAGCAAAAATGCTGTTTTTTATTTTCATTGCATGTCCCCCTCAGATTTACAGCGACTGCAGTTCCAAGTGCTCTTGTAGTGCAAAGTGGATTTGCCTTTAGTAAATAAACCCCAATAACTGAAAATGCTAAGCCACCTGACTCTCTAGGTATATATAGGGATGTAAAAAAAATATATATATTTATGTGAAGACTCATTTACTCCAAACCTAACTTGCAGCTGTTCTAATTTGGTCCTTGGTAGATTCTCTGCTGTGTTTCCTATAAACCGTGTCCTTGTGGGTCTCCCTATCATTTGCTTTTGCAGCTGTTTATAGTAACAAGTGTTGTATGAATCATCGATATATTGTAGACAGATGGGATTGTACATTTTACCTTCCTTTCTGCTTCCTCCACCTAGAGCTGACTAAAGAAATCTGTAGAGGAATTTAAAACTGATTGTTTAAATGACGGTGTGCATGGTGGGAAAAACCTGAAGGCCTCATTCAAAAGGCCACAGCGGACAGCATAGCCTACAATGAAGCGTGAATTGTGCTCTCAGGAGTCATAGGAGTTAGCAGCCTGTACAAATCAATGACAGGCTAACAGACAACATGGCTGCACGCATTTACGCACACATCCGAGCAGTTACATGCATGCAGGGATGGATGAGCGGCCCTAGACACAGACAGTTGAAGTCCAGGGCTGCTTATATATCCCTGTACAGATGTAAATGCTCAGATGTGTGTAGAGCTTTGGCATCTGTCAACCTGTCATTGATTTGGATGCTGCCTGCAACTGTATGCAAACACCTGTGACTTCCAGGAGCACTAAAGCAGATTTCAACCACTTAAAGACCGGCCACCACATATATACTGTGGCAGGGCGGCTCTATTATGCAAAACAACGTACCTGTATGTCATTTTGTGCAGTAGATACTTTGGGCTTGTGCGCGAGCCCGCTGCAGGGAGGTGGAGCCAATCAGCGGGTCCGGCAGACATTGGGTCCGCCGGACCCGCTGATTGGCTCCACCTCCCTGCCACCCGTGATCGCTCCACAGAGAGGAAGAATGGGGATCTGCCTATGTAAACAAGGCAGATCCCTGTTCTGACAGGGAAGTACACAGAAATCTTCTGTTGCGTGTAAGCAGAAACACGGATCTCTGTGTTCTTCCTGTAAGTACTTCCCCCACACAGTTAGAAAACACTCCAGGAAAAACACTTAACCCTTTGATCGCCCCTGATGTTAACCGCTTCCCTGCCAGTATCATTTCTACAGTAGCAGTGCATTTTTTTTTTTTTTTAGCACTGATTACTGTTATGGTATCACTGGTCCCCAAAAAGTGTCCCTCAGATTTGTCCGCCGCAATGTCGCAGTCCCGCTAAAAATAGCTGCCATTACCAGTAAAAACAATAAAATAAATTAAAAGTCTATAAATCTATCCTATAGTTTGTAGACGCTATATCTTTTGCGCAAACCAATCAATATACACTTATTGGGATTTTTTTTTTACCAAAAATATGTAGAAGGATACATATTGTACATATTAGCCTAACTTGATGAAGAAATTCGATTTTTTAATTTTTTTTTGTTTGGATATATATTAGAGCAGAAAGTAAAGAAAAAATTTTTTTTTCAAAATTGTCTGTGTTTTTTGTTTATAGTGCAAAAAATAAAAATCGCAGAGGTGATCAAATACCACCAAAAGAAAACTCTACTTGTGGGAAGAAAAGGACATCAATTTTTTGGGGGGTATAACATCGCACAACCGCGCAATTGTTAGTTAAAATAAAGCAGTGCCGTGTCGCAAAAAATGGTCTGGTCATTAAGGGGGTAAAACCTTCTGGGTTTGAAGTGGTTAAAGTAAAATGCAAGGACTGCCTATACTGTGCAGGCCCTCTCCCCCCATATAAATCAATAGCAGATAGTAGTTCTGCTACTATCATAATATGTACCCATAAATTAAGACATTTTGACTGTATACTTCTCTTACCCCGGTCTTCTACCCACGATCCCTAGACGAGAATGACGTTACACTGCTTCCAACTAGATCCAGGGGTAAACAGAGCAGCCCAAATTTCATGAGAAGACATTCTTGCATCGGACTGGGGTGTCTTATAACGAGATTTAGCCTACTTCACATTCCCCAGAAATCTTCCCAAAAGGTGACAGTGCCATCATACCTAGTTATGTGGAAGACAAAGGGTAAGCGAAGTATAAAATTTTTCTTTTTTTTTTGTTACATGTATGTTTTGGACTTACTGTCTACTACTGGAGGGAGGAGGTCTGGATGTTATAAGAGTACCTTGCGTTTTACTAGAATTAGGGGACCATTCAAATATTTGTGCTGTGGTAACCTGTAATGAAACATCAGTTTTTACTGCATGTTAACACAACAAGCTTCAAGGCACAAACTATGTAGCTGCATTGCCATTCTTTTTTAATGGAAACCCAAACCATTATTACAGTAGTCAGTGCACCCACACTACAGTACACCAAAATGTACATGCTATACGTTCTAGGACTATAAGTATCAAAATACTTAATATTATTGGTATACCTGGAAACTACAGACCAGTCAGCCTAACATCGATAGTTTGTAAACTATTGGAGAGGATGATAAGGGACCATATTCAAGAAATTGCTGATGAAACCGGTATCATTAGTAGTAATCACTACTGCATGCATGAAGGATCGTTCTTGCAAGACCAATCTGTTAACATTCTATGAGGAAGTGAGCTGCAACCTAGATAAAGGTAGGCCTGTGGACTTGGTATACCTGGATTTTGCAAAGACATTTGATATAGTACCCCATAAACGTTTAATTTGCAAACTGATGTAGGCATGGACCATAGGGTGAGTACCTGGATAGATAAGTGGTTACAGGGGCATGTCTAAAGAGTGGTGATAAATAGTGAGTACTCAGAATGGACTGATGTGGCAAGTGGGGTTCCCCAAGGATCTGTCCTGGGACCAATTCTGTTTAATTTATTCTTACATGATATAGAGGTCGGTATAAATAGCTCAATCTCAGTGTTTGCTCACGATGCAAAGCTAAGCAGGACAATAACTTCACAAGATGTGGAAACATTTCAAGGCGACTTAAATAAAATAATGCGATGGGCAACTACATGGCAAATGAGGTTTATTATTGTAAAATGTAAAGTAATGCATTTGGGTGCTAAAAACACAAAGCAAGTTACTTGCTAGGGGGAGAATCTCTGGGGCAATTCAGGATTCATAAGGATCTGGAGGTCCTAGTAGATGACAGGCTCAGCAAAGGCATGCAATGCCAAGCTGCTGCAAGCAAAGCCAGCAGAATATCGGCAGGCATCAGAAAGGGGATTTATTCCAAAAATAAAACAATAATTCTGCCACTTTACAAGACTCTGGTCGGGCCGCATGAGTATGCCGTCCAGTTCTGGTCACCAGTCCTCAAGAAGAATGTGCTGGAACTAGAGAAAGTCCAGAGAAGATCACAAATCTAGTAAAGGGGCTAGAGGACCTCAACTATGAGGAATGACTACAAGCATTAAACGTATTCTCTCTGGAGAAGAGACGCTTGAGAGGAGATATGATAGCGATGTACAAATACCTTACTGGTGACCCTAGCATAGGGAAAAATCTTTTCAGTAGGAGGGAGTTTAGAAAGACACACCATCATTCATTGAAACTGGAAGAGAAGCCTTTAACCTTAAACTGCGTAGAGCATTCTTTACTGTCAGAGTGGTAAGGATGTGGAATTCCCTTCCACAAGCAGTGGTATCAGCAGGGAGCATCAATAGTTTATAAAAACTATTAGATGGGCACCTTAGCGATGGCAACATACAGGGATATGAGAATTACTATTTACCTAAACTCACACACACACCACAGGATGGACTGGTGTCTTTATTTAATCTTACCAGCTATGTAACTATGTGAAAAATAAGGTGCAGGTCCCCTTCTTCGTTCATTCAAGCGGACCTTGCACTAAAAGGCAAGGTCTGCTTATTTCAGCAATGTTCCAACCCAAGTAAACAGCATTGTTCCATGTTAAAATTGAATTCTTCATTTTCCTCATTTACACACTTTGACTTATGCATACACCAAATGTGTCCAATTAAAAAAACACCAAAAAAATACAATCTGACTATGTGTGTTGGTCTGAATATTCAGCCCTCTCTAAATCAGCCTTTCGTTAACCTCCATTAGCCACCTTTTACCACTAGCAACCTCTGGAGGAACCCTTGGGTTCCATGGAACCCTAATTGAGAAGGGCTAATTTAAATATTGTGGCCATCAACTGTTTCCCTATCAATCCTAAATCATCCAAATTTGTCCTTTAAAGGTGATTGGTGCTTTGAAGTTACTACATATCACTGGCTGTTAGATGACTCAATTAGGTCTTGGCATGGTCAGCGCTCTCTGATAAAAGGGTTAACAGCATGAAACCAGCTTCATTTAAAAACCATCTCACCTGTCCACTGTTTGTTGCTGACAGCTGTTCTTTCTCCATTAAGAGATAAAAGCCTGTTACTTTATGGCAGTGTCAAGTTTACCAGTCAGACACAGAAGTTCTCTGTGTGATAGTTATTTAACCCTTACATTTGCCATGATGATTTGCTTAATTTGTAAAGCTGGCCATACACAGATTTTTGTTTGAATGTTTGTAGAAAAATAATTTGTCAGAACATTCTTTTTTGCCATCATTGAGTCAACTAATTTTATTTAAAAGCCCATAAAATTTCATCCAGACCTGCTTTTGAATGGAATTTCAGATGAATCAAACCATTTTCTTTTGCCCAAACAAATACCACATTCCCAGTTAGAAAATCTTCCATACTGCTCCTTCAAATTTTCTCACTATGGTTGAAAACAAACATTGATTCAACTCTACTAACTGTTATAAAATCAAACAAACAATATGAAAATTCGCAAAAAAAACTATTCTGGTGTATTGCCAGGTTTAGGTGGACTCTGCCAACAGAGCAAATTTAAATCAGTGGAGAGGGAAGATGGAGAAATGAAGGGACATCCGGGCATCTGTTTTTCTCAGCAGGGAAATAAAGCATTCTAGGCAAGTTTTCTAGCCTGGCCAACCACATGTCCCATTCGTCGTTATGTAGCCAACAGCATTGCTGTGGACCAATTAAACGAGTTTGTTGCACAATCTGGCCAAACATGCCTAATTCAGGTGACTCATTTTATGGGTAGCTTTAGGATAACAGCACTCTACAATGTCTGAATGGCGCCACCAGTTCTGCTCTCATTCTGATGCTTATGAAAGGTATTGTTGCAAATGAATATGAAGATAGTGGAGAGGAACGGTAGAGAAAATAAGGGACATCACCAGATCTGTTTTGCTAAACAGGCAAAAGAGACCTAGGCAAGGTTTCTAACCTGGCCAACCACATGTTCCGCTCATCAGTGGGTAGCCAACAGCATTGTGGTGGACCCATTAAATGATTTTGATGCCCAATCAGGCCATCTTTTTGAGCTCATTTTAAGTGACTCATTCTATGGGTAGCTGACTCTATACAGCGATAGTATCTGACTTGCAGTGCTTGTATTTCTGTTCTTATTCCAATATCTGGAATCCTTGGAATTTTATTAACATTATTTTAGGTGGATCATGCAAACATAGTACACCTTCATAATCTGTTCCATCAGCCGTTTCCAACATTCTCCCTTGTTTCACAAAATGTGCAGCCTAGTTGGTAGTGATATTCAAATTTTGACTTTCTGTTGAATGTCAGTAACTTATACAGAGATCAGTGACTCTCTCAAGAAGGAAAAAGTGCCTTTGATGTTTTGCCAGTAAAATTTACAAGCTGGCTATACTTCCTATGTTCTGTACAAGAGAAAAGATGGAGGCTCCAAAAAGGAGGAATAACAAGTTTCAAGAGACAGACTTGGGCAGAGTTTTTGTTCACTAAACTAGCACCAGGGAGATGTTTATAAGCTGAAAATGTATTTGACAGCATAATCTATAAGCAATTGCAAAGGAAAAGGATATTCAATCATTCTGAATTGCACCTTCCATTGGTATTGGTCAAATACAAAGTTGGATTAAATAGTGTTTTTTTTGTTTTTGTTTTTTTTTTACATTTGTTCTGAGTTTTGCTTTGGGAAGACAGGGGCACCCCAGCGCTTCTCCATCTTGCTCACAGATAGAGAAATCTATGCCATGTTCTGTAATATGATCAGCGGATTGAACCCCTATAGTGTGCAGTAGGGAGCTGGAAACAGTTGTGCATGAAATCATCACCCACTTCTCTGACCTTCCTAAAGCCACATCTGCCAGTCCAACTGCCCTCTATGCGAGCACATATCTGTGGTTTTGGAAAATTGGCAGTTGTACATAAGGTTTCTATCAACAGACTGAATAGGGACCTGTATATGAGGGATTGAGAGATATTGCATCAGCACACCAAGGACCTCCAAAATGGCCTTTGGCTTTATTAAAATGATAACATCACAGTGTAAAGTAGCACCATTCTGGAGCCACATAGGACCCCTACTTCAGGCATGTGGTCATGGGATCCTACGTGGCCCCGAAACATTACCACTTTACGCTGTGATGTGATTATCTTAGTAGAACGTTTGGATGCCATTTTAAAGACCCTCAGTGGGCTGGCAAAATATCTCCTACTCTGAATTCCAGTCTCCAACTGGTAGTCGCTGCAGCATCCATTTACCTTGCAGCCATTTCCAGAAGCATGTGTGTTGGAAATATTTCTCTGGACCTGTGTATGAGGGAAACGCCTTACATTTGAGGTTGTCCAGTTCATTTTCCATATGATACCCAAATACCTCTAGAAATACTGATATCATTCTCCTTGCTAATCAGAATTATACTGTTTTTAGCTTGCCATATTGCCCATTCACACATTTTCCAGTGTTCAGATGAGATGTGTTTAATCTAGAATGAACTCCCATCAGGCCTCAATGCACAAAAAAAAGCACCTGCACTGTTTTGATTACACAGCATATGTGTACATTGTGGCATGCTATATTTCCTCTGACAAAATATGTGTTTTGATGTACCATTCAAAATAAATGGCTATGCGTATATACCCACACATACATTTGTGTTGCAGCAACAGGTATTATTCTGCTCCTAGAGGTACAGGTCATATACCCAACATGACTTTTCCTTAATGAAAATTACATTCATAGTTCAAATTTTCTTGCTCCTCCAAATTTCTTGACACTATGGTTAAAAACAATCGTCATATTGACTCCACTAGAATAGAAAACCGAATGAACATTCCAAAAATTTTTGAATGAAGGCCATCTTATAGCCTCATTCACACGGCACAGAGGTCCCATACAGTTTGAGCAGACTTGTGCTTATGTGGCCAGGAGATGCCCAGGTGTGACAGGTGCCTATGTAGGCAGGTTGCTGCTCATCCGTCCCTGTAGACATGCAAATGCTTAAATGTGCAGTGATATGCTTAAAGCTACAGCCTGTCATTGATTTGTACAGGTGGCTGTGCGCAAAACACCTTTCACTCCCCGGTTCCTCCCTTTCGATTAAACATACTTTACGCTGTGTGTTCTCTTTGCGCCCATGTGAATGAGGTCTAATTAGTTCAGAAGACATTTTCTGGATCATTTATCAAGGTTAAAACTTTAGATTTAAAATGGCTTGACACAATAAATCAATTTTGAATGAATAACCTCCTTCGCTGCCCTATGTGAATTTATAATGGTCCCTATAATTAAGATGCTGCTGCAAACACAAATCTGATGAAGTCAAGTGACGGTGACGTAACACGTAGGGCTTGGTGAAAGCAGTCCTGGACTAGAAGTGATGTAGGCAGGTGATAATCCCGATGTCTTTTATGTTTTAAAGGCTTTTCAATACATTTTATCAATGCATATTTTTACTCAAATAAAACTGGTTTAACTGCTCATACTGCACTATGGGAGGCTATCTTTCTCTCTCCCCCCTCCCCCCATGCTTAAAAACCACATGAACCTCAGAGATCTTAAAGGGACCAGTACCACTGATATTGGGAGTATTAGGAGGAGCGAGTGGGAGGGTACCTTTAATACATCCGTAAATAGATGGGTGAATTATACTCGCACATACTAGTGGAAGGTGAGAGTTTAAAGAGCATTGAGGTGTCACAAGTGGATCTTTTTCAGAAGCACTTCGATTTATGCATATGGTGTGGGATTTTTAGTACACACAAAGCAAATTAATTGTGATGGACATTGAACACTTCTTATACTCACTTTTTATGTACCGAATTTGTTAGTAAATTGATTGTTTTACCTTTATTGCATTTCGGATGTCACTTGATAAAATTATTTATGTTACTAGATTGGTGTTCAAAAGTTACACTGAATGGGAATTGCTTTGTTTTGATGAAGTTTGCACTCACTTATTGTGACCGTTTGCAGAGCAATGAAATCAGTTACTCTTGCCAGTATTTGGAAATGCTTCCTCTTTAAATGCATTCTTTAATTGGCAGAATAAACATCAAATTGTTAAAGTATTTTGACCAGTTTTTGCGGTCTTCAAAAGTCCAAACGCGGTCCCTTGCAGAGTGACCCTACTTAAACTGTATTTTTGTAGGTCTGACATGCATGGTGTTTCTGTACAGACACTCTGCATGTCTTTGGGAACCTTATGGGGCTGCCTTAGAAATAGGCCCTCGGGGCTTTTGGTTGGTTGAGGCGGGGGTTACTGTTGAGTGTCAGGATCATGTGATCCACCAGGGTGATTTTTCCTTGTTTATCCTAAGACCATGTGGAGGTGGGCGGATGCACACACTCACCAGGGGGACAGACGGACAGGAGCGTCCCTCTCCACAAGCCACATTGTGAATAGCACACATTGACTGAGCTCTCTAAATGGGCAAGGGGGGAGACTAATTCACTGTGCCTGTAGGCTTGATAAAAGAGGCAGCTGTTGGGAAAGGCTTGCTCAGTTGCATGTTAGATGGCATTCGACTATGGACGGATTAGCTGAAAACGCTGGATATATGCTGCTGAGCAACCGGAGGGCTTGAAACCTACCAAGTTTTCACTGAAATAAGGTAACCCTGAGATTCTCCTCTGTCCTTTTCCATTAGCAGTGAATGGATGCGTGAATGAATGACTTAACGAGCGTATTGTACTAGTGTATCAAGCCAAGGATTCTCTCCACCGCCTTTCCAAACAATTGCTGCCTTATAGACATATTCTCTGCGATAAGTTAGCTTCATTTGCAAGAAAAGGAATGAAACGAAGTTCTTTCCTTTTTTTTTTTCTTCTTTTTTTTTTCCCCCCTGCAGCTTAGACTAGTGTTTCTACATCAGCCATGTTTTCCATAAAATTATACACAGTGCATTAGCTGAAAGCACAAGGAAGGCTCACAGCTGCCTGGACACAGGGGCCTTTGCAGCAAAAATGATATTCTGTTTCCAAGTCCTTGATTTGAAGCCTCTTGTTCCGTTGCAGCCGTGAGGATTGGCCCTTCTGCTAAAGACCATGTAGCGAATATTTGTTGTTGCATGCATGCTCTTTTTTCCTTTTTTGTGTGCATGTAAGAGCTGTTTGAATGAGGCAGAATCTCAGCTGGAGAAAATGGAGAGAGGTATAAAGAAATGGAAAGGGTGTCCCTTTTGTGTTGAGATCTTTTGTGCCGTCTTTTCTTTTTTTTTTTTTTTTTTTCCCCCACCGTTTCTCAGCAGCCTTTTTCGGTTAACCAACCATCTCCTGCAGAAACAGGTTCATTGGCTACAGCCGTCCCTGTATTGCCTCTGCTTTCCTGGGTGAAAACGGCCTCTCTTTCTTTAAAAGATTCAAAATCTCCCAACTGGAAAGAGTTTCTGCCATTTGCATGCTTGTTTTGTTGCTTGTGTGTTTAGCTGAAGGTGGGGGTCGGATTTAACCCTTTTGTATTAAATGATCATTGCACACACAAGCTTGACAGCCTAGTGAGGGAAGTCTTCTTAGTGGGGAGGGCTTTTAACTCCATGTTGACTTGCGTGCTTTAAGAATGGATTTCTCTTCTTTTTTTTTTTTAAAGCCTTTGATGCCAGGGCTAAATCCCGGGGATTTTATTTATCGTCCTTTGTCGGTTTCTAACGTGGTGCGATTTCTCAGGAATTTGCTCTATTGTTGGGTTTGAATAGAATAGATCTAGAATGGAATGTTTTGGAAGAAGTGCCTATAACCTAATGTATCAAGAGACAGGCCTTTCTATGTGTATTGCAATGACATGGTCGCTCAAGAGCAGCCATAGATTTTGTCTGCAACTACAAATCTGTCCACCCCTTAAAGCTTTCTTCTATCTGTTCTCTGCCTTTCCAATAGCCTTCAACACCATTCTGTTACATGCATCATGCAGTGTTGAAGGATCCTTTACTTTTCCTATGCAAAAAACAGTATTTGAAGATCTATAGCAAGGAATTTTATGCAGTTGTGTTTGCTACATATTGTACACTATGCAATTAAGGTTTCCATCACTTGTGTATGATGCACAACTTGATATGATGTTGCATATCCATTTTTTATTTGCGTTTCAAAAGCAGTGTTTTAGTATAGAATTTGGTTTATTGTGCATGTATATTAAAACTGCCCATTCATCATGTGGACTGGTTACTTATCGATTTTTGTTTGCTGTGAAACCGTTGTCAGTCAGGCAATGCTAATATGAAAAGCTGAACATCAGGGGAGGGATGTCTAGATTTTAAATTTGTGGCATTTGAATGGCCCTGGGTTTGTTATTGCAACTGGTCAAAACCATCAAAACTTTATTGACTTCTAGGATTTGTCATGGGCCCGAATATCTGTCAAGCTAGGCCGGCCTAACACTCATTGCTGTACATATCTATTGTAGGTCACCATAGGAAAATCACCTTTTGTGGTTCCTCAACCACCTCCTTCAGACCTATTCCATTGTATAACAGTAATTAGCACTGCAGCAAACTAATTGATTAAATAATGTGTAAAGGGGCCTTGATTGTATTTACGTTCATTTTAAACAAATCTATCGCCCACACGGTATTGTTTCCTGGATAAATCTGGAAGAAGACAGATTTGCATAGTTTGCAATGGCTAGAGTAACATCCTTGCAAGCAGCGGAAATTATTCCTGGAGTCAATTGCTATCTAAGATCCTGTCATGCAATGGCCTTGTCTCAGTTTATATGGCTATTATGTGACTGCTTCCGTTTGGCCTATGCGCTTTCGCGGGTTTGGCTTAGTGCCTTGGGCTTAGATCCTAAAGATTGTGTCATTGTATGTTGCCAAATGTTGTAGCCTTTTGACTACACAGAGTTTGGATCAAGTTGCAACATTTACAATGCATAGGTATTTTTTTAAACCAGCTGGTTAAGTCACTTTAGATTTTGGGCTTATGCACACTTAAACTCAAAAAGCTACTTTTACAGGTCTTTGAGCTTTTTTAAAAAAATTTTCTCTGCTTTTTTCACCCTCCATGCTAGCCTATATGTCCATGCATGCTGTAGTTTAGGGGCAGAAAAAGGCTCCAAACCAAAGTTGTGTTTAGGAGAAGAGCTTGAGCATAAAAAACACACCTAAACGTGTGTAAATGTGCCTTGACGCTAGGTACATTTGCGTGTTTGCACATTTATACATTCTAATGGCCAGAATTAATTAACATTCTGGCCAATAGCATGCATTAACGCCAGATGCATGAATGCGCATGCAAAATGCGGCTTTCTACCGCATTTTTCTGCTGCTAAACTCCTGTAGGAGAATACATAGAAACACATAGAGAACACTCATAGAGAACACAAGTAAGCCTGAAGGCTCCATGCACACTGGTATAAAAAACATTGCTTCTAAAGGAGTTTTGTGTTCTGCCTGTAGAAGCAGTTCAATTTTATCCTATGTGTCCATGCACATTAGGATGTTAAGAGGTATATTTTGAGTTTAACATTTAGAGGCAAAAAAAAACAAAAAACCTTCTGGATCGTGTTTCTGATTGGAGTTCGGAGGCAGAAAAAAAGTAAAACTCTCCTAAACTCGTCTAAACTTTGTACAAAAATGTTCTATATGAGCATTTTTTTACTCCTGAGAGAACAGACGTTTTTTTAAGCCCAGTGTGCATGGAGCCTAAAACTGAATTTCAGGCAGATATGAAAGCGCAAACTAATGCAGCTGTGTATTTATTAATACATAATTAAATAAATATATATATATGAATAAGTAACTGAATTTTCTTGGTATTAGTTTCTCCGATGCAGCAGCACTCAGACTAGGAGAAGAAGGGGCAGGACATGAAGTCTATCAGGTTTTCTGCTAGCAGATATGCTGACAAAGAACACTCCTAATAGGAAGAAAGAGCAGATAGGTGACATCATCAGTCTGCTGCCATTCCTTTACTGTCCATTCAGAAGGTTGGAGAGAGGGCACCAATGTATTCCTTAATTTTGAGCTCTAAGCAGGTTTCAAAGACACCATTTAATCCAGATCTACAGTATTAAATGTATATTTTAGATTTAAGCAATGTAAATATCTGAATTTGGGAGCCAATACTGTACTGCACTGCACAAAGCACACCAACAACAGGAAAGAGCAACATGAAATAAAGATGGGCTCGCCAGTCTTCTGCTTCTCTTTTTAATGTCCAGTCACGGGTTGGGGTAGGGAAAAGACCTGTAAGCGTTACTGGACTTTTACCCTGCTGTGGCTGTAAAGGGGCGTATAAACCTCAGAGCTCTATGGACAACATACAAAACCTTTGTTAGGTAAAACAACTCCCATATATGTATTTCACCTGTGTATTTAGATGTTTGCCTGAAGTTCAGTTTACTATGGCGCTGGAACAAAGCTATCATTCCCCATTAAAATTCAACCAACGTCAGTGGAACACGATGATATCTCGCTATACAGTCATATGGCTTGCCTCTGATCAGGAAATTCACATTGGAAGAACCCTTGAACCTGTCAGGTTCGCTTGTGACACCAAAAATTATGAACCAGATCTTTGATAAGTCAGTCTGCTTGCTTCCAAGCTTAAGTTGGGTCAGGCAGCCCAATCTTTTACACTAAACATGCCCATATATGTTATAGAAAGCTATGGAGAAACTAAAATTTTTGGCATTTTGGTGCCAGTATTTCGGAAAGGGTCTTCCATGAACAATCATTGCATCCCCCTTTGACTAGATATCAACCTAAAATTCAACTGGCCTGGTATGAATTTTCAAATCTTCATCTCAAAGAATATTTTATTTATGTGCAGATTGAATGATCTTTAACAGAATACACACATTCATGGACTTTGCCATTTAAATTTATAACGGTAAACATTTTATACACATCTATTGTAGTTTAATGACTCTATGATTCCTCCTGTATTGTCAGGTGTAATTGTGGCAACACTCAGTGAATAGATAACTGATTCTACTGAAAGTTTTAAAGTTGGTTGCACACAACAAAAACATGTGCTACTAGCTTTGGTACTTGGTGCTGCAGTCATAAGAAAATAATCCCCAGAACGCCATCTTTGTTTCAGGAATACACATTTTATGAAATCATACTGAACGTTACAAAGAACCAATGTTTTGGGGCTACAAAGGACCTCTTTATCAAGGTGTCAACCTAAGTGACCACAAAATGTTAGTTTTTGTAGTGTTAAATATGATTTAATAATTTGTCTATTCTTAATAAGAGTTGTGTGCTGGTGAAGAAATGTTTTAGTCGGCAGATCTCTCTCCAATGTCTGCGGGTACCTTTAGTCGAGTCTTACACGCCCTGGTAACCACAAACAACAGATTCTAACTCAGTAGAGTAGGGGGCACTTGCACTTGTCATCAAGAACATGCAAGATTTAGCATCACTCATCATACCTTGCCAAGATTTTCTAGTATGCAGGAAGATCTGTCTCTGATGAGTGATCCTTCTTTCTTGTTTCTTTGCGGTCTGACAATTCATCCCTTTTCTGGAAGTTCTGGTGTGAACTACGCATGAATTGCTTCGGCCTATTAGGTATATCACATTAGAGGAATCAAAATTGATGGGACCTGTTAGGACAATGGGCAGCGGACTTCTTCTTACCTGTTGTTGATATGGTAATATCTGCCTCTCCATGGCTAGCCCTAGCTTCTGGGTGCTGTTGATTTTTTTTCCATCCAGAGTGAAAGCCATATGGATGGCCTGAGTAGGTGCTAACCGCCGTTATCTAGGGAACAGTGGGAAAGATTTCAAAATCTCCTACAACATTAAGGAGACAGTTGAAACCTTTGCACAAAAGTCACATACATTTCACTTTGAGATTTGCATCTACCATTCCACCCATTTGATATCTAAATGGAAATCAAGAGTCAGTTGCCAGAGGTAGCCCACATGTTGGTCAATACTGGCTAGCGAAGGTGTTAAATAGCATATTCAGCATTACTACTAAACACTTTGTCTCCTTAGTTCAAGGTAGTCTGATCTGCAGCAGATTTAGCCATTCATGGTGATGGCCAAGCATAATGGAGATGGACGATTGGCACAAGTGCTAAATTACATGCGGGCAACAAAATAACACAAAGGCAGTCAGTCATAAGAGAGCTATCTAACTCATTCGCTTAAAAATACAGTCTTCGTAATCACCTCATTTATCTTAGCCTTTTATAGTACCCAAGTAGATAACTGTTGGCTGCGAAGCTTGGGAGTGACTCACTCTAGTTATTGGTGAAGAATGTCCTGCCATTGGCATAATTATAATGTAAGTCAAAGACTGTTTGTACATAGGTTTCCTGATGTGTTCTGAATAGTTAACAGAAGTTGTAATATTTATTAAAACCCGGGTCAAAGCACAGTGCACCTGACCCTACAGAGGAAAATACAGACCTTCATCTTTCTAGATCAGTCTTTTCCCACAGGGTACCATGGAACCTTTGAGTTCTACCAGACATTGCTAGGGGTTCCTTAAAAAGTAAACCGTAATGGACTGATCTGCCACCTCATGGTGCAAACAGAATTCTGGTAGCAGTGTCAGTGATGTTAGGCTAGTGCAGGATTTCTTAACCAGGGATCCATTGTATCCTAAGTTTCCTCCAGAGGTTGCTAGGGGTTCCTCGAGCAATGATCAATTTCTGCCTCTCTATTAAGATCAATTGATTTTTTAAGCTACCTGTAAGGGGGTAATTTTTTTTACAATTAACACAAGTGTAAGGAGCATTCTTCCCACTGACCATCACACTAATGTATCATGAGTTGTAGATATAGTAATTTTTAGCAGGTGTTCTCTGAGACTTGAAAGTTATTTCAAGGGTTCTTCTGTGTTTGAAGGGTTGAGAAAGGTTGCGCTAATGTAAGGGCACTACACCACTAATGTCACAGGGCATTTTTCCACTGCCTACCGATGTCAGGGGGGTCATATCCACTGACCACCATTGTAAGTGGCGGCAATATCTACTTACCACCAAAGCAAAGAGGCCCTTCTCCACTGACCACCAATGTAAAGGAACACTACAATTTTCATTCTCTGCTTTTCATTATTTTTTTTTCACCACAGAGCAGGATGGTGTTAAAAATTATCTGTTCTGTGTGTCAAATATGATAAGTACGCTACATAATTTATTCATTTATTAATTCTTATATCCACAGTTTCCGATCGCGCTAATGTACCGTGACCTGTAGATATAACAGCTGTTAGTACAGTTTCTCTGAGAACTAAAATTATTTCAAGGGCTTCCCGGTGATAGAAAGATGTAGAAAAGCTGCTTTAGACAATGGGATGTTCTTTTCTTTCACCTGCTTTCCATGTGTATGACATCTCGAGTTTCCTGTTGGTATAAAAGCAGGTTGTAGGCACATGGAAACGTGCACTTGTCAGCACAATCCTGCCTCTACAACACCGAGCAGGATGTTGTGTCTGCCAAAATACAACACAAATGCCCGTGTGCAAATGGTCCTAAAGGCACGAACATTTGATGCGATCAGCACATCTACCTTAACATAAAGGGTTCGTTTTCAAAGATCTTATCCTGTGAAACCTACTTGGCAGGACCCTAACACAGCTAGCCCCGGCTATGTAGGTCATGCTCTGTGAATACCCGAGAATCCATTTAACACCTTTGATGATACGTGTTTATTTACAGCATTGAACGCTGCACAGATCAGATGGTCAGCATTGCATTCACGGAGAGCCGCGTAGCTCCTTCAGGTGCTCAGTTAACTTACCCAGAATGCACCGCCGCAGAATCATGTTGACATTTTGCCATGAAGCATATTGGAAAGCAGACTTAACCCAATCCGCAAAGCCTTCCGCTCGTGCAATGTGACTCATTGTTTTTAAACAATGCGATTTCATGTTTGCTGTATTATTTAGCAACTGTCAACACATCGCCTCTGTGCAGCTCAGCGCTGAGCCTTTTAGGAAGGAAAGCTAGCAAACCTTCGCACATAAATATAGGTCAGAGGAATCGGCGCACGGACCGTCATGGCAAAACGTGGCTGTTTATTTTTATTTTGGTTTTCACGTGTGAGTCACTTACGTCTGCCAATTGTTCATTATTTTCCCCAATCCGAGATAAACAGTGACTCATAAAGCTGGAGCCGTTAATTTGGTGTTCCTTAGCAGCTTTGTGGATGAGCAGTCAAATCGGGAGATTAAAGAATAAGTGGTGATAGCTATAAAAAATGGAATTGTTCAGTTGCTTCTCATACCTGGGTGATTCAGTGCCAGCAGGCCTAATCTTCAGTTCTATAAGCACATGTCTAAAGCACATGTGTCCATGTCCTGGTTTAGTTTCTGGAGCCATGGACACAAGGTAGAAAGGCAGGAAAATCACAGTGTTCTATGGATAAAGGCATCTCTGATAAGTGTACATGTTCTAGCTCAATCCCTGTGGGTTTAGCTAGCCATTTGCATTCAAATAAGTCTTGTCAAACCACCTGTTTTTTTTTGGAGGGGGGGATATGTATGTGACACCCTATGATTCTTCATTGATGGTACGATCTGACAGTTCAGTACAAAGCTTGGTAGAGAAAGAGGCTCCTTAGGGGTACCTGCGAAGGTAGCAACAAGCACTCTCGGAATTGGTAATGCTCATTAATTAAGGCTTTTCAGCTTGCTGGGAAGATTGTGTGGTCTGACAATTATTAACCACTTAAGGACCGAGTCTCTTTTTGAGATTTGTTGTTTACAAGTTAAAAACAGTACTTAGAACCCCCAAACATTATACATTTTTTTTTTCGAACACCCTAGAGAATAAAATAGCGGTCGTTGCAATACTATGTCACGCCGTTTTTGCGCAACGGTCTTACAAGCGCACTTTTTTTTTAAAAAATAGACTTTTTTGAATTAAAAACTAAGACAACAGTAAAGTTAGCCCAATTGTTTTTATATTGTGAAAGATAATGTTATGCCGAGTAAATTGATACCCAACATGTCACGCTTCAAAATTGCACCCGCTTGTGGAATGGCGACAAACTTTTACCCTTAAAAATCTCCATAGGCGACGTTTAAAAAATTCTACAGGTTGCATGTTTTGAGTTAGAGGAGGTCTAGGGCTAGAATTATTGCTCTCGCTCTACCGATCGCGGCGATACCTCACATGCGTGGTTTGAACACCGTTTTCATATGCGGGCACTACTCACGTATGCGTTCGCTTCTGCACGCGAGCTCATGTTCCACGTTTAAGTGAAGGATTATCAGAGGCAGGTCTCCACCTGTCCTGTAGTTGGCTATGCTTTGTTTTTACTAACCTCCCTTGGACAGGTAAAGAATTTTAATGTCTTAAACCAATGAACAAAAATGTAATATATTGCAGCTTACCAATTCTTAAATGTGGTGGCTGTATTCATATTTTTTTTTATTATTATTTTTTTCACCTGATGATCTGGCCAGTAACATGCTTTCTGTGTGTCTCCATTCTGGATGGAGGAGCAGCAGAGCCACCTTTAGACACCCTTCACACCGAGGGCATTTTGCAGGCGCTATAGCGTTAAAAATAGCGCCTGCAATCCGCCCTCAAACAGCTGCTCCATTGTCTCCAGTGTGAAAGCCCGAGGGGGAGCGGTGCGCTGGCAGGATGTCAGGAAAAGTCCTGCCAGCAGCATCTTTAGAGCGGTGAAGGAGCGGTGTGTTTACCGCTCCTCCGCCGCTGCTCCCCATTGAAATCAATGGGGCAGTGCTGCAATACCACCGGCAAAACGCCGCTCCGGCTGCGTTTTGCGGGTGGATTTAACCCCTTTTCGGCCGCTAGTGGGGGGTTAAAACCGTCCCGCTAGCGGCCGAATAGCTCTGCTAAAACGACGGTAAGTGGCGCTAAAAATAGCGTCGCTTTACCACCGACACCCCCCACGGCTCAGTGTGAAAGCACTTATAGACAGCAGTATTGTCAATCTGGGGAGAGGGTAGTGTTAAGCCTGGTACACACGGGTCAAATATTGGTTGGTTCAGCTGAAACCATCTGACATTTGGCCCGTGTGTACACCAGCCTGTCTAACAGAAACTGGCCTGAATGGGCATGTTGGAAAACTGGCATCTGATCAGCACTGGCAGCCAATGGTGAGCAGAGGGAGCACTGACCGGTATGTTCTGCCAGGGGGCAAGTCCCTCTGTCAGAACGCAATAGCTCAACTGGAAATTGCTGTACTAACATTGGTTAAGTTAGTACACTGATCTCCTCCCGAGCACTTCAGTTTTTTTTTCATTCAGCCTGCTGGATTTAACTAAAAAACAAAAAAACAAAACATGATAGTGTGTACCTAGCATTAGATGCACTAGCAGATGTAGACGGACTAACAAAAAAAATAAATGAAACTCCGGCTAACACTTTTTAGGTAATTACAGCAATTTAGTTGAAAGTGTGTGACCAATTTGCCCCCTTAACACAGGTGTATGCAGCAATTGTAGAGGCCATCAGAACCCGACCTACATCATGCTGCAGTAAGAGTGGCCCCCTGCCTACTGCTTATTGGGATTATTTAGCCATTCAAGCAGAAGTTCCGCTATGTGCATGTGTGTCTGGCTGTTTTGGTGAGTGCATTGCAAAGCATTTCGGTAGGACTATGTCCGACTGTGCTCAGCAGAACTGAAAAGTAAAGCTGGGCACAGGTGGGAGCACTCTGGTCCGCTTGATTGCAACATACCTGCTGTAAAGTGAAAGTCGGATGCAATTTCTTCCTTTCAGCTTAGTATGCAGATAGTACTCTGTGTGCGGATTAAATTGTCTGCTATAGAAGAAAATGTAAATGGAGAGAACCTTCGATGATTCCAGTGTAGCTTTCAGTGGGTAGCAGGAAGGGGAAAAAGTGAAAGTTATTTTTATTTGCCTGGATGTGTTAAAGGGGTTGTAAACCCTTGTTTTTTTGTATTAAAATAACAAAAATGCCTATACTCACCTGCTCTGTGTAATGGTTTACACAGAGCAGCCCCGATCCTCTTCTTCTGTGGTGCTGTGCCGGTGCTCCAGGCCCCTGCTCTTCATCGGGTGCCCCCACGGGAAGCCACTTGACCTGGGGGCACCCATACGGGCTCGGATCTGCGTCCCGCTGCTGCGTCCATTGACACAGCACGACTCGGCCCTGTCCCCCGCGTCACTGGATTTGATTGACATCAGCAGGAGCCAGTGGCTCCTGCTGCTATCAATCTGTCCATTGACAAGAGAGACAGTGTCTGGAGCCACTGCCCTTGTGCACATCGCTGGATTGGATTGGGCTCAGGTAAAGAAAAGGGGGTCGGGGCTGCAGAACAGAAGGTTTTTGACCTTAAAGCGAAGTTCCACCCAAAAATGGAACTTCCGCTTTAAGGGAGGTGACCCCCTGACATGCCACATTTGGCATGTCATTTCAGGGGGGGGGGAAGCGAATACACTCTTTTTAGAGGGTCCCAGCTCCCACTTCCGGTGCACCGCGGCACTGGAAGGGAGATCACCTCTCCCCCTTCCTCTCGGCAATCATCTGGGACATGTCACAGGTCCCAGATGATTGCCCAGCCAGTCACAGGGCGCGGCTCACCGGCGCCGCAGAGTGGTGGGGGAGACAAGTGGGGCTTCGTTCCCCCGCATCGCTGGACCCTGGGACAGGTAAGTGTCCGATTATTAAAAGTCACCAGCTGCAGTATTTGTAGCTGCTGACTTTTATTTATTTTTTTTTAAGCAGAACTCCGCTTTAATGCATAGAATGCAATAAGGTGAAATACCTTAAAGCTTTACAACCACATTTAAGCATTCCCATGCAGAGCAAAGCAGCGGGTTCTTGGTAATGCTGCCTCACCTCCTATACATATTCACTTTCCTATCACTCCTCTGCTGCTCTGTTAGACCAACAAAGGATCACAAAAGGGAGGAAGTCCACTGGAAGCTCCAAATAGTGACCTGGAGCTTACACAGGACACTCTCCCTCCCTTCAAGTAATAGCACTGGGTGGCTGAGTGGCTAAACAGTGAGGGAGGAAGAAGTAGCACAAGGAGCCAATCAAATATGGAGAATGCTAATAGGAGGATAAAGCAGCAGACAAAAATAAGGTATCCTGTCCTGCCAGACAAAGCTATGTTGTATGACACAGTGTAAAGCAGCCCATAGATGATTTTGATTTTCTTTCCTTCCACCACGGGTGGAGGGAAAGAAAATCGCTTGGTTCCCCCATCCATACAGTCAGTCAGTGTTGATGGGGGAATCCCTCCCGCGGTGCTGTTGTGTTCTGGTGGCGAGGGACCAGGGGAGACTTCCTGGCAGGCAGAACGCAATGATTACTGTTAGTGGCTATAGCCGCCAGCAGTAATCGCATGTAAAAAATCCATCAGGCTGGTTGTACCCAAGTCGATCGATGGAATGACTTGAGTCCAATCAGTCTGCCCATACTTGGAGTGTCGGTCAGTTCAGCAAGGACCGGCCAAGATTCAATTCATATAAGGCTGGCCTTAATGTCAAGACTGGGTGGACAGAAATACAAATCCTTTGGCACAAAACATCTCCCTTTAATGTTTTATCTGTGTACTTTGGCTGAAGTTCAGCTTTCAGTTAATTTCTAACACAACCTTTAAACAACATGTACCTGTCCAGGTAGGGAGGGCAGCACAGTGGTTTAGTGGTTCGTACTTTTGCCTTTGAGCACCAGGGTTACTTGTTCGAATCGCAGTCGGGACACTATCTACACGGAGTTTGCATGTTCTTCCTGTGCTTGCGTGGGTTCCTTCCAGGTACTCTGGTTTCCTCCCCTTCCTACAAAAAAAATAAAAAAAAATCTATAAAGACATGCTGGTAGGTTAGTTTTCTCCTTTCTAAATTGGTCCCAGTGTGTGTATGCATGCGTGTGAGTTAGGGACCTTAGACTGTAAGCTCCTTGAGGGCAGGGATTGATGTGTAGCGGTATGTAAAGCACTGCATGAATTGTAGATAGTAATGATTAAAGAAATGTGTTACCCAATCATTCTCGCCATTTATCTTATTTTCATTCTTCTAAAAAATGCATTGGGTAGAGCCAGTTTTTTATATGGAGGTCAAACTTTACCTAAACGGATGGCTGTGAAGGCAACGTGTTTACCGTCAGTCGGGAGACCTCGTGTAGCAGGAGCTTGTTTAGTTGTCATCAATAAACACTTTATAGCATAAAAAATTCCCACACAGCATAGCTTCTAACCCATAAACACATTTCACATTGTTTGTCCTTTAGTAGCTACATCTTTGTATGTCCTTGGTCTGCTATTAACAATGAAGTTCTCTTCGTAACATCTATAGCATTTCTCGAAATTTGTCATTGTTTATAAGCCCTTTTTTTTTAAACACACTGTGCTATAATTACTGGTTGGCAATACATTCCTGTACAGTTTTATAGTGTGTGAGTAAATATATAAAAAGGGAGAAGTCTTTACCACCGATCTGGATTTTTGATCTTCTTTTTCCTTCCTGAATTGCTGGGTGAAATGTCCAAGTTGCCATGCTTTATGAGAAATGATTCCATGTTTTCACAGCTATATACTGAATTTTTTCATCTTTTAAGAGGTTTTGGCCACCAGTCTGATGTGTGGGGTAAGATTTTATATTTGTGGTTTGTCTAATAACGCACTGAGTAGTAAATAAATATATAATTTAAGGTTGGTGTGTAATATTAAACCCTCAGATTAAAAGCAAGCTCTTTAGTTGTGCAAGCAATAGTTTCATTAATTCAATTAGTTCTTCATTTTGTAAACCTATGATTTACCTTTGTGATGTGACCGTGCAAGGCCCTGCCACTGTTAAAGTGGTTGGAAAAATGACAAAGGATACTTAAAGATGCAGTTTGAGAAGCTCCCGTGTTTTACGTTTTCTCTGGGTTTGGTAGTCCTGGATCGGGGCCTGGAGTTTGAAGGTTCCAAAGTGTCTTGAGTGGGACAGAACCTTCAATCCTGTGTCCGGACTTGTGTGCAGGGTCGTTAATAAGCCACGCTTGGGAGTAGCTCAGAGCAGTTGAAGTTGCAGATGCTACCGTTTGGAGACAGAGCCCTGTCAGCTGAGCCGGGAGTGCTTGGAGACCGCATCCCTTGTGAGGGGGATTTTTTGCCCAAGGACTGGGAGAGTTGGGTCAACTAAGTGGGTTTGGGAGGCCGAGAAAGCTGAGATG
This sequence comes from Aquarana catesbeiana, assembly GCF_042186555.1. NCBI lineage: Eukaryota > Metazoa > Chordata > Amphibia > Anura > Ranidae > Aquarana > Aquarana catesbeiana. The sequence goes on along the minus strand of NC_133330.1, from coordinate 56,430,629 downwards.
GCTAGCGGGTCCAGGGGGCCTGGAGGGAATCTGGAAGTCTCTTGAGAGAGCAAGCTTGAGGGTCTGGAAAACCCTATCAGGAGGCCAGGAAGGCTGAGAGAGCCTGAATAGCTAGTGGTCTGGGACTCCGACAAGAGTTTACAGTGATTGGTTGTTTTGCTGAACTTGGAAAATCTCCCGAGTGTGAAAATTTGTTGGAACTTTTTACTACTTCTTTTTTTTTTATATAAATAAAAGTGGGCTGCCATGTCCTTAAAACCGAAGTTCGGACTGATGTGGACGTACTTAAAAACGCATCTACCACTGAGCTAACCCCCATATTACACAAGATTTATGCTGCCCACTTTTTCATTTGCAAACTTCCGGTCAAGAAACGTGCACATTCTCCTTTCCCCATCGCCGCCTTGGTAATGCTCATGTGTGATGAAATTACAACACATATCTACTGGTCTCCCTGCAGTTGTGTTACCCCAGCAGAATAGTAAATAAGGTAGTCCTTAGGTAGGGGTATGAGCATGCTGCAGCTGAGATGGTACTAGCAATAGGAGCCACTCCTGCAAAGGAAGTGTAGTTATGAAACATAAATGTTTTGTGATAGATGGAAGTGACTGAAAATAACATGCATTAGCAAAGAGATATAATGTATGTGTGGGTACGTTTTTTTTTAATTTGTATCCATTGGGTTTAATAACAATTTAACAGGAAAGAAATGTAACAAGCATTGGTGAGTAGATTAGATGTTGTAGGTGAACAGATTGTTCCTGTCTCAGTCTGGATCTGTTGTGATTGGTATTCTCTAGTAAGGCGTGAAATAGGTTGGGATGTGATGTGACATGCTAAGTTCTGTGATGCATGCAATGTGGTGAACTTACGAAAGGCAAAAATAGACTGTGCAAGTGCAGTTGCACTTATTTTCCCCTAAGCTTACTGAATGTAGTAAAGCCCCATTGATTTCCATCATCCGAGCACCTGCTGGCAAAAATGTTTTTTTTTTTTTTTTTTTCACGTACCGGATTGGGTATTCTTTACAAAGTGAATCTTTACCACATTTCCTAAGCTCTGGGGAAAATGAGCACAACTGCACTTCCAAATTGCACAGTCTATTTGCATTTAGTAAATCCACACATAGCTTGCTGTGAGCAAGGACATGAGGTATGTTTTCACCATGTAGCTGTACATTCATAGTTTGAAAGCCAACTATTCTATGGTTTCCAAAATGCTTCCCAATGGCCATTGTGAATTGCAAATATATGTTTTACCATTGGGGAATTGTTAGCTCAGTGGTAGTCCCAGTGAGTTCAGTCCACTCCAGAAGTTCTGTTTAAGGGCTTGCTAGCCTTCTTCAGTTAAAACGTTTACACAGAAATGAGTTGCCCTCACAGGGGTTTTCACCATCACTTTTAATCTAAAGACAGAATACTTCAGCCTCCTAACATACACATCACTATGGCTCTGGTCTTACTCTTCAGGCCCTTGTCTGTCTCCTATAGATCATCCTCTTACAAACACTTTATCCTTATGCCGCGTACACACGGTCGGACTTTTCGGCTACAAAAGTCCGACAGCCTGTCCGACAGACTTTCGACGGACTTTTGTCAGACTTTTGGCGGACTTGCGGCAGACTTTCTTATGAACGGACTTGCCTACATACGATCACACAAAAGTCCGACGGATTCGTACATGATGCCGTACACCGGACTAAAATAAGGAAGTTGATAGCCAGTAGCCAATAGCTGCCCTAGCGTGGGTTTTTGTCCGTCGGACTAGCACACAGATGAGCGGATTTCTGGGTCCGGCGTAGTTACGACGTAAAGATTTGAAGCATGTTTCAAATCTAAAGTCCGTCAGATTTGCGGCTGGAAAAGTCCGCTGAAAGTCCGGGGAAGCCCACACACGATCGGATTGTCAGCCAGCTTTAGTTCGTCGGCGTCCGTCGGACTTTTGTAGACGAAAAGTCCGACCGTGTGTACGTGGCATTACAGCTAATAGACCCTTGCTGCTCTGGTTCCCACCTGTCTCTCCTAAGTAGAGCCCTACTGACTCCTGGGCATATACCTCCTCTGTCTACTGGGGTGGTGCCCAGAACCATAGGCAGATCTATTCTAAAAGCCCAACACACACCTGCCCAATACTGTGTCAGTTATTCACTAAACAAGGACCCAGGTTTGGAGATTTTACTCCTCCCAGATCTTTATGAAATCTCTGGGCTCCAGGTCTCAAACTAGGTTTTACCAACCGATGAGGACACTGAAAAGCCAGTTTCCTCTGAATGACACAAACCCCCTCCTGTCCCTCAACCTACCTGGATAAGAATGCTGGGTTATAAACTCTTTTTACATCAGGGCAGAGCACAGCACTGCCACAATGTTCAAATTGGGTTTGTTTATTAAAACGGTAGTAAAGTCCACTTCGTGCTATAAAGTAAAGTCCTATAATAAGGCTTACCTGTAGGTAAAATGAATATCTCCTAAACGTGCAGTGTTTAAGGGATATTCACCCTGGATGCAGCCGGTGATGTCACATACGCATGCGCTCTGAAGGTCCAGCATACTGTGAGGTTCTTTTACTAAATATCACCATAAATATGCTTGCTTTTATCACTTTATTCATTTCACTTTATGTAATAACTTTTTAGATTTTAGGGATACATTTTTGGCATGCTGGCTTTTTCTTGAACAAGCTTATAACACTGTATCACTGTTGGCTGTGCACCCCCTCAACAAGGATTAGACTGCTAGTAATAAAAGCCTGGCAGGGGTTTTAATTCTTTAGTACTGTATGCAAAAACCTAAAAATGTAATTAATTAAAACAACAATGGCCTTAGATACACTTTAATATAAACAAAAAAAAAATGTAAATGCCCAAGACAAAAAATAATTTAGCGAATAACTTTTTGGGTCTATAGGGAATGGCTTTGGCACAATACTAGTCTCCACCTAGTCATCACACACAATGAAGCTTGACTCACCGGTGAGCCCCACCTCCATAAACCCATCCACTCTAACTCTTGTGATTCTAGCACTCTGTAAGGAATCTTCTCCCTAGATTAGGCTGTAGATCACAATTGGAAAGAATTGAGAATTTGTACGTTTTTAGATTCTTTATCTGCAGTGGAATTTTTATTTATCTTCTGCAGAAAGACACAGCAGCCCTTTAAACTTTAAAATATTACACTGAAATATAGGAAATTGCGCTTCTATTTTAATCAGATTACAGATTGCGGAATTGGCCTATTGATCGCCTGCCAGCGTTTATTTGTCATTATATAGTGTCAGCCCAGAAACAGATCCTTTGACTTGCTAATTTGAGATGTAAAGCGTCTTTGCCAAGAGATGTGTTACTGTGTGTTACTTTTCAGTGCTGTAAATCTTTAGACTATGCAAATCTCCAGCTGCCTCATCCAGGCCTGTTCAGCTTCTCCACTCCGCTGAGGGGGAAGTACAACCCTCATGTGCTGCCTCAGGCCCCAATTACACCAATTCATTCATTAGCAGCCGAGGTGTTTCATCGTCATTGTAATAGGGAATACCAAGTGCTAACACTGAGTCATGCCTTTATAGAGTAGTAAACATTGCTTTGTAGAAAAGTAATAGTCACACGTGTGAGTCGTCTACCCACAGTTCCTAGCAGCAGCTGGCTGTTCATAGGGCTGCCAGGCCTTGCATTGGCATTGCTTGCTGAAAGTTTGCTTGCTTTGAAATTGGCGAATCCTGTCCTAATACAGGCTCATCCAGTAAAACAGTGCAGATCATTACGGGTCCAAAGTCGTCAGCCTATAGGAACAGATCAAATTTTAAAGAGGAGCTCCAGGCTCCTTCAGAAAAAAAATAAAAGTCAGCAGCTACAAATACTGTAGCTGCTGACTTTTAATATTACGGCACTTACCTGACCAGGAATCCAGCGGTGTCCTCACCCGAGCTGATTTTTCAGTCAGCTATCGGGTGCTGCTGCCCCCATCTCCCTTTGTGAATAGGCTGGCTGCGGGGGAAGGAGGAGGCGTGCCGCGACAAACTCAGCTGGAAGTGGGAGCGGGTACCTGTCAAAACTAGATACCTGATCCCCCCTCCCCCCCAGAAAGTGCCAATGTGGCAGCGGAGGGGGGTGGGGGGGAGGCAGACAAGTGGGGCTCTGCTTTGAAGAGTTGGTTCACCTATAAAGGGATAGTTCATTGTTACCACAAAACTGCCCATGCAGATAAGGGGTGTCTGTAGATAAAAACAAACTGGGCATCTCTGACTAAAGGTAAATAAAGCCCTTTCTATAGTTGTGTCCATTTACATACCTTATGAAGCCTGACTGGAATACTCCCAGGACCTTGCTAAGTACTCCCAGGACATTGCTAAGTGAGGCCTAGTCGTCACTGCTCACCTCCACCATGACAGGAGTGAGCTCTCTGAATGAGAGAGAGAGCTCACTCCTGTGATGGTGGAGGTGAGCGTTAATGACTAGGCCTCACTTAGCAACGTCCTAGGAGTACTTAGCAACATCCCGGGAGTATTCCAGTCAGGTTTTATAAGGTATATAAATGGCCTACACCAGTGATGGCGAACCTTGGCACCCCAGATGTTTTGGAACTTTATTTCCTACGATGCTCAACTACACTGCAGAGTGCATGAGCATCATGGGAAATGTAATTCCAAAACATCTGGGGTGCCAAGGTTCACAATCACTGTCCTATCAGTTGGTTTCTATATCTCTATTTAAAAACCCCATCCTGTACCGGTATGTATTACTCTTACTGGTCGGTAAGTTGAGCTGGGAATTTTATTTGTTTTTTTTTTTTTGCCATGTGTCGCCCTTCCATGTGGTCCTTGCTGCAAAGGCCAGTTGTAGGTGGGGAAGTGCATGAGCATCATGGGAAATGTAGTTCCAAAACATCTGGGGTGCCAAGGTTCGCCATCACTGGCCTACACCTATAGCAAGGGGTTTATTCAACTTTAGTCAGAGGTGCACAGTTTGTTTTTATCTACAGATGCCCCTTATCTGCATAGGCAGTTTTGTAGTAAAGGTGAACTATCCCTTTAATGGACATTTTCAAAATGCAACTACCAATATGGTGCTTCTCAACCTTTTTTTTATTACAGGCACCCTTTAAAATCCCACACATTCTCGAGGCACCCCATTTTAAAACTAAACTAATCGTTTTGCATAATGTAGCAAAATCCACATGCGTAGGACACCCAACATTAGCAGTGATTTATTCTTCCAAAGCAAATACACCTTTGCACATTGGTACCAATTAGTATTCCAATGTTTCTCTTCTCCCTCACTCAGCTAATGTGACCCCAGTACTGATAGAGAGGGGCAGGGAAGGAGCAAACAAGGATGCTGTGCAGGTGCCCATCATCCTCCTTCTCAACCGGTGACTTCATTGGTTGTTAGGACACTGGCGGCTAGAAGGTTGCAATGGTGTACAATGAAAACCTGTGGCTTTGTGTAACTAGTAGACAGGCTTGATCCACCCCCTGGCTTGTATACAGTTTTGAGGCAATTTCTAGTTTTTTTGCCAAGGCACCCCTGAAGACACCTGAAGGCCCCCTGGTTGAAAAAGGCCATACTAATAGCAAACTAATAAGAAATCATCGTGTAACTTATGTGACTGTAGTAAGCTTAGAAAGGTATTTCACCTTTTAATGCAGTTTTCCAAAAATCCCCTATGCATTCCAGCATCCCAAGCACATAACATACCACTCCTCCTCTTGTTAAAATAGTTGCTCCTGTCCTCCTCTTTACATGTAGTCTGCACACAGCCTGTCCGGAAAAAAACTCCTTAGTAGTGTGCTGTTTGAACAAGCTAGAGCAGCTGCTGGGGGCGCACTTGTAGTTTAAAGAGTAGCTCCCGTTTTTTTGAGAAAAAACACATTCCCCTCTGGGTGATCAATGGGTGTAAATTGCAGGGATTTTAACAAACTTTGTTGCAGATACCTAACTTTTGTTATTCTGAAGAAATAGCTGTTTGTCTGTGTCCATGTGCAAAGTGAGTGAGAATGGGAGTGATTTTATAGATATCAAGCAACTGCTGCACTTGCAGGGCTCTGAGGAAAGTGACAGGGTCTGCATTCCTTTAGACACGATTTCCCTTTGGGAGTATATCACCAAAAATTTAATTTGTGTTGCAGGGGATGCCCAAAATCTAATTTGTATCTTAGTGCAGACTTCTGGGAAAATAAGTAATCCAATCACAAAAGCAGGAAATGACATTTCTGGGGGGGGGGGGGGGGGCGTTCTGTGTACAGGAAGCCTATTGGTAGCCTTATTGCATTGTATTTTATAGAAAATTATAGCACTGCAGATTGAAAACGAAAGGTAACGTTTAATGATGCAAATACAACATGACTTTAACGTTTACACATGCAAATACAACATGACTTGTTTCACAATTGTGTACACTATTGAAAATTTTTCTTTGTTCGTTTTCCTTCCCATGAAAGTGGAGTTACCCTTTAAGCTTACTGAAGTTACATAAATTATGTCTTTTTTTTTTTTTTCTGGATAGTTGCATTTTGCCAATCCTAATTTGCCATTTGCGTTGGTTAAAAATTACCCTGTTAAAATCTACCTAACACATATAGCACGTTGCTGACTGCATACAGCATATCTTTACTTATTTGAACCATCAGAGTAATGCTACAGGAGCCCTGCGGAAGAGGAACTTCACCCTACCTGGATACAACATAATTCTATTTCACTTGTTGCAGTATGAAAATAAAAGAGCAAAAAACATACCGGTACTTACCTAGTCCATGAGGTCCAACGTTCTCTTCCTCGCAGTGGAGATTCTCCTGATGGGGCTCTTCTGGTTGGGGGGATGCCTTTTCATTCTTGGATTTCCTGCATGTGTGTGCTGCAAGATCCGCATACACGCTGGAGGTCTCTGCCAAATATTTGGGACCTGGATGGAAATACAAATCCTCTGGCAGGGAAAATGTCTCCCACATATGTATTTCATCTGTCTATTTAGCTTTTTGCTTGTAGATTAGCTTTAATATAACTTTAAATGATAAATTTAAATTTTAATAAATGAATATTAACCGACCCACTCCACCCATGCTAACTATAACTGCTTTAGATTAGTGAACGGCCTGCTCCAGAAGCCATGTGCTGTGCCGGGCATTGTTCCAGACTTCTTTTCAACCATCTGAACCAAGCGGTACTGACCACATGCAGCTTTTCTCTGTAGGTCCTAATAGAGAGACCAACTTTCTGCAAACCGGAAGGGGAGTCACATTAGGGCCTATGGAGATTAGGCCATGTTCCATAGAGCTCCATTAGCTAAGGAGAAGGCTGGAGTTCCATACAGCATAGGTCACGGCTCCTGGACCAGGTCACCCACAGATCCAAGACAAATACAAGGGAGGTATAGTTAGCATAGGGAGGGGGATCAGTTCGGATTAAATCATTTAAATGTTTAGTTAACTTTAAAGACCTCTTACGGCTCATGTAGACAAGTGCTGAAGGAATCAAACATCAAAACATCAAACATGAGTCTGCAGATTCCCATTTACTTCAATATCGTTGTGTGGGTGATAGAGGATGTGTTTGACCTGCTTTTCACTTATTAATTTTATTTATGAATGAATGAATGAAAGACTTGTACAGCGCTAACAAATTGTGAACTGAATCGCCTCAAGGCGCTTATTCCGTCCTGTGTTGTCCTGTTCTTAGAAGAGGTGAGTCTTGAGTTTTTTTCTGAAGGCCCGATGGTTTTCTTCTATGTGGATGTTAGTGGGTAGACCGTTCCATAGCCGTGGTCCTTGGACTGCGAATCTTCGTTCTCCTTTTGATTTGAAGCGGGACTTGGGGACAAGGAGGAGGTTTTGGTTAGTTGATCATAGACTGCCATTTGGTGTGTAGTGTTTTATTTTCTCGTAAAGGTAGTGGGGTGCGTTTCCTTGTATGCATTTGTGGGTGAGGCAGAGGGTCTTGAATGTGATCCGATCCTTTACGGTTAGCCAATGCAGGGTCCTCAGGAACGTGGAGATGGATTCCCAGGGTTTTTTCCCGTTATTAATCTTGCTGCCATGTTTTGGACGACTTGAAGGCGTGCAATCTGGTATTTAGGTAGATCCGCTGGATCCAGTGGATGGGTGAGTATCTGAAATGTACAGATACCACCTTCAGGTAAGCGGAGTAAAAAAAAATGGGGGGTTTGGCTGGAGGTCCTCTTTAACTTTGTAACTATATATTAATTTTGGTCCTATGGTACATACTCAGTCCCTCTGGTTTTTCCGAGGCTGTTGTAGATGTTTATGTATGGTATCACAGATTTTCTTTAAGAACATTTTAATAACCAGACTTATTTTGTAGTTGAGCTCTAGAATGTGTTGGCCACTTTTTGCTTTTTCTTGGCATTGCATAGTTGTGGTAGAGACAGCAGTGCATGTTGGGATGTATTTCCAGCACAGCAGGACAGTTACAAATTGCTGACTTTGGCAAACCCTCAATGACCTGGTAAAAGTTGGTGGTCTGCCACAGCCGTCATTTTCCAATCTATCTCTGAGTTCTTATCAAAGATCTGATAATGTGACAGAGATCAAGGCTGCCTCATGATTTAGGCATTTGGTCTGTAACTAACCACACTGAGATCAGAGACCGGAAGGAACATTTTGCTCCCTATTGACATAGTATCTCCACACAGTTGCTGCAGGTTTGTCGGCTGAACATTCATGATGTGAATCTCCCATTCCATCACATCCCAAAGGTGCTCTATTGGATTGAGATCTGGTGACTGTGGAGGCCATTGGAGTACAGTGACGTCACTGTCATGTTCAAGAAATCAGCGGTGAGATGGTTTGAGCTTTGTGACATGGTGCATTATCCTGCTGGAAGTAGCCTTTAGAACAGGGATATGCAATTAGCAGACCTCCAGCTGTTACAAAACTACAAGTCCCATCATGCCTCTGCCTCTTTGTGTCATGCTTGTGGCTGTCAGAGTCTTGCAATGCCTCATGGGACTTGTAGTTCTGCAACAGCTGGAGGTCCACTAATTGCATATCCCTGCTTTAGAAGATGGGTACACTGTAGTTATAAAAGGATGGACATGGTCAGCAACAATACTCAGGTAGGCCGTGGTGTTTAAACGATGCTCAATTGGTACTAAGGGGCCTAAAGTGTGCCAAGAAAATATCCCCCCCCACCATTACATCATCACCACCTGCCTTAACCATTGATACAAGGCAGGATGGATCCATGCTTTCATGTTATTTATGCGAAATACTGACCCTACCATCTGAATGTCACAGCTGAAATCGAGACTATTCAGACCAGGCAATGTTCTTCCAATCTTCTATTGTCCAGTTTTGGTGAGCCTGTGCAAATAGTAGCCTCAGTTTTCTGTTCTTAGCTGACAGGAGTGGCACCTAGTGTGGTCTGCTGCTGCTGTAGCCCATCTGTTTCGAGGTTCGATGTGTTGTGTGTTCAGAGATGGTGTTCTGCATACCTTGGTTGTAACAAGTGGTGATTTAAGTTACTGTTGCCTTTCTATCATCTCAGACCAGTCTGCCCATTCTCCTCTGACATCAACAAGGCATTTTCCTCCACACAACTACCGCTCACTGGATATTTTATCTTTTTCGGACCATTCTCTGTAAACCCTAGAAATGGTTGTGCGTGAAAATCCCAGTAGATCAGCAGTTTTTGAAATGCTCAGACCAGCCGTCTGGCACCAACAACCATGCCACTTTCAAAGTCACTTAAATCCCCTTTCTTCCCCATTCTGATGCTCGGTTGAACTTTAGCAAGTCGTCTTCACCATGTCTAGATACCTAAATCCATTGAGTTGCTGCCATGTGATTGGCTGATTAGCAATTTGTGTTACCAAGCAATTGAACAAGTCTACCTAATAAAGTGGCCGGTGAGTGTGTGCATGTATGTATGAAAATATATATTATATTGTATTAGAGCAGAGATTGTAACATTGACGATTTACCTGTCTACCCTTACTGGACTTCTAAAAACTAGAGTTTTTAATTGGGACACTGTTCATGAGGTTTGTATGTTATCCTCCTGTTTCTAAGAGCTTCCTTCAGATGGTCAGAAATTCCAAAACATATCAGTATGTTAATTGGTCGTGTCTTTGGTTGGGGCATTAGACTGTAAGCTCCTTGGGAGGCAGACTGTAAGCTCTGGGGGTCTGCAAAAGGTCTTTCTCTAGTCCTCTTCCAGCACTGCACACTCAAGTAGGCCTGCCGTCCTGGAAGATGTCCTAGAAAGCTAGTTACCGGTAAGTGTAACTGGTACTTTTTTGGCCACAATGCATGTGTATTCATATGAGTGCAATGTGTGGTGTATTGAGGATAAGGTGTACAATTTACTGAGTTGACACGTTGGAAACCCATTAGAAATGAAGAGGATGCTCCCCAGAACCAGAGATTGCTTATCCACCAGGCAACCAAGGCAGGAATCTAGGGCCCAGTGGATGCCCAGGGCCAAACTACAACCTTCATTCTCTTGCTGTTAACTAGGAAAATAGAAGAGTTGGTCAAAGCTGTGCACAAAGCCTGTCATTTGACAAGGTAGGAGGTACCTGTAGGCAGCTGGTGCCTGATAGGCCTGGCTATGCCATTGCAGGCAATGAACATGGGTTGGCTCTGTTGTGCCTAGTGCAATCCTTAATAATGTCAATCAAAGGGATGGGGAGAGGTTTAAAACTGCTACCTGGCCTAGTGTCTTGTTGTGTCTTAAAGCAGCGGGAGGGGGGTAGGTCCCCCCCTTCCGCTGCCCTCAGGTGCTTCTCCGGTCTCTCCTATGCAATTGGGGAGCCAGAGAATTCATCCGGCGGTGGTTTACCATAGAGCTGGCTGGGGAACAGATGGTCTCCAGCTATCTCTATGACCCTGAGAGGCCGAAAGCGACGTCACTTCTGGCTCTGGCAGATGTAAACACTGCCATTTTTGGGCTGGAAAGCCTGAGATCTATTTTTTTTTTTTTATCTCAGGCTTTCCAGCATAGGGGAGAGATGTGGTGACTTATAGACCCCCAGATCTCTCCATAAAGAGGACCTGTCGTGCTCTATTCCTATTACAGGGGATGTTTACATTCCTTGTAATAGGAATAAAAGTGATAAAAAAAATTCAAGGGAAAGTGTTAAAAAAAAAAAAAAAGTACGTGCCCCCACCCCCGTGTGCTCGCAAGCAGAAGCGAACGTATATGTAGGTCATGCCTACATATGTAAATGGCATTCAAACCACACATGTGAAGTATCGCTGTGATCGTTAGAACAAGAGCAATATTTCTAGCACTAGACCTCCTCTGTAACTCTAAACTGGTTTAACCTGTAAAAAAAAATTAAACCTTTGCCTATGGAGATTTTTATGTACTGTAAGTTGGCGCCATTTCACAAGCCTGCGCAGTTTTAAAGTGTGACATGTTTGGTATTTTTTTTATATATTTTTTTTTAATTTTGCTATTTTCTCGGCGTAACATCATCTTTCACATTATACAAAAAACTGGGGTAAATATTGTGTTTTGTTTTTTTTAATGTCATGAAAGTGTTTTTTCCCCCCAAAAAATCGTGTTTTGCCATTTTATTTCAGTGTCCCTGCAAAAAATTATTTATCAGCGTATAACACGCACCCCAAGTTTAGGAGGGAATTATAAGGAAAAAACTTACATTTAAATGCCCATCAATGCAGCCTTGCACAGCGTCCATCTGCATGCTTGTCCAGTGTCATTTGCAGCCTTGCAGTCATTTGCAGCCTTGCAGTCAGCAGCCTTGGTGTCATTTGCAGCCTTATCAGTGTCCATTTGCAGCCTTGCAGCTTTGTCAGTGCTGATCTGCAGCTTTCTGTGTCCATTTGCAGCCTTGCTCAGGCTGCAGTTAAACTGCAGTGACTTTTCATTGTCACTGCAGTTTGAAAATGGCGCCGCCGGCGCTGAAATACACAGAGCCGGTCCTCGGCTCTTCTCGGCGGCTCTCGTTCACTTTCGGCTCCACTCGTAGTCCCGCCCGGGATGGGCGTGACTGTGAGTAGAGCTATCCGAACCTAGCCGAGTACACTCGGCTAGGTTCGGGCGGCGCTCGAGTGTGGCCGAGAAGAGCCGAGGACCGGCTCTGTGTATTTCGGCGCCGGTGGCGCCATTTTCAAATTGCAGTGACAATTGAAGCTTTTGAAGCTCAGTCAGCGGTGGATCGCAGGGGATCGGCGTATAAAACGCACCCGCGATTTTCCCCTGATTTTAAGGGGAAAAAAGTGAGTGTTATACGCAGATAAATACGGTTGGTAATGTTAGGGGGTTCTGAGTAATTTTCTAGCAAAAAAATGCTGAGTTTTACATGTCGGAGAGAAATGCGAGAATTGGCTTGGGTGGCAAGTGGTTAATCCATCTCTGTACTGAATGCATGTCCAATGTATGTTACCAACATGCATGCCTATGGATTGAACCCAGCCTTACTGGTTGAAATAAAAGACATATGAATTATCCTCTGTTCCATGGTCATCCCCATTTTAAAGTAAGATAGTGGTGCAAGTCAAAAGTAAAGTTCTTTTTAGCCATTTTGGATGTGTGTGTAAAATGTTTGCTGTCCGGTCATTTTTACCGGCAAGGTAAATCATTGTTTGAGCGCAAAAGGAAATAAAAATGTCAGTATAATGTGTGGTACTATACAGAATAACATTGTTCAGATTACCTGCTGTAGAAGCACTTGGATGCTACATTTCCTATTTTGGACACATTAATTACAAGGTTAACGACTGTCTGAATTGCCAGGCGAATCAGCAAATCTGGATGTGCAGATCCAAGCCAAGTTTTGCAGATCATAATGTGTGCATGAACTACAATTTTTCAAGCAATTCAGTTTGTGTAACTTCGCTTCTGTGTAAATTCTTCCAGGCAAGCAGCTACAGACATCTTTCAAATGAATATGTTTTAAATATTTTATTTAGCAAACTGTGTTCTATGATTTTGTGCTCATAGCATCGCTGCCAGACAGCTCAGCCAGGTCCTTGATGTTCTCTGCTGCAGAGCTTGGACAGAGACACCTTTTTGGTCTGCTTATTGGACAATGAAAGAGCAGCAACTCACTGATAAATCATTCCTTTGCCCACTCTCCTCTCACTGCCTATCAGGGTGTTCACTGCTTATATCCCCCTCTCCCCTCTCCCAGTCTGAGTGCTGAATGCTGACATGTAGGCAGATTCATTATGCTAGCTGCAATGTAAACATTTTTGATACATTTTGTATAAAGCAGAAACTGGTAAAACGCCTGTATTTTTAATTTTTTTTTGCCTTTATCCCTTTGGGGAGATTTTCCATAACTTTTAGCCTTAACACTAGGTTCACACCTTTACAGTTTGCAGAAAAGCACTACAGTTAATTTAACATGGTTTCCTATGATACACATTCACATCTATGCGTTTTTGGGCCATTGCATTTTTGGAAGGGGTCAGGAACTTTTTTTTTTCCCGCAGCAGATTGCGTTTTGCGTGTAATAGATTTCAATGGACCCGCACCAAAAACACAAGTGTTGCGTTTTTGATGCAGTTTTACATGAAATTTTTTTTTGGGGGGGGGGGGGGGTTCCATAACAAACTGTGTATAGCTGGTTGTTAAAGCGGATTCCGTCCCTGAAAAAAAAAAATTAAAGTCAGCAGCTACTAACACTGTAGCTGCTTACTTTAAATAAGTACTTACCTGTCCTGGGTGCCCCGTGATGTCGGCCGCCCGAGGCCGACCGTCCTTTGGCTCTCGGGTCCCGGCACCGCCATCCTAAGTAAGGGAAACAGGCAGTGGAGCCCTGCGGCTTCACTGCCAGTTTCCTACTGCGCACACGCGAGCTGCGTGGCGCTCTGTGAATGGCCCCGTGGTGTTCTGGGAACACACATAGTTCCCAGAAGACAACGGGGCCGCTCACCGAAGAGCAGAACACGCCGCGGAATAGGAAGAGGCAGATTAGGAAGACTGCCTAGCAACAAGGGTTTAGGTAAGTTTAAACATTTATTTTTTTTCAAATGTTTTTTTTTTTTTTTTTTTTTTAGGATTTTTGGTGAATTTTTTTTTTGCAGGGTGGCCCTCCACTTTAAGGAGAAGGCCCAGGAAGCCGGCCACCATGTCCTTAACAGCTGATGAGTCATCAGCTGCCAGCAGGGTTCCCCGCTGACAGCTGATGACTCATTGGTTGTTAAGGAAGCGGCGGCTGACTTCCTGGCCCTCTCCTTAGCAACCAGCTATACACAGTTTGTTAAAAAAAGAACTATTCTTGTTTTTACATTCATCTGTCAGCGGGGAACCCCGCTGACAGCTGATGACTCATCGGTTGTTAGGCACGTGGCGGCCGGCTTCACGGCCCTTTTCTTAACAACTAGCTATAATCTGATTGTTAAAAAGAAAAAAAAAAGAAAAACACATGCAAAAATGCATCAAAAACGCATTTTCAAAAATGCAAAACCCACCTAGGGTAAGACACAAGTGAAAGGAGAGCTCTCCAAAAGAATGCACTTCCTTCCTCTCCTAGGCCCCTATTACATGGGCTGGATCACTTTTTCTCAGCAGGGGATCAGCAGACAGATCCTGTAGCCAGGCAGATGACAGGTCCGTGTCCACTCTGCTTATGCGGAGCGGACACAGACACAAACCGCTCTGCTGTATGGGCAGTCAGATGTAAACATTTATTGTTTTCTTATTTGGGCCCCTTTGGCCTGATAATAATACATTTGAATGTAATTTGTTAAATCTTTTGATAAGTGCCCTAAACACCTGTTGATCCCGCAAGAGTTTTTAGCAACTAATAATTTCTTGTGCTCTCTGCCTGGGCTGCACTGTTATCAGTTACATTGTGCTCCGCTATGTCTGAGGAATAAAGAACCTCTTCCCTTGGCTCATACTCCCAAGAAGGCCATCATTCTTTATAAGGTCTCTTGGTATATGCTCTGAATTGCAAAGGAGCACTGAAAGTACGAGTCCTAAAATCCCGTCCCAGCCCTGGGCAGGCAGGGTAGTGTAAGTGCCATCTTATCCATATTTAGGATAATTAATCATATTTGGAAAGTTGTTTTTTGGAGGGTGGAATCTGGATAATGCTGTTGAAGGTGCACTTATGCTTTAAATCCTAAAAGGATAGGTTGCCTAATTGCCCACCATACAATTAGTGATGTAATTCACGGAAGGCGTACAGCGTTTTCCGCTATTACATTTTAGAGATTACCACTGCAAGGCATTTTACTCAAGAGCCAAATTAATAGGCATAAAATTAGCATGTACACTTAACAGGACTGTGCCATTTCTCCCATAGAGAGGAGACTTCAAGCGGAGGTGAAAAGTGCGTTGTAATAACCTGTGGTTCACCGACTTAGACTCTGCAGATTAAATTGTAAATTGGCATCATAAGCCGTAAGACAGGAAGATTGTGGTGTAACAATTGCCTATGGTACGCAATCTGTGCTCCTCGCCAAATAACTTGTTTAACTGTTTTACAGCAATAAATATTTAATTAGAGGATGTGGGCATTTTCTATAGATTTTTCTGGGTATAACCATTGCATGGTGAGTTTTGTATAGAAAAATTGCTGTCTTTATTCCAAGTATCTACAATGTCTATAAATACCTGGAACTTAACACCTAGCCCTAAAAAGCACTGCTTGACCTTGAAGCTAGCTATACAATGTTTGGTCTACCTAACCCAGTTCTGTAGCAGACCTCTCGATCCTTAACAATTCGTGTTGAACAACCATATGATAGTTTTACACCTGTAGGGGCAAGAAAATATATGAAAGACATAGGATGAAAAATGTGTCACATTATGTGGTTATGAACATCTCTTTTACCTTCCATATTGGAAGTTCAGCTTCAGGTTAAAAGATGGCCAAATCTGATGCCCATACCCAAGTTCATGGGCCGATCCAATCTTCTCGTCACATATATTAAAAATCAGCATTTAGACACTGTTTTTCAGGGTTCCAAAAGGACAAGTTGTCCTATCGGAGAGCCAGAAAATCAAGACAGAGGGGATTCCCCATTCACTCCAGAGGGCTGAGGCGGGCCACACATGAATCATAATATGGCCATTTCAGTAGGGACCGGCCAAATTTATATTCATGTATGGGCAGGCTGATAGTACCCAAGTCAATCCATTGATTGACTTGGTACAACCAGCACGCCGGACTTTTCTACATGCGATTACTGCCAGTGGCTGTAGCCAATAGCAGTTACCTGCCGACTGGCAAGGCTCCCCGCCAGCAGAGTACAATAGCGCTGTGGTTAGGCATTCCCCCATCAACACTGTGTTAAAGCACCCTTTAAAATTCTGCACTATCTCAAGGCACCCTGTTCTAAAATGTAAAAAACTAAACTAAAAGTTTTACATAATGCAGCAACGTCCACACTGGTAGGACACCCAACATTAGAGATGATTGATTCTTCTAAAGCAGGGGTCTCTGACCTTTTGAAACAAAGGGCCAGTACTGCCCTTCAAATATTAAGGGGGAACTGTGTCCATCGAGAGTAGAAAATGCCCTGGCATTGGTGGGAGTAAATGGTACCATAGGCTTGGTGGTCAGTGACATCAAAATGACATCAATGGTGTCAGTTGGAGGAATAGTGCCCCATCTTTGGTGTCAGTGGAAGGACTAGTGCCTCTTACCAGTAGAAGGATTAGTGCCTCAAGAGTGTTAAGGCAAACAAAGGGCTACATCCGTCCCACGAGCCGCAGTTTGGAGACCCCTGTTCTAAAGCAAACACACCTTTGCACACTGGTACTGACTAGTATTCCAATGTTTCTTTTCTCTGCCTCACACAGCTAATGTGACCCCAGTGCTGATGGAGCAACTTTTGTATGGCTCTTTGCAATAAAAGCATTTCTGCTAGCCAAAAAAAAAAAAATGCAGGTAAAGTGCCTCTTTAAGACTTTGCCAACTCTAACACAACCTAACTCCCAAAGTGAGTCTGACATTAACCTAAACCCACAAAAAATCAGACTTAAATAAAAAAAAAAAAAAAATCTAATTTTATTTATTTATTTTTTAAATCCTTGATTTTTATCCACCCTGTTTTCTTTGGCTTGTAAAGGGCGCCTCTGAGCGCATATCAAGCGGTTCCGTTTCAAAATCTTACAGCTCTGAGATCCCAATGCCATGACACACTGCTCTGTTGATGTGATGATAGTAGAGATATTACCAGAAACAGGCTCTGTTTGTTAGTACAACATTATTATGGGTACCCTTTGTGTTACTTATGGTTAAAGGCTCTGGCTCACTGACGCCATTGCAAGATGGCTTAACCATACATGGCAAAACAAAAATAAGAATCTGAGGGAGGACGAACAAAGCAAAAACAGAAGTATACTGTATCGCAGCTTACCAATTCTTAAATGTTGTGACTGCATTAGTTTTCTTTTTAGGCTTCTTTCCCTTTCTTTGTACCTGGTTCTCCAGCCAATAACTCTGTTATTTTTCAACTTCCTTTTTGAAGTGGAACTGAAGCTGGAAAAAAAAATTGCGAGCAGGAAGTCTCTGTACAGAAGAGACTTGCAATGTCTCTTCTGCATTAAAATACACATACCTGCCTGTTTGCAATCCCCTGTAGAATGTACATTGAGCTGTGCGTGTGCAGCTCAGTTTACATTCCAGCACACTGTTTGTGTGTCAGGATGAAATGACTCCTGCACACCCGGAGGAAGTGGTGGGGGAAAAGACGCCAGCGCAGGACCTCACCGCTCTCAGACCGTTGGAACTAAAGTAGGTATTTCTGCCTTTATATCTGCTATAACAAACCAAGCTTTCCAGCAAAAGTGGCAGTTAGATGGTTGAGATAAACCATTTACCACTAACAGGGGTGCCTAAAATGATCATCTTTTATTCATTTATGTAAAACCTATATCCCAAAAGGAAAAATAAAACTGTTGTTGTAACTGCTTAAAAGGTGTGAGCTGGTGTTTGGCTTAAAGTTGTTGGTCGAGTCCATCTAAATCTGCCAGAGCATCTAACACTACCCTCTCCCCAGGCTGACAATGCTGCTGTCCAAAGCTGTCTCTGTTGCTGCACCATCCAGATTGGAGACACCAAAAGGCAGGATATAAGTGGCCAAATAAAGGTATAAAAGCCCCAAAAATGAAACGAATACAGCCACCATATTTAAGGATTATTAAGCTGCAATACAACCTCTTCCCATCGATGTAACACATGTATGTGGCCCCACTGCACTGGGTCGCATATATGCTTATCTACATTTATGCTGGGAGCGCGCTGCATAGAGCGTTTCCAGCACAGAGACTGGAGTCTCACTGAGAGCCCCGAGCCCCTTACTAACGATTGGGACCCGGAACTGCCGATTCCAGGTCACCTGATCACTGTGGCAGCCTCTGATTGGCTACCACAGTGATCAGTCACTGTGAAGCCCGCCCCTGTGTTTCTCTCTCTGTGGCTGGAGAGGAAAGATGCAATGTATCATTTGCTTTCTTATCAGAGAAGGAAAAAAAAGTGTGTGTAACAAAATAAAAAGAAAGAAAAAAATACATAGATCAAGGTTTGATCTAGGTTAGTGCCAGGGTTAGTGTTTGTTTTTTTTTTTTTTTTTAATTAGCATGTGTATGTGTGTTTTAGGTAGGACAAAAAAAAGAGAAGCAAAATGAGCACTATTGCTTCTGGGCTGTACTATGGGTACAAATACCATACACATATGTGGTATCGCTGCGATCGTCGGAAGCAGTAGAATTTATTTTTGGTGGAAGGTTATAGTACCAACAAAAAATAAACAGCTAAATCTAAAACAATATATATTTCTTTACTATTTTGGGACAGTTTTCCTTTGATAATAATAAAAAAAATCAATAGATATCCATATCCATTTACTACCAAATGAAAGCCCAATTTGTCCTGAAAAAAAAAAAAAGGTATAATCCACTCGGATGCACAAAGTAGTTGTGATGTTATGTACGGTTTTACTAACACGTGTCAAAGTTGCAGAATTGTCCTTGGGCATTAAGATTTATTTTACCCTTAGGCGTGAAGGGGTTAAATTATTGTTATTGGTTTTAATACCCATTAAACTATGTGTCTGTACCCATATTGGATCTCAGACATGTTTAGGATGAGTCGCCACATAGCAAATGTAGACTAGTCTGTCTAAACAGAAAATAAGTGGTTTTCTGCTGCAGTCTGAGATGTAGCCTATTGACAATGCAGTTGAACTTCTATAGTATGACTGACAGCACAGACATGTATGTGGGCTACAGCATGTGCAGAGGGCATTTCAAGGTCGTGAGGTAAAGAGATCCCAGTCCTAGTTTAAAGTGTCAAAAAGAAAATACATCAAATAATATTTCTTCCTTAAGAATTTCTTCAATGTGTTATACGGCTTCTGTTACAATACCTATATAGAAGAAGAGATATGTTAAATGTTTAATATATTTTAAAATGTAATTAAGAGACCAGAAATGCAAATTTTGTGTATTTAAAATGTTATATACATTTTTTTCTAGATGGTTGTTCGGACCACTCAAATTTCTGTTTTTGATATCCACATTATAAACCTGTCCTGAAGAATCCAGCTGTGAAATGCGTCAACATGGGTCTATAGACATGATCAGGGATGAATCCAGGCAGGTTTGAATGTGAGCCCAAACCCACCTAAGCTATCCCGCCAGGAAGCTGTCAAAGCGGACAGCCAATCGTAGACGGTGGGGGCATTCACTGCCCTGCAGCTGCATGTACATATGCACCTTGTACATGTGCAGCTCTGGGTCCAGGGAATGCCTCCACGGCCTATGTTTGACTGTCTGCTATGACAGCTTCCTGGCAGGAGGACTTCAGGAAGAGTTTGGACTCGTGTCCGAACACACCTGAGCTCATCCCTAGACATGATTGTTGTCTGTGGTATAATTACGGTCCAATATCAAGTATTCATATGTTGTAAAATGTGAATTTATGAGTAACACAGTAAGCTTTTATCTGGTCTATAAAAAATTTGTTGAAATATTTTATTTGAGTGTCCATAATTCTTTAATGCCACACAAAGTGCACCTTTTTATTTTTGTCCCTTGTCCTTAGCCGATTGATCCCATCCTCCCCCCTACACTTATGCATACTTGCCGAGATCGGACACCCATGGCCTTGGAAACTGTTTACATCCTGCACCACAGTCCTCTGGCATAGCTAGAGTAGCGGGAAGATGACCCCATAGACTTACATAGGGCTCTGCTGCACAGGAATGGGTAGGAGACAGGTCTTTTAGTGCAGTGGTCATCAACATCAACCCTGTCCTCAGGGCCCACTAACAGGCCAGGTTTGCAAGATAACTGAAATACATCACAGGTGATATAATTTGCTGCTCAGTGATTGCAGTATTCTAGTCTGCATCTCCCCAAGGTAATACATAAAACCTGGCCTGTTAGTGGGCCCTGAGGACAGGGTTGATGACCAATGTTTTAGTGCAGATGTAAACAATCCCAGTGGGCCACGGGTGTCAGATCTCGGTAAGTATTCATCTGCAGGGTTTTGGGATTGATTTGCTGGGAACAGAAGGGCAAAGAGAAAAAGGGCACACTGTAAGTGCAGTTTTTTTTTTTTTTTTTACTTAGATATTGGATGGTGTCTATTTGATGGTGGCATCCAAGGAACTAAATTATTTTAAAAATATATTATTCTACTCTTTGAAATTGATACATACTGACCACCCACCTAATACTGAGTAGGACCCCTTTTTCCCACCTAAACATCACTGACCCATCAAGGCATTGACTCCACTAGACAAAGCATCACACGGCCTCCACCAGCTTGCCTTGTTCCCTTCTTCCTTTCTTCTCATAGTGCATCCAGGTGCCATCTCTTCCCCAAGTAACAGATACACATGCACCCAGCCATCCAAATGATGTAAAAGAAAAAAAAAAACGTGATTCATCAGACCAGGCCACCTTCTTCCATTGCTCCGTGGTCTAGTTCTGATTCTCACATGCCCATTGTAGACACTTTTGGCTGTGGACATGGGTCAGCATGGGCACCCTGACTGATCTATAGCTACGTAGCTCCATACACCACAAATTGCGATGCACTGTGTGTTCTGACACCTTTCTATTGGAGCCAGCATTAATTATTGTTCAGCAAATTGAGCTACATTAGCTTTTCTATTGGATCCGACTAGACGGGCCACCCTTCATTCTCCACATGCAACAATGAGCCTTGGCCCGCCCTTGACCCTGTCACCGGTTTTGGTAGGTCTTGACCACTGCGGACCGGGGACATGCCACATGAGCTACAGTTTTGGAGTTGTTCCGACCCAGTCCTCCAGCCGTTAGAATTTGCCCTTTGTCAAAGTTGATCAAATCCTTACGCTTGCCCATTCTCAACACATCAACTTCAGGGACAATATATTTACTTGCTGCCCAATATATCCCACCCATTTTCAGATGCCTTTGTCACTAGATAATCAATGTAATTCACTTTACTTGTCCGTGGTCATAATGTTATAGCTGGTTTAAATGGCCATTGTTAGTTGTCTTTGGCTTTACTAATGTTTGGTGGCCGTTCTCTTATAGTTTAATAGTAGGTAAGGTTGAATAAAGACACTAGTCCATCCAGTTCAACCTGTGTAGGTGTATGTGTGTTCATGTCGATAATCATTTCCCATATACCTGTATGTTGTGTTCACTAATGCCGCGTACACACGAGCAAACTTTTTGAGCGGACTGGTCCGACGGACAATTTGACCGTGTGTGGGCTTCATCGGACCTGCAGCAGACTTTTTCAGTCGAAAATCTGACGGACTTTAGATTTGGAACATGTTTTAAATCTTTCCGTCAGACTCGAGTCCAGTCGAAAAGTCCGCTCGTCTGTATTGTAGTCCGACGGACAAAAACCAACGCTAGGGCAGCTATTGGCTACTGGCTATGAACTTCCTTATTTTAATCCGGCCGTACGTCATCATGTACGAATCCGTCGGACTTCGGTATGATCGTGTGTAGGCAAGGAAAGTCCATCAGAAGTCCGCCTAAAGTCCGTCGCATAGACCGTCGGACCAGTCCGGTCAAAAAGTCCGCCCGTGTGTACTCTGCATTAGATGCACTTCCAAGAGTATTTTTTGTTCTATCAATACTCCCCGCCGACACCACCAATTGTGGAAGAGATTTCCACATCCTTATTGCCCTGACAGTGAAGAACCCCCTACGCAAATTAAGGTTAAACAGCTTCTCCTCCAGTCTTATTATGTGGTCCCGTGTCTTCTTACACTCCCTGAGACTAAAAAGTTTTCTTCCTATTCTGGGATCACCATTGAGGTATTTGTATACTGCTCCGGTAAGGAGGGGGGCAAGGATACAGGCACGGTTAGGCAGGTATTGACTCAATTATTAGTATATTTTCGAGGGGCCCACAATGGTAACTTGGATTAAAAAGTTTCAGAACGCCCTGCCTTATACAGAGGCCTCTTTCCTGCCCATGTCCGCCTCTGCATAGTGTCATTTTCCTTTCAGAAATGATATACCTAAAGCAACTTATTGTTTTCCAAACTGAGAATTGTTGCTAAGCAATTTCTTGTGGCATTTACATTCATTCTAGTAAACGACTCATTTTGATTGTACAGTAATTCTTCTCCGAGGTCGTGTCCAGGTGATATAAAG
This sequence comes from Aquarana catesbeiana, assembly GCF_042186555.1. NCBI lineage: Eukaryota > Metazoa > Chordata > Amphibia > Anura > Ranidae > Aquarana > Aquarana catesbeiana. Next base: position 56,408,086 of record NC_133330.1, on the reverse strand, counting down.
ACTTGCCAGCATGGTGGCTCCAGATTTAAATTGATCTTTCATTACCTCGGCTATTGTGAAGCATCCCTTCTCAGGAAGTACTTTTGTGTGTCACATCTGCAGCTCTCTGTCTTGCCAGGTGGTCAGACAACAAAAGCACCCCCACACTCTCCCTTCCTTCACAGGGTTCGGTCTTTGAGTCATTTCCTTGGAATAAATAAAAAAAAAAAATGAAAGCAGTCTCATGCTTTCCTCGCAGCGTGGTAAGGGCAGATTGAGTTCTTTTCAGTCCCATTAGATAAAATTGCTGCCTTTCCAGAGTTGGATTTGATTACAGAATTCTTACACGGTAACAATAAATCCATGAAAGTGAGGTGAGCAGTCCAATTGAGATACAAAATGATGAAATTTGCTGAGTCTGAGAGTGGCATGCTCCTTTTTTTATTTTTTTTGTATGTACTTTGATTAAAAAGTAGTTATAAACCCTGACTTTAATATGCTAAATCTCATTAAAGTGGAACTAAAGCCATTGCTTGAACAGTTTCCCAAACAGTTACATACAAGGCGTGCAGCGAATGAATACTGTCACAGCTGCTTGTGCTCTCAATCGAACTGTCAAGCCATCAAATGGCTGGCATCATAATGGATCACATGGGCAGCACCACGTCAACTGCAGATCAAACAGAGGCTAAGATGGCAGCTTCCATGGCTGTAAGACCTTTCACACTGAGGCGTTTGAGCGCTAGAAATAGCCTCTAAATAGCGCCTGAAACCCGCCTCCCATTCATTTCAGTGTGACTTTTCACACTGGGGCGGTGTGCTTGTGGGATGTTAGGAAAAGTCCTGCAAGCAGCATCTTTGGGGTAGTTTGGGAGCGCCGTATTTAGCGCTCCAAAAAACGCACTGCCCATTGAAATGAATGGGCAGCGCTTCGGAAGTGCTGCAACATGGGCGCTTTAAACCCCATCTTTCGGGTTAAAAGCACCCTGCTAGCGTCCGAAAAGCGCCACTTAAACAGCAGTAAAGCAGCGCTAAAACGAGCTGCGCTGCCGCAGCCCCAGTGCGAATGAGGGTCTAAAGGATAAGCAGGTTTAGTTCTGCAGACCCATGCGTCTGATGCACCCCAGCCGCCCCCCTCCACCTCTGTGGCCATGTGATGAAGACTGAGTGGTGGCACTTTATTCCCTGGTAGGTTGAGTTTGGAGAGATCCAATGGGGAAGCATTGATGAACTAAATCCAGGAAAACCAGATAAAATCTGAAATTCTCCTCCGTGATTTTGAGAGATGAAGCTAAGTCTTTCATGTCCGTGACTTTTGTTTCCTTGATGAACGAGAGGGATGCAATAGGAGGAGGAGTATCTTTCTTCCAGGAAGCAGGTATAAAGGCCCAATTTCATAAAAGCCAGAAAATATGTAATTTAGCTGCAATGCTTTGTGCATTTCGGTTTTCATTTTTGTGCAAAATAAATAAATATAAAAACACAGCCTTTGCCAGATATTCAGAGCTATCTGGAATTATGTTCACTCTGCCTGTGTTTCTTACCTTGGACTTAAAACCACACTCTTTATGTTGTGGAAATGAGATGGGAAGGGATTATCTAGCTTAGCAAAAAACTGTTGGGCAGGGCTGACACCATCTCTTATTTGAGTGCAGAAAAGGTCATGTGTTGTCAGCTCTGAACAGAAACTATAGGCTAAGTTCACACTTAGTAACGTGTTACGTGTTAAACTCATCTTTAGGGTTATACAGCACCTGGCAGCACCCCCTGTTTCCCCAACCCCTGGACAGTGGGTAAGGAGTCCTTAGGGCTCCGCCTGCACAACCATATTATTGATTCATAGGAATCTGTAAATGGATAAACTATAAGTGGCATCTTTCAACGCAGCAGATGGTTTGTAGTTCTCAAGGAACTGCAAGGGTGCTGATCAGTGCTCTCGTAGTTCACTGACACTTCCTACAGCTTTCATATAGCCTGTACAGAGGTATGATCAGAAAGCTGTAGGAAGTGTCTGTTGGAGCCTAACACCTGCAATCTGCTAATTGCAGGTACAATTCTCTGCAGGCACAATCATGAATGCGCTTTTTTTTTTTTACCTGTAAAAATATGTGCACTTATTCATTTTTTTTTTTTAATTTTTATCGGTGAACTTATCCTTTAAAGCGGAGTTCCACACAAAAATGGAACTTCTGCTTTTCGCAACCCTCCCCCCCTCCAGTGTCACATTTGGCACCTTTCAGGGTGGAGAGGGGTGCAGATACCTGTATTAGACAGGTATTTTCACCCACTTCCGGGCATAGACTCCCGTGGGGGTCTACGCCACTTCCCTTCCCCCCCCCGCGCTGTCTGCTGGGAGACAGCAGGGAGCATTTGAATTGCGCAGCGCAACTCGCGCATGCGCAAGTAGAGAACCAGGAAGCGAAGCCGCAAGGCTTCACTTCCTAATTCCCCTACCGAAGATGACAGCGGCAGCATCTGAGGACCGATGGATGGTTGGGTGCCAACATCGCAGGCGCCCTAGACAGGTAAGTGTCCTTATTTTAAAAGTCAGCAGCTGCAGTATTTGTAGCTGCTGACTTTAAAAAAAATCAGCGGACCTCCACTTTAAGCGCAGAGAGCGATTCTGGCAAATCAGCTAATATTTTCCTGTACTTGAAGGTCTTTAAATTAATAAAACACAGGTAAATGTGCATGTATTGCAGAGGTGTAGTGCATATTTACCTATCTCTATATATCTATAATTTTTATTTTTATTTTACCCTAACATACACTTTAAGGGAGCGCTGATCCAAGCCAGTAACTGTGCCTTGATCGTTTGCACCTATTTTCCACAGTGTATTACCAGTCACGTACAGCTGCTCATATACCATCTTGTGCCATACAGAATAAAGATTTGATTATTTTTGCTAGCGCACAGGTTGCGCGGTGATGGATAGTTTTGTGACATTACATCTTGATTAAAGAAGTCATCAAATCGCCATCGCTGAGAGGCCTGCAGCTGCGTGTCAGATATCCAATAACGGCTGATGATTAATGTTGTAAGATAGCGGTTAGGTCCATGGCAGGAATAGATTGTTCCTTATTTATGGTAAATGCATTAAAATCTTTTTATTGTATATGTTGTGGAACATCCAGCCTTTAAGGTATACTCTAGTCACAAAACTGAATTTGGAAAGGAGTACAAGGTATGCTGCCTACTAGGAGCATCTGAATATCATCCAAAATGATGCCATACATCCCATGACGACTCATGGCATTTTTTTTTTAATTTTCATCTGGAGGAGGGGAGGAGGGGTTTTCTCGGCTAAGCACACTCTCTTCCCTGTATGTCTGAGCTAAGGGCAGGATGTTTCCTAGGAAGTAAATGCTACATGAATCATCTGCCCTTACTCAAAATGGCTGCAGCTAGAAATGCTAGGGGGGTGTTTTTCAAAGTGATTTCTGAACAAAATAAAGCATGCAGACATGGATGGGAGAATTTGCTTTAAATGTATGTTTTATTGGAAGCTAAACAAACAATTGCAAGGTAAACAAGCAATTGCAAGTGTCCGCATTTTTTTATTACTAAAAAAAAATCACTAGTATCCTTCTCAATATATAGTCTCTGTGGATACCACATGCCCATCCTTCCATGTCTGCAGCTAGTCATGCACAGCTGTAGGCCAAGAAGTCATAGAGCCCTGGTCAGGATGCCCCTCAAAGTTCTTTGTTTCTTTCTTTGTTTCTTTTTTTCTCTTTCTTTCTTTCTTTCTTTCTTTCTTTCTTTCTTTCTTTCTTTCTTTCTTTCTTTCTTTCTTTCTTTCTTTCTTTCTTTTTTTCTTTCTTTCTTTCTTTCTTTCTTTCTTTCTTTCTTTCTTTCTTTCTTTCTTTCTTTCTTTCTTTCTTTCTTTCTTTCTTTCTTTCTTTCTTTCTTTCTTTTCCTTCCTTCCTTTCCTTTCCTTTCCTTTCATTTCTTCCTTTCCTTACCTTTCCTTTCTTCCTTTCCTTTCCTTTCCTTTCTTCCTTTCCTTTCCTTTCCTTTCCTTTCCTTTCCTTTCCTTTCCTTTCCTTTCCTTTCCTTTCCTTTCTTTTCTTCCTTTCCTTTCCTTTCTTCCTTTCCTTTCCTTTCTTCCTTTCCTTTCCTTTCTTCCTTTCCTTTCCTTTCCTTTTCTTTCTTTCCATGTTGGAATGCCTATTATTCTCAATTTCAGTTATTTCTCTTTTCCTTGAGGTTTACTGTACATTATTCTTGAACTCATTGGTTGTACTTCTATACCTGTTCATGTTATACTTGTATTTTGGAGAAAACTTCAATAAAAATGTATTGAAAGTAAATATTAAAAATTCATTAAATAGCATTTTCAGTTTGTGGTGCTCAGCTTTAACCAGGTGGCCACTTAAAGTTTAACTAAAAACAAAACTTTTTTCTTTAGTTTTAGACAAAGCGGAGAGGAATTAGAACCCTTGTCATTTTTTTATTGCTGCCTGTATCCCTTTTAGGGAGATTGATTCACCCTCTCGATTTGTCCTGTTTACCGTTAGCATTGAAAGTGAAAGTTAAAGAAAGTCCCAACTTTTGGGTTGTCCCCAGAAAAGTACCAGAGGGGAATTCTTCCACTGGCCTTGGGGGTGCTTAAGGAAGTCCTATAATTTGCAGGGATTTCCTCTCACTTCCTGTTTGGCTATGGGACAGGAAGTGAAGGTACATTTTTTTGCACAGATAGCAAAAAAAAAAAACCCAACAGGGGTTATGACCCTCCCTTACTCCAAAAATTAAAAAAAAAGTTTTGCTATAGTTCTACTTTAAAGTGTATTTAAACCCCCCCCCAAAAAAACAAAAAAGCTTAAATGTATTGCAGCTTACCAGACATTTGAAGAATTCCACTTTATCCAAAAGAAAAAAGAATACATTTTCCCATATTAATTGGCTATATTTTTTTTTCTTTGCATTCCAACCGTTCTCAGTATATTGTGGGTTCGATGCTCAGGTTCCTACAGACTGTTCTTCCAGCCACAGGTCTGTATTGAGGTATGGGCCTTCAGTTATGGGGCTGGAAGAAATGTAAATGGACTACAAGTGACATCACCAAACTTGTGTGCCTTTGAGAACTGTGAGTTCCCCTCCCATTGCGATTTTTAAAATTGGGTGGCTGCATTATTTTCTTTTTTCCCTTTTGTTTTCATCTGGCAGTAGCACACTTCCAGTGCTAGAATAACAACACTTACTTGTCCTTTTCTATCAGGACAACAGATGCCAGATATGTCTATAGGATTTGTCCCTCTTCCCCTCTTCTATTGAAGGGTGTGGTTCCTTAGTCCTCAGAGAACAACGTAATTGACAAATGTCAGCAGGTTTTTTATGAACCTATAAAACAGAAAAACCAAAAAGCTCTCAATTATTTATTTACCAGACCAAAAGGGACCAAATAAATGAAGTTTATTTTTGGGGTTTGCATACACTTTAATGGGCAGTGACTGGCACAATATGTGGTAAAGGGTAAGTGTGGCATGGCTCACTTTAATGTTAGCATCATTTTTTCCTCTCCTCCATGTCTCCAATCTTCCTGTATCAGTCTTAGCTTGTTGACAGCAAACGGTGATTGATGTCGGAGCTGGGAGCAAACAGCTGCTGATTTTATGATTACCGTTTCGTCTTTTAACCTTTCGAACATTAGAGGAATATGTATTCACACCGTCATGCTTAATGGCGTTTGATGCAGTACTTGTACCTGAACAATGATGGATTCTGCAAAAATCTCTCCATTATAGGCTTCATCTCTGTTAATACTTTACCGCCATAAATGCAAGTTTCTTTTATACTGTAATTTTGTGTTCAGTTTTTGACTCTTAATGCACAAGTGAGAGCTGTCAGATACACAGGATGTGGCAAGTGTCAGGTTTTGTGCAGGCTCTCGGTGATGTATTGGGGCGTGAATACTATCTATATGTTTGATGAAAGCCTTGAGTTATTTAGAACCAAGTTTATGTTTAAAAAATAAAATAAAGCAATTCTATTCAGCCCTGGGTTATTTCATTGCATGGAAGAGAATGTCAGACAGCCGTGGGCCATCTTGGAAGAAGAAATAGACATGCGTAGGGGCTTTGTTAAAGAAAACAAAACAAGACTGACATTGCCGACCTTCTCAAAATGTTGTCATATTAAAGAGGTCCTGAAATGGGGTAGCTGCGCCCGAAAACAGACAAGCAGAGGGCAGAGGACTAGTTACAAGTATTTCCTGTTGTCTTTCTGCAGCTGATCCTTTGCTTCCTAGGGCAGGGCTTTGCTTCCTAATTTCAGAGCTGTCCTCTTAATGACAGGTGGGGAATATTTGAAAAGCAGTAGGTGGGATGGAGGATGCACAGATCCATGGAATGAAAAGAAGCAGAAGCAGGGAGATACTTGCACTGCAGGTCCTCAGGCACAACTTTCACTCCAGCAAGTATAACAGTGCTCAGTAGTGGCATTGCCATTTTTTTATCAAGAGGCTAGCCGTCATAGGCACCTTCGTGCCTTAGATGATTTCACACTGCAGATCTATGAGGTTTTAGGCACATTTTTTATCAGGAACAAATTAAAGCAAAATATTTTCTAAGGTGCTGCTAAGGTACACTTACCATTTCTAGACATTCCCTATAAGATAGAAAACCTTTACTTTTTTGAGTTCAGGTCCACTTTAACCCTCTTTCTTCATTACTCTTGAGTTGCTGACCCAGAACAAGTATACAGCTGGTACCAGCTGATTGGCAAAGGGCCAACGTGGTACCAATATTCAAAAAAGGGCCAAAACATATACCTGGAAACTACAGACCAGTCAGTCTAAAATCGATAGTATGTAAACTATAGGAGGTAATGATAAGGGACTATATCCAAAAATTTGGTGACGAAAACAGTATCATTTAGTAGTAATCAGCATGGGTTTATGAAAGGTCGTTTTTGCCAAACCAATCTGTTAACATTCTATGAGGAAATAAGCTGTCGTCTAGACAAGGGAAGGCCGATGGATGTGGCGTATCTGGATTTTGTAAAAGCATATGATACAGTCCCCCATAGACACTTAATTCACAAACTGAGGTTTGTAGGCATAGACCATAGGATTTGTACATGGATAGAAAACTGGTTACAGAGACGTGTCCAAAGGGTGGTGATAAATAGTGAGTACTCCGATTGGTCTGAAGTGGTAAGCAAGGGTACCCCAAGGCTCTGTCCTGAGTCAAATTCTGTTTAATTGTTTCATGATATAAAGGTTGGTATAAATCTCAATCTCAGTGTTTGCTTATGACACAAAGCTAAGTAGGGATTTATGGAGGGAGCTGAAACTTCGAGTTGCCAATCAACAGCAAAGAAACCTTAAGGATTTAGAGAAGATCTGTAAAGAAGAGGGGACCAAAATCTCTCCTGAGATGTGTGCAAACCTGGTCACCAACTACAAGAAACGTCTGACCTCTGTGCTTGCCATCAATAGTTTCTCCACCAAGTACTAAGTCATGTTTTGCTTGAGATCAAATACTTATTTTACTAACTGAACTGCAACTTAATTTATAGCATTTGTTGTATGTGTTTTTTCTGGATTTTTGGTTGATATTCTGTCTCATTTAAAATACACCTATGATAAAAATGATAGACCCTTGATTTCTTTGTAAGTGGGCAAACTTAAAAAATCTGCAGGGGATCAAATAATTGTTTTCCCCAATGTATGATAGCAATATACAAATACCTCAATGGCGATTCTGGTATAGGGAATAAACCATTCAGTCTCAGGGAGTGTAAGAAGACATGGGTCCACTCAATGAACCTGGAGGAGAAGCGGTTTAACCTTAAGCTGTGTAGGGGGGTTTTCACTGACAAGGTAGTAAGGATGTGGAATTTACTTCCACAATCGGTGGTGTCAACAGGAAGTATTGATAGTTTAAAAAAATTCTTGGACATGTATCTTAGCCAGCACAGTATACAGGGATACAGCAAATGCCTTTGGACACGCATACCTCCACAGGTTGAACTAAATGGACTGGTGTCTTTATTCAACCTTACCAACTATGTAACTTGTATCTTTACTTTGGCTTTCCTAATTTCTATTTGTTCTAAGTTGGTGACTTAGACAGTATATAACCAAAGAGTACCAAGCCTGCAATTGGCATCCTAATGGCATTTTCAGAAAGAAGTAAGCAATGGCAACTATTGTATTTTTTTTGTTTTTTTTACTTTAAGGAACATAGGCTGGATGTATTAAAAGGTTTAATTTTCTATAACCATTCGAACTTCAGGACACGACAGTTGCCTCTTTTGTTTGTTGGAAAGTAATTGATGCGGCACTGTTCCTTTATAGAATTCATTATTTGCAACATATGACACCTGCTAAGTCTTATAGACATGTAGAGCTCTTTGTAAACTTATATTACAGTAACTTGCTTCCCAGCTGCTATTCTATTAAAACCAAGCTCCGGGAAGATATAAAAGACACAAATTAATGTGCCTCTGTATTCATTAATAATATAATAAATGTATTTTTTAAATGCAAGCAATGAATTTGACTTGTTGTTAGCCTTTTACAGTCCCTATACAGTAGAGTTCAGACAGGGAGTGGAGGAAGCAGCACAATAAGCCAACTAGTTGTTCTTCAGTGCTCATGTACTAACAAGAAAATGGTGATAGGAGGAGAGAGCAGAGTGACAGAGAGATGAGTTTCTCAGTGTGCCTCTTCTTTTTTTACTGTCTGGTTACAAGCTCAAGGAGGGACAAGACCTGTAATTGTTACCTAACTACAGCTGAGAAAAAAGTTGGTCCTTTGCCCCGCTAGATAAGTCTGTGTAAAACTGTAAACTGACGACGGTGCATCATGGCTGCTGAGCCCTTGACACCATGGTCAGTTTACGTGCCTCAGTCATCCACAGCTCTCCTCGGTCCTCTCCCCTCTCCCATCCTGCCTGTCTGATCCCGGTCCGTGCCCGCCCCCTCCACTTCTGCTGCTGAAATTACTGTATATTTTTTACAGTATCCTCTGTTTATTCATGTAAAGTTCTCCTGTGTCTGTGCCTTTTAAAAATAATGCAGCTATATACCTGTTTACAGAGCGCCAATCTGCGCTCTCGTGACCTGCATTTTCTCTCCCTCCTCACCTCCTGACTGACGTCAGCAGGGGATCCTCGGCACTGCCCGCTGCAGCTGTCAGGCCGAGAGAGGAGAGAGGCCATGGGTCATGTGAGTGCAGATCGGCGCTCTGTAAACAGGTATATAGCTGCTTTTTTTTTTATAAGGCACATATACAGGAGCACTTTACATAAATAAACAGAGATGATACTGTAATCTTATCTTGGTGGGTTAACAACCACTTTAAAGGATAAGTCCAGCCTGAGCTCGTTTGGCTGGACTTCTATGGGTCACAGGAGTGCAATTCGTTTTGCACTCCTGTGACCTGTTTTAAGCAGACAGTGGTATGAAGTCCACTCTCTGCTGACATCACACAGATCAGTGCAGGCACCACGTCATCCCCGACTCTGGGAGTCTGGATCCGCCAAGTGCCTGGACTGATGGCCGTCTCAGCCTCTCAGCGAGCCGCTGAGATGACCGCTCCCCGCCCCTCCACAGCTCAGTGCTCCGGTGAGCGTGGAGGAGCAGAGAGGGGAGCTGCTAACTGACAGCAGCTCTCAGCTCGGATATCTGTGTGAACTGAGCCATCGGCGGTGTTCGGTGGCTCGGTTCTCTGTGCAGAGACGTCGGGGGACTGATGCTGCATCCACCTAGGTAAGTATGATTAGGGAAAAAAAGCAAAAACCATACTTCTCATTTAACTTATCCTAGCTATACAGTGAATCTGGACAAATAAGAACATCCAATGAAGAAATTAACTAGCTCTGTCTTAGTCTTTACTGCATTCTCATACTATTTAGAAACTATTGAAATGTTTCTGTTCAGACCAGAGTACTTCTTGATGGCATATACCAGGGATATGCAATTAGCGGACCTCCAGCTGTTGCAAAACTACAAGTCCCATCATGCCTCTGCCTCTGGGTGTCATGCTTGTGGCTGTCAGAGTCTTGCTTTGCCTCATGGGACTTGTAGTTCTGCAACAGCTGGAGGTCCGCTAATTGCTTATCCCTGGCATATACACTGTGCAGAGCAGGAGGTTGGACGGTACTGAGAATGCTGTGCAGAAAGCAAAGTGCTCCCAGCCAGTGAACTTTTAGAGGCTAGTCCAGTGGTCTCAAAGTACCAGCCCGTGGACTGGTTATAAATGGCCCGCCGAGCAGGGCGCTCTCTGATGTGTGAAGTTGGGGAGGTGTGGGCGGCCGGGCATCCATCGCTACATTGCAGTGAACAGCGAGGGGCCAACCGAGGGCAGATAAGCCCGAGAGCCCGGGAGAAGAGCTCCACCGTGGCACCGCCTCCTCCTTGACCTCGCCCCCTGACCCCGCCTTACCTAGGAGGCAAGCGGGCGCAGCGTACCCCATGCTTCAAGTTCCTCTGCACGCTCTGATGTGAGGCCCGAAGCTGGAGCATCTAACACAGAGCAAACACTGCCAAGCATCTGGCAGTAAGCAGTGACTGGTAGCAAGCAGCAACTACAACTGTGTATAGTTTATTGTTTTTGAAGTTTGAAAGTTTGCATGCGGCCCCCATGAGATATGAAAATTTGTCATGTGGCCCTCAGGTAATTTGAGTTTGAGACCCCTGGGCTAGTCTGTTTAAAAACAATATTGTTTGACACAGGTGGCTAGACCGGGCCTTGCAGCACTCATTGCAGAAAGAAACATGAAACGTGTCTGTGTTTTTTTTTTGTGTTTTTTTTACATTAACTTGCATAGTTCAATTTTACATGTTGGTAGAGTTGCTATTCCTCTATAGCAGTGTCTTTCAACCTTATTTTAGACGAGGCACCCTTTAAAATTATGGACAATCTCGAGACACCCCATTCTAAAATGTAAAAAACAAAACTAATAGTTTTACATAATGCAGCAACCTTCACACAGGTAGGACACCCAACATTAGAGTTTTTTTTTTTGTTTGTTTTAATCCAAAGCAAATACCCCTTTGCACACTGGTACTGACTAGTATGCTAATGTTTCTCTTCTACTGTACCTCCCCTCCCTCACTCAGCTAATGTGACCCCAGTACTAATGTAGAGGAGCAAACTAGGATGCTGTGCAGGCACCAGATGTCCTCTATATCAATCAATGACATAATTGGTTGCTTCTAGAAGGTTGTAATAGTGTAACTAAAAAGCAGACTTGATCCAACTGCTGGTTTGTATACAAATTTTGGCCTATTTTTAGACCTTTTGCCATGGCACCCCTGAAGAAACCTGAAGGCACCCTGGTTGAAAAATGCTGCTCTATAGTAACCTTCCTTTTCATTGCGAGTAAATAATAGATTCCAAGCAGAATCAACATGCTGTCATAGAGTCCTTCAAGAAGAAGTGGTGCAGGCTGTCCAACATTCACAGAAGGCTACAGAAGGTTTACGGAGATGACACCATTGACAAGAGTCACCAATGACAAGGCATTGCACCAGCCAGTTTTGTAATCTCTGTAAACATTCTGTAGCCTTCTGTGGATGTCAGAAAACCTTGCACCTCTCCTTTGTCAAGGACTCAATGACAGCTTGTTTCTTCTGCTTGGAATCCATTATTTACCTGCAATGAAAAAGAAGTTGTTCCTATACAGTATATATAAAATATGAGATGATAAGATTTGCAAATTATTGCATTCTGTGTTTATGTAGATTTTACATGGCATCCCAACTTTTTTGGAATTGAGATTGTATATTATCTTAGTCCAGAAGATAGATAGATGATAGAAGGTAGATGATTACTAGGATTACTAGGATGATGCTTGAAAAAAGATGGTGTTGTCCTTTAAGGGAGAACAGGAAGAATCTCTAATGCTGTGTACACACGGTCAAACTTGCCAACCTTCGGCATTTCCGACGGAAAAATTTAGAACATGTTCTCTATCTAAGTCCGTCAGAAATGCCGACAGAAATAGTCCGATGGGGCATAAACATGTTCGGAATATCCGACCAAAAGCTCCCATCAGACTTTTTCTGTCAGAAATTCCGACCGTGTACGGGGCATTAGAGTGGAAATACGTGTTACACTTACACACTACTTACTTATATATTAGATCTAAACCTCTATTTAGACATGAGGTTACCAGCTGGACCAAGAGATGATCTCATGACTGCACATAGACCAACGCAGCTGCTGTTAGGTGGAACAAGTAATTGAATGGGTTATAAAGTCCAGTCACTATTGTTTCCCCTAATAACCTGCTAGCAGACCATTATTTTTTTTTAATCACTATTGACCAGCTTTTCTGGCTCTGCCAATGAGCAGAAATTAGTGGGCCTTGTGATTGTTGGGTGCAATACTGACTCGCTATACTGCTTTCCGAACTATAGCGGTGATCTCATTGCAATCACTGTGATAAGGGCTGCAAACACAACCCATACTGGACATAAGGTATCTGTGTGCTATGCAGCTAAACAAAATAGGATGTGTGTATAAGCACTGTGTTCATGGAGTAGTTCCAACACTGGATTGTGAGTGTATGGTATGAAAGATAACGCACATCTCGGCTAAATCAAAGCATGAGAGAGAGAATCAAAGATACTCATTAAAATAATACAGCAGCGTTGCTGTAATTGCAAATTGTCAATGGATTTGTAAATCATATTTTCACTTTCCAGGACCTTTCTGTAATAACATTTCTTTTAAAGGATGATTGTTAATAAAACCTTATTATGTTATAATGCAGAAGACAATACATTGCACAGCTACGTTGTTGGTATGTCATTAGGAGTCTGAATGTCAAGCTTGCAGTAGCAAAGATGAATGCGTGCAATAATCACTATCGTAAACCTCAAATTTTTTCCATATAAATTACAATATGCTCAGTGGCTTATTCAAGACCCCCACTGGGATGTTTAAAAGCTCTCCAAAATAACAAATACGAATCATATCATGGGGAAATGGCTCGTTTGGGATTCATTGAACACTGTTCTTTGTGAGTGGCCAATAAAATTCCTGTTAATGGAGGTCAGAGGGTTTGGCCACTGAAAATTGATGGAAAGCTCCAGACCAAAAATCGACAGTAAATGTTTTTTAATACAATTTTATGTGCTTTTATGTTTTTTTTTTTTTTAGCTTTTAAAAAACAAATAAATATTATTTTGTTCTCCACTGCACTATGGATTTGCTGGCACCTTTCTTGTAGGTGTGTTGGCTTGAACTGTGTCACCTAAAAAAATTAGCCTAGTGTCCTCACTATACTTAGGCTGGTGTCAGTTATGAAGGCTTTTGGTAATGGTCATAGACTGGTGTGGAACAATATTTCTGCCAAACTTTACATCTCAAAACAATAGCCATATGAAATTATAGCTAAATGTGTTTCTTTGACTTCTGTACCTATGTATCCCGTTTTAAAGCTATATACTTTAACATCTAAACTGCCATGGGTTCAATGTGAACCTATTATTGAAACACATAAACCATATGTTATCATTACCAAATTACATGATTATCTGGATTAGAAACAATGACGTCTTGTTTGTCTTTAATAAAAAATAAAAAAATGCTGCTTCCAAGCTTTCTCTTTAGCGACCTCCAGCCTGGGCATTGAAGATCACATTGTTTGCAGCTGGCAGGGACATGATTGGGTTGATTTACTAAAGCAGTAGAGCATTTTCACTTTGCAAGGGAACTTGCATGTAGCTTAGTGAATGTGGTGAAAAGTTACTACCCAGGCCTCAGCAGTACCATTTGATGCCACAAAGCACATTGATGGTGTATTTTACTGTTATTTGACCATTAAATACTGGTCTCTTTTACAAGAATACTTCCAGGTTTCATCTACTAAATGAACAGCCTTTATTTTCTTTTTAAAAAAAAAATCAACCCAAATGCGTTGTTTTGTTCCTCCTCTAATCCCACTGCAATTCTAAAAACCACTGTACCGTAGTAAGAAGGAAGCATAGCCTGTATTTGTAATGAACTAATATGGGCTGATCCCATTTACATTTCAAAACTATACATAGAAGCAAGCTTTTATGCATGGATAATTGGATCATTTATATTAAGCTGTTTGCTTTATATAAAAAAGTTCCCATTTACTGACTACTATAATCAAAGCTACTGATGCCATTCCCAGGCTGTATATTTGAGCTTCTTCGCCCATATAGAAATTCATATAATATATGATATAAGGGGGGCTCTGGGGACCAGAGACTACCTTATATCAGAGTCCACTGCGTTCCCCTTTACATCAGAATTCCCACTTACATCAGGGTCTACAGCATTGCCCTTTACATCAGAGTTCCCCTTCACATCAGCATCCACAGAGTTTCCTCTTGCACTGTAAGGGGGAATCCTACAGACTGATGTAAAGGGGAATGCTGGGAACTCATAGAATGCATTAAGATAAAAAAACCTCCTGCCTTTACAACTCCTTTAAGAAGGCTTAAAGCAGAGCTCCGCTTAAAAAAAAAAAAAAAAATTAAAAGTCAGCAGCTACAAATACTGTAGCTGCTGACTTTTAATAATCAGACGCTTACCTGTCTCAGGGTCCAGCGATGCGGGGGATCGAAGCCCCGTCTCGTCTCCCCCGCCGCTCGGCAGCGCCGGCATTGTAACTGTGGGCGCATGGCTGTGGCTTCACATGCACATGTGCGAGCCGTGACTGGCCGCAAAATTATCTGGGACGTGTTTTTTTTTTTTTTTAGGTTGACTTCAACTTTAACTTACCTTTTTTTTGTCATGGATTCTTCAGTGTCTGTGTAACTAAAGGCATAGTTTTGGATTGTCCTTTGCCTTCAGATGTTTTGCTCAATCCCAAAAAAAATGGTAGGTAGGAAGGAAGCAACATCACTGTAATTCAGGGTTGTCCAACCTTTTGGGCCACATTGGAAGAAGAGAAATGGTCTTGGGCCGTACATAAAGTATGCTAACAATAAGGATAGCTAATGAGCAGAAAAAGTTGGGCAGAGATCACAAGTTGATGATCACTGATATAGATAATGTACCTATCTGCGTAATAATACTTCTTTTGTAATATTTTTTATTATAAAAGTAAAAGAGGGCAACATAATTCTAGTGCGATGTTTGACACTAATGCTTCAATATCTGGTTCGGTGGATGTAGTAGCAATTCTGTATGAATTCTCAAGGTGCTCATCAGATATTTTTGGTTCTAATTTTACCCTTGGTGTGCTTCATCCTTGAAAATAGTTGCTCACAAATGCAGGTGCTGCCGAAAACTGTTGGCATGAATAAGGTGTGATTGAAGAGTGGGATACTTTTCTTTGGGAAGATAAAACTTATAAAAGTCCAATAAAGAGACACTCAAATTTTTCTTCGGCTGCATGTGTTAAGTGTAAATGCATTTTTACAAAAATCTCCCCCAAAAATTAAACATTTTTAAGTACCGGTAAGTTTATGATTTTGTGATGTGCTGCATTCATGGCCATCTTGGGCTGCAGGTTGGACACCCCTGTTGTAGTTGGTAATTATTTTTAAGATTTAGAGATAAGAAGCCGTGTTTCAAAATATTTCAGTGAATGCTTTAAACAACTTTTAATTCTTGGGTTGCCTGCACATTCAAGGCTACTTTGTGGAACCACAAGCATGAGATTTCTGTCAGTCTGGCTAGAAACTGATAGATTTTGCGCACATTTGCACTGTAATGTTCATCCAGATGTTGAGAGATTCTGAGTATACCAGTGTTGTATTCCTGAATGGCTGACTGCCCAATCTGTCATTTCTTGGATTTCATTTATATCATAATTTTTTTGGTCAATTGGTAAAGATCAGGGGTCTCTAAACGTTCTACTGGGCTGAAGTCACTGGGAGTAAACAGTGCATCTTTAACGTTAGAGGGAGGAACAGTGCACCATCGTTGGTGTAAGTGGGAGGAATAGTGTCCTGTTGTTGATGCCGGTAACAGAAATTTTGGCCCATTGTTGGTGTCAATGGAAGAAATAGTGCCCTGTTGTTGTCAGTAACAGGATTTATGCCTCTTTGTTGGTATCAGTGGGAGGAATAGTATCTTGTATCAGTGGGAGGAATGGTGCCCCAAGGACCAGGTATAGGAAAGCAAAGGGCCGCAGTTACCACAGGTATAGATAATCACACGCTGGAAATAGTTCCTGGCTACGAATGATCTAGATATCACTTGTTTCTGTAAAAAGGGTCTTGAAATGTCCAGGTCAGGTCTTCCTCATCACTTACACTTGTGACAAGAAACATTTCAGATGTCTGTTCATCGTATCGGATTACTTGCCGCAGATCAGATGGTCGGTGAGTGAGGTGTTTTAAGCAGTTTGTTGACATATACGTGTAGTGTGTTTTTGTTGAGTTTGTATTTGTAAGTGGCCACCCACATTACATTCCACCCGATCTCCAGGCCCAAAAGGCAAAAAGTCCCGGTGTTACGTTTACGTTTTGACATTTGATGTTCCTGTTTTGAGATGTTTGTTGAAAGAAAAAATGATTGTTTGTGAATGTGATACTTGTTTTGTTGGGTGAAATAAAGCAGCTGAGAAAGTTCATAGAACCCAGAAGAGTAAATGAACTAAAGACCATTGTTGCCAATTTTCTTTTCTTCTTTTTTTTGTGCATATTGGGTGGCTCAGCTTTGAAAAATATAGGAATGAAAAATCTGTGTGGCCATGTTCTTAGTTTCTGGTGTTTTTAAAGCCTCTGACATGCATTGAGGTTTTACTTGCTTCATGTTGACGTCATGTAATGCTTACTATGAAATCTAATATTACTGACTTAGATGGTTTACATGGCCACCATGTTGATCTTGGCTGATATATCTAGTTAGTCTCTGGTGTAGAACGATTATACCAATGCTTGTTTTTGGATCTGTAACAAAGGGATGGTATCCCTGGAGCCTGCATCTTTTATTTATATGTCATTGAAAGTGGCTCCCTTTATAGAAGAACTTCACCCGGCCTTTACAAAACTAAAAGTCAGCAGCTACAAGGACTGTAGCTGCTGACTTTTCAAAATATTGTACTTACCAGCGTATGAAGTCCAGCACTAATTACCTCACACCTGATTCTTCTTAGGATTTCTGTTTTTCATTTACGCCATCTTGCATTCAGAAGTAACTGTCACTTTCTGATTGCTCACAGATAGCCCCTTGCTGTGCCAGATCCCAGCCTGCAGGGAGACTGAACTGAAGCCTCCTGGGATGAGTAACATTATTCCAGAAAGTTGTAGGCAGGCTGGGGGGCTACATCATCCTTGCCTATGTGAAAAATGAGAATAATGGGAGCAAAAATTTGCAGAAAAGGGTACTTGCCCCCTCTCCACCCCCTACAAAAAAAAAAAAATAGACATGATTCTGTTACAGGGAAGGGAGATAATTAGTATGATATTGAGTTGTCTTTATGTGGGAAGGTCTGCTTTAAAGCAGTATTAAACCTAAAACCAAAAATGTTATATATTGCAGCTTTCCAAACTTTAGATGTGATGGCTACGTTCGTTTTCTTTTTTAGGCTTCTTTCCCTCTGTTTTCACCTGATGATCTGGCCAGTATCACAACATAATGTATTACAGTGCCCCCACTCTGGATGAATGAGCACAGGGGGCACAGTAGACAGCAGCATTGTCAGGCTGGGGGGAAGGGGAGATGTTCGATGCTCTAGCAGATTTGTATACACTAATAAATTGGATTCAAGCTTTAGCCCATAGTTTATAATCAGTTACAAATGTTTTTCCTTTTGGGATAAAGGTTTCACATGAATAAAAAAAAAATCAGATCATTGTAAGCACCCCTGCCAATGGTAAATGGTTTGTCTCATTTCTGTAAATTGATACATTTGCAAGAGAGCTTGTTCGTTTGAAAAATAGTCTTACTGGCGGGATCACCAGGTAAGAATAGAAGAATGAAAGTCTACACAAGAAAACAAATGCAGCCATTACATCTACAAATTCATATAATAGATAATACTACTTCAAGGCTAGGTTTGCACTTGGGTGTTGGTTTCTTTGGGCCAGTAGAAAGTAGATTACTAGAAGGAGGAGGCTGGTTTTTAAGCACAAAAATGCACATTTTTTTCAGCACTCCCATTGAAGCCAAAAATGCATAATCCTGCCCCCAAGAAGCACCTGTACCAAATTTGGCATGATAAAGCAACAGCACATCCCTTAGATATGAAGGGTCCCCAGAAAATAAAGTGGAAATCTTCTTGTCGAGCGATGTCCTACTTTTGGAAGTGCACGACAAATCACTTTGTGTGAACAGGGGCAAGGCTTTGATTTTCATGCTTTTACCATTTCCTTTCAGTGTAAAACTGATCTCCAGGCAGAGAAAAAAAACAACAAATGCATTTAAATATTCATTAAAAAAAAATCAAATGTATTTTGAAATACAAATAGTACCTGTGTTTGTCTTGGTATTAGCCTCTTATACGCCAGTAATTAGACTGGGAAGGGGATGGGCAGCATTAGTAGCCAATCAAGTGTTCTGCATGCACATGTGCTGTTAAGGAACATGCTGAGAGGGGGGAGCAACTTCTGCTCCTTCCCAGTCTAATCACAGGAGGTGGGGTGACCAAGCTGAATTGCAATAGAGAACATACCAGTCACCAGCCTGACTTTGCTGTATGTCAGGACTGTGTAAATCTTAGATCTGGATGGACAGGAATACGAATGCTTCTGCGGGTAAAACAGCTCCCATGTATGTAATTTAATCTTTTCTATACTGTTTGCTTGGGGTGCAGTTTACAAAGGAAAAGTATTCTCTTTTCTTTTAAACTACAGCTGAAAGCCAGTTTTGGAGGCTGCCACTGGCCAACTGCTAGAAAGATGTCTAGTTGTAGAACTGGCATTGCTGATGGGAGTCTTGTAGGCCATTCTTCTGCTGCCTCAAGTCCCTGGCAATACTAGGTGTCAATGTGGTGTGATGTGTCCAGCTGCCTCTCAGCAGGTTATCACATAACACTGCACTGTTAGCTGAAGCTTGAGGTGTAGTAAGCAGGGCTGATGTTATCGGTCATAATACTGCCAGCAATGATGTACAGGGCTTTAACCATTTCCTGTGCTATCATGTGACAGGCTGTTGCTAGGAAGCAGATAAGACTGTGGTTTGCGTCGCATCTCACCATAGTCTTGTATAGTCAGGATGGTCATGTCTTGATTTTCTTGTCTTTGCTTCCCTATGCGTCTCTTTGCAGTCTAGCAGCATCCAAGCACTGTTGGTTAAAGAGGAAGTAAACCCTGATGGGTTTTACTTCCTCTTTTGCTCCCCGCAAGGCCTGCAAATTAAAAGCACAATGGGCTAGTGTGCATCGCATACTAGCCCATTATATGACACTTACCTGCAAACGAAGCCTGCGATGTCCCCTGTGCAGGCCGCATCCATCTTCGCCCCTCTTCCTTCCAGGGCCGCAGACTCCGACTTTGTGACTGGCCAGAGCCGCGTGACGTCAATCCTGTGCATGTGTCACGGCACACGCTGGGGGAAGAAACGGCACGTGGTCCGTTTCTTCACAGCGCATGCGCCGATGACGACATCGGCGCACTACAAGTGGAATAGTTTAGGAGATATTTCCACTAGCTGTAGGTAAGCCTTCCTGTAGGCTTACCTATAGATGAAACTAAGACAAAAGGGTTTACAACCACTTTAAAGCTGCAAACGTTGCTGTGCAGTCATTATTAGAGAGCCGGCTGTGTCGACCTGCAATAGGTAAATAGGTTCCTAGTTTAGGCTGCATCTGTGCTGTAAGCAGTAGGTTGAGGATGCAGTAGGGAACAGACACAAAATTAAACAGTCAGCATCTTTCCAAAATAACCGTTCTGTTTTATTTGATGCAAATTAAGGTTTTTATGCACATGATTACGTAGGTATCACGTTAATATTACAATTGTACTTGTATGGTAACAAGGGGCGTAACATAGGCAGGCTAATTCTAATCAGGATTCGAAAGAATGCAAACATGTAATTTAAAATATTATTAGTGCCGTGTGCAGTGTACATAGGCAAACCATACAGAACACACTACAATTCTATAAAGAATTTACAAATTTCCTTAACAGCACTAAAGCTTTTCATTGCGGTTCATTAATGCCCGTGTGTTAATGCGCATTGTGTTAACACACCACAACTTATGAATAAAAGTGCATGGCCCTTTTATAAAATGCATTGTAAACCGCCATGCATGGTTTATGTGTTGTACTGTGCTGCAGTGTGTTGAGCTCTATTGTACAATGTGTTAGGGTGAAATTCACAATTAGTGCAACCACATGTAGTACAGGTGCATTGCATTGTGGGTTAAAGCATGTGTTTTAGCATGCGTTGTCACAATGCACAAGTGTGAATGGGCCATTAAAATGTATGCATAAACATTTTTTGTTCCTATCTTTGTAGAGAGTAGGGAAGAATGAAATTCCATTAGTTTATTTTTTGGGTCTGTGTTCACTTGGGCAGATTTCATTTTGTTTCCTGTCTCGAAGACGCAGGAAGAGGGCAAATGTTTGGTAAATGACTTAAAAAAATCCCTTCTATCAAAAGACTCAACCTGCTTGGCAGTTTTGTTTTAAAGTGTTGTATATAAATCCCAACATTGAACATCTCTTATTTACTTCCTTTTGGTCTATGCCAGGGGTCTCCAAACTTTAACAAAGGGGCAGTTTACTGTCCTTCAGACTTAAGAGAGACCGGACTGTGGCCAGTGGGAGTAGATAATGCCTCAGGCTTGGTGGTCAGTGGGAATAGAAAATCATTACACAGCACACCCCTGTGGTTTAGGAAGGGGAATAGAGCCCTATCATTGGTATTAGTGGGAGAAATAGTGCCCCATCATTGGTATTAGTGGGAGGAATAGTGCCCCATCATTGGTATTAGTGGGAGGAATAGTGCCCCATCATTGGTATTAGTGGGAGGAATAGTGCCCCATTACTGGTATTAGTGGGAGGAACAGTGCCCCACCAATGGTGCCAGGGGAAGAATTTATTTTCCATCACTGGTGTCAGTGGGATTAGAAATATCCCATTCTTGGTGTCAGAGGGATGAATAGTGTCCCAAGGGCCAGATAAAGGCAGATAAAGGCAAACAAAGGGCTGCGGTTTGTAGACCACTGGTCTATGCCATTGAAAGGGTTTTGATATATCTGTTTGAAAAATATAGCTGTGGATTTTGCCAGGAAGCTTATAAACTGGTAACTTCCTGTGTTCTCTACCTATGCACAAGGTGGGGGTTATGAAGATGAAGGGGGGGGGGGTGTTCTTTGTAATCTATTATAAATGAAGTAGGCAGGGCTGACACCATGTGCTTAGAAATTTAAAGCTGTGTTGTCCTGTCAAAGCATGATTTAGGAGAACACTAGATTTCTGGAGCATCAACAGTTATTCTTCTGTACTTGTGTATTTGAAGAGATACAACATGCAAAATGTATTCTAGAGATGTACTAAATTTTTCTGTTAAAAAGAAAAAAAAAAAAAGAGATGTACTAAATGTTTTTTTTTTTTCTTGGCATACATGTTAAGTTTATCTTCCCTTTAGTGGGTAGTGCGTGAAGCCATGAAATTTATTCCTTTCTCCCCTCCAGTGGTCAGCTTTGCTTTATAGCAATGTTCAATAGTAAGATGGTTGCCAATGTCCCAATTTTTGCAGAAAGGACCCTACATTTTGCACAATATGTCCCGTACCATACCATGTCCTGTGGAATATCCTGGCAAGCAGGAGGAAGCATTTTTTCATTTTGCAGAAAAGCATCCTCACAAGTTTTCAAGAATGTTGGCAATTATGTAATAGCTTCCACAGCGCTTCTTTCTATTCTGGACTTACTCATGTGGAACAGCCTTTCTTCAGACCGTAGATGATAATGTGTAGTCATTTAATACTTTTTAGACTCTAAGGATGAACAGTAACTAATATCTAAATATGAATAAACAAGATGCGAAGATTAGGTGTTGTAAATCTTGTCGGTTGATCCCAGAGTGTATTTTAGGTGTGCCTGTAAACATAATTAGAGTAAGAAAGAGACTGTTCTGTTTGTTAGCTGTTGAAAATTAAATAAAGATGGCTGCATTTTTCTAGGACTTGTAAGGAGAGGAAGACTTGGTGGAAGTCAGGTTTTTCTGCTTAAAAGGCGGATCACGTTGAGTGGTTTATCTTCTTATCAGAAGTCTTTTATCAGTAGAGAAATTGTTTTGCTCTGGTGTGCCTGCAGGTGCCCCATAGATATGAGATCAAAGATTATCTAAAGTTTCTTGCTAAAATCTGTTCATTGGTTGTCAGTGAGAATATTGCAACCCTTAGGCCTAGTACACATGGACTGAATACCAGGGCAACATTGGCTGGTTCAATAAAAAAACATTGGCCTGTGTATGGCAGCCGGTCCGACAAAAGTCGCCAGCGTGGCCGGCTTCTGTCGGACAAGCATACCGGAAAACCAGCAGCCGACCAACTCCCGATCAGCGCTCACAGCCAATGGCTGAGTGCACTGACCAGAGTGTTTTGGTGGGGGAGCATTCCCCTGTCAGAACAACATAGCTCAGCAGGGGAGATCGCTGTACTAAGATTGGCTTGTTAGTACAGCGGCTCTGACCTGATCTGTCAGTTTTTTTTTCGTTCAAACTGCTGGGTTGAATGAAAAAAAAACTGATAGTGTGTACCAGGCTTTAGAGTGGTGGTCATCATGCAACTGGTTCTACCAAAGGGTGTTGACTCCAGGACTATGCAACCACCATCAAATGGGAAGTCAATCAGTCACAGCTCAAGGAACCCGTAGCAACCTCCGGGGGAGACCTAGGATTCCACAGAACCCTGGTCGAGAATGTCTGCTACTGTATAGAGTGTCCGTTAAATGATTGCTCTGAGTCTACTGGGGCTACTGAAATGACATCCAAGAAGGCAGCATCCAGCATTAGTCTGATGGCTTTTACAAGTAAAGCCCATGTCTAAAATACTTTAAATGCACATATCCTTTTATGAAAAGATTATTGTTTAAATGAGTAACTTGGTGACAGTGCCCCCTTAAAGATAAAGGCCACTGGTTTGTAGGCACTTCAACGCTGTTATCCAGTTGTGATCAAGCTGGGAGTCTATCTCTGTCAATTGCCTAATTTGACAATTGTTCTCTGTGGGTAATTGCTATGGCCACCAGTCCATAAAGAAACCAACCATTATTTAAGTCAGACCATGGGACTGGGCCAAGAAAGGGATACAAAATGGAAACAATGCCCCTAGGTCATCCTGAACATCTTACCCCTTAATCAAAGTACCTTAGACCCAGTTGTAATCAATATTTGAATTGAGTAAGATATGGCTATGAGGCTTATGATCCGAATTTGCTGCAAATTCTTAATATAAACTAATTTCTTTTTAAATGAATTGCAGAGACTTCAAACTTCAATTGTCGTTTGTGATGAAAAAAAAATCCCTTTGTATGCAAAGTGTATTTTGCTTTCAAAGCAAACATTGTGGGTTTGTTTTAAGTGGAGCCTGTAATCATTGTACACATCCAGACGGCTTAGAGAAACTCTTTGATTCGCCCATCTGCCGAGCGTGTGTCCAGCTTGTCACTCTATTCAGAAGACCGTGTGTGTAAAGGAAAGGGGGGTAGCTGACTTCACACCACCTCCTTCCCTCTGTCTCCTCTGCTACTTTCTAATGATACTTTAAATATTTGCTTAGATCCAGAGCAGTTATTACCAGAATGTGGACTGTGGAGTTTTATCAGATAATGTGGACAAAGTAATAGATAAGATACCAGTAATGCAATGATAACCCATGAAATCCCTGCAACACCCACTGTTCCCATCTGTGCTGGACAGACCCTTATGCCGCGTAAACACGACCGGATTTTTCGGCATCAAAGGTCCGACAGAACTAATCTGTCGGACAATTCGATCGTGTGTGGACTTCATCTGACCTTTTCTGTCGAAAAATCTGACGGACCTTAAATTTTTCCGACGGACTCAATTCCTATCGAACAACCCGTTTGTATGCTAGTCCGACGAACCAAAAACGATGCAAGGGCAGCTATTGGCTACTGGCTATTGAACTTCCTTTTCTAGTCCGGTCGTACGTCATCACGTTCGAAACGATTGGACTTTAGGTGTGATCGTGTGTAGGCAAGTCCGTTTCATTGGAACTCCGTCGGAACTCCGTCAAAAAAGTCCTTCGGAGTTCAGTCCGACGAGAAGTCCGCTCGCATGTACACGGCATAACTGAAGTCTGTGGATCATACCTATAGCTGCCTAAAAACATATGGTGACTATCCATGTGTTCATTGGCTGAATTTGTATGCTTGCACCTGGAGAAGGTCACAGGGGCAGTAATAATGATTGGATTGTAAGGTCTCTCCCTTCAGATCAGGTTTCCCTGGCAACTAAGACAAGGGTGCTTCAGCGAGGGGCCTACAAACATACATAGCAGTGGTCATTGACCTAACTATAAATAACAGGATTGGGCAACCTTTCTCTAATGTGTAGGCACCTTTGGAGCCCTTTCACACTGAGCCGCGGGCCGCGTTAGTGTCGTTTTAGCGGCTCTATTCGGATGCTAGTGGGGCGCTTTTAACCCCTCCCGCTAGCGACCGAAGAAAGGGTTAAATGCGCCCGAAAAGCGCCACTGCCGAAGCGCTTTGCAGGCGCTTTGGCAGTGCTGCCCGTTTATTTCAGTGGGCAGGAGCGGTGGAGGAGCGGTGTATACACCGCTCCTCCACCGCCCCAAAGATGCTGCTTGCATGACTTTTTTTTAACGTCCTGCCAGCGCAGCGCCCCAGTGTGAAAACACTCGAGCTTTCACACTGGGGAGGCATGGGAGACATTTTTCAGGCCCTATATTTAGCGCTAAAACGCCTCCAGTGTGAAAGGGGTCTTAATGTTTAAAAGTCAATAAATTACAACTTTTTGCTTCCCTTTCTAGAGAGTCACTAACCTGGAACAAGCAGAGTTGTATATGGCTTTGTATGACATTAGTATTTTGAGGTTTATACATTGGGGGGATTGGAAGCCAGTGGAGGGATTGGCAGAAGGGGGGTGGTGGACGTTGAGCAAGTTGGTAAGGTGGATGAGTCTAGCAGCAGCATTCCCCAGATGTCTGAACATTTGTTCTCCAAACGTGTTTAGGTTAGTGACTTTGGTGTAGCGTGGATAAGGGTGACAAACATCACTCTTGAGTTGGAATTCCCTAAAAATTCTCAAACGTGTTAGGCCATTATTTGGCTGTTTGACTGTAAAATCATTATGGGTGGAGGGAAAAAACAGAAAGTCCTGATATATAGGGTGGCTTCCATGATTTGTTTTCTTGCCATCGTGGGTGTACATAGCAAGTTCCTTTTTGATTTTACATGGATAGAAAATTTCCACCTTCCCTCAAGCAGCCAGGACAAATCACATTGTTGTTCTTCACCTACATGAGACTTTTTCTAAACAAGCTCTTCTAGTGTCCTTGACAAATGTCGAAGAGTGTTAGATTTCTCATCACTTGCACTCAAGACAGTATCCGAGCAGTGTGTGTCACGGGGACGGAGCTAATGTTCTCTAGCTGAGGGCAATATCACTAGAGAGTGTTGCAGGAAGCTGACAGCTGGTGCCTTTGTCCCCTCCCTTTGGTTGTCTGTCCTAGAACAGATGTTATATCATCTGAGCCCACATTCTCTGACTCTAGTACAACTGGGTATGCACACAGTGTTTTTAGAGTGAAGGTGCTCAGAGACAGCAGTATATATTACTATTATTATTAATAATATACAGAATTTATATAGCGCCAACAGTTTGCACAGCAATTTACAAAATTAAGGTAGACATTACAGTTACAGTACAATTTAGTACGAGGAATCAGAGGGCCCTGCTCGTCAGAGCTTACAATCTATAATATATACAGTTCAACTGCAGTTGCAACAACTGTCTGACCGTCCATGAGGCTCTTTTTATTTTTGTCTTGTTACTGGTGTTTCTAAGGATTCTTGGTCTTGGCTAAAAATAATGTTCTTTTTTTTTAAAAAAAATACCTCTATCCTGCTGTTAAAGCTTTGTGGAAAGAGCCTAGTTTGTGAAAACAATTGTCAGCAATTCCAGCAAACATTAAAACATTGACCGATTAAGCTGAGATAAGCCGATGTCAGTGACGAATTGGCAGCTGGAGCCTGAGGTAGGAGCAACAAATTAATGTAAATTTGACATGTCGGTCAATAAAATCTAAGCCATGTATTGGCCAATTTTTTAGATGATTTAATGAAGATTCTGTAAACGTGATTTGATTTTTTTTTAAGCAAGCATTTTTTTTTACACCTTATATCACTATACCTTTGGAATGATTGATGACTTGCATTTGAATAGTAGGGAATATCTTATGGATTGTAATAGACCTGTATTCTAATTTTTTAAAGGTGTTAAATACCTTTATGAAGGGTCATTCAGAGTCTACAGAGTTTCAAAATAATTTTGATCACTATACCTAACTGCTGGTTATTTTTCTATCTGGAATGTTGTTGGCTCAACTGAAGAATCGGTCTCTGCATGGCCTGTGTAAGGAGACAATGTGCAGACATAAAGGAAACCTATCACAAGGGGGAAAAAAAATAACCTAGTTGTAACTAGGGTTGCACCGATACTAGTATTGGTGCCGATACCGAGTATTTGTACAAGTATTGGTACACGTGCAAATGCACCGATACCTGAAACAGATACTTTCAGGCTCGGTTCTTTGAGCTGTCAGGGGGTCTCCCCAGTGTTAAAGAAGTCCGATAATTGGAGCTGTCAAAAAAAAAAAAAGCAGCCGCAATGTTTATTAACAACATTACTCAGCCCTGAAACACTAAAATAAAAAGAAACATTGTTTCTTTTTGTATATTTCTGTTTCTTCATCTGCAGATCAAAGGGATGATCAAATAGTCCTCTGTTTAACCCCTTAATTACCCTCAGTTTACTCTAATCAGCCTTAAAGAGGAGTTCCACCCAGGGGGTCCATTAAAAAAAAAAAATTAAAAGTCAGCAGCTACAAATACTGCAGCTGCTGACTTTTAATTGGCCACTTACCTGTCCCTGGGTCTAGCGATGCGGGGGATCGAAGCCCCACTTGTCCCCCTCCTCCGCTCGTCGGCGCCGGCATTTCAACTGTGGGCGCCGGGCTGTGGCTTCACAGCCTGGCACCCACTGCGCATGCGCGAGCAGCACCGCGATTGGCCGCTCAATCACCTGGGACCTGTAATGGGTCCCAGATGATTGACAGGAGGGAGGGAGCAGAGCGGAGCCCTTCCTGTGCCGAGGGGGAAGTGATGTCACCAGCCCAGGCAAAGGAAGAGGCAGACTACGAGGGACCACCTAGCAACAGGCATTTAGAGGTAAGTAAAACAAAAAAATCCAAATGTTTTTTGTTTTTTTGTTTTTTTAGAATTTTTCAGGTATTTTTGTTTTTTTGTGTGGAACCCCACTTTAATAAACTACCTATTCATCTCCATTTAGTTATTTTCCTGCTTTTTTTTCTTTTGTTCACGTCTATTTTATAAACGATAAACTTTTTTTTATTTGCTTTGTCAGTGAATATTTTTACACATATATTTACACATTTCACATTGAAAAAGAGCTAAATTTAAAAAAAAAAATGTATTTCATTTGTAAATAACTTTTTGATGCTTTGTACCATTGCTGACAGCTGAAGTTAAAACAAAACAGTTGCGGTTGGTATCGCCGAGTAATAAAAAAAAAGTATCGGTACTTGTACTCATTGTAAAAAAAAAACGGTATCGGTGCATCCCTAGTTGTAACATTTCATGTATGAGCAGTGTGAACCCCGACGCTGGAACTTTTTTTGACATTATGGAGCATACATCAGCAAAACATAATGCTACATTTGACCTTGTAGAATCCACAGTATTCTGACAAATTTGGGAATTCTGATGGTGATATTGCACCTCTGGAGTCTTTAGGTGGATGTGATTAAAATTTTTAGAAACTGTGCAAAGTGATATGTTTTTAAGACATCTTGGTGTTACTTTATTTTTTGATTAAAATAATTTTGAGAAAAGTGATGCAAGATGGTAACTGTACTCGCCACTGTGCCACGGTCTTCACATCTCAAGTTTTATAGCATACAGTGGGTATAGAAAAAAATCACCCCCCTTTTAAAATAATTACCGTATTTATCGGTGTATAACACGCACCCCAAGTTTAGGAGGGAAGTTTAAGGAAAAAAACTTGAATTTTAAATGCCCATCAATGCAGCCTTTGCACAGCGACCATCTGCAGCCTTGCAGTGTCCATCTGCAGCCTTGCACAGCAACCATCTGCTGCCTTGTCCAGTGTCCGTCTGCAGCCTTGCAGCATGTTTGGTTTTTAAATTTGCCGCCGCCACCGAGATATTCGGCTCCTCTCGCCGCCGACACAGAGCAAGCCGTACTCGACTCCGCTCGCAATCACGCCCCCGTCCCGGCTCCTATGATGGTCACAACACCGGTCCAATGGCGGGACGTAGGAGGCGGGACTGCGAGCAGAGCCGAGTACACAGTACACTCAGCTCGTTCAATGTCGGCGGCGCTCCTTTTGCCCACAGACAGCGGGGGATCAGCGAATAGCACGCACCCATGATTTTCCCCTGATTTTAAGGGGAAAAAAGTGTGTGTTATACGCCAATAAATACGGGACATTTTGTTGCTTTGCAGCCTGAAATGAGGACAGACACATTTTTTGTTTTATCCAGCTGTATTTACTGCTATTGAGGCCAAATAATTAAATTTTAGTCTCATCTGACCATAACACCTTTTTCCATATGACCTCAGAATCTTCAATGTGCGTTTAAGATAGTCAGATGAGACTAAAATTTAATTATTTGGCCTCAACACCAAATGGTGTCCAATGCAATACAGCTCACCATCCAAATAACACTATTCCTACAGTAAAGCATGGAGGTGGTAATATCCTGTTATGGAGGTGTTTCTCTGCAGCAGGGACTGGAGCACTTGTCAGGATAGAAGAAAAATGGATGGGACAAAGTGCTATTACATTTTTGAGGAAAATCTGTTGCCCTCTGCCAGAAAGTTGTCAATGGGAAGAAGGTTTACCTTCCAACATGACAATGACCCAAAGCACACAGCAAACCTTACCACACAGTGGTTGAAGGAGAAAAAGGTGAATGTCCTTGCATGGCCTAGTCAGAGCCCAGACTTCCATTAATATATTTAACAATCTAAAAGGAAACAAATAAGAGAATTTTATTGTTGGGGGTTTACTGTACATGCAGGTGTTGGACCAAAATTTCTACTGGTTTGTGTATCATGTTCCATGATCTTTTCATATTATTATTAAGCACATAATAGTCAGTGGATGGAGATTGCAATGCTTTTATGACTACCCCAGATCCCATACTTGATTGACTGACAACCCATTGCAAGAAGGCGATCTGGCAATGTTCAGTTTGTATACCCAACACAGACTTTAGCTAGCCATACTATATGGATTTTTTTTTTAATCTAATGCTGCTAAGGTATTGTATTTTGACAGCCAGGCCCACCAGCTGTCAAAATACTAGTTATCTATTTGGATACAGGCGCTGTTCAGCCAACGATTTTCCATCCAGTTCCTTTGAATTTTCGGGTGGGAGGTGACCAACAGGCCCACCTATTGAGCGAATTTGGGTCAGTTCATCATTAATTGGGCAGATGTACTGCTTATGTGGCCACCAGCTTCAGTTGTACAACCTCAGATATCTCCTCTTTGTGGTCCCTTAGAAGGGGAATAATGCAGACATTCACAGCTTAAGGACAAACATCTCTTATGGGCTCATTTCCTCAAAAATGGGTATTTGTTTTTGTGTGTCAAGGCATGTTGCCTATTCATTTTGAATAGGCTGTCAACAAACAAATGAAAAAAGTCCTGGACAATTTTTAAAATGTAGTGCACCACACAGAATGCTTGTTCTTGCATATTGGGGTGTGCTGTATAACACTGTGAATGTGTGTGTTGGGGTACTGTTGTACAGTACCCCAACATATATATATATTCATTGCGTTGTATGATAATTTAACACACATTATAACTTGTGTTGTGGTGTGAACGAGCTTTAATTCTTCTTACACATTCTTGTGACTTCTTCAACATATCTGTACCCAGGCTATGTTGGTTATCATCCAGCTTGTGTTTGCTGTCTTTTTATTTTTGTGTACTAAAACTTGCATGCAGGCAAACTTTTGCTAACTGATTGAATTCTTTTTTAGGCACAACACGTCCGCCTAGAGAAGGGGAGATCCCTGGTGTGGACTACCAGTTTCTGACTGTACAGGAATTTTTGGCTCTTGAACAGAGTGGAACTCTACTTGAAGTTGGGACCTATGAAGGTAAGGTTATCTTTGTATGTATGTACATATATACTGTATCTGCATAGGCTTACTGTACATGTGTAGGCTTCTATTTACCATAACCCATTTGTGATTGTGTCCCTCGCTCAGCAGGGTTGGGTAATGCAGCAGCATCAGGCTACAACATTTGAAAAATGTGGCTTATTTCTACAATTTGGCTTCCCACTCTTTGACCACATTTGTTGGTAAATCCAGCAAACGATCTGAAGGTAATATGGTAATGTAGTACTCTAGAGAAGAGTCAGAGACAAAATACATAGTAAGCACGGTGTTTTAGTCTGTGACTTGGACTTTTTTCAAGCATATAAAAAAACCTCTATGTTTAAAGATGCATCTCATTAATTATACATGACATGATATTAAATATGCAACCCAAGTACAAAGGTAAACCGCAATATATTAACAAGGATATAATATCCACTTTATAGATATCAAGTGCATAAACCCTGTAGGTCAATCATCCTATGCTTTGTATGCAAATCATCCTGATATTTCACTGTAGCCAATGAAAGATGAATAGACCTTCCAGAAATATATCAATGACATTCCAAATTTTACATAAAAAAATAAATTACAACATGGCGTAAAACTGAGCAAAAACCCACCCAATATATGAAGTACAGCACAATGTTTGAATGCAATCCTGCTTTTTCGGGTGATTTTGATAAAATGGAATATGTGGTATGTAAGTGTTTAAAGGTAGTCTGTTTTTTTTTTTTTTTTTTTATGGTCTATGAATGTGATGAGCTAATTGTAAGTAATTTTGTTAGTGTGTGTTTATATTGAAACATGCTTCTTTGTGTGCTTTTTGTATTTATAGTTGTACATTATGGCAGCCATATTTACTCAATACATACATTTTATTACCAAAAGTATTGGGACGCCTGCCTTTACATACACATGAAATTTAATGCCATTCCAGTCTTAGTCTGTGGGGTTTAATAGTAACTTGACTCACCCTTTGCAGCTATAACAGCTTCAACTCTTCTGGGAAGTCTGTCCACAAGGTTTAGGAGTGTGTCTATGGGAATATTTGACCATTCTTCCAGAAGCGCATTTGTGAGGTCAGGCACTGATGTGGATGAGAAGGCCTGGCTTGCAGTCTCCGCTCTAATTCATCCCAAAGGTGTCCTATTGGGTTGAGGTTAGGATTCTGTGCAGGCCAGTCAAGTTTCTTCACCTTCACCCCAAACTCGTTCATCCATGTCTTTATGGACCTTGCTTTGTGCACTGGTCCAAATCATTTGGTGGAGGGGGGGATATGGTGTGGGGTTATTTTTCAGGGGTTGGGTTTGGCCCCTTAGGTCCAGTGAAGGGAACTCTTAAGGCGTCAGCATACCAAGAACTTTTGGACAATTTCATGCTCCCAACTTTGTGGGAACAGTTTGGGGATGACTTCTTCCTATTCCACCATAACTGCATACCAGTGCACAAAGCAAGGTCCATAAAGACATGACTGAGTGAGTTTGGGGTGTAGGAGCTTGACTGGCCTGCACCTCAACCCGATAGAACACCTTTGGGATGAATTAGAGCGAAGACTGCGAGAAGGCCTTCTCGTTCACATCCGTGCCTGACCTCACAAATGCGCTTCTGGAAGAATGGTCAAACATTCCCATAGACACACTCCTAAACCTTGTGGACAGACTTCCCAGAAGAATTGAAGCTGGTATAGCTGCAAAGGGTGGACCAACTCAATATTGAACCCTACAGACTAAGACTGGGATGCCATTAAAGGTCATGTGCATCCCAATACTTTTGGTAATGTAGTGTATATAGCCTTTGCTTTTTGGCTGTTTCTTGCAGATCCTGTTATCTCACTGTAAATCTATTGTCCAGGGTCTGGTTGATTGCAAACAATGGACTCTCTTCCACATTCTGATTACATAATATTCCTGATATTCTCCTGGTAGGGATTTTGTTTGTCTGGAAGCAGGTGCAGGTCTAAACCTGAAATCCAGCTGACATTAGGTCGATCTCAGTGCTCTAACGTGGCCATGTGGCCATATTAGGTCAATGATACCACAAGCATCCCTGCCCCTTTCTAACGTCAACTATGGGATGGGCAATCCCCCACCTGTATTATTGGACCAAGAAACACAGCTGGTTTTCAATTGCAAGATCATTCTTCGCTCCTAGTAATCAAAGACCATGTGTACTTTTTTTTTTTCTTTTCGCCTCATCAACACTGATCGTTTTCTCACCTCCCCTGAATGCCTTTTCTCTCGGCAGGAGAAAAGCTGCTTAAAAAAACCCGCCTAAAGTTGCATGTTTTGGGGCATCAACCATTTAATGTGTGTTTATAGATTCCATTGGCCAGAATAATAATTTATTCATTTGTTTTGGTGCATTCAGCATTTTTCCTGCTCTTCAGCTCCTCTCCTGGTTGTGCTGGTAGTGCGCTTTTTCTTTTTTTTTTTTCTGCCTGCAAACGCTCCTCTTCTAATAAGCCTGTAAATGCCTATGTGTGCATGGGCACATGGGCTAACCTTGAGATGCATTTACAGGCAGAAAAAAAGCCAAATGCCTGTAAAAAGCAATGTTTTTTTTAGCCCAGTGTGTATAAGGCCTCTATGGAAAGAAAGAGGCTTTTTTTGTTCAGAATAATATTGTGATTTGGTAATGGTGATGTGTGCCTTATTGATGTGAATTGTGAATTTTAATGATTGGCACACTTTAAATGTACTGTGGACAGTTATGAGCATATTAGGCTTATGCCACTTTTAATTGTTACATCTTTACTTTTTTACGTACCATTTGGTTTCCTTGTGGCCACTACATATTTGTATCCTTTGTAATCTGCATTGTATAGTTTCTGTTTTCAGTTGAATTTTTGTTGGTAGGTATTGAGTATTTTTGGTTGCTTTTGAACTGGATGATTATTTTGGCAGTGGGTGAAATTTCCCGTTTGCATGTTTGGAGGCTAAAAGTGGAGGAGCACAATAAAAATAACTGGGTCAAAAATGTAAAATTTAAGAGGAGAGCTCATTATACG
This sequence comes from Aquarana catesbeiana, assembly GCF_042186555.1. Lineage (NCBI taxonomy): Eukaryota > Metazoa > Chordata > Amphibia > Anura > Ranidae > Aquarana > Aquarana catesbeiana. The sequence goes on along the minus strand of NC_133330.1, from coordinate 56,374,836 downwards.
TGATCTTTAACCACTTTAAGATCAGGCCTTTTTTCTGACATTGTTTACAGGTAAAAATCTGTATTTTTTGCTAGAAAATCACTTAAAACCCCCAAATATGCAGAGACCCTAGAGATTAAAAAATGGCGGTCGTTGCAATATGGCACGCTGTATTTGTGCAACAGTCTTTCAAACACAATATTTTATAAAACAAAATACACTTTAATTCATTTTAAAAAAAAAAGTAAAGTTAGCCCAATTTTTTTGCATAATGTGAAAGATGATGTTATGTCACCTCGAGTAAATAGATACCTAATGTGTCATGCTTTAAAATGTCACATCCTTGTGGAATGGCGACAAACTACGGTACTTAAAAATCTCCATAGGCAATGCTTTAATTTTTTTTTTACAGATTACCTGTTTAGAGTTCTTTGGCTATAATTATTCATCTCACTCTAACGATCTCAGCGATACTTCACATGTGTGGTTTGAACACCGTTTACATATGCAGGCACGACTTGCGTTCGCTTCTGCGCACAAGCTCGGAGAGATAAGACGCTTTAAAAAAATATATATGTTTTCTTATTTATCTTAATTTTTATTGTTTATTTTTACACTGTCCCTTTTATTTTTTTAATTTTTTTGATCACTTTTATTACTATTAAAAGGAATGCAAACATCCCTTGTACTAGAAAAATGCATGAGAGGTCTTCTTTGTCGAGAGATCATGGGTCAAAAAGACCCCAGATCCCTCATTTACTTTTGAAAGAAAAAAAAAAAACATTTAATTTTGACTTTAAGAAGGGGAAAAAAATCCCTTTAAAGAGGAAGTAAACACTGACGGGTTTTACTTCCTCTTTATTTCCCTGCAAAGGTAAAGCATAATGGGCTACTATGCATCGCATAGTAGCCCATTATGTGTCACTTACCTGAAAACGAAGCCTGCGATTTCACTGCTGGCTGGAAGTATCCATCTTCACCCCTCTGCCTTCCGGGGCCGCAGGCTCCGGCTCTGTGACTGGCCAGAGTGGCGTGTCATCACTCTTGCACATGTGCATGGGAGCCGCCAGTCATGGCATGATCCCTTTAGAAACGGCACGACCGTGCCCTTTCTAAAGTGCGCATGCGCCAATGACCTTATAATGTAAATATCTCCTAAACCGGGCAGGTTTAGGAGATATTTCCAGCACCTACAGGTAAGCCTTAATATAGCTTACCTGTAGGTAAAAGTGGTTGTATATAGAGTTTACAACCACATCAAGCCTCAGAGGCAGAAGTAACTTCAGACATCACTCTGGTCCTCCAAGGGCATAGAGCAAAGTGGGGGCTTTCTTGCCCTCGCTCGGTTTCCTGCCCAGGCATCAGAAGGATCAGATTGGCTCTGGGCTTACTGACGGCTCAGTTAAGCTCGGAGATGACCGAGAAGCATTGGGGCACCTCTCCCGCTGCCTTTAAGAGTGATCGTTCAGCGAATCCTGTGCTGGGTGCAGCAAGTGGTTTAAAGTCACATGAGCAACTCTCCTCCAGTCATGTTGCTCTCTCCTCTGGTGTGTTAAGGAAAAGGTTCAGTGGAGCACTGCATGTTCCACACCATGCCCTGCATTATTATGAATGATCTGTAAAATGCATGTTGTGGAGTAAAATGGAAAATGGTATCCACTTACAATTAGAAATAGGCCCCTTGGTGTTAATGTGGTGCAAGTGACATTCCCCAAAGTAAGCATTGGAACACTCATTCTGTGAGTTGGGGACCTTGGATTGTGGGCTCCTTGAGGGTAGGGACCGATGTGAGGGTGTACTCACTCAGGTTGAACTGGATGGACTGGTGTCTTTAATCAACCTTACTAACTATGTAACTATGTAACAGTTACCTAAAGTGTGTCAGAAACCATTAAATCAGGCCGAGGCAGAAGTACAGTTAAATTACACTTGTTTAATAATAAAAGTAAAAAGAACAAACGTAGTCAAAACATAGCCAAAGTTCAGTAACCAGAACGAATAGTCAGCCAAGCCAGAAGTCAGGGATCAATGTAGTGGAACAGCAAGCAGGATCTGGAGCCAGAAGGGATGTCAGCAAAGCAAGTCTTCAACAGGATCGCAGGAGTTGGTTCTGTGATGTTGACCAAAGCAAAGGCAGAGATCCTCTGGACTGGACGGCTTAAGTAGGCAGGACCGACGAGCAGGATATCATCAACAGCTGAGTAACTGTGGATAGGTAGGAGCTGACAGTTAGCCGACAGCTGAGCGGCCAGCTCTGAGAAGGAAGGGCTGAGCCCAGCCCTGACAAAGTGGTGTTAAACCCAAACCAAAATTAAATATATTGATGCTTAGCAATTATTAAATGTGGTGGCTGCATTTGTTTACTTTTTTAACTCCCCAGGGTACCCTCTTAAGCTTTTTTTCTGTCTACACATCAGCTTCTCCATACACCAGTGCTAGTTACATGAGATGTTCCTCTCCTGAACACTAGCCACCAACAGTAGTTATACACCGGAAGGATTTCAAACTTTGCATTACGATATCCAGCCAGCCTGAATTCATAAAATATAGTTCTATTGTTGTTGAAGGAACTACTTAAAGCAAGGTATTTTTCTTTTTTTTTTTTTTTCTTTCTATGGGTAAATCTTTCAGATTCTCATTTCAGACAAATCGCTATGCAATTCCGCAATCAAATTAACACACTGCTAGAGTCTGCAAATGGTTTAATTATCATGTAAGGAAGCCTTAAGAGATAGTTTTATCACATGAATTACCCCGTAAGAAAATTCTATACTGGATACTTAATACTTTTTAAAACATAAAGAGATTAGGCAGCTAGAAAATCATTGGGGCATGAACATAGTTATATTGGACCAATTAAAAAAATGCTTCACTTTCTTTAGTTGCACTAACAGAATAACGCCCTGTACACTTTTACTTTTACAAATAATTTTTCACATGGGCTTGTCCGTTATACTGATTCCGCTTGCTCAGCGTGAGATCAATACACTGATCACCGCGGGCGGACGACAACTCTGTCTCACTCAATGTGCTGAGACTGACCTGTCAGAGCCCCGCTCTTCTCTATGGGGGGATCGGATGAAAATGGACCGCCTGTCTGTTTTCATCCGATCCCATCCGATCCAATCCTCCAGACGGATGGAAAATAGGGTCACCATCCATCTGGATTTCACGGACAGGATTGGATTGGATATCGGTGGGTGTGAGCGGACATGTCACCACTGACATCTGCCGCTCCGTAGAGGTGAATGGAGCGTCCGATCAGGTCAGCCTGAAAAACTGACAGGTGGACCAGATCGGAGCTCCCGTGTGAAAGGGGCCTTAGAACGGAGAATGCTGCAACTTTTCAGGGCTGTTGGATTAGATTAGGGGTGTTGAAGACTATATAAATTTATGCAGGGCTTGTTTTCTCAGAGAATAGGTGCAGGTACTTAGTCAAGCCCAACCCCCCCCCTCACCGAACCTTGGGTGCAGGGGGCCTGAATATTTTTTTGGGGGGGGGCGGGTTTATATGCTTTGGTTTTCAATTAAAAAATATATATTTTTTTTACTTTTTTTCTTTTTTTCCCATCACATAGGGGACAAAAATTCTTGTGACTTGCTGCTGTCAATCAGTCAGTGAGCTAATGAGGAGGAGAGAGGGGGCAGAGCCAAGCCGCGGCTCCATGTCTGAATAGACACATAAAGCAGCGGCTCGGCTCAGGTGCCCCCATAGCAAGCTGCTGCTGTGGGGGCACTTGAGAGGAGGTAGGGCCAAAGAGCGCCAGCAAGGGACCCGAGAAGAGGAGGATCCAGGCTGCTCTGTGCAAAACCGTTACACAGAGCAGGTCAGAATAACATGTTTGTTATTTTTAAACAAAAAAGATTACATAAAACCCCCAAACATCATATATTTTCTGAAAGATGGCGCCCTACAGAATAAAATAGCGGTAGTTCCTTTTTTTTTCTACTAATAAAATATTGTGGAATAATGAAAAAAAATAGCGATAGTTCCAATTTTTTTATGTCACAGGATAATACCGCAAAATTTCAGTAAAAAACACATTAAAAGTTAATTTTAGGGGGCACAAAAACGCAATAAATTACCCAATTTTTTGGTAAAATATAAAAGCAGACGATGCACCGAAAAAATAGAAAGCCAACATATCAAACCTTAAACATGTTGGTACACTATATTTTTCATAGGCGACGCTTTAAAAGCCCCCACCTAGGTAAGAATGAATAAAAAAAAAACTTTCTTCTCTTTTAAGTTTTTTTTCCATCACATAGGAGACAAAAAGTCCCCTATCTGATGATTTTTTTTTGTGACAGGTTCTCTTTAAGGAGACATGGAGGGTCTAAAAGACCCTCCATGTCTCCCCTGTGCTCCACTCAGTGTAATGCAATACACACACTGCGTTACATTCTTTCCCGGCACAGGGTGTGTGCAGCATTTAGGTGGCAACCCAGGCGCCAGGTTGAAACTTCTGGTCGCAATGGCGACCTGGCCCCTGAGGTTTGTCGAGCCCTGGACTAATAACATTGTTTTAGATTTCAGTTTAGTGCACAAGAAGTTACAGGGACATTGTATTTCTGGCAACAGGAAGATCAACAGGAATTTTTCTGTATTGGCGAAAAAAGAAAACTAATGCTGCTACCACATTTAATGGCTGGTATACTGCAATATATTACACGTTTCTTCTTGGGTTTAGATATGACTTCCTAAAGTAAGACTATGGGCATTAAGGGGAATCTATTTCTCTTGTTTACCATTATGATTAACAATGAAAGTAAAAGAAAATCCCAAATTTTTGGTTGTCCCTAGAAAAGTAAAAAGAGGGATGACCTGAGGATCCCCAAGATGACAGGGTGTGAAGGAAAATCTCTGCAATGGGACATAGATAGTGAAAAAAAAACTGAAAGAGGTTCTAACCTTCTTTTGCTTGATCCAAAATGAAAAAAAAAGTTTTGCTTATAGTTCTAATTTAACTCATGTATTGCCTGCTAGCCAGTTCTGGTTCTACAGCACCTTCTCTATTCCCAACAGCTTCTCCACAGTGGAGGACACCATTACTGTTTGTGTCTGACCTAAAGAGGTAGCGCAGTATAAGGATAATATCTAGGTGGGGTAGTACATTTTTACACTTCAGTAAAACGTAACCTGAAAGAAATATAAAGACTGCCATTGCTGACCTTCCTTTCTCTTCTGAAAATATCAGTTGCTTGGTGTCACACTGATCCAGTTACTCCAATTAAGTAGATTGAGAACTTTGACTTTACTGTGGCGTTACCTGCGGCATGCTTGTTCCAGGGCACTTGACATCCAGGCAGCTAGCATTTTCTTACTCTTCTGATTCCTTGACATCTATGAACACATCTAGTAAAAATGTATATATTGGTAGATAAAGACCTGCTCTCCTCTTAGCTGTGTGGTCTAGGGCAGTGGTCATCAACCCTGTCCTCAGGGCCCACTAAGACCCCTTTCACACCAAGGGGTTTGTGCAGCGTTTTAGCGCTAAAAATAACGCTCATAAAACGCTCCCCACGCATCTCAATGGACCCTTTCACACTGAGGCGTTGCGCTGGCGGGGCGTTGAGAAAAGTCCTGCAAGCAGCATCTTTGGAGCAGCTTTTGGGCATTGAAAAAAGCGCTTCAAAAACGCCCCTCTCCATTGAAATGAATTGAAAACGCTGTAAAAACGCCTGAAAAACGCCTATAATCCGCCCTGAGCTGTAGAAAAGGCACATGATCTCACAAAAGGGTAAACATTGCAAGCAGAAATGAGAGCATCTACAACAACAGGACTGAAATTGTGGGAAGGTCAGAATGATTAAACAGACCATCAAAGGGATTTGGGACTAGTGGGAGCAGGATTAGGGTTCTGGTTTTGGGACTAGTGGAAGTGGGATTAGGGTTAGGGATTTGGGACTAGTGGGAGTGGGATTAGGGTTGGGATTAGGGTTAGGGATTTGTGACTAGTGGGAGGGGGATTAGGGTTAGGGATTTGGGACTAGTGGGAGCGGGATTAGGGTTAGGGATTTGGGACTAGTGGGAGCGGGATTAGGGATGTGGGAGTGGGATTAGGATATAGATACTTACGTTGCAATGCTCGTCCGAGTATAATTTTTTAACTTGTCTGAGTGCGCTCTCAAGTCCTCGTATAGCAATGCAAATTGTCCAATTGAGGTGTGCTTGGAGGACGGGATGAACCCAATAGCGACGGTGCTGCCTCTGTTGGTGGATATGCTCCCAATAGTGTAGCACAAATAACAAAAACAGGTACATGAACTCCATCTTCTTTATTCACCCTCTTTCACCTCAACGAGATACCAGGAAGTACACAGGAAGTGATGTAGAGAAGGTGGAGTTGTTCTTTGACGCCGATGCTTCAATAACGCTTGAAAAACGCTGTTAAAACGCCTGCAGCGTTGCGTTCATTTTACCGCTAACGCCCCTAAAACGCTGTAAAAATGCGGCAATAACGCTATGGCGTTTTTAGGGCGTTTTTGAAGCGCCTTGGTGTGAAAAGGGTCTAACAGGCCAGGTTTTATGTATTACCTTGGGGAGATGCAGACTAGAATACTGCAATCACTGAGCAGCAAATGATATCACCTGTGATGTATTTCAGTTATCTTGCAAACCTGGTCTGTTAGTGGGCCCTGAGGACAAGGTTGATGACCACTGATCTAGGGTGACCGGATCACCATATTTGTGTTTATTATCTTATTTTATCTCTTGATAAAAACATACCTATAATCCTTCTGACTGCTTCAGGAGTGTCATTGGTTCCTAGTGAATCAATGGGCTTTATTCTCTTCACCTTATATTCTGTGAACAAAATGGCCTCCATTATGGCTCATAAATGACCACTGCCCTGAAACAGAGGTGAACACTTTTCAAGGCTGCATTGTGATTCCGACAGACGTGTGAGGGTTGTGTCCTTAACCTCGTGCCGTCATCACTTCTAATTTTAGTGATGGACATCTTGGCATGAGCAGGAAATTAGGAAGCGCATTTTAATGCAAGCTGCTGAATTATCACTGAGTTATTGTTGGATACGCATCTGGCGAAGCAAGCCCCTGGCACTTCCCTGGCATCAGCTGCCCTCCTCGGGTTTTATTGTGGTCTTTCCAGGGGATTTTCATTACGATCATCATCTATCTGCTTCGTTGCTTGTCTTGCTCTGAAAACCTACATTGTGCCTCTGAGTTAGCAATGGTATTTCATGGTGTGGAGGGATGGTAATGTGGAAATAGTCTGTAAAAGCCAGAGCATAAAAGGAAAATCGGATTTCCCCCCGTTGTATGTGGTCTGGTGCCGGCCCAGTGGAAATGAATCTAAGAACAGGACATATAGGCCATAACCAAAGCTGGGTATCAGTATTGTCACATTGCTCTACTCATAGGTTGGCTTGGATAAAAGAATTAAAAATGTATAATTTGTAGAGCAATTCCCAACAACAAATGAAACCACCACAATCATGCACACACTGAAGATGTACCAACATGTAGGCATTAAAGTGTATGTCACTTCCAACAATGAATTTATCTTAAAGTGTTACTAAGCCCACAACAGTAAAATCAGTCTGTATTTGCAGTTAAGCATGCTTGTTATACTCACTGTGGAACCTAAGGGGTTAATCCTTTGCATTGTGTAAAGATCCTGATCCTCCTCTTCTTCCACTGTCTCCAAAAAAATAACCTGATATTTACAGAGCCAGGGGACGGGCTGCACATGCTCAGTTTGGTTTGTATTGCTAGAGAGTATTTTTTTTTTCTTGGGAGAGTGCATGTGATCAGCACAGGGCCAATCAGCACTGTCCAGACATGTCCAGACAGAGGATCAGGGGAGACTGAAAACTCCTCCTACAAGCTTAACTAAGAACTGATAGAAGTCACAAGACTGCTATATACTGCTGATGAGAAAAGGTATTTTATCAGTTTATGTTTAGTAAAATAATTGCATTTCCATGTTCTGTGTACTGTGGGAGACCAGATTTAGTGAATGCAGGGTCCTGGGTTTAGTAATACTTTAAGTGCACTCTCAAACCTCAGTGCTGCTCAGTTCCCCTCTGTCTCTCAGAGATCACCTCTTCCTATTATATTGAGATGAGGGGGGGGGGTGGTCTGGTCCTAACACACTTCTGTCCTAGGAGGATGGCACCTCTCACTCACCAACTAATGCCATAAGACAGGAAGAGTTTTAATGGCAGGATCACTAGTAAGGATGAGCTCCGGCGTGTTCACACAGCCCACGTGCAGAGCCCGCCAGGAAGTCAGCACTGCGCTGCGCTAATCATAGGCAGTGAGACATTTCCCGATGTGCGGCTGCAGAGATCGGGAAATGTCTCACTGCCTGCGATTAGTGCAGAGCAGTGCCGACTTCCTGGCGGGCTCTGCACGTGGTGTGTGTGAACACGCCGGAGCTCATCCTTAATCACTAGATACAAATAAAGGAAAAAACACCTTAAAGGAGAAGTAGGGTTAAATCTATTTTGGCCCCACTTCTCCTGTGGGTCACAGGAGTACACTTTGTTCTGCACTCCTGTGACCCGTTTTCAGCTGACAGCAGACTAAAGTCCACCGTCGGCTGACGTCACAGACCTGGTCTAAGCTCTGGAGAGATCCCAACTTTAAAGTCGGGATCCAATTAGATGTCTGGATCGGCAGCTGGCTCAGCCTCTCACCCCTTTCACAGTCCAGTGAGCACTGGAGGGGCAGAGCAGAGAGCCAGTGACTGGTGGGCTCTCTGTTCACTGAAGACTGCAAACGGAGTGATCAACGGTTTCTGATCGCTCAGTTCATGGTTTAGAGGTGAGGCGGCATGGGGACAGATGCAGCTGGGGTCTAGGCGAGTATGGTTGTTTATTTTTGGTTCCCATGCTTCTCCTTTAAAGTGGTATTAAACCCCAAAGCAAACATTTATTATATTGCAGCTTACCAATGCTTAGATATGATGGCTGCATTAGTTTTCTTTTTTAGGCTTTTTTCTAATTTTTTCACCTGGGGAGACAAACCATTTACCCCTGACAGGGGTGCTTACAATGATCATCTTTTATTTATTTATGTAAAACTTTTATCTTAAAAGAAAATAAAGTTTGCTGTAAAGGCTTATAATGTATCAGCTGAAGTTTAGCTTCAATTTGTTAGTGTGTTTAAATTTGCTATTACATCTAACACTCCCCTTCCCCCAGACTTACAAAGCTGCTGTTCAAAGGTGCCCCTGTGCTCCTTCATCCACAGTGAGGGCACTCTAATACAGGAGGTGTGTTGCTGGCCAGATCACCAGGTGAAAAAAAAAGATCACCAATCACCAAAAGATAACCAATGCAGCCACCACATCTAAGGACCGGTAAACTGCAGTATATAAAATTTTTGTTCTTTTGATGAGATGCACTTTAACTATTTGCCGCTCACTCTTTAGCCGAAAGACGGCTACAGCGTGGACCTTAATTGCCGGGAGGGCGTCCATGGACGTCCTCCCGAGCAAGCGCTGTCTGCGTGTCCCTGTAGGTCGCGCGTGGCGCGCTCTGTGACCACCGAGTCTATTAGACTCGGCTGATCACAGATCTGAGTAAGGAGTCGATCCCGGCCCCTTACCACGTGATCAGCTGTCAGCCAATGACGGCTAATCACGTGATGTAAACAGAAGCTTGGTAATCGGTATTTTTTTTTCCCCTCAAGCTGTCAGCGTGAGGGAGAAAAAGACAATCACCAGCTTCTGTCAGGGGGGCATCGGTCCCTCACACAGAAAGCCGTGGCTGCATTTTCTGTGCCTACCAGTGTCAGCTGTCAGTGCCACCTATCAGTGCCCACAGTGCCACCTATCAGTGCCACCCATCAATGCCCACCAGTACTGCCAATCAATGCCCACCAGTACTGCCCATCAATGCCCATCAATGTCTCATAATCAGTGCCACAGATCAGTGCTGCCTATCTGTGTCACCTACCAGTGCCAATCAGTGATCATCAGTGCACCTATCAGTGCCGCCTCATCAGTTCTTATCGTGCCCATTAGTAGTGCCTATCAGTGCAGCCTATCAGTGCAGCCTCATCAGCGCGCATCAGTGAAGGAGAAAAATTACCTGTTTTCAAAATTTTATAACCAACTATGAAACCGTTTTTTTTTTTTTTTAGCAAAAAATAAAAAACCCAGCAGCAATTAAATACCACCAAAAGAAAGCTCTATCTGTGTGAAAAAAATGTTAAAAATTTCATTTGGGTACACTGTAGCATGACCATGCAATTGTCATTCAAAGAGTGACAGCGCTTAAAGCTGAAAATTGGTCTGGGTAGGAAGGGAGTTTAAGTGCCTAGTAAGCAAGTGGTTAATCTAAAGCTGGCCATATACTGATAGATTAAAAATAGGGCCGAAAAAAATAAAGTACTACTCAGACCTCTACCGGTCCAGAGCGGGTTATACGGAGGCAGAACTGGAGACACATCTGCAGACCGTAGAGCTGCCTTGCCTCTCTGCTTCCCCCTAACTCTAAAGCCCCAGGAGACTACGGCCTCCCGACTGAAATATACAAACAATATGGAGAGTCCATCCTGCCCCATCTTCTTAGAGTGCTTAACTCGGCTAGGACCAGCCAAAGCTTACCAGAATCCATGACGAGAGCAAATATTGTCCTTATATTGAAACCGGGGAAGGACCCCCTAGACCCGGGCTCATATAGGCCAATATCTCTTTTGCAAAGTGACATCAAAATCCTGGTCTTGGCCCTTAGACTTAACAAGGTGATCTCCTCCATCATACACTCAGACCAATCAGGCTTTATCCCCCAAAAATCCACCGCTATAAACCTCTGCAGACTTTTCCTTAACCTTCAAGCCCAGCCAGATAATATGGGGGACAGGGCACTGCTGTCATTAGATGCCCATAAGGCATTCGACAGCATAGAATGGCAATACCACTGGTCAGTTATGAGCAAGTTTGGATTCGGGGACATGTTTTTATCCTGGGTCAAGCTGTTTTATAGCTCCCCACAGACGGTTATTAGAGAGGCAGGACACATCTCCCCACCCTTTAGTTTACATAGGGGGACACGTCAGGGCTGCACATTGTCCCCGCTTCTGTTTGCGGTGGCAATTGAGCCAATGGCTGCCCTGATCAGGTCTAACCCACAGGTTCAGGGGTTCATGTTTGGGGAACTACAAGAGAAGATCATGTTGTACGCAGATGGCACAATCCTGTTACTGGGAGACACATCAGAATCCCTGAGAACAGTAATGTCGATCATTGTGCAATTTGGAACGGAATTCGGGCTGGTGATAAACTGGACTAAATCTTCCCTAATGGTACGAGATGCAGACCCAAATGGCCAGGACCTCGCGGGACTTGAAATACCGATAACTGCTAGTTTTAAATATCTAGGAATCTAAGTCACCCTGGAAATACTAGAGCTCATTCCCTTACCTGTCACCACTACTGGGACGAATCCGTGTCAGAATAAAAGTATGGTCGAGACTAAAAATGTCCCTGGTAGGAAGAGTCAACCTTATTAAAATGATTTTCATGCCCCAGCTCCTCTATATACTGCACAACACCCCCATGGTGATTCCCCTTAAAATATAAGGTCCAATAAGAGATTCCCCACATATGCCCTAGTCCAAAAAGTTTGGAACAAGGCCAGACAGGCAGTAGAAGGCTTCACCAAACACAGCCCAATATGGAACAATGGGTATTAACTGAAACTACAGATACTGACGTGTGGGCCTCGGTCGAGGAGGCACGGAGTCACACACTTACGCCACTTTTTTACGGAAGGTAAACCGAGCACCTTCTCCGATCTGAGAGAGCGATTTCGGCTCCCACAGATGGTGCACTTCTATTACCTTCAACTACAACACACAATAAGGGCTCAAACCAGTGGGACTCCGTGGACTCTATCCCCGACCCCCATATTTCACTGCATGGAGGAGGTAACCAGCCTGAAAGGCTTTATTTCCAACTGCTACTTGATGCTACTCGGGGTATTTCCGACAGGGTTCCCCCTAAAGACCATGGCTAAGTGGGAGAATGACGTGGGTGAACAGTGGGAGGAGGCGCTTCAGGCGGTACAAATGTCATCCCTAAATTTAGCACAGCGTTTATCTCAGTTGTACATTATATTAAGGGTAGGGCTGGGCGATTTTCTAAAAAAAAAAAAAAACCTTTTCTTTAAAAAAAAAACCTCGATTCACGTTTCGAATCAAGTTTTTTTTTTTTTTCGACACCGCGCCGGTCCTGAGGAGCTGCGGGCAGGAGTTTTTAGGCGAGGCCGCGGCTTCGGCCTAGTCCGCGGCGTCCGGCCTCGCGGACTAGGCTGAAGTCGCAGCCTTGCCTAAAAACTCCTGCCCGCAGCTCCTCAGGACCGGCGCAGTGAAAAAAAAAAAAAATCGAAAAAAATCGACTTGCTTAAATTTTGAATCGATTTGACCTCTCATCTCGATTCAAGATTTAAATCGATTTTTTCCCCAGCCCTAATTAAGGGTGCATTACATGCCAGCCAAGCTGGCCAGAATGGGGGCAAGACCGGACTCGGGGTGCCCGAGATGTGCGAGAGACCACGGGGACTTGATCCACATGCTGTGGCGCTGCCCCAAGTTACACCTATACTGGACAGGGGTCCTGAATACCATCAGCAAAGCCTTTTCAGTCTCCATACCGACTGACCCCAAACCGTGCCTACTGGGCATCCTAGATGACCTCCCCCTGGAGGACAACCGCCCATTGCAAGGGTCCTGTTTTAGGCATGCCTGCTCATCTTTCAAAGATGGAAGGCGACTGAGCCCCCCTCACTTAGGGAATGGATTGGACAGGTGGGCGATACACTACGGTTGGAAAAGTTTATATTCCAACACAGGGGATGCCCTGGCAAATTCGAAGATAAGTGGTCACCTTGGCTGAGCTCACTGGGCCTATCCCTGGTGGACTTCATACTTGATAGGTTACTGGGTTGATAAATTGCAAAAGGTAAAACACCAGGTCACACTGCTGGTCCATAGCTAGAACAGCTGGACTTTGAGGATTATAGGTTACATTAATAACAAAATGCACTCTGAAATGACCATACCTAGATAGTGGTGTAGAGATGATTATAATTGATGTATGTACACTGTGATTTGATGGAACTGGAATTTTCTGACATGTTTGTAAACTGAGTTCTTTAATAAACTTTTTTATGAAAAAAAAAAAAAATCAATTATGAAAATAGTTTTCAACTATTTTCATAATCAATTAGTTGGTCAGCAGATTAGTTGTCCTGCATAGAGAATACATTATTTGTTTACATATCAGGAAATACAGTGCAACACACATACAGCTCAGTACACCGTCCATACATGTCAGTAAGTGCCTGAGAACTTGTGAATGTGTGAGGAGTAGGGCTGAAACAACTAATCGATTAATCGACAACTAATCGATTATGAAATTAATCGATTACTATTTCCATAATCGATTAATCGGCCAGTAACATAATGGGGTTAAAAAAAACTAAAATGAGCCCTTTACAAAAGAAAGTACAAAAAGAGCAAATAATCGCTACTATAAATATTACTTTCACAGTTCTACAGTAAAAAAATGAACCCCTTACAGTAGTGATTATCTGCTTTCTTGTACTATAATATTTAATAATTTTTTTTGTTTACCCCATTATGTTACTAAACGTCTTAGACCTGGTTCACATCTATGTGTTTCTTTGGTGCTTTTTTCAGAAACGCACTGCAGTTCATTTACATGGTTTCCCATGGGACAAGTTCACACCTATGCTTTTTTCAGCCGCTGCGTATTTGGAAAGGGTCAGGGACTTTTTTTTTAACTCAAAACGGTGCTTTTTTGGTTCAATATACTTCAATGGAGAATCTGCAGAAAAGCATGTAATGCGTTTTTGCAGCAATTTGTGTTTTTTTAATCTGCCCAACAACAAATTGGCCAAAAAAAATGCAAAACCGCAAATTGCAGCAAAATCACGTGTGCAAAAATCAAAACGCACAGCAAAAAGCACTGCAGAAATAGATCAAAAGCAAACTGCATAGGTGTGTACCGAGCCTTATGCTGGCCACACGGATCAATTTTCAGACGAGAATATTCAGACGAAAAATCTTTGTACATTTGCTGAATGAAAGAATGTTTGAAATTTTCACTTGTTTTTAACATTCTGTTTTTAAAACAAATGTAATTTCTGAACGAAAACCACATACACTGTCTGAAAATTCCTTCCACCAAGACGTTTTCTATTTCCAAACTTTCCCATCACTGTGGTTGAAAATGAACGTCGATTTGACCCCACTAACGATTAGAAAATTGAACGAACGTTCTTAAAATTACATTTTTTTTGAAGGAACACATCTTTTGTTCTTTAAATAAAAAAATGTAATCTCTGAGTCTGATAATATTTACCAGATTCACCCTTTAATAGTATATATCCTCTAATAGTATATACAGTATATCTCTCCTCTAATAGTATATACAGTATATCTCCTCTAATAGTATATAAAGTATATCTCCTCTTATAGTATATACAGTATATCTCTTCTGTCTTATTCTCAGAGTGGATTAGATATTTTGCTCCCTAACCATATAGTTGGTTATTTATATTTACTACTGCATAGAGATATTTAAGAATAAATTGCCTTTTAAAACTTTACATATTAACTAAATTATACACCACACTTTTTTTTTTTAAAGGTTATTAACCGATTAATCGATAAATCGAAACAATAATCGGCCAACTAATCGATTTATGAAAATAATCGTTAGTTGCAGCCCTAGTGAGGAGCAATGGCTCATGGGACATGTAGTTCTGGGCAGTAAGTGAGTGGTTCTAAAGGCAGAAGTTTTTTTGCCTTGCTAAAGAGCCCTTTCTCACTGGGGTGGTGGGGACAGTAGCGGTAAAGCACTGTTAGTTTTAGTGGATCTGATTCTTGACCGATGTTATAGCGGCTCTTTGGCGCCACTATTTGAGCAGGAGCGGGGTGCTTTTAACCCCCTAGAAGGGGTTAACAAGGGGTTAAAAGCGCCTGTGTAGCGATGCTGCCGAAGCGTTTCGGCAGCGCTGCCCATGCATTCCAATGGGTAGGGGCAGTGGAGGAGCGGTGTATACAAATTGCCCCAAAGATGCTGTTTGCTGGACTTTTTCTAATGTCCTATTTTACGTCAAAATTAACACTGCAATACCACATAGGGAATATGTAGGGGGCAATCTACTAAGCTGCGAAAAGAAAAAAAAAATAGGAAAAAGGCTTTTCCTATTTTTTTTTTCTCAATATTTAATGTTGGTAACATATTCAGGTAATATATGCAATGGCATCACAGCCAATAGAGTTTACAGTTTTTGGGGGGTTTTATATGTTGTACTTCTGCTTGTCAAAAAGCAATATATTTGTTTGTTTATGAAACTTGGTTTAATTTATAAAGACGTAATTTATCACAATGGCTAAATCTGTGTCTGTAGTGCATGCCTGGATTTTTACTCCAGGAGTATATAATGAGTTTGGCAATTCTAAAGAAATACTTAAATAATGCATTAAAATTGAACAAAACCCATTAGATTTTAAACGACTAAAATGTTCTGGAGATTTTAGTTGACTAAAATACGACTAAAACTAAAACAATTCAGATGACTAAAATACGACTAAAACTAAAATGGCATTTTAGGACTATAACTATAACGAAATTGAAATTTGATGTCAAAATTAACACTGCTGTGCAGGGAAGATCAGCATCTGAACCCAGAGAAGGTGGAGGCTGATAGACTAGAGGTAATAGAAGGCCATACAATTACATTTAAAGTGGTTGTAAACCCACAATAATAAAAAAAAAAAAAAACCTGCAAAACAAAGGCATAATGAGCTAGCTCATTATGAAATACTTACCTTAGATCGAAGCCCCCACAGCGGTCCCCGCACACAGCTCCGGCCAGCGACATGGGTCCCAGAGTTACTTCCGGGTATCGCTGGCTCCGGCGCTGTGATTGGCCGGAGCCGCAATGACATCATTGCCACGCATGCGCGCGGGAGCCGTCGGTAACGGCACACTAACTGAAGCAACAGCAGTTCGCATGTGCCGATGACGTTGTCACATGCAGAAACAGGGGATATCTCCTAAACCAGGTTTAGGAGATATCAGGGCAGCTACAGGTAAGCCTTATTATAGGATTACCTGTAGTCAAAAGTGGATTGTTAGGGTTTGCAATCACTTTAAAGTAAGCTTTTAGCAGTATTGTGCATTATATTTAAAATGATCATATCCATGAAAAAAAAAGTCTCAGCTTTTAGTACTACTTTAATATAAAAGATTTATTTCTCCCTTCCACCCTTAATATAGCTACATGTCTGTCTCCTAGTTAAAATGCCTATATATTCTACTTCTGGGTGTATTTATTAATATATATTTGAAGTAATACATATTATTACTTTCACTGTTTCACAGTATGAACCCTTTATAGTAGCGATTATCTGTTCTTTTTGTACTATAGAGGGCTTATTTTAGTTTTTTTAACCCCATTATGACAGGTGATACAAATAAAAGTATGCTGCTGTTACTAAACGTCTTAGGCCTGGGTCACACCTATGCGTTTTTTTGCTGCTTTTTGCAGAACCTACTACAGTTTATTTAACATGGTTTCCTATGGGACACGTTCACATCTATGCTTTTTTAAGCCGCTGTGTATTTGGAAAGGGTCAAGGACTTTATTCAATGCAAAAAGGTGCTTTTTTGGTTCAATACCCTTTAATGGAGAAGCTGCAGAAGAGCATGTAGTGCGTTTTTGCCATGATTTGCATTTTTTTTCTGCCCAACAACAAATTGGCCAAAAAAAAAACATAAACAAAATGCAAATTGCAAGCAAAATCGCATGTGCAACAATGCAAAAAGCACATCAGAAACGGATCAACTGCATAGGTGTGAACCAAGCCTTATGCTGGCCATACACGTATGAGTTTTCGGACAAGAATATTTATACAAATAATCTTTGTACATTTGCTGAATGAAAGAATGTTTGAAAATTTCACTTGCTTTTAACATTCACTTTTAAAATGAATGTAATTTCTGAACAAAAACCACATACACTGTCTGAAAATTCCTTTGACCAAGAAGTTTTCTATTCTGCTCCTTCAAATTTTCCCATCACTGTGATGGAAAATGAACGTCGATTTGACCCTAGTAATGATTAGAAAATCGAACGGAAGTTCTTAAAATTAAATTTTTTTTGTATGGCCAGCATAAGTGACAGCATGCGCAGGTAGTTTTTATCAAGCACCTGCCTATGACAAGGTAGTCTGTCATACATAATATATTGCAGTTCTGTCTGAAAACGGAACAACAATCTTTAATTTTTTTTTTTTTTTTTTTCTTTAACCACCTCAATACAGGGCACTTTCGCCCCCCTCCTTCCCAGCCCAATTTTCAGCTTTCAGCGTTCTCACACTTTCAATGACAATTGCGCGGTCATGCTACGCTGTACCCAAATTAAATTTTTATAATTTTGTTCACACAAATAGAGCTTTCTTTTGGTGGTATTTATTCACGACTCTGTTTTTTATTTTTTGCGATATAAGCGAAAAAAGAGCGAAATTTGGAAAAAAAAAACAATATTTTCTTCTTTCTATTTTAAAACAAATCCAATAAAATCAAATTTTGTCATAAATTTAAGCCAAAACATATTCTGCTACATGTTTTTGGTAAAAAAAAATCCCGTTAAGTGTATAATAATTGGTTCGTGTGATCACGGACATGTGCGCAAATGATCATGTACAGATGTGTGCAGGTGACATATGTGTGCAGATAATCATTGGGACATGTTATTTTACTGGGACTTATGTGGGGGACATGTGTTTTTACTATGTGGGGACATGTGTTTTGGGGACGTGTTTTGGGGACATTGTGTGTTTGTTTTGTGTTTTTACATTGTGTGGGGTCACTAGACTGGTGATCAGTGAGTAAAAAGCTGTAAAAAACAGCTCATACTCACTGATCACCAGCCGGCTGCAGCGATCCGCTCTCCTCTCCTCACTGACAACTTCCGTGTGAGGAGAGCATAGCAGATTGCCTAGCAACCGGCTCTGTGTTTACATCACATGACGGCTGTGATTCGACACGGCCGTCATGTGATCAGGAGGGCCAATCGCAGAGCCCTCCTGCCGATCGGAGATGCGCCGTGTCCGGGTGACACGAGCGCATCGGGATCGCGCCGCTGCGCGGGCACGCGCGCGATCCCACTCCTTCTGAGGGACGTTCCTGAACGTCCACTCAGAAGGAGAGAGCGCCCACCCGGCCGTATATGTGCAGTGGCCGGGTGGGAAGTGGTTAAATAAAAAATCAGATCTCTAAGTCTGATGATATTTACCATATTCAACCTCTCATAGTATATACATTCAAAGATTGACCGAGTCAAAAACTTAACGGACTTTGTGGACACATAATGAGAGACAGAATCAGTAAAAAAAGGATAAATTGTGTTGCAACATACCGTATTTATCGGCGTATAACACGCACTTTTTTCCCCTTACAATCAGGGGAAAATCGCGGGTGCGTGTTATACGCCGATCCCCTGTGATCCGGAGCTGCCAGATTTTCAAAATCGCCGACCGCGATTTGAAAATGGCGCCGCCGGCGCCGAAATACACAGTGCCGGTTCTCGGCCACTTTCGTCTTCACTCGAGCGCCGCCCGAACCTAGCCGAGTGTACTTGGCTAGGTTCGGATAGCTCCGCTCGGGACTACGAGTGGAGCCGAAAGTAAAAGAGAGCCGCCGAGAAGAGCTGAGGACCGGCTCTGTGTATTTCTCCGGCGGCGGCGCCATTTTCAAATCGTGGTCGGCGATTTTGAAAGACAGGATGGCAGGGGTCCGGGATCACAGGATGCGAGGCTGCACTGACGAAGGCTGCACTGGGGAAGGCTGCACTGACATGGCTGCACTGGGGCAAGGCTGCACTGAGAAGGCTGCAATGATGGGCATTTAAATGTAAGTTTTTTTTCCTTCAACTTCCCTCCTTAAAGTTTTTTTTTCCTTAAAATTCCCTCCTAAATTGGGGTGCATGTTATACGCCGATAAATACGGTAGTTAAAAAAAAAAACATATAAACAACATACAAACAACACCCTGTATGGAAACAGTTACCAGTTACCCAATAATGCAGTTATAGAGGACCCGACCTGCGGTACAAAGATTAATGTAGTACTGTATCAAGGTAAAAGAAAAATTGGAATATTTAAAAACAAGAAAGTGTTGTTTATATGTTTTTTTAACTATGTTGTAATAAAATCTATACTTTTTTACTGATTCTCTCTCTCATTATGACAAAGTCCGTTCATTTTTTGACTTGGTCAGTCCTTGAATATATATTTTGGATGTTGGCATGGTGAGGGTCTTCCCTACTAATAGTATAATAGTATATACAGTATATCTTTTCTTTCTGTCATTCTCAGAAGTGGGTATAAACAAAGTATAAATAAAGAAAATTAATTTCAGTTGGTTCATCAGAAACTGGCCAAAATTCACTCCGTTTTTGCCAGCTGAAGCTGTCTGTGAACATCTGCAACCAGAGCGGTGGGAGCTCCTCACGGGGTCAGTAGTAATGTACTTCTTGAAGCCTGTGATGTCTCTTTCTCTGCTTCCTGTGTCCCCAGTCATATTCAGACTTCCAAGGCTAGTCTGAACCTTGTTGGGATCTTTGAGAACTTTCTTAGTAACATTTTTTATATTAAGCATTCAGTGAAGGTTGTGCAGGAGGCTTCAGTGGGTGTATTTGGAAATTCATGTATTGGATCACAAGCAGGGGTTCTCAGATCACAGACAAAAGGAAGTGGGGATGGACTGGGGTGCCTTAAATGCTGCTTAAAGCTTGATGAATTAGAGCCATAGTGTTGCACGGAGTCCCTCATTTGCCTTTGTAGGTGCAGCAGGTGTGGGGACTTCCTGCCCCATGGGTGACTGTACCCACCATTGTTCTGCCATGGTTGTTATCTGCACCAGCCACACATTTGTTTGAAGTGCACTGATTTTTTTATGAGTAAGCTTTTTTTCCCACTTTCAGCAAAAGTGAAAACCTCTTTGACTGATGGGCTGATACCAAATGTTTTGTGGCTTTAAAGAAAGTAATTGTGAAGCTGCTAGAATGGTGGGAGCTGGAATGCTTTATCAAACCACTAATGACCAAACTTTCCATGCACCTTCCGTCTCTGCCAAAGACTCAGTGGACACGGCATCCTACCATGTGGCTCCGATCATCATCTTGTTATTTATCTTCTACAGCAGACTGGCCTACTTGCTAAATCCCTATGGTTGCCCCTGTCTTCGTTTTATAAATAGCTGTTTATCGGAGTTATAGATGTGTTATAGATTTTTAACTCTGCCTTCTCCCCAGCGAGGGGTAGCTGTAAACACCTGGATTGTCATCTCACTTCACTTCTTATCACCCAGAACAACCATATCAATATCTGGGCACCTGGTATGTCCATACTGAAGTTGTGAAGGAATGATAAGGATGACCTCTCTGAAGTCTGTACTCTAAAAAGCAAGTCTGCAATGGCAGTTCTATTCTTTTATATGCACCCTTGCTTTTAGCGCCATGTTATTAGATAATGAAGAAATCGTCTGATTACTTATTATATTTCTTGGAAATGCCTTTGGCAAATTTTTGTGTACTTTTTTGCTTGTCTTCCAGGTTTCATTTTCTTAGTTGAGGTGTTAATGTTTAATGTATCAGAGTAATACTACTAAAGGTGTGAGACTTAGTGTTACTAGACCCAATAATATGAAAATAGACCCCCCCCATAGTGCCCATAGCTTATAAATCATCTTTTTACATTAAAATACTGCCACTATATACCTTTTTTTGATGATATGTATACCACGGTTACATGATAAACTGCACAATTTCTCCAGTGCTGAGCATTCAGGAAGGAGGAGATTTCCGCTACAGCCTGTATACACACCCACATGTGTGATGTCAATATCATGTGACCTGGCTAGCTCTGAGAACAAGTAAATGTTCTCTCCAGCATAAAAGACACAACTGAGCATGTGCAATTCGGCTACTCTGCCTGTGTTAGATGGCCTTCCCCAGATAGACAGTGCAGGGAGGGGAGGATCTATGCATACAGGATAAAACAGACTTTTTACACAATGCAGAGGATTAACTACTTTAGTTCCACAGTGAGTATAAGAAGCATGCTATGCTGTATATACAGACTGATTTTACTGTTGTGGTGTTAAATTAGCAATAAAGGCAATTTTTTGTTCATTTTATCTAGTAAGTGTTATAACCCCTGACCTTTTTTTTTGCCATCTGTGTCCCATTGAGGATATTTTCCTTCACTTCCTGTCCCATACACAGGAAGTGAGAGGAAATCTTTTCAAAGGGAGGGAATCCCTGGTTGTCACCAGATCTAGTGTTGCCAGTGGAAGATTTCACCTCTTTTACTGTTCTGGGGACAACCCAAAATGTGTGATTTTCCTTGTTCCACCCTCAGTGATAACAGTAAACAAGACAAATGGAGAGGGGGAATCTTCCTAATGGGGGCACAGACAGCAATAACAACCTAACTGCTGCTTTAATCCCCCTCTGCTTTATCCAAAACTGAAAAAGAAGTTTTGCCATTAATTTACACTTTACGCATTCTCTGCATTGAAAGGTAAAAAAAACTGCACAGGTTCACCCCCCAGATATATACCTAAACGTGATCCCGATCCAGCGCTCTGCTCAAGAGTAGCCGCTCTCTCTGCTCTCCCCTTTCTCATCGGACAGGGAGGTAGCAGCGGGGGTCGTTGGTTCCTGCTTCAGTCCATCAAATCTTGTGGTGGAGCTGAGCCTCACTTTCTGTGTCTATAGATGCAAGCAGAGCTCAAGCCCGCATTAGTGCGCCCATAGGAATCGACTTTCTTTTAGGGGGGGGGGTCACCGAAGAGGTGGTCCCTGGAGCAGCAGGGTCCCCAGAAGGGGAGGATCCGTGTGCTCCATGCAAAATCATTGCTTAGAGCAGGTAAGTATTAGGCCTCATGTACACTGCTGTTGGTAAACGGACGTTTAGGAGCAGTTGGGAGTTTTTTTTTCAACTGCTCCTGAACTCTCCTCTGTTATCTTATCAGTACATGTACACAGGGTCGTTTATAGTCGTTTCTAGGCAGTTGAGTTTAGAGGCATTTTTTGGAACGCAAAAAAATGCGTTCAGAAGCTGAGTTTACATGCATTTCAAGCGGCAAACGATTCTAAACGCTGTAACTGGCTATTTTGAAACCGCTTCTAAACGCGAACGCGGCAAAACACCACTAAACGCGACATGTAAACGTGGCAAAACGGAAGTTTTAAACGTGGGTTACTATCTGTTAAAGTTAAATCATTCAGGAGAGTTTGTAATTCATTTCCCAGTCTCCTCTTCCCCAGTGATCAGGCTGCAACATTGTAACTTGGCATCAATTATAAGGTGAGAGTTTTAAGCAGGGGCTGATCTGTGTCAAATGTCCAAGAACTGCACAGAAAAAAGGATTTACATAATTGTGTCAACTCCAAGCAAGCATCTCATCCCTTGAAGTAGATGCTGATGTTGAATGATACCTAAACAAAGGTGTTTACTTTTGGAGAGGAAGGCATTGTCAGAGGCAGGGACTGGGCAATCCACGAGACACAATATTTACTAGGAAGTGTTGCACACATTAATTCACTTGCATGTGTATAGTATGAAAACGTATGTCTCATGTTAAGTCTGTATAATCGCCGCCCCAGACTGAAGCTGAAGGGTTGATAAAAGAGAAGTATGGGAATCTTTTTATTTTTTTTTTTTGAATCATACTTACCTAGCTGGATGCAGCATCGGTCCAATGCTCTAACACTGAGAACCGAGCGATCAATCATCGGTGATCGCTCTGTTCTCAGAGCTCCCTGAGCAGTGAGCTGAGGATTGTCAGTCACAGACCCTCTGCTCTGCCCCCCCATGCTGGGCTGTGGAGGGGGGGCGTCTGGCTCAGGCTCTCAGCGGCTCGCTAAATAGAAGGCTGAACTGGGTGTCGGTCCAGGCATGTGAGTGGATCCTGACCATAAGGTCGCGATCTTTCCTGAGCCTGGACCGACAGCGGGCTTTAGCCTGCTCTCTGCTGAAAATGGGTCACATTGCAGGATGAACTACACTCCTGTGATCTATAGAAGTATGGCCAATCGAGCGGACTCCCACTGTCTGTATACACTGATCAGCACTGCAGTGACTGAATACAGTTTTTCCAACAGGCGCATTCGACAGAACCTGATCTATTAATCTCCTTCTGTCAAACAGGGAGGGCCGGACATGGATCAAAATTTGTCCGGCTCCAGATGAACTGTCAAACTTTCAATCCGGGTGTACCCAGCTTGGATGGAGAAATCCTAGAGCTGGACTATAGTCATAGGTGTGCGCAGCCCATTGCATTTGGGTGTGCACCCCCAAAGCTCAAACACATTCCTTTCTCTGCAGCTTCAGCTGCTCTGGACAGTGAATGAATGGGAAGTGCTCTGTGCTGAGAGGCTTCCTGCTCATTCACACACTGAAGCAAAGTAAACACAGTTTACTATGCTTCAAGTGATTGTAAAGTCTCGTTTTTTTTTCCCCCTATAAAAATAACAAACATGTCATACTTACCTGCTCTGTTGCAGTGGATTTTTACAGAGCAGCCCAGATCCTCCTCTTCCCGGATCCCTCTTCTGTGATCCTGGCCCCTCCCTCCTGTTCAGTGCCCCCACAACAAACAGCTTGCTATGGGGGCACCTAGGCCGAGTCACAGCTCCCTGTGTCCATTCAGACACAGAGCCCCGCCCCCACTCTCTCCTGATTGGCTAGCTGACTTTGATTGACAGCAGCGGCAGCTGGAGGGAGAATCTCGGAAGGCTGAGACACTCGTGGACATCGCTGGACAGAGAGGGACTTCAGGTAAGTATTAGGGGGGCTGCTGCATACAGAAGGCTTTTTATCTTAATGCATAGAATGCATCAAGATAAAAAACCTTCTGAATTTACAACTACTTTAATTTATGAATGAATGCAGTGAGCGATTGTTCACTGTGTTCATTTAGAAAAGTAAGGGGCAGGTTAATGACATATTTACTAGCCCCTTTCCCCGCTCTCCATTCTCAAACATTCCCCACAGGGGCCGAGGGGAGGAGAGAAGGCCGCAGCACTGCCGGGGGCGCAATATGGGGGGAACTCCAGGCAATAGGGGAAATTGGCAACGCACGCAGTGATTAGGGTGTGCCCAGGCACACCTGTCACACCCCCTGTGCACGCCTATGACTATAGTATTCTGACAGCCAGTGGTAGTGACTGAATATCTAAACAGTGGCTGCATCTGATTTGATGCATCTGCTGTTCGGCTGTCAATTTTCTGCCCAGTCTCATTGTTCTTTTAGTGAAAGGATATGGGGGGGGGGGGGGCGCAACAGGGCCACCCACTAAATGAATTTTGAAAAGCTTTTCAGTGCTCCGTCAATGCTTTCCATATGCTGCCTGATTCCATTCGGAGTAGTATTTACAAGCCAAGATCAAATAGTGCCTGTGTGTGTTTAGCCTACAGTATAAAAAGAAACCAATATTGGAGATTTATCCCACCAGATTCTACCAGTAATTGAAAAATCCATTCTAGGTGAACAGACCCTTTAAATAGATTTTTTTCCCTTGGTGTTATCCACAGACTGTTGCTGCCTAAAGCTCTGCAGAACGCACATCTAAAGCCTAATATAAAAAATATATATATCTCTGCGGTTGATTTTCCCGGCCAATCCAAAAATAGAGTGAATTTGATTTCTTTCCAAATAAGGAAGTTTGTATTGATTGCAGGATAAGGCACAGGCTGTAGCCCCTCTCTCTCTCTCTCTCTCTCTCTCTCTGGATACACTTTTGTCTGAATCAATCTCTGCTCCAGCTTCCATCTCTCGGGTCTCGGGTCTGGTTGCCTGGTTACCAGAGTTTCCTCAAGGCAGCTTCTGAATAGCGAACGTTTGCAACTTTGTCATGTCTGCAGACAGCTCTCTCTACTTCAGCGTGCGGCTTCTCTGCAGAACAATCGTTTGACAATGAGCAGCTGCAGTATACAAGCCTTATTACCGCTCCCACCATTGTGCTTGGCTGTGCTTGCTTGGAAAGATTCATTCTGGGATATGGGTGGCTAAAAGGACTCTGAAAATCGATCATTGTTTAGGAATTAATTATTAAAACATTTCTTGTATGTGTTCGTCAAATTTTCATTTCGATGGTCTGTTTACCTTAAAGCATTACGTAGACGCGGGAAACGTTATGCTTCACGCTGTGTAGGATAAGTCAGTTGGGAATGATATAGCACTGGAAGAAGACACCCATTGGTAGCCGCCATTTTCACTGGTAGCAATTCCTGTTCCTTGACCCCCAATCCATGACACCTTCAATGTAATCCGGTATTGAGAAGCAGGACTGGGCAGGATGTTTTTCTGATTTAAAACCCATGATAGGCTCCTCTAAGAACAAGAGAGTACCCCTAGGTACTGCCACATGGGCTTCTGCTGCTTCTATTTGGTAATTATATGCTAAAGGTTCCTTTTTCGTTTTCAATGTCAAATTGTGCTGATGAATAGCTGTTACAGTCCTTAGATTTGAAGTATAGATTCACTTTAAAGCAGAATTAAACTCACTGATTTAACTGCTTTTAAAACTAGTTACATTTAAGACATACCATGAATAATAACTGTCACAGTTGCTTGTGCTCTCAACTAAACTGCCAAGCCATCAGGGGCAGCCCATCCATTAAGGTTGCCCCTCTGTCACGCCCTTCCTTATATGACTAATGGATAGATTCGTGCATTGCATGAATCTATCCATGCCTGCCGCTGCCACCCCCTATTACGTGTACGGCCCCTTTTCGGACGCCGGGCGCCTGAATTCCAGCGGTGGGGGTGTTTTTTTTGAAACACCTGATTAGGGCCATAGGCTCTAATAGGCTTCAAAAAAGGTGGACTTGGAGCGCAGAGCATTGCGCTCGCAGTCCACCCAGGTGTGTTAGAAAAGCAAATGAATATTTGCTTTTCTAACACTGAACCGCCTCTCCACCAATCAGGAAGAGCGGGTCTAATACCAGTCACCTGATTGGCTTAAGGCACTGGCGATCCCATTGGCCAGCTAGCAGAAGCGAAGAAGAGACGCATGGAGGATACAGAAGCCATCGCCTGACCCGCGCTACCCGTCCCACAGCTCGCCGCAGTCACCCGCTGCCTGACCCGCCACCAAGATGGGGAAAGGGCCGGTCAGATAGTGAGCTGCATATGATGGGCACAGTGGTTGCATTTGATGGGGCACAGTGGCTGCATATGGTGGGCACAGTGGCTGCATTTGATGGGCACAGTGGGTGCGTATGATGGGGCACTGTGGCTGCATTTCATGGGCACAGTGGTTGCATTTGATGGGGCACAGTGGCTGCATATGGTGGGCACAGTGGCTGCATTTGATGGGCACAGTGGCTGCATTTGATGGGCACAGTGGCTGCATATGATGGGCACAGTGGCTGCATATGATGGGCACAGTGGCTGCATTTGATGGGGCACAGTGGCTGCATTTGTTGTGGCACAGTGGCTGCATTTGTTGTGGCACAGTGGCTGCATTTGTTGGGGCACAGTGGCTGTATTTGTTGGGGCACAGTGGCTGCATTTGATGGGGCACAGTGGGTGCATATGATGGACATAGCCAGTTCATATGATGGGCACAGTGGCTGCATTTGATGGGCACAGTGGCTACATATTATGGGCACAGTGGCTGCATTTGATGTTTTTGTTTGTTTGCACCCCCCAAAGTTTGAGCACCAGCTGCCACTGCAAGCCATCAAATAAATGGTGTGATAGCTGATCACATGTGCAGCACCATGGCAACTGCAGATCAAGCAGAGGCTAAGATGACAGCTTCATTGGCTGTAAGGGATAGGAGGGGGGTTTAGTTGTGCTTTTAGCTCCCTATGCACATGCAGACTTGACCCTCTGGGATTTGTTGCCATGGTCGGGGCTGTGTGCGTTGATGTTTCCCACTCCCCTCAAATATACATACACCAAGGCAGCCGTCTTGTGGTTGCATTTTCCATGTGCAATTATCAACACAAAAAAGCTTCCTCTAGAGATAATTTGTGACACATACCCATAGTAAATCATATAATCTCTCCTCCTTCCGCACCTCAGTGGAAGCACAGGTCTCAGATTGAGACCACATAAATGTCTAAAGTCTGGTATACACAATGAGATTATCAGACAAATGATCGTCAATGTATTTTTTGCATGCTAGTCTCCATATCAAAAAAGAAGAGTTTACTAAAGTATGATAACTTTTGCAAGACAAAATAAAAATTCGGAATTGATGCAATTTATTCTGTTGCATTCGTATTGTATTTTTGGGTGAAAACTGTATTGATTAAACGAAAATTGCATGATCTGGTATCGTACAAGGAAAACTTTCGTGTTTGTCCCTTTCTCTAATTCTGGAATTTCTGTTTGTGTGTACGGGCCTCTACTCTCTATACCTATTAAGGTTCCTAATGGTGCTTATGTCTTCTAGCACCTGAAAGGGAATGCTGGATACAGCCATAGAGGATAATAGCTGTCCATATCTCTAGGATGGCACATACTCCTTAGAGGCCTACTAGCCCAGTGCTGTACATTCATCCATTGAAGGTCTACACCAGTGGTTCTCAACCTGGGGGTCAAATGATGATTTGCCAGGGGTCACCAAATCCTTGGCTGTTCCTGAAGCCCGCACCGCTCTCCCAGCCTTTTTGCGGCTGCCCAGCAGGGCTGTCCCTGGAGCCCGCAGCTGCCCTCTCAGTCTCTTTGCAGCTGCCCATTCAGTTCACAGCATGACTGGGGGGCAGAGACTAGAAGTCAGCTGACTGGTGAGGAATGTGAAGTGGGAGGGGCTGGAGGAGACCCTATCTCCTGATTTCGGCATAGGTGTCACTGCTATGAGACACCACAAAGTCAGAGACACATTGAGTAACACTACCTGGGATTATAGTTGCCATTAAAGGTCCCCACTACAGTTCTCAGATCAGCAGATGACCTTCATCAAGAGCACCTTAGTTGGCTGATCAGAACTCCCCCCCCCCCCAGCACTGCCACTCATCCCATTCCCAACACCCCCCCATCAAGAAGTAAGAGAAGGAATAAAAATAGAGAATACATGGAAGGGAAAGGAAAAGAAGGGGAGGAACAAAGAAAAAGGGAGAGAAAGAATAAGAGAAAGAACAAGAAAGATGGCTAGAAAGAGGGATGGGGGGAAAAAAACAAGAAATTAGAATAGAGAAGGATAAAAGGGAAAGAAAGGAGAACAAAGAGAAAGTGGTACATCCTAAAATGTACCATAATGGGTTTTAATGCTGTACGAGTGGAAGGGACTCAGGGAGTGCTAAATGTCCTTGGGTTAGGGGCGCAAATTACTTGTCTTGCCTTGGGTGCCGACAACCCATGCTATGAAAATAATTTTACTGTTGGGGGTCTCCACAACTTAAGAAATTTTATCAAGGGGTCACGGCACTAGAGAGGTTGAGAACCACTGGTCTACACTGATGTTGATAAAAATAAATGGAAGGAACTGTTTGTTTGTTTTTTGAGAGCGTACTTTCCCTTTATTGTAGAGAGGTGAAGGATCACACTGGGTAAGTGGACCATGCATGCTCTGTGTAGATGTTCCTGGTACTAGCTCAGTCTGTGGAAGACAGTAATGATTGTTCAGGAAAATCTAACCCTGACTTTGAAACCACTTTAAGAGGAGGTAGGGGGGAAGGAAGGAAAGAAAGGGGTCACAAACCACAATCAAGGTCTTCGTAAGATTGGATTTTTTTCTTATTTGTAGCGATGATATCTAGCCATTGAAACAGATTTTAGAGTTAGGCTTTAGCTTCAATTTAGTAGTTGTGATGATTCACCAGCTTTATTTTTCTGCAGGATAGTTAGTGTTATTACCCTTCCCTGGACTAAAGATGAAGATTCTCAGCGTCTCTCTACTGACACCTGATTTTAAAAACAAGTGCCCCATAGGGCATTGGCCTCTTGCCCACTTGATGTTGACTGTTGCTCCTAATTGTGTGCACAAACCATGGTCACCATCATAGGAGCCAAGTCAAACTGTGCACCTCATGTAACAAAGTGTCTGATCTTGACATTATTTGCGTTGAGCAGAAAATAACCAACTTTCGGGTATTTTGTTGTCCAGTGGTGGTTTGAAAATAAAAGCAATCAGGTTGTTACTGAAAACACAGATAGATTTTTTTTGTCATATACTGTGATGAATGAGGTTCTTGGAATACAAGGCCCTACAAACACTCATCATGGGAGAGCTGGAAGCGAAGAGGTGGATTTTTTCTTTCACGTATGTTGGGTCGTGTTGCTATGGTTACTATACTGTGATGTAATTTCTTTGCACAACTTTTGTGCAGTTAAAAATGATATGTAGTATAAAGGTCAGGTAAGCCAGAATCGTTAAACCAGCAGTGTTTTTATTACCTGTCAGAAAATATTAAAAGGCCATTAAACCTAGATTTCTTCTTTTCCCTAGAAATGCTATTAATTAAATTTTCTAATGTCTGTAGAAAATGTTTTAATGCCTTTTTAGGCAAAGGTGAAGACACTGGATCTCAGATATAGACAGGCCTCAAAGACTATAGACAATTCTTAAACAATAGATGTTGACATATCTGCCCCGAAACTAGCACCACTGGTTGTATCAGCCTTCGGTGGTGGATGGGAGTTTCAGCTGTGGTATGTAATGCTGGCTACATAATTTGGAATTTTGCTGCTTTCAGTCTGCATTTAACCACAAACGTTTCCTGGTTCTAAGCAACCAAGCATTGAAAACTAAGGTTCAAATCATTTGAAAATGCCTTTTTGGATGGCATTGAGGTTTATATTGATTTCCACGCAATGTTCCATCTTTTTGTTGCTGGAAATAGGAAAAATCCACCTGTGCAACGGTTGCAGTGTTTGCTGGATCTTAGATGCAGTTTTCATATAGAGTTCAATGGTAATGTGTAAACCACGTATAAAACCTATACCCAGCACAACATTTAAAGAAGTGAACTAGGCCCTATGTCCATTGTGAAAGGTTGCTTTTATTAACACAAAGGGAAAAAAAACTCCACATACTAGCTGGACTATTCTTCCAAAGGCACACAAGAGTTTTTTTTTTTTTTGTTAAGCTAAAAAAAAACGGCTGGAAAAAATGCTGGTAATAGCTTTTTGTAGCGTTTAGGAGCATGTAAAAGTGTTAGCATTTTATTAGCATTTTTGCAGTTCCTTTAAAAAAAAAAAAAAAAGGTTAAAAGGCTCAAAAAAAGCATTTAATAGCGTTTAGGAGCGTTTCTGCTGAAAAAACGCTCCAAGAAACTCTACAAAAACGATTTATTTTCTGCTCTTAGACGCTGAAGTTAAAAATGCTACTAGCCTAAAGTAGGGCTGGGAGATTTTCTTAAAAAAAAAAATCTTCGATTTTCTTAAAAAAAAAATCTTCAATTTTCTTAAAAAAAACTCGATTCACGATTCAAATCGAGTTTTTTTTTTTTTTTTTTTTTTGGACACCGCGCCGGTCCTGAGGAGCTGCAGGCATGAGTTTTTAGTCGAGGCTTCAGCCTAGTCCACGGCGTCCGGCCTCGCAGACTAGGCCGAAGCCGCGGCCTCACCTAAGAACTCCTGCCCGCAGCTCCTCCGGACTGGCGCAATGATTTGCTTACATTTTGAATCGATTTGACCTCTCAACTTGATTCAAGATTTAAATCGATTTTTTTCCCCAGCCCTAGCCTAAAGTAGTGTGCATGGACACACACTAGCTTCTAGGAGCTTAAAAAAATGCTAGTGTGCATGGAGCCTTAAAGTGGTTGTAAACCTCAGACATGAAATGGGAACAAAGCATTATCCCTCTATAGCAGGGGTCAGCAACCAGTAGTTCGCGGAGAGGTGACTGGTAGATCGCGGTCTGGGCTTGCTGATCCACCATTCCAAAGCATCAAACAGAGTGCCAGAGGGACTACTTGTAAAGTTGGAGCTGTAGTAGGGAGCAAGAGTCACATAAGGCGATGCCTCCTCTGTAGTGCTGGCTCCTGTCGAATGTGGAGTGATACCAACTGCACTCCACCTCTTATCTCGGCTAGCGGTCTCCAGAGTGGTGCCAACAGCAGGAAAGAAGAGATCTTCAGGTCTGTGTGAAGCAATGCATAATAGTATAAGGCTGCTTTCACACTGATGTGCTGTGGTTTGCCCACACTATGGGTGCAGTGTACCTTCAGCTTTTCTATGGGTTTGCTGTGCTTAGCTATAGACTTTAATTATATTCTACGGGTTTGGTGCACTTTCTGAAAGCACACCAAAACTCTTTAATGCAGGAGTTTTATGATTTCAGAAAGTGCACCACACCTGCAGAATATATTAGAAGTCTATGGCAGAATGCAGCTAACCAGTAAAGTTGCAAATGCACTGTGCTGCACCCGCGGTGTAGGTAAACCGCAGCGTGTGAAAGCAGCCTTATAGGGGGCTCAGGACAGTAAGGGTTAATTTACATTTGCAGTTTGTGGGGTGATAAAACCCCAAAGTTAAGATGTGTTTTTATAGCCCCCACCCCAACTGCACCCCATTTAGCTGCAGTGGTCAGGGGTGTACACACGTTGCAGCTTCAGCAGGAGTTATAGGGACACCAGGAGCAAACAAGGAGATAAAGCAGGTAGCGTTGTGTTGCTTTCTCACTGCAGAAGCCTGCAGTTTTGGGGCACTTGCAGAGTGGTCACATTTACTTGAATGGGTCGCTATTGGCAGGCTCCCACCAAATTTACGTGTGAACGAGCACTGACGATGCCACTGCCGAATGCAACTAAGGGCTCGTTCACAAGTGTAGCGGGCACTGCTATTCCCCTGATAAACGATCCGAGCGTGTTTGACAGGTGGTGAGGAGCCAGTATTTTGCTTCCTCACCTTCCTCACCTTCCTCACCTCCTGATTTAAACCCATGATTGTCGTGCAATGAACGCAGTGAAGTGCGTTAGTGCGGCAATTAGAGGTTTAAATCAAGTGTGAGCATAGAGCATAGCTTTGACAGAAAAAGTAATGATTTGCCCTAAAGAGGTTGTAAAAATCCTGTTCCCTTATAGCAGGTTAAACAGCACAGTGCTTGTGCTGTCTAATCTGTCCATCTCTATGCTGTAAAAAACCTGGTTGATCCTGCCTGTTCCTGTGTCCCCCTTAGTGTGCTGACCACAGTAATCATGGCTGCTGATCCATGATTACCGTGGTCAGGTTATGCGCCTCCATCATCTGCTGCTCTCCTCTCTCCCCCTCGTTCCCTGCCTGTCAGCTCCTGTGTTTGTTTATGCAGTCTCCTCCACCCCCCCCCCCCCCCCCATTTCCTCCTAGTTGCTGACAGTAAAGTTAAATAAAGATTACTGCCAGCCCCTCTGTTCCACTAAGCCATCCTACACTGTGTACATGTTTATATAAAATTGCGCCTGTAAATACCTTATTTCAGATTGTTTCTGCCCGGTCACATGACCTCCGGCCCCTCTCCTCCCCTGATCTAAGGGCTACAGCGGGAGGGCCAGAGTGGAGAGCACAGTGGTCATGTGACCACCCAGGTGACATCAGGGGGGATCTCAGCCCATCCCACTGTTGCCCTTAGATCGGAGGAGGAGAATGGCCGGAGGTCACATGACTGGCCAGAAACGATCTGAAATAAGGTATTTGCAGGCAAGATTTTATACAAACATGTACACAGTGTAGGATCTCTTAGTACAACAGAGAGGCTGCCAGTAATAGTTATTTGGTTTTACAACCACTTTAACTTCATCTGCTGATATTCCTGGATATACTTATTATTTTGAATGAGTATTTTAAAAAGTGGATAAACTCCACTTCTGTAATTTTTAATCACGTGCTTCATTTGCATTACGTAGGTTTATCTCAGGTTTACTTTATTTTTTTAGTGTCTGCTCTGTAAATAATTGTGATTTCTTCTAAAAGTTTTAATAAGGATTATCAGCCAAAAATGCTCAAATGTTTATTTTATTTTTATGACTGAAGTCATTTGATGGAATAGAGTTGCTATTGAAAGTACAGCATTTTCTGACATGCACTGATGATTTTTATTGGTGATGGTGTAGTATTTTTTCTTTAGCTGTGTAAATACATAAGCTTCTATCCAGCTTTTCTGATAAAACGTGGGTCAATAAGGTTTTTTCATGAGTGCAGCGTCACTGCATCCTATATAAAGTGCATCCAGACTGGTGCAGGTAGGAGTATGCAAAGCACTATGAAAAAAAGTCACACCAATTATTACGTAGTTCGAAAAGTATATGTTTATGGATAAAGCCAACACTTTTCAAGGGCTTCAGAATGTCCTCTTGTCAGGGTTTTAATGATAGATGGAGAATGGAAGCTTAGGACTGGTTGTAGTTGTAAAGCAATTAGGATGACAATAATACATACATACCAAAAATTTGAATTTCGGCAGCTAATTGTTGCAGCTGATGATGGAACCAAATTATTTAATTGTTTTACAAGTCCTGATGAAGGGTTCTGTTTTAAAGCCCTGATGAAATGTTCATTCTAAAGTTACAATCTTCAGAATCCCCCCTCTGCCGTTTCACCTCTCCTTCCCTATGGCCCTTTCTTGTTTCAGGGTTGCCTCACCAGAGAGATTACTCTCTCTTCCATAGACCTTCACCATCAATATGGGTCTTAAAGGCAATTTTTTAAACATTTTGGATAGAGTAAAAGAGGCTTATATCCTTCTCAATTGTTTTGTTGTTTGGGTCCCATTGGGGAGATTTCCCTTTACTTCCTGCCCCATAGCTAAAACGGGAAGTGCGAGGAAATCCTTCCAATAAAATGGAATCCCTGGTTGTCACCATTGCCACCAACACTAGTGTCTCCAATGGAAGATTTCCCCTCTATTCCTATTTCTAGTGACAATCTGAAATATAGGATCATTCCCTTTCATTTTCAGCAATAACTGTTACCAGGACAATTAAAAAGTGTGAATCTCCCTACAGACAGCAATAAAACCTGCCAGATATTTTAATACCTCTTCATTCTATACAAAACTAAAGAAAAAATGTTTAGCCCAGTCCAGTCCAGTTCACAACGGGATCACAGAGGAATGTGTGCCTCGTTCCCATGCGATTCCTGCGGATTTTCACCAGAACAAGGAAAAACATGCTGCACCAAGTGGCGTGGTACTGCAATATTTGGTGCTGGTAAACACACTGTGCATTTGGGGTGCTATTAAAATTACATTGGCACCCACATGCAGATCGGAAAGGCAGTAAGTTTGAATGCGGGGCTGGAAACGCGCCTTTTCCCGCACTGCTGATGTGAAACGGCCCATCCACATTTTTAGAAGGTCAGTGTTTTGCAGCCTATCTCCATATGGCCGAACCCAAAGTGAGATGTGAAGAGCACTGTTTTCCGAACATGGTCTAACTTTTAAATGCACTTTTCTTAGCAGTTAGCGCATAGATGTGAGACATATATGGATGGCATTGCCACTTAAATGACTGATATATATATATATATATATATTTTTTTTTATGACGTTCTAACATTATGTTTGGGAGTATGGCAAAAATGTATCTTTTTCGTAAAACTCAATTTTTTTGCACTTTGGCACTAAATATATTCTCTCCTTTTGCATCTGTTAAAATGTTGAGCAGATGGATTTACTTGTGTGCCAATGACTATCAGTGTATCTGAGTAATTATTTTACTGTTTTTGTTGTGGTAAGTTACTGCTGAAAATTTCACATTAAAGTGTATGTAAAGACAAAACAGTTTTTTCAGTTGTGGTAGAGTGGTGAGGGTTTAGAAAACATACCAGATCAAGTTTTTTTTTGTTTTTTTTTTTACTCTCCCTCTTTTTCCTGTCTCGTCATTGTCATTAAGTGGTTGTCACCAGAACAAGAGCTGGGACAAAATGATCCAGTATGTGAAAATGTTTGGGAATATGTATACTTTAATTGTAAAACATCTACATCTCTCAGATTTGGTTTCACCACCTGTGTTCTTGCATGAACTAGAACAGGGCTGCATATGGAAAAGGCAATTATACAATTTAGGAAAATTCATGGTAATTCACAAGCCCACAATCTATTAGAAGAGGTTTGGATACCCCAAAAGAGCTCTGTATTTTATGGTCAGATATGGGCCCTTAGAGGGCCTAAGCCACCAAGACTTTGACACATTAAGTACAAAGCAGGGTAGGTATTTGTTTGTTTCACTTCCATCGCAATTTAAAAAGTAAGGGTTTTATTTCTCATATTCTGATAGAGGAAGGAAACATGTAAGTCAGGGATCTCAAAACTTTCTGAACAAAGGGCAAGTTTACTGTCCTTCAGACTTTGAGAGAGCTGGACTGTGGCTAGTGTGAGTAGAAAATGCCCTGACATCAGTGGGGTAAAGAATGCCCCATCATTGTTATTAGTAGGAGGAATATTGCCTCATTGTTGGTAGCAGGGGAAGGAATAGTGCCCCATTGTTGGCATTAGTGGGAGGAATATTGCCTCATTGTTGGTATTAGTGGGAGGAATATTGTCTCACTGTTGATATCAGTGGAAGGAATAGTGTCCCATCGTTGGTATTAATGGGAGGAATATTGTCTTATTGTTGGTATCAGGGGAAGGAATAGTGCCCCATCATTGGTGACAGTGGGAAGAATAGTGCCCCATTGTTGGTATCAGTGACAGGAATTATGCCCAATTGTTGGTGTAGAAGGAATAGTGCTTTGTATAAGTGGGAGGAATAGTCTCCCAAAAGGATAAAGGAAAGCAAAGGGCCACATCTGGCCCCCGGGCCACAGATTGGGCACCACTGATAAATTTTTCTTTGTGTCTTGGCCATTTGCACATCCAGAGCCTTTGTGCAGATACAGTATAATATTATGAAACCATTTATTCCAAACTGTATGCAGCTTTTTCAAGGTTGTTTGCCACAATCAGAGTAGTGTTTGGAATTCATGGCTTATATGGAGCAAGGCTTGGGTGCAACAAGAAAACAGGTGTAAAAAGAAACGATTTGCATGACCCTGCCCACTTTCCTAGGATGATGACTATACCCCTTGTTTGTTTGAACTTCTGATGGAAATTAGACATCTAGTAGGTACCCTCCATATTGAGGTGTATGTCAGGGAAAATTGAAACAATAGCTGGACGAATTTCAGTTAGTGTGTGGCCATCGCTGTTCACCGGAAGCAGACCATTTTATTGACTTGTGATGAAGGGACATGCTGCAGCGGCTGATCGGTGTATTCTGGCAGTGGCAGTTCCCACTATCAGAAAACAATGTGCCAACAGTCATTTGTGTAGATGGAGGAATCTGTTAGTAACTCTCTAGGGCCAGCTTGAAGGTTCTGTGGTCTAACAGAAGAAATGTGAGGACTGATTAGACTCCAGGAAGAGTGTATAGTAATAACACAGGAAGAGTGGACAGCTTTGGATTTCTGGCATGTATTTTTTGCACTTACTGAGAAGATGGGAAAAAAAAACTTCCAGTGATATATTTAGCAGACTAGAAACATTCAAATAAAGGATGTTCATTGTTAGGTTTGACATAGACTTTAAAGTAGAATTCTGGTGACGTCACACTTGTCCAGTCAGAGAATGCTTTGTGTTCGTTGAGAAAATGCAAAGCATTCTCTGAATGGCACCTGTATTGAGCAGATTATTCTTTGTTGTTGTTTCTTTTATTTAGCTTCTTTTTTTTTCTTTCCTGATATTATTTGATCATAACCCAGTGAAAAGATAAGAGGGGGTTTACAGCAATATAAACCCCTGGAGTAGAGAGGGGGGGTTAAAGTTTCTCTTTAGCATTGCATAGAAGAGGAAAGCTGAGACTATTATGCCGCGTACACACGATTGGACATTACGACAACAAAATCCATGGATTTTTTCCAACGGATGTTGGCTCAAACTTGTCTTGCATACACACAGTCACACAAATCTTGTCGGAAATTCCAAACGTTGAACGCGGTGACTTACAACACGTACGACGAGCCGAGAAAAATGAAGTTCAATAGCCAGTATGGCTCTTCTGCTTGATTCCGAGCATGCGTGGAACTTTGTGCGCCGGAATTGTGTACACACGATCAGAATTTACGACAATGGATTTTGTTGTCGGAAAATTTGAGAACCAGCTCTCAAATTTTGTGTGACGGAAATTCCGATGGAAAATGTCCGATGGAGCCTACTACGATCGGAATTTCCGACAACAAGCTCCCATTGAACATTTTCCGTCGGAAAATCCGTGTGTATGGGGCATTAGAGTGTAAGTCCAGGCAAAAACTAACTAACTCTAAACCTGCTCTATGCCACATTCTAAACCTTAACTAGCTAACCCTGTAAAGCAAAAATTGCTGTACTTGCCTATTTTGCAGCTGATCCGGTCCAGTTTCCAACGGCGGAAGTGGTGTACATGAGAGGACCGACAACGGCTTTGAAATGGCTGGCAAGTGACATCACACACAGACTTACTATGGGGCTTCCGTTGTCAGCTGCCTTTCCTGCACCCACCTCCACACTGAACCAGTTGCTGACAACTGATGATAGGAACGGATTGGATTGGCTGCAGAATAGGGAAGTATAGCGATTTTTGCTTTACAGGGTTACATATATTAGGTTTAGAATGTGGCAGAGAGCAGGTTTAGCGTTAGTTAGGTTTTGCCTGAACTTCCACTTTAGGCAAGTAAAGAGGTATACCGCACTTTTTAAATATTATTTTAAAGTTCTAGAACAAACAATACAAGTAAGTGCAGTAGTAGGTAAGTAAATAAAGTAGGTGGTACCCCAATTTGGCTGAAAAAATTTAACTTTAAAGGGTCCCTAGTACATTAAAAAACATGGCTTAGGTTTTGAAGAAGTTGCTTTTCAGTGTCATACTTGTAGGCTGTGCATGACCTCTCGCAAGGCTTTACAAATAATTCCTAGGTAGATGACTCTTCCCGTTCTGCCTAGATCACAGGAGGTGCCGAATGTTAGGCTTGCATTTCTCTACTTTGCAGGAACAAGTGCTCTGGCATGCACAGTGCATCTCCCTCTGTAGCAGCAGCGAGTGAGCTCAGTGATGTGCAACACGGGAGAGAGGCACACTTCACATGGGTAGGTTTTAGGTGAGCCAGAACACTCCTTTCTCTGAAGCTAAGAGGTGTGCCACCTACTGTATGTTGCGTCCTTTTATCCAGGCAGGACAAGGGGAGCTTGGTGTGGTTCACTTACCTTACAGGGCTTGGGAGAGACCGTGCATGGCCTACAGGTAAAGCATTGGAAAGCAGCTTCTTCTTCAAAATCTGAGCAGTGTTTTTTCTTGTACTGGGAACACTGAAATGCATACAATTTTTATACTACTTTCTTAGCTTTCATTTGGGCCCACAAATGCCCCAGAGTAGCCCGTGCTACTCTCTTTGTCCACAGATTAAGAGGTGGCCTTGGCGTTCCACACATCTCAAAGTACTAAGTTTCCTGGTGGCCTGCTCACTGGTACGTCACTTCATAGGATCCCACACCTTTCTATCGTAGGCTTCCATTCATGAGACCCACAACCCCCCCCCCACGGAATGGTTTCATTATCTACAACTCTGACACTGGATTTCAGCTCTCCGCTGTAACTATTCTTTCCCATTCCAGACAACGATCTTTGAACATATCTGCCTTAACTCACCTGGAACCCAGGGCACTATCTCCTCTATTTATTCCTCTTTGATATCTGGGGGCTCGTCTCGATTCCACCTGTATGTCTCCAAATAGGAGCAAGACTTGGCAGTCTCTATAGCTTTAGAGGACTGGAGCAAGGCCTGGCCATCCTTTCAATACAGTCACCATGGAGGCGGCCTTTAAGGTTCTCCTCCGCTGGTATTGGGTTCCCGCCCGCATAGCTCATTCGAACCCATCGTACAATGATATATGCTTCATAGGATGTGGCCAACGTGAGACAAGATTCGCATTTGGTGGTCTTGCCCACAATTGGTGGGATTTTGGTCTAGGGTCTATGGCCTCCTTTCAACCCTTTTTCATGTACCCTTCCACAAAGACACCCGGCATGCACTTCTCCACTGCCCCCTCCCAGGCCTCTTCTCATACCAGCAAAAGCTGGCTACCTACTTTTTCATTGCCGCAAAATGCGCTGTTGCTAGAGCTTGGTTGATTTTGCAGAGGTGAAGAGCATTTTGACCACCCTCATGCTGCATGAGAAGATGACCAGTGTACTTCATGACTCTAATGTTCCTCAAATTGTGGAACCCATGGTGGTCTTATGCTCTCCGCACCCTCCCCCCGACCAGCTTGGGTATTCCAGACCGTTCTAATATACCACCCAACTCGCAGTCTCCATGCTCTTTTCTTGTCTAAGTCTACTCCTCCTCCTTTTCCACTCTTGTCTTGACGGTTCCTCTTTCTCTTTCCTGGCCTAGCTCTATATCTCCTTTCTTTCCCCTACTTGTCTCTCAGCTTTTCTCTTCCCACTCTACCCCCCGCCACCCTGTCCCTCCCTATTCCACCACCCGCCCCCCCCTTTTTTCTCCCCCTTTTTTCTCCCCTTTTTTTCTCCCCTTTTTTTCTCCCCTTTTTTTCTCCCCTTTTTTTTCTCCCCCTTTTTTTGTCTTGGAGCTCCAATTCCAGTTATTCAGTCCCACTTCCGACACTTACTCCGGATGCTTTTACACTTTGAAAAAGTGTTTTGTTTGCATTTACGTGAAATGTGATGTTTTGTTCCCCTGTGCGGGACCATTTTTCTTTTTTCTTCTTCAAGTCTGTATTTTGGCATTGTTTAACTCCATAAAAACTTTTGTACCGGAAATACATACAATTTTATTGTAAAGGTGAACTAACCATGTAGGCCGGGTCCACTTATGTGCAG
Organism: Aquarana catesbeiana; assembly: GCF_042186555.1. Lineage (NCBI taxonomy): Eukaryota > Metazoa > Chordata > Amphibia > Anura > Ranidae > Aquarana > Aquarana catesbeiana. The sequence continues at coordinate 56,335,053 of NC_133330.1, read as the reverse complement.
CCACGGTTCACAGCATGGGGTCCGGTGCGTGTCTGTTCACCGGTTCAGGTGCTATTCAGGTTCAAATTTTTGCCTGAATTCGCACCTGAATCAGACTCAAAAATGCACAGGACCCTTTTGAAATGCAGACCGCGGCCGCCCTGGACATTGAGAGCCTGTCAGACTTGCATGTCCTACTAATTGGATGCAGAGAAACCCTCATCCAATTTGCACATATTTGAAGTCACTATTTTTCCTTCTCAGACAGTTCAGGTAACTTCAATTAAACATTAGAGTATAGATCTGCTTTATATCTGATGTTTACAGGACTGTAAAAATTCAACTTACTCCTGCGTAAGCCCAGATCCTGTAGATTACTTTGTATTTCGTGATGAGAATCTTTTAATAGAAATGCACACAAAAACTTCAAGTGATTCAATAGATTTTTTTTTTAAAGAATTCGGAGAAACCCAACAGCTGCCTCCTTTTTTCATTCAGTAATTAATCCTGGGTGTATAAGTTTTGTAGAAGTAAAAAAAAATTGGTGCAAACTAAAATGAGTCCAGCTGGATTATGTGGGTCATTCCTTCTTTTCTTTTGGTTCTCAGGGTGAACGGGGTAATGAATTTTATATTTTCTGCTGGGTACACTCAAAACCTGACATCACATTGTACAAAAGCACCCTTGGACGAAACCCGGCTAATTGAAATTCAAATGCAGTGAGATGAAGTTTTGCTATTCAGCCGAGCTGCCTTTTGTCTTAAATCTGTGTAATGAATGAACTTCAACAATGCACTCCTCAATTCTCCCAATACGCACATTCTTCAGGAGCAAAGAGGAAACAAAGAAACTCTATTTTATTTTCTGCTTGGTGCATGTTTAGAAACCTAATAGATTTTTCCTCTGTTCTGTGAAAGTGGCGGGAAGAAAAGATCTACCAATGTTTAAGTGGAGTGAGAAAGAAATTTTTCCTTTTTTGTTTTTTTTGTTAAACCTGTCTATCTGTTATTCTTCTTGTTTAGGTAATTATTATGGGACACCGAAGCCTCCAATCCAGCCCGTCAATGGGAAAGTGACTTCCGGTGATGCATCGCAAAATCCTTTCTCCGGCTCTAAGCAGTCGACCCCCAAACGGACAAAATCTTACAATGATATGCAAAATGCTGGCATAGTGCATACAGAGAACGATGACTATGACGATGAGGCTCCTGAAATGAACAATAGTTTTACAGGTACATTATTATTTTCTTTTTTTTGGTAATGATTCTACTGCATAATATTAGGGCCAATCCAGCCAAAGCCGATAGCTTGGTTTTGAGATACTTGAAAGTTGAACCACCTGACAGTTCCTAGGGCTGGCTTCACACCATTGTATTGCAGTAACGCACAGTAAGCCTGGGTTCAAACCTCTGTGACTGGGGAATGCAAGGAAAAGCTTGCACATTCCTGACCCACAGAGAAATGTGCTGCACTTTAGCAGACATGCAGGGGGTGCGATAAATTCTTAATGATACTCCCACGCATCAGCACCTGCAGCGTGTTTTTGTGTGTGCCAAACCACCAGTTTAATGTGGTGCAATTTTTCTTACCTGCGTTTCAGTGGGTAGGGCAGACCATTGAAATTAAAAGGCTGCGCAACCCGCAGAATGTAGCCCAGCAAGTATAAACCAAGACTAACGGCTCATTCAGATGGACATGAAAAACTCTGAGTACTGATGCCTACAGCTTATCATCTTGTACACAACTTTATTGAAGTTTATAAACTCATTTAAACGGTTCTAAAACAAAGCTGTGTCTGAGGGCATATTTTAGGCCCTGTATTACGCTGCGCACGTGTAAACATTTGTGCTAATGTATACAGCATACATGTACTCTGTTGGTTACTCCTCCCACCTAGTGTCCTTGGTTGCTAGGATGCAGGTGGTCTCTGCTGTTGCTAGGACGCAGGCAACCGACATTTATGCAGCAGCGGCACATGCACAGTATTTCCCCAACAGTCATTCATCAGTGACCAAAAGGCTGGTCATTCAGTGCATGTGCTGCTGCGTGAAAGACTCCTTCAGGACTGAGCTATAAACATCAGTAGTGTGCAATCATCAATGCAAGAGCCGCTGATTACAAATTGTTTGCCCTGAGCAGTGGTGGTGGAGTTTGGTTATGCTGTACACATGTAAACGCTGCACAAGCATTATATGCGTACAGAGTACAGAAACGATTTTATGCAGGACCTTGCTGTCAGTAAGTTCTGCCTGATTGAGCCCTAAAACATTAACACATGTTAAAGCTTAACTCCATGTTTATATCCCTTTTAAATAGTTAATTTGGGCCAAGCGAACCCAAACAAACTATTTACTACACTAAGAGTGCTTTCACACTCACAGCGCCCGAGCGTCAGCGGTAAAGCGGCGCTATTTTTAGCGCCACTTTACCGTAGTTTTAGCAGCGCTATGCGGCCGCTAGGGGGGCGGTTTTAACCCCTGCTAGCGGCCGAAAAAGGGTTAAATCCGCCGGCAAAACGCCGCTGCAGCGGCGCTTTGCCGGCGGTATGGGAGCGCTGCCTCATTGATTTCAATGGGCAGGAGTGGTGGAGGATCGGTGTAGGAGCGGTGTATTCATCATTCCTACACCACTGCAAAGAAGCTGCTGGCAGGGCTTTTTGTGACGCCCTGCCAGTGCAGCGCCCCAGTATGAAAGCACTTGGGCTCTCACACTGGGATTGCAGCTGAGGCTTTTTTCAGGTGCTTTACAGGCACTATTTTTAACACTAAAGCGTCTGAAAAACGCCTCAGTGTGAAAGGGGTCTAACAGGTGTGATTGCTGGGCAACGCCGTATTAACTGTATGTAGCCTTAGCTGGATATACTGTAGTATACAGCTCTAAAGTAATAAAACTGCATGGTGCAAATATTATACAGAAACAAGCATAGAATATAAATTAAAAAAAAAAAATGTTCACAGCAGTAATCAAAAAACAAATGGATAAACAAATGTATAAAAACATAATTCCAAAATATGTTGCGCTGTGCATTTAAATCACAATCTGCCATGTAGGTCCATTCAAAATGTGCAAACACTGCAAATGTGCAAATCAAGCAAATAAATAACTAAATACATAAGCGTCCACCACTGACTGGTGTTGTCATTCACATCCACCATCACATAGAAAACACCAGCCTCTTCCCAGAATACAAGATCCCAGATTATAGGAGGTCTGTATGGTGCTAGAGATCAGCCAAATGCATTTTTGTGTACAGACCAAATGATGAGAACCAAAGGCCTCTCCATCAGAGTTGTGTCACAATACCAGTAAAATATATGAATCACAGAAACTCCATGATGTAAAACTGCATACACTATGTATTATAGAGAAAAGAAAAGTAAAAGGAAATGGAAAGTAATACAGAGCAGTATACAATTGGACAGCCAGAGAGTCCGGCAGCGTGATGACGTCAGCACTGGACCCGTTTTTGTACTGCTCTGTATTACTTTGCATAATGTGAGTACCTTTTCTCTATAATAAATAAATGGTATATGCGGTGTTTGCACATTTTCCTAATATATGTATGAATGTGAGTTAGGGACCTTAGATTGTGTACTTCTCGAGGAAAGGGACTGGTGTGAATGTACTTACATGGCAGATTGTGATTTCAAGGCATAGCGCAACATATTTTGGAATTATATAGTATACAGTGCTGTTTCAGCACTGAGACAGGGATTTCATGTCCTACTCTCACAACAAAATAGATTCGGGCTGAGTACTGCTCAGCCATTCACAACAATGCTTTGCATTTATGAATGAATACTAAACTTCCTCTAACTGGCTGAGGCGGAGAGGTGGGTGCATGATGTCACAATCTCCACTTCAGCCAATGAGAAGAAGCTTTGTGTTCATTCAATACAAAGCTTTTCGTGAATGGCTGAGCATAGCTCAGGCTTTATACAATTAATATAGCAGGACCAGCAAGCACATTTTGTCCCAAACAAACTATATAAAGAAGCATTAAATGTGGAGTTAGGTTTTAAGGCGCAGCACTTTGTATGATGCTTTGCAGTGCCATTGATTTAGAATGGCACCTCAAAGGCACAATTACAGTAGGCAGCAATGCATCTGCACTGCTGCGCACCCTAGCGCAGTTGCCATTCGCTGTTATGTGCCACAGTTTGAAAAAATAAGGCTCAAGTCCAGTTTTTCATTTGTTGCTCTTCATTGACTGCCTATTCACAATGGAGGGGCTGTCTTAACGCATTAAACGCGTGTCTATGAACTGCAAGGGACTGGAAAGGTGAGACAGGTTCCCTTATAGCTCTGAGGACCTCCATGAGTTAGATCTGAGTTTCCAGGTTCACGCACCTGCTTTGACCATTCCAACAGTAGATCCCGCTTTACTTGCTGGATTGTTTATGAATGTTATGATATAGAGTCATCTGTGGATTTATCTTTTAAAATTATATGGAAAAAGACACACAGGTTTTTTTTGAGCCCCTAGATATGGTGGGATTTTAATGGCACTAGTCCATATATGGTTAAAATATATGAAATGTATTACAAAAGGGCATTTCTAAACAACAGACAACATTTTCATGAAAACAAAACCTGTTCGTCAATACATAGGTAATAAACCAACGACCCATTACAGACTTCTATCCAGTTGTGCATTTAAGCAGTATGTATTATGTCAATCTCTGCAGAGCTCAGTGCGTTTCTTGGACTTTAGGCTGCTTCATCAGGAGCTTCGTCAGGTGTGAGGAGAGACAGACCAGTACCCCATAGGGAGCGAACAAGTCCACACAGAAATATAATATAGTATATGACGACCTCTTTAAAGAATTTTTATGCTGTATGGTTTAAACAGAAGAAGATATCTGGTGGATTATGGCATGTGCCCTAGACAGTATCTTTGCAATGGACTGTTAGCATGTCATTAGATCGCCTATAGCCACCCAGTAGCGTTTAAATAAGCATCTATCTTTGATCTGCAAAATGTAGTCTGTGCAGACTCATAATGCACCAGATATCTTCTTAAGTATAAACCATACATAATAAAAATTATCTGTAGAGGTCTTCATATACTATATTATATTTCTGTGTGATCCCTGATCCCCTCCAGTGAAGAGTATATTTTTGTTCCCCTAATAAGCTCCTGACGAAGTGGACCAAAGTCCAAGAAACACGTTGAGTTCTGCAAAAATTTTGACATAATACTGCTTCAGTGCACAACCATATATAAGTCTGTAATGAGGTCATTGGTGTAATACCTATGTATTGACGTTTTTTTTTAGAAATGCACTTTTGTAATAAACTTTATATATTTTAACCACATATGGACTAGTGCCATTAAAATTCTGCCATATCTAGAGGCTCAAAAAAAAACAACATATACTTTTAAATATGGATGAAGCACTTTAAGGCCAACTAAATAATTTAACTATCTTTTAAAAAAAAATATTTTTTTATCTCAGTCTAAATATGTGTGCCTGTTGTCTTTATAATTTTCTTTCGGGATATTTGTGTGTCAATTAGTTGGAAATAGGAGTAGATAGAACATCTCGTGGCCCCTCGGAATGTTAGGGTTTGCTGGTTACAGAGCAGGTAGATGTTTGTAGAGCCAGTGTGTGCAGAAGTGTTGGTTTTCATAAATGATGGAAATCCTGTTAGACTTAACATGCACTCACTGAGCAGACTCCCCAGTGATCCACGTGAGCCAACAGAGGTTTACGGTAGTTTCCCAATGAATTTCCTATTGGTTTCATTGGGTAACTATCATCTCATGTCTGTGGTTGACCTTCTTGACCCCCTCTTTCACATAGGGCTCAGGTTTATTCAGGACAGATTTCTGCAAAACATATCTCATAACCAGTGACTCCTGCTGGTAAAATCTTGCATTGCAGTGCAGCCACATCCTTGAATGATGTAGCTTTGGATTTACAATCTACAATGTTGCATTGATCAAACTCCAGTTTAGTAATATAATAAACATTAGGATGAAAGCTGATTATTGGAGGGAAAGGTTTAAATAGGACTTTGTTGACGTATTATCTGACTCTAGGCACCTTTTAGTGTTTTGCCTGTCATCTCAGTCCTGTCTCTTAATTTTTGCATGTCCGCAGACTCTAGTGAACAAGACGAAAACTCGAGTAACACTACCCAAGAGATTCCCCCACCATTGGTTCGGACCCTTCCTAGTTTTCACACCACGGAAGGTTCTCAGAAGTTGCCTCAATACCTACCTCCTATTGACGAGGACCGCCTTGGACCCCTGCCTGAAAACTGGGAGATGGCCTACACAGAGAATGGAGAAGTCTATTTTATAGAGTAAGTACATTATTTCTCCACGATACAAGAATGTGCTCACTGTAGAAGGTCTACCAATTCCATTTCACCATTATGTGGGTAAAAGGACCTATACTTAATAATTGTAATTCATGATATATTGTCCATTTACATGACTATTCTGTGTAGCCCGTTGAAGACGCTATAGGTGGGGGATTTCAGAAAACCTGTGCAGACAGGAACATAGTCTTCTACTGCTGTTTCTCTTTCTAAAAATGCTATCTGTCTGGCTGATTCAATGGCTTTAAGTATTTTTGAGTCACTTAACTGGAACAAACCTGCAGATCAGAAGTCTTCACTTTCTGCATGTTTGTTCCAGGTTCGTGGCTTACATTGTATCAGGGTTCAAAGATCAGCATTGCTGCTTAGCCATTAGCACAGGGTGTCAAACTCAATTTTATTGTGGGTTGCATCAGCATTATAGTTGCCCCCAAAGGGCCAGTTGTATCTTTAAGACTATATACATTTATTCAGGGCTTTTTTCCCCAGAGAATAGGTGCAGGAACTCAACCACCCCCCTGCTGAATTGCATCAAATGACGAGTGCAGCCAAATTGCACAGTAGGAACATCTTAAAGGTGCAATACATATCAGGAGTGCATTATGTGCAGTGTTCAGGGGTGCGCTGCGTACAGAGTGCAAGGTTCAGGGGTGCGCTGCGTACAGAGTGCAAGGTTCAGGGGTGCGCTGCGTACAGAGTGCAGGGTTCAGGGGTGAGCTGCGTACAGAGTGCAGGGTTCAGGGGTGCGCCGCGTACAGAGTGCAGGGTTCAGGGGTGCGCCGCGTACAGAGTGTATGACGTCACTTCCTGGTCCCTGTTGACAGATTCCCCGGCCAGCATGGCCGGGAAAGAATGTAATGCAGTGTGATGTTCATTTTATTACATTCAGTAAAGGACAGAGGAGACGTGCAGGATACTTTAGATCCTGAATGTCTCATTAAAGAAAACCTGTATTAATGAGATGAAGAACCTTGAGTAAAGACTGAAGCGTAGTCTGGTAGGCGCAAATATGGAAGTGTTTTGTTTTGGTTTTTTTCCTCTTTTTGTGTGTTTGGGTGGGGTTATTTGAGGGAAATGATTTTTTATGTTTTGTATTGTTGTATTCTGAAAAAAACTTATTAAAATGATATGATTATATAAAAAAAAAAACCTGTCCCCAAAAAAATCAATACATAGGGGACTTTTTGCCGCTACGTGATAAAAAAAAATATATATATATATTTTTTTTAATTGTAAAAAATTAAAGGTATACCCAAGCACATAAAATCTCCCCCTCACGCACAAATGTAAAGACATGCGTTAGAGAGCCTACGCATAAAAATGTCGATTGTGATACACATGTTACAAACTGGCGCCTACATTCAAAGCAAGGGGTTAAAGCAAAAGCAGGCGTCGAGGAGGCAATACAATGGCTCTTTGTCTCCTGTCAAATGCTCTCTGAAGTGTGATCCGAACATGGATCGCTCGTCAGAGAGAACTGCTGATTTAACCACTTCCGGACTGCCGCACGCCGATATATATCCTAACCAGCTAGCTGCCATAACCCCAGTATCCTCGTGTTCGGCTGGCAGTCCCGTTTCAGATAAAAGTGGTCTCTGCGGCGGATTCGCCGCCGCACTCCGGCGCCCTCCGCCGCTTACCGGATCTGTCGGCAGCACTGGAGGCAATCGGATCTTCTGGCTGGGCATGGAGATGAGTGAGGGGAAGATGGCCCCCACCTGTCTCCATAACAATGCAGGGCGGAAGCGACGTCAATACGTCACTTCCGCCCACAGCTCTCAAAGGGCCATTTAAAAAAAAAATTTTTTTTGAATGACAATTTTTTTTTATTATTACTTTTTAGTGTAAATATGAGATCTGAGGTCTTTTTGACCCCAGATCTCATATTTAAAAGGTTCTGTCATGCTTTTTTGCTATTACAAGGGATGTTTACATTCCTTGTAATAGGAATAAAAGTGACACTTTTTTTTTTTTTTAAACAGTGTAAAAATAAAAGGTAAAATAAATAAGAAAAAAAAAATTAAGTGCGCCGCATCCCGCTGAGCTTGCGTACAGAAGCGAGAGTAGTGCATGTGAGTAGCGCCCGCATATGAAAACGGTGTTCAAACCACATATGTGAGGTATCGCCGCTATCGGTAGAGCGAGAGCAATAATTCTAGCCCTAAACCTCCTCTGTAACTTAAAACATGCAAACTGTAGAATTTTTTTTAAACGTTGCCTATGGAGAGTTTTAAGGGTAAATGTTTGTCGCCATTCCACGAGCGGGCGCAATTTTGAAGCGTGACATGTTGGGTATCAATTTTACTCGGCGTAACATTATCTTTCACAATATGAAAAAAAATTGGGCTAACTTTACTGGTGTCTTATTTTTTAATTAAAAAAAGTGTATTTTTTCTTGCTTGCAAGACCGCTGCGCAAATACGGTGTGAAAGAAAGTATTGCAACGACCGCCATTTTATTCTCTAGGGTCTAGGGTGTTAGAAAAAAGAAAAGTATAATGTTTGGGGGGGTCTAAGTAATTTTCTAGCAAAAAAAATGTTTTTAAACAACACATTTCAAAAAGAGGCTCGGTCCTTCAGTGGTTAAGCAAGCCCTAAAATAATGTTATTGGGAAATGTGTTAGGACTACAGAATGCCTCATCCTTATATTATGGAGAAGAGTAGAGGGGGAGGTGTTCTGTAGTCCTAAAATACGCTCTCTCCTACGGCGACAACCCTGCTGCTCCGTAGATGCAATACAGTTGGCAAGCGTTGTCGCCCTAAATGTGTTAGTGGAAGGATCACCCCGTGAAAATAAAGGTATAAAAAGAAAACAAATGGACTGGTAGACTGCATTATAATGCTTTTGTGTTTTTGGGTTTAGACACATTTTAAAGAAAGATTTGAAAAGACTCGACTTCCCACTTTAAATTCTCTACTTAAAAATCGCATCAGAAATTGCGCTTATTGGCTAAGGCGGGATCGGCGGTTGAAGCTCTGTTTATGTAAATACATAATTCATTGCAGAAGCCGTAGCTTCAGACCGAGACCGTCTTCCCCCTTAAAACAAATGATAGCTGCTTTCTAATGAGTACTTGACTGTTGTACAACTCCGCTATGTATTACTGCTCCCTTCTGGCGGTCATGCATTTTAAATCCTCTTGAAAGCTTCCAGTGTTAATATTTCAGCGTGTGATTTGTTGACGGGTTACGCTTTCAATTTGCATGCTTTTCCCCTCAAACAGTGATTGCATTACTCAGGAAAAGGAGAACAACAAAAAAAAAAAATTTGGCGCAGCAAGTAAAAAATAAAAAAAATATGGAAGAACCGGATGCCTTCTACACTAAGGGTTATTTATTCAAACACATCACTGTCTCGGAAGGCAATATTAATTCCTTACACAGAACAAACCAGGCCTCTACGTAGTTCACATGCTGCTTGGTGAAGCAAGAAGCTGAGCAAATCCCTTAACAACTGCTTTTCGGTGGGGAGGGTTTGACGGGGGCGATCGTGTTTGGTCTTCATCATTTGGGATTTGTGATGACTGAGGCCCCCTGTCTGTTGTTTTGGTGAACTGCGTGTGGAGTTTTTTCCAAATGACCCCTGACTGTATGGTAACAGTAGGGGCCCATTCACACACTGGCATTCTTTGCACTGGATAAATGCAGGGCGACTACTAGGGCATATTATTATACAGGATTTATATAGCGCCAACAGTTTACACAGCGCTTTACAATAACAATCGTTTTCTATGTACCCCATTTACACTGTAATGCCGCGTACACACGATCGGATTTTCCGACGGGAAATGTTGGATGTGAGCTTGTTGGCGGGAAGTCTGACCGTGTGTATGCTCTATCGGACATTTGTTCTCCGACTTTCCGCCAAGAAATGTTGATCTCAAATTTTCTGCCAACAAAGGTTTGTTGTAGGACTTTACGATCGTGTGTACACAAGTCCGTCGGACAAAAGTCCACGCATGCTCGGAATCAAGTACGAGCCAGAAGCGCTCGGTCTTGTAAAACTAGCGTTCGTAATGGAGATATCACGTACGTCTTGTATGTCACTACGTTTGTAATTGTCGGACAACAGTTGTGTGACCGTGTGTATGCAAGACAAGTTGAAACCAACAACCTTCAAACAAAATTCCACGGGTTTTGTTGCCGGAAAGTCCGATCATGTGTACGGGGCATAACAATGGTGTGATGAGCAGTGCAGGAACATGCATCCTTTTGGAAAAATGTTCACACTTCACTGGATGGCACCACACAACAGGGCAACGCACCATGGGGCTGTGCAGTGACATGAATGAAGTGTCACTATATGAAACTTGAAAGTTGGAAAAAAAAAGCGCAATGTACTGAAACGCACTGTAACACGCATCGCCCTGTTCCCTGCTGGAGCAGGAACTGCACTATCCTGCATGGTGAAACGCTGCGTTATACTGCGCAGGCTCGTGTGAACGTAGCCCACAGCGATCTGTTGCAGTATGTTAGTGTGTGTTTTTATGCGCATTAATGTACTTTGCGTTAAGGCGGTCTCCCATCCGTGTAATGGTGAACAATTCATGTAACTGCTGGTAAGGTGTATATGAATCTGTTGCAGAATTGTGTCAGACAGAATTTTGCCTGCGACACAATGCATACACGTGCGATACAACTCACTCCACCATGGAATTGATTTTATTTACCTCCACTTTTCTTATAACCAATATAACCAATATGGCAATACTTCTTACTGAATCTGTTGCAGCCAAAGCGCCAGAATGAAAAAGTGTCGCACAAAATGACTACCCAATTTTGCACCAGGTCTGTAATAGCAAGAAAACTGTGTGGCTTTCATGAATTTCATGCAGAACTTTCTAATGCAACCACTAGTGGAGAGACATTAGAACACTTGTGTGTTTTTTTTGCTGTCTGTGTCCCCATTAGGGAGTCTCACCCTCTCTATTTGTCCTGTTTACCATTATCATTAAGCCCTGGTTCACATTGCAGCGATTTGGCATGCGATTTGACATGTCAAATCGCATGCCAAATCGGCGGCTATTGCCGGCAATGGCACCGTCTGAATTGGTGTGACGCCACATTTGCGGCGCCGCACCGATTCCCAAAAGTCGTTTTGGTACTACTTTTGGCGACTTCGGGGTGCGATTTCAATAGACATCTGTGCAGAAACCCGCACACGTTATTCTAAAATTGCCCCCGAATTCGGGACTGACATACGGGAATGAAATGAAATCGTGTGAGTTCAGCTGAACTCAGACAATTTCAATCGTGCTATTAGTGTGAACCTGGTCTAAAAGTGGAAGTAAAAGAAAATCCAAAATTTTGGGTTTTCCCCAGAAAAGTAATAGAGGGGACACTAGTTCTGGTGACCTGGTGGGCCCCATGAGCTTCCCTTAATTTGCAAAAAAATTCCTCTCACTTCCTGTGTTGGCTATGGGACAGGAAGTAAAGGTAAATCTCCCCAATGGGAAAAGATGGCAAAAATAAACGTTATAACACTCTATCCAAAATTTAAAAAGTTTTGCCTATAGTTCTACTTTAGGTTTCTTTATTTGTATTATATTGTTATGTGACAAGTACTGCATTCCCTTTTTTTATATAAGCAAAACCTGATTACAGGGGGTCCCCGAGTTACAAACAATTTAGGGGCTGTAGGTTTGTTCTTAAGTTGAATCTGTTTGTAAGTCGGAACAGGTACATTTTTTAAATGTAGCTCCAGTCAAAAAACTATTTTTAAGCTTTTTGGATAGCATATGGAGGGGTTAACACCCCTGTAACATTTGTGTTGCTGTCTGTGCCCCTGTTCAGAAGATTTTACCTCACTTTCTGTCCCAATGACAATTTGATTTTGAAAATTTTGGGTTGTTGTGGAAACAAGCCTTGGTGATAAAGCATCAGTGGAGGCCCCTTTTTCCCATAATAGCTCTTACAGGAGTGAATTTCCCTTCCTAGGGGTAGATTTCCTCTCACTTCCTGTTGTCTCCCCCCATTTGTAAGTCAGATGTTTGTAACTAGTGGACCCCCTGTATATAGTACTTTATAGAGATCGAATTTTCTCATATTGTCAGTATAGCAACCTGGAGATGAAGGAGTCCATTTCCCTGTGGGAGAGCAGTGGTCTCTCTGCAGAGTTTCAACATACCCCCCTGCTGATTCAGACCTGCTGGTTGGAGAACTCTAGCTCTTAGCAGGGAGCGTGTCAGAACTTTTACAGAGACATTTATGCAAAAAGCAAGAGCACTTCTCTACAACACATTGGCAAGGAACAGGCTTTTCTATACAATATAAAGGGAGATCGTACAGTTATAATAAATAAAATACAAGAAGGTTAAGAGAATCCTGGTCATAAGAGCTTACAGTCTAATTGATTGTATAGTACTCTATGTTCATCTACCACACTGCCGCTTCCCTCTCACATTTCCCGGCTGTCAAAGCGACAGCAGTGTGTTGTGTAAATACAGTAGCTGTAAAACCTACCACTGAAAAGTAAAAAACTGCATGACACAGTGTTTATATTTAGGCTTCATGTACACGGCTGCTGGTAAACAGACATTTAGGAGCAGTTGGGCATTTTTTTCAGCTGCTCTTGAACTCTCCTCTGTTATCTTATCCTCTATGTTTCCAGGCAGTTGAGTTTAGAAGCCTTTTTGGAAAGTAAAAAAATGCGTTCAGGGTGTTCAAAGGCACTTGAAATGCCAAAAGCTTGTAAAACATGTGTAAACGCGGTAACTCACGCTTAGCACCGTTTCCTTTACAGGCATTTTTTTATGGAGATTAAAAAAAATAAGAAAAATAAAAAACACTTCTAAGCGCAAATGCGGCAAAACGCAGCATGGAAACATGGCAAAACGAACGTTTTTAAATGTGGGTTACTATCTGGCTAGTTAAATCGTTCAGGAGAGGTTTTAAAACGGACCCTTGTACATTAAGCCTAACTGTTCAGAAGTGAGATCGATATGAAGCAACATTGTTACTGTTGTATTTACTCCGTTTCTTTCATCTGCAGATCAAAAGGATGAGCTTTGATCTGCATGTGAAGTCAATAAAAGCAACCTGACAAGAAAAAAACAAACAACCCCTTATTAGCCCTTAGTAATCAGTTAGTAACCCTAATTAATGTCTTCAGAGTGCCCTAATTAGCTCCTTCTTCCCCTTATCCCCCTATTGATAACATTTTCTGGTGTTTTTTTTTTTTTTTTTTTTTGCTTATTTCTATGTTTCTAACCATTAGTTTTTAAACTTTTTCCATTTGTATTCCTTTTGTTCGTACATTTTTTTTAGTGTTGCAAAAAAGTGCAAAATTATGGAATAAAGCCTTTATTTTTTTTGTAATGCTTTGTCGCATAATCCTAATTTTGTTTTAATTTTAAACAGAACAAATTATAGGATAAAATGTATACTTTTTCTACAGTAACAGTATTTTTTTTTTTTGATGATCAAAGTAGAAGGAAGGCGCTTGTTTTGTTTTTTGAATATTTCTTACTTTTTTTGCCTATGAATTGCAAAAATAAATAAAATTATTTTTTCTAGAATTTGTCCTAAAAATGATGTATATAATAATCTGTTATTTTATGGTAGCAGTCCAGGCTAAGAATAACTCATCCTAAAACTGCTAAATATGTGTGTAAGTTATTGGGAGAGTGCTATAGACACATATTGAGTTATTACTTCCAATGCTTCTGTCCACTCACTGGGCTTCCCCTGTCTCCTGTTTCTATCTCTCCTCACAGTGTAAATGCACTAGCTGCCACAAGTGGAGCAAATTATAAATCTCCAATCACACAGTCCAGATTTTTCAGGCTCAAGAATGACCGAAATACACCTGAAAAAAACTCTTTAAGGCCTGTTTTACACCTATGCATTTTTAATGCATTTTATGTTTTGCAGAAACGCACTGCAATCCATTTAACACGGTTTCCTATGGGACACATTCACATTTATGCATTTTTCAGCTGCTGCATTTTTGGAAAGAGTCAGAGACTTTTTTTATATGCAACACGGTGCATTTTTGGTTCAATAGACTTCAATGGACAAGCTGCGCAAACGCATGTAGTGCATTTCTTGATGGGTTTTGTGTTTTCTAATCTGCCTAAGAACAAATACATCTCCCCTTAAAAAAAAAATGCGTGTATGAAAATGCAAAGCGCACCACAAGAAGCACTGCACAAACAAATCAAAAGCAAACTGCATAGGTGTAAACCAGGCGTAAGGCTTCCTTACACACAGGTGTTTTGAATCTCGGGCGTAATTGCTGCGATTCTGCCCACGATTTTAAAATGCACTGTTAAAATGTCAGCGTGTTTAGGTGACACCTAAAAACAAGGTGCAATCCTGCCATGATTGTTGCGCGACAAATCATGCAAACCAAATCATGCAATGCGTGTTACCCTAAAGAGGTTCTGGAACGTTTTTTTGGGGGGCGACGCTTCACCTGGTTTGGTTTGCGCAATTTGTTGCGCGTCAATCGCGACAGAATCGCACCGTGTTTTAGGTGCCATTGAAATGAATGGCACCTAAACAAGCTGATGTGCGATTTGACATTTTAACAGCGTGTTTTGAAATTGCAGCCAGAATCGCAGTGATTTTGCACGCGATTCAAAAAGCCTATGTGTGAACGGAGCCTAGGACTCTGAATTCGAGTGTCTTTAGGCATTCTGATTTGAAGTCAGAAATGCCCAAATCTGCCTGAAAAGTAGATCGTGTCACTTATGGAGCTTCAGGCTTCGAGCGACGGGCACTTGAGTGTATGTGAACAATCACCATTGGAATCCAAGGGATTTTGGATGTTGAGCACTTTGGAGATGTGATTTTTGAGCTAGAAGAAGCGCAAGTGTGAATGGGGCCTTAGTAATCACAACATTATTGGCAAACATCCCAGCCATGTCATCTAAACATTTCTCTGATCCATAGGGAGTGTACAGGTGTGTTGTTTAAAGATCATTTATTGTACGGGCGGCACAGTGGTGTAGTGGATAGCACTTTCGCCTAGCAGTAAGAAGGGTCGCTGGTTTGAATCCCAACCACGACACTACCTGCCTGGAGTTTGCATGTTCTCCCTGTGCCTGTGTGGGTTTCCTCCCACACTCCAAAGACATGCTGGTAGGTTAATTGAATCCTGTCTAAATTGTCCCTAGTATATGAATGTGAGTTAGGGACCTTAGATTGTAAGCTCCTTGAGGGTAGGGACTGATGTGAATGTACAATGTATATGTAAAGCGCTGCGTAAATTGACGGCGCTATATAAGTACCTGAAATAAATAAAATAAAATAAAAATAAATTACCTGAAAACTGATTGTTTTTTTACGGCTCGTTCGCACGTGCTTTGATTTCTGAAGAGCAATCCGTGTTCGGATTGCTCTTTCAGAGGGCATTTGACAGGAGGTGGGGAGGTGCTACATCATCTCCTTACAATCTGCTTTGACCCCTTGTACCCCGCACTAGCGTGCCACAAGCTGGTTGCAGAGCACTGGCAGAACATTCACATTCACTCAAATTGATCGTGTTTGGCAGGTGCTGTGCCCGCCAAAAGCATTTTTGGTGTGGCCAATGTACACCCCCAGCTACTAACTCTGCAGCTAAAGGAGGAGGGTTGGGGGGGTTAAAATGTGGCTCCACCGTGGGTTTTATGTCCACTCCACTGATAATGTGAATAAGCCCTTGTTCTGATGTACATGTGACCAGCAGTATATAAAAATCACCCCTTCTATGTTTTTTTTTTTTATTTCAGCCACAACACTAAAACTACATCCTGGTTAGATCCACGGTGCCTGAATAAACAGCAGAAGCCTTTAGAAGAATGTGAAGATGATGGTAAGTCAATTTGCATTTAAAATGTTGTAAATTTTCTGCACACACTTGCAAATGTGTGCAAATTCCAGCCATGGTTTCTGTGTTCACACCCCATTTTCTCAGTTTATTTGCACTGTATAATTCTGTGTAAATACTGCACTTTTTTTTCAACTGTAAAAACATATTTTATATTGATATTCATTTTTTTTTTTTAATGGATTCTAAGCTAACTGTCTTTGTAGCACAGTTGTGATGTCTCTTTTATGAAGATTTATAAGCGTAAGATTGTGCTATGCTGACCATACATGTAACAATAGGGAGGCTAGAGCAGCCAATCAGATTTCACTACTGTACAAAGTTCTGAACAGTGAAATAAGATTTCTGACTGGCTACTGTTATTGCACTTTTTCCCTTTGCGGTCTCCTTTATTAAGTAGACCTGATACGTATGTAATGAATCTCTTCTGCTGTGTTATTAGGTTTTAGGACTTTTGTCATTTTAATACCAGACACAATTTAAATATATACAGTGCCTTGCAAAAGTATTCACCCCCTTTGGCATTTTTCGTGTTTTGTTGCCTCACAACCTGGAATTAACATGGATTGTTTGAAGATTTGCATCATTTAATTTACAGAACATGCCCACAACTTTGAAGATGTTTTTTTTTTTTTATTGTGAAGCAAACAACAAATAGGACAAAATAACAGAAAAAGTCAATGTGCATAACTATTCACCCCCCTAAAGTCAATACTTTGTAGAGCCACCTTTTGCGGCTATCACAGCTCCAAGTCACTTTGGATAAGTCTCTATGAACTTGCCACATCTTACCACTGGGATTTTTGCCCATTCCTCCTTGCAAAACTGCTCCAGCTCCTTCAAGTTGGATGGTTTGCGCTTGTGAACAGCAATCTTTAAGTCTGACCACAGATTTTCTATTGGTTTGAGGTCTGGGCTTTGACTAGGCCATTCCAACACATTTACATGTTTCCCCTTTAACCACTCAAGTGTTACTTTAGCAGTGTGTTTGGGGTCATTGTCCTGCTGGAAGGTGAACCTCCGTCCTAGCCTCAAATCACACACAGAGTGGTACAGGTTTTGCTCAAGAATATCCCTGTATTTAGCACCATCCATCTTTCCTTCAACTCTGACCAGTTTCCCAGTCCCAACTGCTGAAAAACATCCCCACAGCATGATGCTGCCACCACCATGTTTCACTGTGGGGATGGTGTTCTTTGGGTGATGTGATGTGTTGGGTTTGCACCAGACATAGCGTTTTCTTTGATGGCCAAAAAGTTCAATTTTAGTCTCATCAGACCAGAGCACCTTCCTCCATACATTTTGGGAGTCTCCCACATGTCTTTTCGCAAACTCAAAACATGCCATTTTGTTTTTTGCTGAAAGTAATGGCTTTCTTCTGGCCACTTTGCCATAAAGCCCAACTCTATGGAGCGTACGACTTATTGTCATTCTATGTACGGATACTCCAGTCTCTGCTGTGGAACTCTGCAGCTCCTCCAGGGTTACCTTAGGTCTCTGTGCTGCCTCTCTGATTAATGCCCTCCTTGCCCGGTCCATGAGTTTTGGTGTGCAGCCGTCTCTTGGTAGGTTTGCTGTTGTGCCATGTTCTTTCCATTTGATTATGATAGATTTGATGACCCTCCTAGGGATCATCAAAGATTTGGATATTTTTTTTATAACCTAACCCTGACTTGTACTTCTCAGCAAGATTGTCCCTTACTTGTTTGGAGAATTCCTTGGTCTTCTTGGCAGTGTTTGGTTAGTGGTGCCTCTTACTTAGGTGTTGCAGCCTCTGGGGACTTTCAAAAAAGTCTGTATATGTAATGACAGATCATGTGACAATTAGATTGCACACAGGTGGACATCATTTCACTAATTATGTGACTTCTGAAGGTAATTGGTTGCAGCAGAGCTTTTTATGGGTTTCATAACAAAGGGGGTGAATACATACGCACATGCCAATTATCAGTTTGTTATTTCTTAAAAATAGTTTCATGTACAGTATATATTTTTTTCTAAAAGGCTGTAATGTAACAAAATAGGTAAAAAGCCAAGGGGGTGAATACTTTTGCAAGGTACTGTTCATACTGTATAAAAACCCCCCCCACACACACACACACATATATATATATATATATATATATATATATATATAAAGCTATAGTATTTTATAAGGTAATACACCATCATTTATGGGCAACAATGTAAATGGTCACAAACTTCTAGAGGACTAATTATAGAGAAATATATTTGATTTGGAAATAACTATCCATGTATGTACCAGTACATCAAGTCTGTAGGTACCAGATAATCGTCTGGTGACTTTATTATTAAAAAAATAATAAACAAAACACAATCCTAAACAATAAAAAAACGGAATTAAAAAAAAATGGTTCCTAGTATTCTTTTGTGCATAAGATGCAATTAAAAGTGCAGCAACAGAACAGTAGTTGCTCCTGTATGTCACCATCTACTAACCATGGTACTGCTTTCCAACTGCAACTCCTAGCCATGTTGGGGACGCCTAGGGGGTGGTACTAAGGATGGTTCTATAGGTGGGGATTGGCCTTAGCTGATGCTACTTTTATTTCCTCCTGGGGAGTTACTTGTAAGTAGAATGGGGTGTATTTTTCATGTAAGTATGTAAAGGAGGAGTGTCAGGGACTAGACTTCAGGAAGGGTTCAGGACATTTACATAATAAACAGTCATTTGGCTGGAGTATCTACAGAAAAAAAACTCTGAGCATAAAGGCTACATATACAAAAACCCCATCCATTCTTTGTATGTTGGAAGCTCTCACTGCCAGCAGTATGTTTCCATTCATTATGGAGTTGTGCCTTAAGGATACATTCAGACAGGAGAAGGGTGATAGTTTAAAGGATAACTGTCAATTGATGTAAGGCCTTCTGGCGGCCATAATTAGACCATCTGTTGACATGCTATCAACTGGCACCTTGTTAGCTAAGGGCCCTTTCACACTGGGGTGGGCGTCGGCGGTAAAGCGCCGCTATTGTAAGCGGCGCTTTACCGTCGGTATGCGGCCGCTAGCGGGGCGGTTTTACCCCCCGCTAGCGGCTGAGAAATGGTTAAAAACCACCGCAAAGCGCCTCTGCAGAGGTGCTTTGCCGGCGATATAGCCGCACCGTCCCTTTGATTTCAATGGGCAGGAGCGGTGAAGGAGCGGTATACACTCCGCTCCTTCACCGCTCCGAAGATGCTGCTAGCAGGACTTTTTTTACCATCCTGCCAGCGCATCGCTCCAGTGTGACAGCCCTCGGGGCTTTCACACTGGAATGAAAGCAGCGGCACTTTCAGGTCGGTTTGCAGGCGCTATTATTAGCGCAATAGCGCCTGCAAACCGCCCCAGTGTGAAAGGACCCTAAGTGTACTTCATGCTGTCTGGTCAGTAGGAGGCCAGTATTAGCACCGCTACTTCTGTAACAAGCAGCAGACCCCATACTGATAGGAAGATGAGGTGCAGCCTTTGTCAGACTGACTCCTAGTAAATAGTCAGCAGCAGATAATCTGCGTTTTTCCACTGAAAGAGCTAGTTCACCTTTACCAAAACAAAAATGCAGGTAAGGTGTGTCTGTAGATAAAAACAAACTGTGCAGCTTTGACCAAAGTTGAATAATGGTCTTGCTATAGGTATAGGCCATTTAAGTATCTCACGAAGCCTGATTAGGAAAATACTATGATGTTGTACTTAGACCCCTTTCACAATGAGGCGCATTTCAGGCGCTTTTACGTTAAAAAAAAGCGCCTGAAAAGCTCACGAAAACCTATTTCATTAAAATCAGTGAATGCTTGCACACTGGCAGGGTGGTGAAAAAAAACGCCCCTCTCCATTGAAATGAATGGAAAGTGCTTCAAAAGCACCTGAAAAGCTCTTCAAAAGCGCCTGAAAAGCTCTTTAAAAGTGCTCAGTGTTTTACTGGCAGTTTACAAGCGCCTCAGTGTGAAAGGGGCCTAAGGCACACTGGGGCAGTTTTCAGGAGCTATTGCCCTAAAAATAGCGCCTGCAAACCGACCTAAAACAGCCGCTGCTGTCTCTCCAGTGTGAAAGCCCCGAGGGCTTTCACACTGGAGCTTTGCGCTAGCAGGACGGGAAAAAAAAGTCCTGCTAGCAGCATCTTCGGAGCGGTGAAGGAGCGGTGTATTCACCGCTCCTTCACCTCTCCTGGCCATTGAAATCAGTGGGGACAGCGCGGCTATACCACCGGCAAAGGCTTTGCGGTGGTTTTTAACCCTTTCTTGGCCACTAGCGGGGGGTAAAACCGCCCCGCTAGTGGCTGAATACCGACGATAAAGCGCCGCTAACAATAGCTGCGCTTTACTGCCAATGCCGCCCCCGCCCCAGTGTGAAAGGGGCCTTAGAGTTCACCATCAAAGGAGTAAGCTCTCAAATGCTGAGTTCAAAGCTATTTCATAAGGGGAGAGAGAGTGCATATGGGGGGTTTGAATCGGAGAAAGAGCTCACTCCTGTGATGGTAAAAGTGAACAGTAACACTACAATTCTCTTGGCAACATCCTTTTTCAGTTGTTTTTGATTATGTACATAAATGGCCCACACCTATAACAAGGGTATTATCCAACTTTGGTCAACTTGGTTTGTTTTTATCTACATCTGTACTTTATCTGTATAGGGGTGCTATGCTTTTAAGTTCTTAAAGGACCAGTCCACCCAAACATTATTTTCTAATTATAGATGGGCTGAGTCAGCCCCTGCCTTCTAACATGGCTTGGATACTCCCAACAGTGGCATTTCCTTAAAGACTGCCAACTCCGTCCTTCTCCACCTGGTAGCTTTGGTTGGTCACATCCACCAATGTGTGTTCCAGCAGCTTTTGTGACATTTTCTACAGTATATTAAATTGACTGGGAGAGTTGGAGCCCCTCCTAATGGTCGCAGCATATATGCAAACCTGGAAACTCGGCACAGAGATCTCAGTTACAGAGTCCCTGAGAGATACAAGAAACTGCTAGGATTTAACTTTCTGGCATCTACTAAAAATTGAAACATCAGTTTTGGATGGACTGACCCTTTGTGTAAACGCACAGTTAACTTATATGTACTTTGTTTTCAGCAATTGTACTTGAGATTCTTGCATTTCTTTGAAGAGATCATACAGAAAGTGGGTCAGCTGAAGTTTAGTGATTTTTTTTTTTTAATCAGTATTAGGAATAGTACTTACACGAATGTCCCCTGTGCTGATGGCGGCTATGTTCCATGAAATCTTCGTTCCTCTGCTCCGGTTACTCCCGCAGCTGTGATCTTCTAGTGCTGCGGGGATTAAAGTGATTGTAAAGGCTCATTTTTTTTCCTATAAAAATAATAAACATATTATACTTACCTCCTCTGTTGCAGTGGATTTGCACAAAGCAGCCCAGATCCTCCCCTTCTTAGGTCCCTCTTCTGTGATCCTGGCCCCTCCCTCCTGTTCAGTGCCCCCACAGCAAGCACCTGAGCTGAGTCACAGCTCCCTGTGTCCATTCAGACACGGAGCCCCGGCCCCTCCCCGCCCCCTATCTCTCCTGATTGGCTAGCTGACTTTGACAGCAGTGGGAGCCAATGGCCCCTCTGCTGTGTCTCAGCCAATCAGGAAGGAGAATCTCATATGGCTGGTACACTCGTGGACATCGCTGGAAAGATCGAGACCTCAGGTAAGTGTGAGGGGGGCCTGCTTAATGCATAGAATGCATTAAGATCAAAAACCTTCTGCCTTTACAACCCCTTTAATAGGAGCAGCCCCACTCTGCACAGTCAAAAGTGCCAACTGTGCCCGCCCTTTCCAGCCCTCTGCTCCATTCATGGAAGCTGTACTAACAGATCCCGCAATAAAAAAAACATTCTATACATGGAGGACAGGCGGATGAATTAAAGGTCCACCTTCTCCATTCATAGAGAACTTTTCATTGTGGGAACTGATGTTACAGCTTCTATAATGGAGCAGAGGGCTGGAAAATGCCGGCATAGTTGGCACTTTTGACAAGTAGCTGTGACAGGTGGAAGCAATTGTAATAACCCCCACCTCACCAGACAAAGCCTCCACCAACACATGGGACACTCATCATTCATGTTGGTACTGTCCCTAATGTTGAAAATAAATACATAAAATCAGTAAACTTCAGCTTTAAGGTCTATTTGATATCCATCCAGCGTGGGTAGAGAAATGTCCGTATGGGCATTCTTTTGTCAGCCGTAGATAGCTGGACACAGCATGACTTCCAAAACGGTTGTGCAACAGGGGAGGACTAGGCTAAGGGGGCATTTACGCCTGGGGCCTGTACTAATAATATTTTTTTGGGCTGGTGTCCCTGAGTGGAGATACTTCACCATTCATACCTTGATCCACCACTTTACCATTCATACCTTGATCCACCATTCATACCTTGATCAGAGCGGGATTTGCAAACCACGCACCTCTCACCATGAATGCAGCCCTATGGCACACTTTGTGTGCTAAACTTTCTTTAGTCAACAGAAAGCTGTCCCTAATATGAAAGAGCTAGTTGGTTATGTTTGCCCCTGAAAACCAAAAGTTCCCAGTCCTTATCTGCTTTAAAGATGTCTTATGCCACGTACAGATGACCGGTTTTGCCGTCGGAATAAACTCCGAAGGTCTCTTAGACAGAATTCCATTCAAGCGGTTTTGCCTACACACGGTCACACCAAAGTCCGACCGTCCAGAACGCGGTGACGTACAACACGTACGACGGGACTAGAAAAAGGAAGTGCAATAGCCAGTAGCCAATAGCTTCCGTCTCGTACTTGCTTCAGAGCATGCATTGTTTTTGGTCTGTCGGAACAGCATACAGATGAGCGGTTTTACCGATAGGAATGGATTCCGTCGGAAATATTTAGAACATTTAGTTCCATTTCTAGGTCCGTCAGAATTTTCCAAAAAGAAAGTATGATGAGGCATACACACGATTGGAATAGACAATGGAAAGCTTCCGTCGGACTTTTTCTGTCGGACATTCCGCTCGTGTGTACGCGGCTTTAGTGGATAGAATGGAGCTGCTTTACCAAAAGAGTAGAGCTTGTTTAGTTTGCAAAGTGAATTTTCACTGTGAAATGATTTAAAGTTGTGTTCTCTTTGAATATCCATTTATATTGAAGGAAAGTTCAAACACCCATATTTTGCTTGAACATGATTGGATGATTGAAGTTGGCACAGCTTCACCTCATTCACTAAGCTAAATAAAAATTCACTCTCCTCACTTTGCTAAGTTAACAGCCTGTACTCCTTTAGTGCAGCAGTCTGTGAATTGAGGCGTGTGAGCTGTTGGCCGCCTTTTGGTTGCCCTTTTCCAGCTACAAGGCACTATTCCTGCCACTGGACACCAACAGTGGGGCATAATCCCTGCCACTGTTACCAATGATGGACCACTTTCCCTCCCATTGATACTATGATGACGCATTATTCCCCACCTTAATACCAACAATGGGGCATGATTCCTTAAATACCAATGATGTGGTACTGTTCTTTCTCTTATTGACCACAGGAGCTATGTAATTGTTTTAGTCCCACTGATGACAAAGCTGGAGGCATTGTTTACTTCCACTGATGTTGGGACATTTTCTACAGTCACTGGCCACGATCTGGCTACCCTAAAGTCTGAAGAATAGTCAACTGGCCCTTTGTTTGGAAATTTTGAAGAACCCTGCTTTAGTGCATCAACCCCACTGTATACTTGCAAAAGCCTGTACAGAAATAACAGAATATAGAATTTGCAAACTTTATTTGGCTACCCTAGAGAAAGGTATCGTGGCTCTCTGCTTGTTCCAGCCCAAAAAATATGAAGCATATTCATCTGTTCAAAGGAATGTATTCTTAAGTTTAGCACCTCCACAGTACAATTGTATTAAAGAAAGTACTGATTCTATTATCAGAAATAACTGTAACAATATGTTCCTTGCAGTTTTCATGGATATGTTCTGCTGGCTGACTAATAGGATTAACTTTCAAAAATGAGATTTCAAATTTAACTACTTCATCTGAGTTTTTGGGGAGCTTTGAGATGAGATTGTTTCCATGCTGAAAAACCTTCAAGATTATAACTATAAGGTCTATTTTGGGTCTTTAGCACAGTGTATGTAGATCTTCATTTGGAGGAACATTTCTGAGGCCAAAACTGGCTGTTTATTGTAAGTTCTAAAATATGATCTGAGTTGCCCCATAGCAATCAAAGATTTAAAACTTGATGTATATGATGGGGCCTCATGGGAAACCCACTAAAGAAACGTAGTAACTACCGTATATACTCGAGTATAAGCCGAGTTTTTCAGCACATTTTTTTTGTGCTGAAAATGCCCCCCTCGGCTTATACTTGAGTCTGTGTCCATCTGCAGCCTCATGTGCCTGATCTCCTGGCGCTGTGACATGCAAGTCGGTCTAGTCGGCGGCCAGTGTAACAAAGCCCCACCTCCTCCTCGTCC
Source organism: Aquarana catesbeiana (assembly GCF_042186555.1). NCBI lineage: Eukaryota > Metazoa > Chordata > Amphibia > Anura > Ranidae > Aquarana > Aquarana catesbeiana. The sequence goes on along the minus strand of NC_133330.1, from coordinate 56,310,507 downwards.
CTCGTCCGTGACGGAACACTGATTCAGTTCTTCCAAGCAGTGAGTCAGAGTCCCGCCTATCACAGGCGAGGAGGAGGCAGAGGCGGGGCTTTGTTACACTGCACAGCTGTTGACTAGACTGACTGCAACAAAGCCCCGCCTCCGCCTCCTCCTCATCCTCGCCTGTGATAGGCGGGACTCTGACTCACTGCTTAGAAGAACTGAATCAGTGTTCTGTCACGAACGAGGGACGAGGAGGCGGCGGAGGCGGGGCTTTGTTACACTGGCCGCCGACTAGACTGACTGCATGTCACAGCGCTGGAGATCAAGGTACATGAGGTGTCAAGGAGATGGACACAGTGAGGAGGCAGGCAAACGGACACAGTGAGGTGGCAAGCAAATGGGCACAGTGAAGAGGTATGCAGATGGGCACAGTGAGGAGGCAGGCATAATGGGCACAGTGAGGAGGCAGGCATAATGGGCACAGTGAGGCGGCAGGCAAATGGGCACAGTGAGGAGGCATGCAGATGGGCACAGTGAGGAGGCATGCAGATGGGCACAGTGAGGCATGCAGCTGGGTTCAGTGAGGCATGTAAATGGGCATTGTTGACCTTCTTTTCCACTTACAGTAGCTGCTGCACTTCTCACCCTCGACTTATACACGAGTCAATAAGTTTTCACAGTTTTTTGTGGTAAAATTAGGTGCCTCGGCTTATATTCGGGTCGACTTATACGCGCGTATATACGGTATGTTCTTTCAGGGTTTCTTGAAAGCCCCTGACCCACTTAAACTCAGTTTCGCCACACTCCCACATTGCCTTGCTGGTAGGCCAAACCCTGTGTAAGTTTATGTTGGATGTTCTGGAGCTTACACATGTTGACATCCTTTTGCTATCATTATAGTGTTCAGGACTGGTGATTGGCCATTTGTTGTAATATGTTACAACACCATTGAGGCCTAAACACTACAGCTTAAGAGGAGGTCACATGCTCCCTTAGACCCAGAAGAACTGGGTATTTACTAGGGGTTGTGATGTGGTGGTGGGGAAGGCAAGTATAGGTTGGTCAAGGGGCAACGATCAAGAAACTGTTACTTTGCCCTCCCTAGCCCCTAAGGAGCACCCTGCTTCTATATTCTGTATCTCAAAGGAACTTCATATAGTAACAGAGAATCTTATTTACTTTCATATAAGCTTCTATAGAGGTTCTCCCCCTTTGTAGCTTAGGAGATTCAAGAGTGACAATGTGTCAGAGAGGCCAAAAGAATCTTATGTGTAGCCCAAAATGCCTTGGGCTTCTTTCTCCCTAATCACTATGTGGGTCAGTGGCCCAGGAAAGGTAGCTCTGCACTGTCCTCCTACTTCTGGACCCTACCTGAATTAGCAGGCTGAATATTCTAATGGTCTGAACAGTGCTTTAGACATTCCAGTAGTTAAATACATAATTTGCCTTGGAAAATATCTAAAAATATTACTGATTTCAGCGACATGTCTGGATATAAGAAGCATTTGTCACAGCTTTGCATTTGTATTATTCTAATCAATTCTTTATTACAACACTTATAGCAAATCAAAGGCAGTTAAATATACAGAAAAAACAGCTTGCTTTATTAAGTGTCACAAGGGTTATATACTGAGCCAAGAGGTAGATCGTTGTATGTTACTAATGCTGAATATAATCAGATTTTAACATTTAAAGTGCAGATGAAAGAAATCCAAATGAAATGTAACAGCTACACTAACTGATTTTGTTTTAAAATTTCTAGTTGTGCAAGAATACATAGATAATGGTTTATTCCAAATGTCTAGCTTTTATATATAGGTTGTGGAGACTAAATTAGTAAGTTTACAGGGTGCATTTTAATGAACAGTGGCTCACAAAATGACTCACATGAGGGCCCATTCACTTATCCAATGTAGTAACGCATTCTAAAACACACGTTAACACATGTTGCTGTTACGCACGGCATCAAACCCGCAAACCCGTCCTATGTGTGGAACACAGTGGTGCCATTCATTTTGAATGGCACCCCAATGCATTGTGCATTGTACACTGCGTTTTGAAAAATAGGGGCATACATGTTTTTTTCATCCATTGTGGTGTGTTGACAGCCCATTCCTAATAAATGGGCTGCCTTAACGCAATGCATAGTAACCGAACGCAAAAGTGTGAATGTGAAACTTTAATTCATCTTACACTTTGCACCTAAAAAGATACAGCACAAGAAGCCTACCTTTACCATTATGAGCCAGGGAACCCTGTTTGTGAAACATCTTTGAAACTGGTTTGAAAGAGGGGCTAGATTTCCCTGACATATGGTTAAAGGAGTGGGCTTCTCTTATGGATCACAGGAGTGCAATTCGCTTTGCACTCCTGTGACCTGTTTTCAGCAGAGAGCGGACTGAAGTCCGCTCCTTGATGTCACAGAAATCGGTCCAGGCACCGCATCATCCCGACAATGGAAGTCTGGATCCACCAGGTGCCTGAGCTGAGATGGCCACTTACCAACCCTCCACAGCTCAGCGCTCGAGTGAATGAGGAGGAGCAGAGCGGAGAGCTGCTAATTGATAGTCAGCAGCTCTCTTTGAGAACCGAGCCATCGGCGATGTTCGATCGCTTGGTTCTCAGTGTTAGAGACACCGTGGGACAGGTGCAGCATCGGACCGATGCTGCATCCACCTAAGTATGATTATGGAAAACCCCCCAAACCAATACTTCTCTTTTAAGCCCTGTCACCTGGTCACTGAGGTGTGCTCATTACACAGGGAATGGCTTCTGGCAGTATTTAGTTCTAAATCAGAAAAGCCAGGATCTTAGTAACCAGGTTAAATGTTTCATACAGGCACATCAGAGTTTTCAGGTTAAAGAGAACCTAACACTGGATGTTGAGCCCAAAAAAGGCAAACAAGGGGTAAGGAACTAGAGATCTGTATTTTACGTAGACACCCTGCAGTCTAATCTTCTTTCCAAAGTCTGACTTATGTCTAGTTCCACATTGAGTCTCTGTGTGGAGGCGGACATCTTGGTAGAGGCAGGACTTTGCAACCTTACGCCAGAGGTGCCCTCTATAGATCTGATAACTGGTGGGGGGGCTATAAGAAGGTGAGGTGGAGGAAGCACAGCTTCACAGAATGAATGAAGAAGTAGCAGGAAGGTTCTCATGTACAGCTTCCTTTCCAGCAAGGAGAACACAGAGCCGCACAATAGTGACATCACCAAAACCATATTATAAACCGAGACTCGCTGTCAGAGGCAACAGTGCCTTAGATAATTTCACACTGCAGGTTACAACTGGCTTGTGGCACTGGAAATGTACTGTTATATTTTATTAGACATTCAAGACAAAAGGTAAAGGTAAAATTCTGATTAAAGGTACATTTTGCGGGCTTTCTGGCTTTGATACAGCTGCAGTTTTTTTTTCTGGATGATATTAGCAATGTACCAAATTGATTTCATTCGTAATGTAACTTGTTACACTAAAATTGTTGATTGGACTTGCCTGTTGTCTGGTATGTGCATTTTGTAATGCTCTAAAATATTACAAAATGGCATTGCAGATAGCATTAAGGTATTGCTAGTGGTAGCTGTATGTTTTGGTAATCTAGAAAAAATATATAAAATATGAAATAAATGTATGATCAACACTGGAATTTTCAAATTATTGAAAGGTCAGCTCCACCTATACCTGTTATGTCAACTTTTTGTGGCTGCTGATAGGTTGAATTGCCCTCTGGCATGTTACATGGTATGATACATCAAAGGTTCCATTGGTAAAATTTCCACACAATTGTTTCCACCCCTGATTCAAAACTATAGTGAAGCTGGCCAAACACGTGACAATTTTCAGTCAATTTCAACCACTTTGGAGCCTCTGGGAATAGCAAATACGATTGTAAGTAATCTATCTATGCAGTCTATCATAACCGAGTTTGTTCGACCAACAGAATTTGGTTGATTTGGGTACTCTCAAATAGACAGTAAATTGACATCTTCAATATAGTTAATTGAAAGATTGAATTAAAATGGAGTCAGACAGTATAAAGTGATCACGTTTTTCCATCAGGTTAGATTGAGGCAATCTGAAGTTCTAATGTGGATATCTCACAACTAATGTCCTGAAGACATATAAAAAGCTGGCCTGTGATTTACCTTGTCAACAACCACCCAAACATTTCTTGAGTAGTTGACCTTTAAACAATTATTCATCCACATATATTTACGAGTGAAATGCAAGGTCACATAATGCTGTAGACTAAAAGTGCTATTGGTTTCTGGGTGAAGGCGTATACCTCATTATACTGCATTGATTCAAATATTCTTTGGTGACAGAAATATCTGTACAGCTAAATGCTGGTTGAAATGATCTGAACTGTTACATACTAGATATTAATACTACTCAATTAATGTAATTTGTGTGTTTCAATTAGAAGCAAAATTAAAGACATTTTGTGGTGGAAGTTGGCATATAAACCCGAAACTGTTAAAAAAAAAAATAACCCAGCAAAACCTGACTGAATGAAGTTCTATACTGTTATTAGGCAAAATATATCTGTGGCGACAGTTCCAGTGCCTAAAATGATAATGCAAAGGTTAAGTGCTAAATCATTTTTAAAATTGGTTAAAGGGAATAGATAGTGGTTTGCACATGTGTTATGGCAAGAATATAAAATGTAATATAGAAGGTTTTCTATCTGGCCAGCAGATGGAGCTCTAGTCTCCTGTTGTTATGTCAAGCATTGTATCATTTTGAGCTATGCCACAAAAAGCCAGAACGCAAGCAGTCACCACAGCAGTGAAAAACTCCTATGTATAAAAAAAAAAAAAAAAAAAAAAAAAAAAAAAAAAGCTTGTGGAGGAGGATCTGCTCTTACAGGGTACTACATGCTGCTATACTGGTCCTGGCAGCCTCCTTTCCCTTGTATTCCAACAGTTGGGTACCCTCTGATGTCATCAAAACTGAAGCAGGGCCTGCATAGGATGTGAGGATGCCGGGTAACAGTCCCTGGCCAGAGGATGGGGAGCACCATCTGCCAGGCAGTGGGAATCAGGTGAATGAAATAACTTTGCGCATTTCCTAGACATAAACATCTAACCCCTGCAGTGCAGGTGCAGCCCCACTGCAAAGGAGGGTTTTTACTTTTGCCAGAATCCTACTTAAAAGACATGATGAAGTTTAAAAAGGTTTTAAAATAGCTAACCTAAATTCCTTGTAGTTTCTCTTTAAGAATTAGGTTTAAAGAGAACCTGTTGGCAATAAATAAAAACTGTTCAAGGCATCCTGTAAAAGAATACATTTTATACTCACCTTTCTGGCGGTTGGTGATCAAAATCTTTTTGTGTGGACCTGATTGCTAATCAACGCTTTTCAAGTGTGTTACATAGCGTGTTCCTTACTGGCCACAGTGGTTCCTCCCATTGTTACTATTGTGGCTTCTTTGGTGGATCCCTAGGTCACTACAAGACACAGCAATGTCTTCGGTCTCAGGGGTCGGTGGGAAGAACCCCTGGTGGCCTTGCTTTCCAACACAACCAGAAGTGCTGAAAAGAAGCCTGACAGAGGTTTACAAAAGAGTAGCCATTTTGCACACCAACCACTGGCAAGGTGATGAAAATAGATCTTCTTTGACACTGCACCTTGAAATTTATTATTACTATTTTATTTTTATATTTTTTTGCTAACAGAACCTCTTTAAGTGTTAGGTTTGATGTTAATTTTAGGAGTTTGGTTAAGAATCCCCAGTTTTTTTTTTAAATAGCTAATAGGCGTGCCTAATAACTTATTGTAACCCGTTAATACTATCATTTATTCTTTCTGGTTTTGCTGTGTGTTCTTTATATGTTTTGGTTTGGTATATACATTTTGGTTTGTCAATGTTTAATTTACAAAAAAAATTATATAAGGGTTCCCACCTATTTTTTTAATATCCAGGCGTGTAGTGTATGTCCTCAAAGGTAACCGCCATTTTCTCCTATATAATGACAATGCCTCTTTGTTGGCCTTGGAATGTACCTGATTAGATCATTTCAACCTCTTCTGCTAATTTCATTACTTATATATTTTCTGAGGGGATTTTAGAGCTTGGTGTTGGTTTCTGAATTTATTTTGTTTTAATCTTTCTGTCTCATTTCCTGCTCTTCCTTGGAGAAGAAGGGGTCCACACCGAGGAACTGGACAGTGAACTAGGTAAATGTTACTCTGTATTTCTCATGCTGTTGATTTCTACCAAATATGGTCCAGATAGAATGTTTTTTGGTTTTCAGTAGAGCAGGAAATAGTAAAAAACCCACCAGATTTCTATTGACCTCTGTGTCCCCAGTTGGAGAGAATTGGTGACCATAGATGGATTGAAATTTGACTGGTTCAGCAGGAACCTGACAAGTTTTTGATCAGTGTGTGGCTGTCCCTGTTCAACAGAAGTCAATTTTTAGAATCAACAAGTTGGAAAACTTTTGCCGATCTGTGACTGCAGCAAATCAGTTAATTTGTGTATTCTGTTGGTGGCAAATCCCACTCCCAATAGGGCAATTCCAACAGGAGCTGTGGAAAGCAGGTCCGGAAACAGCTGCCCAAATTTGAAATCTTTCATTAGTTAAAGCTGAACTCCAGGGTAAGCAAATATGGTCAAAATACAAGAGTCATGTGTATGCTTCTTGAATCTTGGTGAATTTCTTACAGATCTGTGCAGTAATCCAGTGTGAGACTTAATCCGGGTACACACTGGCCGAATGTCGGGAGACAACGGCCAGTTAAAAAAAAAATGCAAACATTTGGCCTGTGTGTCGTTCTGTCAGATGAGCATGCTGGAAAACCAGCATCCAACCGACTCATGATCAATGCTCTCAGCCAATAGCAGAGAGCGCTGATCGGAGTGTTACGGAGGGGGGAACACAACAGCTCAGTGGGGGAGATCACTGAACTAACCTTGCATGGTTTATACAGCGGCGCCAACTGGAGCTGACATTTTTTTTTTTTTCGTGGGTTGAACGAAAAAGAATGAATAGTGTGTACCCGCTTTTAGCCTCTGTGCAGGAGCTTCCTGTGATAAAAAACAGTCACTGCTGCTCTCTTGTGGTCTTGTCTCCGCCCCTCCTGTCGTTTTCTGCAGGCAGCCTGTAGTGGGTGGGGCCTCCTGGATCCCTCCTACAGCTCTGCTTCTTGCGCAGGCAATGCACAGCACAGTGATAATGTCACCATTCTTTTTATATTATGTGGATTTGCAAAGGCATTCGGTATACACAAAGTGATTATACTGTATATCCCTTGTGGCAATTGAGGAATACATTTTAATGAAAGTTTGTTGCATTCGAAGTTCAGTTTTAATGCTGAACTATACTCACCACCACTCTAGCTACGTGACGTCCATGAGCTCCCTCACTGGTGCCGACCACTCTCTGGTTTCTTCCGGTTTCACAACCTTCACATCTTGATTGGCTTGGCCCTGATGATGTAACTCGTGTGCATGAGAGTTCATTCATCCTGGGACAGAGGTATGCAGAACATGTACACTGAGGTGCATGTGCGTACATTCTAAGGAAACTTTGGAACAGGCAAGTAAGAATGTTTTATTGCAGCAGAGACATAGGGGTTGATTTGCTAAAACTGGAGAGTGCAAAACCTGGTGCAGCGTTGCATGGTAGCCAATCAGCTTCTAACTTCAGCTTGTTCAATTAAAGCGCAGTTCCACCCATTTAAAAGTCAGCAGCTACAAAAAGCATAGCTGCTGACTTTTAATAATCAGACACTCACCTGTCCCACGGTCCAGCGATGCGGGTGCGGGAAGCCTCGCTCCTCTCCCCCTCTTCTCCGTGGCGCAGGCATTCTAACTGTGGGCGTCCGGCTGTGGCTTCACAGCTGGGCGCACACTGGGCATGCGTAAGACGCGCTACGCGCTGTGCAGAGCCAGGCAATCTTTTGGGACCTGTGACGTGTCCCAGAATATTGCAGGGAGGGGGAGGTGTTCTTCCTTCCGGCGCCGCTTCGCCAGGGGAGGAAGTGGGAGCTGGGTGCCTCTAAAAACTGGGTACCCGCTCCCCCCCAAAAAAAATTACATGTCAAATGTGGCATGTCAGGTTGTCAGAAAACAAACATTTGTTGGAGTTTTTATTTAGGTCTTGTTCACACCTGTGCAAGGGCCATGTTTGCCTTCAGGGGATGCACAGGTATTCAATGCTTCCATGTGGAGGTAGCCCCATTCACATCAATAGGGATACAGTAGCTGCACTGATGCAGCCACTGCTCCCAATTTGACATCTGTGTGGATGCGGGTGCGTGTCCCCTGAAACAGACAGTGTGAGTTTTTAACTTTGAGACCAGCAGCTGTGTCCATGCAGCCGCTGTGGCCCAGTTGACATGAATAGGCCTATCAAAAATACTAAAATTGTCGGGAGTCAGAATATATAAGAGGTACAAAACAGTAATAGTTTTGCACAGAGCAGCCCAGATCCTCCTCCTTCTCGGGTCCCCGGCTGGAGATCCTGGCCCCTCCCTTCTGCTGAGTGCCGCTTGCTGTGGGGGCACCTGAGCCGAGCCACAGCTCTGTGTGTCCATTCAGACACGGTGCTGCACCTAGACCCTGCCCCCTCTCTCTCCTCATTGGCTAATTGAGTTTGATTGACAGCAGGAGCCAATGGCGCCCCTGCTGTGTCTCAGCCAATCAGGTGGGAGAGTCCCCGGCTGGCCGAGGCATTCGTAGACATCGCTGGATAGAGATGGACCTCGGGTAAGTATTGGGGGGGCTGCTGCACACAGAAGGCTTTTTATTTTAATACATAGAATGCATTAAGATAAACCTTCTGCCTTTACAACCACTTTAACCACTTCCCGCCCACGTATAGTAAAATGACGGTAGGTGGGATGTGCTCTCATTCTGGGACGATGTCATATGACGGATCCTCAGAACGGCCGCTCTCACGCGCCGATCGCGGCTGCGCCATATCCTAGGAACATGGCGCGACCCCAATCTCAGTAAAGAGCCGATGATGCGGCTCTTTACCCATGTGATCGGCTGTGTCCAATCGCAGCCGGTCACATGTAAACAAGGAAGTGCCGTTTATCGGCTTTTCTCGACTCACACTGACAGAGTGACTTATCAGCGGCATCCCCTCCTAGGGGAGACCTGAACAGGTAATCGGGGCAGTGATCATCAGTGCCCTGATTACAGTACAGCCCCAGCAGTGCCCATTAGTGACGCCAGTCAGTGATGCCATTCAGTGCCTGCTCATCAGTGCTGCCTACCAGTGCCGCCTATCAGTGCCCACCAGTGCCGCCTTTCAGTGCTCATCAGTGCTGCATATTAGTGACTCCTCATCAGTGTCACCTAATCAGTGCCCTTCAGTGCCACCTCATCAGTGCAGCCTATCAGTGCCGCCTCATCAGTGCACATCAGTGAAGGAAAAAAAATTTCTTATTTGTATACTTATTACAAAATTTACTGACAGACACTAAGAAAAATGTTGTTTTTCTTCAAAATCTTTGGTCTTTTGTCTTTGTTGCAAAAAATAAAAAACCCAGCAGTGATTAAGTACCACCAAAAGAAAGCTCTATCTGTGTGAAAAAAATGATAAAAATGTAATTTGGGTACGGTGCTGCATGACTGCACAATTATCATTCAAAGTGTGACAGCACTGAAAGCTAAAAATTGGCTTGTGCAGGAAGGGGGTAAAAGTGCCCAGTAGGCAAGTGGTTAAGTACACCTGTGTGAATGAAGTCTAAATCCCTACTCCCAGTATACAGTACAGAATATACGAGGGGTTCTTTAAAAAGTTTCACTTTTTTATATTTATTAGAGTTAAAAAAAAAAGTGCAGAAACTTTTTGAAGAACTCTCAAACATGTCTTGATCCTCAGATTTTCATTTAAGCTGTCCCCCGGGGTAAAAAAAAAAAAAAAAAGATTTACCCTTGCACTGTCTCCCCCCTGCTGCAAGTGTTAAATGCTCCTTTTACTTAGGAGATAATGACAAAAGTGATATACTTGCCTTATTCCTCATCTTCCCAGCAGCCAGCGCTCTTCTCCGCTGTATGATATTCTGGGCTCTGGGTGGGCCCCCGGCGTCCTTCCATACAATGCAGGATTACTGCTTTTGTATTGTATGGAATGGTATCACAGAGCTGCAATCAGGCAGGCAGTGAAGGGAAGAGGCTTTGGGGATCAGATGTTTGAAGAGCGGGAAGCCTGCAGAATTGAGAAATAAGGCACCTTACTCATCATCCTCTAGGCCAAATGAGCAGTTAACCCCTTTTTTTACCCTGGAGCTTAGCTATAAATGAGTTGAAATTCTATTCTTCTTGGTTGTTTAGTTTGCAGCTTTTATGGAGATGCTGATTTTAACTGGTCAAAAAGCATCATGTGACCATGCATCTAGATTTTGTAAACGTTTGTCAGTTTCATGTGTGTACCAGATATATGTGTAATGTATGTTGTCACATTTTGTGGATTTACATGAAATTGTATTTGACTTGACTATTGCCCAGTTGGTGCAGACGTGACCACATAATGTTTACCACTATAGTTTATAATAGGAATTTCCAGGAAAACTGGAAATAATCAGCCTGCCTGGTACTCTTTCATGTGTTGGGTTCCTCCTGCATGACCAAGGTTTTATCCAAACAAATGCATAGGCGCCACCTGCTGGTAAGATCTGATATTGTGAAATGACTTTAAAGGAGAATTCCAGCCTGAGCCCGTTTGGCTGGGCTTCTCCTATGGGTCACAGGAGTGCAATTCATTTTGCACTCCTGTGACCGGCTCTCTGCTGACTTCACAGGAATCAGTCCAGGCACCGCGTCATCGCGACAATGGAAGTCGGGATCCACCAGGTGCCTGGACTGACCCCCGTCTCAGCCTCTGAGCGAGCTGCTGAGAGCCTGAGACGGCCGCTCCGCCCCCTTCACAGCTCAGCACTCCAGTGAGCGTGGAGGAGCAGAGCGAAGAGATGCTGATTGACAGGCAGTAGCTCTCCGCTCGGGGAGCTGTGAGAACCGAGCCATCAGCAGTGTTTGATTGCTCGGTTCTCAGTGTAGAGCGCCGGGGGACAGATGCAGAATCCACCTAGTATGATGGGGGAAAAAACCCCTAAAGCCATACTTCTCTTTTAGCCCAGGTTCACACTCCTGCGGGATTGGAATTGTGCGAGTTCAGTCCGACGATTTCAGGGACATCTGAGCGGTTTCCTGTACAGATGTCTATTGAAATTGCACCTGAAATCGCCAAAAGTAGTACAGAATCTACTTTTGGGAATCAGGGCGGTGCCGCAAAAGTTGGTGTCGCACCAATTTGGAGGGTTCCATTGCAGGCAATAGCCGCCGATTTGGCCTAATAGCATCAGTGTGAACCAGGGCTTAAAGCTGCACTAAACTCTGTTTCCCAAAAGAATGACATACAGGGCATTCCTTGAATAACAATGGTTAGTTGGCCATGCTTTATACTAATTTCTTGTTTGATTTCCTTTAAATTTACCTTCAACTATGTAGTGAAAGGCCTACCTGATTGCATACAAATTGAAAGAAAATTATGTAATGTGTGGTCAGATTCACAGTTACTAGTGTTATGTTCCCTCTTAACCTAACTGTCAAACCATTAAATGGCTGGTGTCATAATTGATCATGTACAACACCATGTCAACTGCAGATCAAACCAAGGCTACCTTGGCAGCTTCCTTGGCTGTAAAGGATCAAAGGGTTTAGTTCCCCTTTAAACTACAATTAATCTGTAAGGGGGACCATTTTATCTTTCATGCCAGACACAGTGCCAGACTTTAATGCCAGACACAGCATTTCGATCAGTGTGGTGAGGATACAACTGATGCTTTGCAAGCGCTCTAGTGGTCAACTATATATTGGGAAAAGTGATTAATATAAATTAATTAGCCAATCAAGGAGCAGAACCTGCCTATATAATGAGTCAATTTGTCTGTCCCCTGTACATATATATTTACCAAATAAACATAGAAGCAAGTTTTTTGTAAAACTTTTGTACACAATGATAAGATCATTCACTAATTGCATTCACACACATATTTAAAAAATATTTAATGTGCATGTGTAGCTAATTTCTTTATAGGTGGAAAGAGTAAGGAAGCCTTAAAACCCCTGCCATGTTATTTTTATGCTCTCTGTATAGCATTTTACGTCGGCTTCCAAGTGTGTCCTTAAGTGCCACCTACAGGTTAAGAATCAGATCTTTAAAAAAAAAAAAATACTGTTAATCCAAATAGTCTATATATTCTCTGCCAATAATTTAATCAACTACAGCATTATATGGTATAGGAGTTGTTTTGTTCTGTTGAGCACCATAAGTAATAAGCACAGTATGCAAGTAATCATTCTCTATTCCTTTGCGGTTTAAGAATGTAGAGACCGATTGTATACTAATCGAATCAGAGCTTATTAATGGTGATTGTCAGACGTTCTTTCTGGGAGTAAAGGGTGGCTATAAACGGACAGATTATTATAAGTGATACTCCCTGTTTGTGCATTTGTTGCAATATAGGGTGATAAGGGGGGTCTACACTCGTCAGAGGAGGTTGCTATCACACAGGTAATTTTTTTATAACTTGTATTAATCCTTCACCTTGCTCCTGCTGGATATGCACAGTGTGGCTCCTTGCAAACTGCTGCTTCTGTTCATGCATTGAAAAAAAAAAATCTTCATGTATTTCTGTGGAAAGGTCTCCCACCTTTAGGATGCATAATAGATGCCAATTTCATAATGAATGGAATTTTTTCATACATGCACAGAATAAGTAGCTTCCTGGCCAGGAAATCTTGCTTCTGCTGTATGGCTCCCAGTGGTTTACGCAGTAAAGATCTGTCAGGAGTGAGGATAGGTGAGTATAATGCCGCGTACACACGAGCGGAATGTCTGACAGAAAAAGTCAGATGTAAGCTTTTCATCGTATATTCCGATCATGTGTATGCCTCATCTGACTTTTTTTTTTTAGAAAATTCTGACAGACCTAGAAATAGAACGTTCTAAATATTTCCGACGGAACCAATTCATATCGGGAAAACCGCTCGTCTGTATGCTGTTCCGGTGAACCAAATACTACGCATGCTCTGAAGCAAGTACGAGATAGAAGCTATTGGCTACTGGTTATTGAACTTCCTTTTTCTAGTTCCATTGTACATGTTGTACGTCACCGCATTCTTGACGGTCGGACTTTGGTTTGACCGTGTGTAGGCAAGACCGCTTGAATAGAATTCCGTCGGCGTTCCGTCGGAGAAACCTTCTGAGTTTATTTCGACAGCAAAACCGGTCGTGTGTACAGGGCATAAGACTTTAATTGGAAGGGGTGGGAATCAGTTAAGAGGGCCTAAACTATGGAAACTGTACCCAAAAAAGGCAAGCCAAGGAAAAAGAATTAGTCACCGGTATTTTCTTTTGGCTCCCTACAGATAATCCTTTACCCATTACTGATTTACCATGCCTTGGTCTGTTTGGTGTCTGTGTGGAGCCAACCATCCTGGTAGAAGAGCAGGGTTTAACTTCTACATGCCCTTCCAATGGCTGGTGATCTGATGACGAGTAGAGTAATGATCAAAGAGCAGCAGGAGAGAGGTAGATAAAGAATCCACAGAATGAATGAAGTTGAAGCAGGGTGATCCTTGCACTGCAGGTCATCAGGTACAGCTTCCTATCCAGCAAGTAAAGCCGTGAGCAGCACAGGAATGACATTGCCAAATATAGAAAAACTAGCAATCATTAGTGCCTTAGATGATTTTACAGTGCAGTGCGAATATACAGCTATGAAACTCAGGACATCGGGGCCCAGGCACAGGAAATGTATATGATAGTTTGCAGGAGCAATTCAGCATAAAAATATAGTTTTCAGGATACTGTTTTGGCGCAGTTAACATTTATAGATTTTCTCTGTAAAAGAGCAAATCTTCAATTATTCAGCTATGGTCTACCTTTAAAGGACAACTGTACTACATTTAAAGCCCATCCCACCCCTTCCTTCATCCTGCGTTTGACAACAGTCCTGCATTCCAGATTTCACCTGCAGCATTCCCATTGATATTGCAGAATGGGGAAAATGGAACTGATCCTGCTACATATTTCTAGGCTGTATAACAGCTGAGGACCCCTCCATATTACTACAAAGGGGGAAACTGTCAAACAGAAGAACAATTACAGTACTTTTTAGGCAAAAGGATTTTTTACTTCTTAGCAATAATAAGTTACTGCCTGTCAAGTCAGATAGTTTAATACAGAAATTTAGTCGAATATAATTAAACAGCTTTTTGAATTTAGTGTTGCTTCGGTGCCTTTTAATAATTTCCTTTCCATTTAGATGGCACTGAAGTGATGCATTTAAAGAACTAATAGAGAATTAAAAATGACTAATTGCACTCCATGATGTCCACTTCAATAGCAGAGACTGCACAATGTGCTCAGTTTGATTATTTTACATGCCGCCTTTCTCTACAAGTGCAGAGAGTGTGCCTCCGAGACACAAATTCAACCTGTGCTCCTCCAGCAAATTAATCTGTTTTTTACAAAATTCGTTTTCTTAACGGAACGTGACTGATAGCCCAGATTTCACAATTCAGGGACTGATCATAAACTGTGAAGATGATGCAAATAATGTTGATTCTGTAACCGATGGAGAAGAAAATTTCATTGAGCCTTGTTCTCCAGTTCTGTTAGGCTTCTGCTGAAGAGTCGTAAATGAAAAGACCACTAAGTGGAAGAATTTTGTGAACTGGCAACTTGATGCCTTGATTATGGACCTGCACATTTACACACAGACAAAGCTGTCCAACAAAAGGGATGGTAATGGGTTGGCGAGTCGGGCAGTTGCACTAACTTCCCAAATAAAGTTTGGGCTGGGTTTTCACTCAAAAGCAGTCTTTCTTAACCAGGGTTCATTGGAGCCCTAGGTTTCCTCCAGAGGTTACTAGGGGTTCCTTGAGCAATCAACAACTTCTGCCTCTCCGATGAGTAACTTACCCCAGTTATATGTTTAGCTACATTATCTGTAAGGGGGGAATTATTCAAAATGACCATGAATGTAAGGAGCATTCCTTCCATTGACTTTTACACTAAACATTTGTGAGCTGTACATGTAGTAATTATTATCAGGGTTCTCTGAGCCAAGTATCTCAAGGGTTCCTCTGTTTTAAAAAAAGTTGAGAAAGACTGTTCTAATGTATATGTAAAGCCAATGGTTTTTAGTTTTGGATAGAGTAGGAAATGGGTAAAATAGATTTTTTTAATTTGCTTCTTTCCCATTGGAGCGATTTTCTTTTACTTCCTGTTACAGAGAGACATCAGAACATTAAGCTGTCCATACACTGATCAAAATGTGGTCAACTTAAGAAGAGATTTTTCCATAGTGAAGGGAAATTGCCCTCTTATGCCCCGTACACACGGTCGGATTTTCCGATGGAAAATGTGTGATAGGACCTTGTTGTCGGAAATTCCGACCGTGTGTAGGCTCCATCACACATTTTCCATCAGATTTTTCGACACACAAAGTTTGAGAGCAGGATATAAAATTTTCCGACAACAAAATCCGTTGTCGGAAATTCCGATCGTGTGTACACAAATCCGACGGACAAAGTGTCACACATGCTCAGAATAAATAAAGAGATGAAAGCTATTGGCTACTGCCCCGTTTATAGTCCCGACGTACGTTTTACGTCACCGCGTTCAGAACGATCGGATTTTCCGACAACTTTGTGTGACCGTGTGTATGCAAGACAAGTTTGAGCCAACATCAGTCGGAAAAAATCCTAGGATTTTGTTGTCGGAATGTCCGAACAAAGTCCGACCGTGTGTACGGGGCATAATGCCGCGTACACACGATCGGACTTTCCAACGGGAAATGTTCAATGTGAGCTTGTTGGAAAGTCCGACCTTGTGTATGCTCCATCGAACATTTGCTGTTGGAATTTCCGCACACAAATGTTTGAGAGCAGGCTCTCAAATTTTCCGACAACAAAACTTGTTGTCGGAAAGTCCAATTGTGTGTACACAAGTCCGTCGCACAAAAGTTCACGCATGCTCGGAATCGAGCAGAAGGAGCTGCACTGGCAATTGAACTTCCTTTTTCTCGGATCGTCGTATGTCTTCTACATCACCGCGTTCTCATGTTCTGAATTTTTGGCCAACATTTGTGTGACCGTGTGTATGCAAGACAAGTTTGAGCCAACAACCTTCAGAAAAAAATCCACGGTTTTGTTGTCGGAAAATCCGATCGTGTGTATGGGGTATTAGACTGTCCTCATCAGAACAAGTTTACTAGTTGGAAGAGTGCCCCTCCTGTTCCTGTGACCACTCAAAAATGTGGGATTTCCCATCATTTACGTACCACAGACAGTGGTCACCACTCACCAGGACCAACAGGGTGAATCTCTCCAGCAGGGACAATAAAACCTCACTTTATCCAAAATGTAAAAAAGAAAAGTTTGGCTTTACATACGTTTTAATCCTTCACACAAAACAAATTATATGGAGTCATTCAGGGCGTCATTGAAACGTGATACACTGTTCTTATCTTCCAGTTAGCCAATAGTTGAAAGTAATCTGTACATTAACATCCTCAGGTACAGTTCCTTGTGCTGTGAGAACATTGATTAATTTCGCAGCTGTGAACTAGGGACACACACCTGTATGCGCTACTAGTTCTGAGACAGCTCTGTAAGCTGCAGGTTTTAGACTAAAGCTGAGCATACGTAGATTGAAATTCAGCCAGTTCAGCAGGGACCAGCCTAAACCTTTAAACCATGTATGAGCTAGCTGGTTGTACACAAATCAATCAGCTTTTGGGTTTATCCCGAATGATCAGTGCTCTCGGCTATAACCGGCAACACTGATCAGCAGAATACAATAGCGGGAGGGATTTCCCCAGAGTTAAAGGGTAATTCCACTTTCGTGGGAAAAAAATATATAATATATACAATTGCGACACAAGCCATATTGTAATTTAAAGTGGTTCTAAAGACATTCTATGCATTAAGATAAAACCCTTCTGTGTGCAGCAGCCCCCCTAATACTTACATGAGCCCCATCTTTTACACAAGAGGCTGTCCGGGATTCCCCCTCCTTATTGACTGGGACAGCCCGCTGGTGACAATCAAAGTCAGTGAGCCAATGAGGAGAAAGAGGGGGCAGGCTGCGGCTCCGTGTCTGAATAGACACACAGCTGCTTGCTGTGGGGGGCACTTGGCAGGAGGGAGGGGCCAGAAGCTCTGAAGAGTAGGATCTAGGTGGCTCTGTGCAAAACCACTGTACAGAGCAGGTAAGTATGACACGCTTCTTCTTTTTAATTAAAAAAAAATCTAGACATAGGTATCCTTTTAATATTATCATAAATTACCTTTTCTTTTTAACCAGCAGCACTGTTATTGTCAGCAAAATTCAATGCAGTATGGCAATCTGAAGGCCATCTTTACACATTTGGTGTATAGAACTTCCCCATAAATATAATTTCCTGCTTTCATGATTGGCTTATTGTTTTTCCCAGAAGTCTGCACTAAGATACAAGTCAGATTTTAGGCATCATCTGCCAGGAAAATTTCATTTTTGGTGAGATACTCCCAATGGCTTAATCACTTCTAAAGGGATGTAGACCCTGGGTTTTTCGCTTTAGAACACTGCAAGTGCATCAGGTGATTGAGAAAATTTTTTTAAAAAGTAATTCAGATTCACTCTGCACACAACAGAAACCAGAATCTGCAACAAAGTTTGTTAAAATCCTTCTAGTGTATATTGATCACCCAAAGGGGTTTATTTTTTTTTTCTCTACAAAATTGGAGTTACTATTTAACCAACGTGCATACTAGCAGAGCTAAATGTGCTCAGCAGTACTTTAGAGGATCTCACGCTGCAGATTTGCACATATGAAACTCAAGGCACAGGAATTGCACTGTGATTTTTGTGAGGCATTCAAAACAAAAGGTGGATTTTTTAAGGATATAATTATCAATTTTAGAGGATTCATAGAACATAGAAAATTTTAACTGTTTGAGTACAGCTCCACTTTATGCAGGGGGTTCCCTCACACTAAAGCCACAAGAAAACTAGTGGTTTAAACCCTGATAGTAGCTTAGTGTAAATAATGTAATTAATAGTGTAGATAATACTTTGGTGCAGCATGTAAGCTCACAGTGCCTTTGCCTTTATACATGGTGCACTGATGACATTCTGCTGTGAATTGACAGACTACGGAGGCATGCGAGCGTAGCGTTCCCCTGGTCTGCCACCAAACGCCAGTGAAAACCTCTTCTAATTAGTTTGTGTGTATTTTTTATGTCTTGATGGAGTTTAGACTGCAGTTGCGCCTATCCTTATGTTACTGTAGATGAATTCTGCTGTCCCTGTGTAAATGTGTTTTCTGTTTGTGCCCGTCAATGCAAGCTGGCTGTTATTTCAATGCACAGGCCTCATTTAAAGCGGTATTAAACCCAAAAGCAAACATTTACTATACTTGAGCCTACAAATGTTTATATGTGGTGGCTGCATTTGTTTTCTTTTTTTTAGGTAGTCTTGCCTTTATTTTCACCTGGTGATCCAGCCAGTAAGTCTGTTGTTTATTAATAGCACAAGCTATCATGCAGATGTCGCAGTTAGAGGGTGGAGACAAACCATTTACCATGGACAGAGGTGCTTTCAGTGGTCAGCTTTTATTTATGTTAAACCTTTTTCCCCAAAAAATAAAAACTGTTGCTGTAGCTGCCTATAAATCTAAATCATACATCTTAGGCGGGCCGTACATGAGTCAGTTTTTTTGTCTCGATTACCTAATCCACACGTTCAAGGTGGACGGGGGAATCTTCCCTTGCTGTAGTGCTACAGCTTATTGCCTGCGGTGCTGATCAAGCTTAAAAATACCGAAGGAGTGGATGAAAACCACTGTGCCCATACATAGATCAAAATTCGGCCAGCTCCTGCTGAACAGACAGAATTTCGATCCATGTAGAGCCAGCTTAACCCTACCCAACGCTGCTGCCAAAAGGTATCCATGTTGCTCCTTCATCCAGAGTATAGGCACCGGTATGTGTGTTACTGGCTGGATCACCAGGTAAAATAAAAGGAAAAAAAAGCTTAAAAAAGAAAAAGAATGCAGTCACCACATCTAATGATTGGTAAGCTGCAATATATTACATTTTTGGTTTTAGGTTTAATACCGGTTTAGCTAATTGAGTACCAGCCTATAGATTTCCATGCTATTTTTCAGTTTTTAGTGCTCTGATTGTTTGACTGACAATTACCTGGTCATACACCACTGTACCCAAACTGTTATATACTTTTGAAAGACAGAGATTTCTTTAATTTAATAAACACTTTTTTTTTTTTACTATATATGTCTTCAGAATGGAAAGTATAGGGAAATCTCCAAAATCCGACACAGAGCAAAAATAAATGTACTTTTACATATTTTCTACCTAAGGGCCAATTCACCCCAGGAATCGCACAGAATTGGGCTAAGCGTTCCTGTGTGATTCACATGCAGTTCAATGCGGTGTGATTTGAGCCTATTCATTTTAAATGGGCTGAATTGCACTGGACTGCATCAAAAGGAGTGCATGCACTACTTTAACAAATGCCCTGCAACCGGATTGCATGGTACTTCTGTACTATGCAATCCAGTGCAGGCAAATGCAGTGCATTTGTGACCTGTATTTATGGTGTTGTTAACGTTAACATTGACAGGTGCTGCAGATTGCAGCTGCAGTGTATTTTAAATATGGTACGGGAAACGCGCATTGAATACGGGTTTCCTTCACCATTTTCTGATGTGAATGGGCACTAAATGGTTATTCCTTTCAAACTTAAAGTGGAGCTCCACCCAAAAGGGGAAGCTCCACTTGTCTGCCCCCCCCCCAGCCCTCTGCTGCCACTTTTGGCACCTTTTGGGGGGGGGGGGGGGGGCGGGTACCTGGTTTTGACAGGTATCCGCACCCACCTCCAGCTCAGTTTACCACAGCAAAGTGAGCCGGAGGTCCCCCCCCCTCCCCCCCCCCCCTTCCCCCCCGCCCATTCATTGAGTGCAGCGCGATATGTGCAGTAGGAAACGGTTGTAAATTTGCAAGGCTTCACTGCCTGTTTCTCTTAGCCAAGATGGTGGCGCCAGCACTCGAGTGCCGATCCAAGAATCGGCTCAGGCGAAGACACCACTGGATGGACAGGTAAGTTCCCTAATAGTAAAAGTCCAGACTTCATTTTTGGAGAGGGGGGGCGGAACTCCTCTTTAATTCTTGTATTTTTGGGGGATACCAGAGAGTTAAGCTGACTAAACACTAGTAGAATTTTATAAAAAAAAAAAAAACAATTTTGTAATTGTTATTGGGGTCAAATCGACACGCATTTCTAAATAGTGACAAGTAAATCCAAAGGAGCAAGATGGCACCGAATGTGCAAATTAATGTTCGTATGAGTGTGGGTGCGAAAATGCATTAGAGAATCTACTAGTGTAAAGTCAGCTTTAAATCTGAACTTCAGGAATTTGGGCACTTTGTAAAACGTGCAGGCATACTATAATTTAAGTCCAACAAGGTGCTTGCCATCCCATGGACTTATCCCTTTCATTTACATCTGACAGGTTTATGGAGTGCTGGGAGGGAGCTATCGCTATACCTCCAGCACTTGGGGGCTGAACCTTCTGGTCTTGGCTCCTTCAGTTGCAGAGTCTCATGCAGCTGCTGTGCCTGCCCCTACCTTTCTGCTGGCCAATCACAGAGAATGTTGTATTATGTGAACTCATTCACTAAATACAAAGCCTTCCATGAATGGGCAGCAGAGGGGAGGGGTGGGCAGATAGGCTATTTGTGAGATGCAGTGTGTCACCTGTCAGAGCCTCAGGAGTATTATGATATCTATCATCCCGGAGCTCCACCTGTCGAATGTAAATTAAAGAGAAATGTCCAGGAGTTGGCATGCAGCTCGTTGGACTTCACTCATAGTATTCTATGCCATACAACTGCCATACAATTTTTGGGAATTGAAATTGAAGCACCATACCACTGCTAAGATGTCCAGATAGAACTTTATTCCTTTAAAAGTCAGGGGTACGATCCAAAAAAGTAGCCAGCAAGTAAACTGGACCTACAATCTAATTTTTTCCAGTGTGAATTGCAAGCACAGGCCTTATCAGCAGCTTGTTTGGCATCCAAAAGACATTTCTGGTTTGTTCACATTGCTGGCTATCAATCAAGCCCCGATGAAGGGGACGCTTGGACCCCTGAAACGCGTTGGCCACTTTTTTGGATTGTACCCCTGAGTTTCAACCGAATAATGCTGTGTCTGGACCTCTGAGCAGTGGTGTGGTGTGTAAGGAATTTAAGTTCTCATTACATTACACTACAAGCCAAGGAGACTGAGGAGATACTCTGGGGTGTAAAAACCACGGGCCCAGGAACCAGATCATCTGCACCAACATCAATACCTTAAGTTACCATTCCAGTAAGATAACCCTAGGGGTCCAGTGCTTTCTTTCAACTTTCCTCACCATTTTCCAGTGCAGGGAAGTGACATGTTATAGCGGCTTCTAGCGATGTTTGTAGCGGACCTTCACACTCCACGCCTACTCTCTATGTGACAATGTTAGGTCTTTCCCCCTCTTTTCACACAGTTGTAAAAAAATGCAAAAAAACCCCAAAAATTCAAATGCCATGTTTTATGTATGCGCCGCCCCCATTTCAGATTTCTCACCTAGGCTAGAATGACGTAACCCCCAAGCTGCCCACAACCTCCTGGAATACTCACATCAAACATCCCAAGAGGTTTTGGATTAATTAATCGAATGTGCGCATGCGTGGGCACGCACCATCAGGGGTTTGGTTGCAGGAAACTGGAACAGATAGAAGACTCCCAATGGTGTCCAAGAAGAAGATGGTGACGTGGGATCGGGTATTCATCAACTGAGCGGCAGATCACTACAGAACACCGCTGGATTTGCTGGTCATGTGTTTGTTTATTGAGCATAACCCAGCAAACAGGTAAGAGGAAATTAAAAGAATAAAACGGGAGTGAGCTTCCTCTTTGAAGTGTTACTAAACCCACAACAGTAAAATCAGTCTGTATATGCAGTAAAGCATGCTTGTTATACTCACTGTGGAACCTAAGGGGTTAATCCTCTGCATTGTGTAGAAAGGCTGTGTGATCTTGTCTCTCTGATCATCCCCAATATATCTCCTGATATTTACAGAGCTAGGGGACAAGCTGCACATGCTCAGTTTGGTGTGTATTTCTAGAGAGTTTTTTTTTTTTTCTTGGGAGGGTGCATGTGATCAGCACAGGGCCAATTGGCACTGTCCAGACAGAAGGTCAGGGGTCGTGCATTCTCTAAGGACAATTGTGGGAGAATGTAAATTCCTCCTACAAGCTTTACCAGACACTGATATAAGTCACAAGACTGCTCTAACTGCTGAGGAGAAAGGGTATTTAGCCGTTTATATTTAAGAAAAAAATTGCATTTGCATGTTCTGTGTACTGTGGGAGACCAGATATAGTGAATGCAGGGTCCTGGGTCTAGTAACACTTTAAATGTGGGTCAGATACAATGAAATATATTAATGCTACAAATCGATATAGCTCCAAAATCCCTGCAGGGTGTAGGTGGTACTACACCAAGGACTGTTTGTAGCACATTATTGTAGAGGAACTCCATCTAATGTTTGATGGAGTGTGATTGCATGGTCATATCCTGACAGCCCTGCTGTTTTGATTTCTGCTTTCTGCTCCCGTGTTTTCTGCCTGTCGTAATGTAGAAATGTTCCCCATTGATTTGCACAGGTCTGATTCCTATCTCCTGTAGGCAAGATCAAATTAAACTGAGAGAGGAAATAACTGTTGGAGGAAATTACTATCTCTGAATGTTCACCTTGGGGGCTGCAAGGGTATATGTAGTTTTACACCGCCATTGCCTATATCATCCCCCACCCAAAACAAAAAGAGAACAGTTCTGGGTGGAATTACGTCCTATTGAAACCTCTTTAATTAAAGCATTGCAGGCGGCTGTTCATGTATACCGAGCATTACATTCATATTAAAATGCTAATTTTGCTAGATGTATTATCTTCCCATTCATTTTCCGTATTTAATTACACATTTTAAATATTCATTTTCTTTCTCGTTGTAATCATTATTTCCCTTTTTTATCCATAGAGCTGCCTGCTGGATGGGAGAAGATTGAAGATCCTGTGTATGGAGTCTACTATGTAGAGTAAGTAGCCATGGCCAGCGCTGGATGCAGTAGAATTGCTATTGTTGACACGATTACTCCATAAAAAAAAAAAAATTATACACGACTTTTTCCATGTGATGAGCAGAATCCCGACAGAGAGCTCACAATATTCTTATGTGATATTGGACCCCCTAGTGGTGTCTCTAGGAATTGTATGACTTAAAAAGCCACAAGACTGTCATATTATTACAGTATATACAGCGCCTAGACATCTATTAATGCCACTTGAGGTTGTAATGACATCATTTATTATACCGATTCATTCTCATTTTAGTCGTCTGTAGAAAGAATAAAAAATAAGGTACAGAATCTTAGATGTATCTGTTATTTTTCTTAAAATGTTTCTTTAGGATGAATAGGAACTATGCATATATTAAATCTAATTATTCTGGTAAAAAAGAATGAGTTTGTGAACATGCATTGCAGTGTTTACCTACAAAACAAAAATATTCTCATGTGATATTTTTTTTATGCTTGCTTTCCTATATTGTTCATATTGCAATAAATGTATTACGAATAACAGGCGCGGCCGGTCCATAAGGGGTGCAGGGGCGTCGCCCCCCTAGTTTGCATGCCTGACTCATAGATTTCTAAGAGTTTTTTTTTTTTTTTTCAAGCCACATGATTAGAGCCAGAAGCTCTAATTGGCTTGAAAAAGGTTGGGCTCGGGGCGCAGTAACCCACCCACTTGTGACACTACCAATTCAATATTCACTATGGTCTTCTGGCTTCTTCTCCTGGCCAATCAGGACAGGAGGCAGGTCAGGTTGGCCAGGAGGTGAAGCCGAGGAAGCCGTGGGTGAGTGTGGACCTGGGGAGGGGGTTGTTTAGCACCAACCGACACTGACAGATAAGCAGATTCATAGAGTAGCCACTAAATGATTTGACTGTGGGCAAAATAAAACAGACATATACAGCGGGTAAAATACGTATTGAACGGGTCACCATTTTTCTAGGTAAACATATTTCTAAAGGTGCTACTTTCATGACCTTTTCACCACATGTCAGTAACAACCCAAAACCAAAACAAATAAGTTTAGAAAGTAAACTATGTGTAATAAAATGGAATGACACAGGGAAAAAGTTTTAAATACACAAGAAAGGGAGGTGCAAAAAGGCATGGAAAGCCAAGACAGCAGCTGAAATCTATTAGTAATTAGAAAGCAATCCAGCCCCTTGTCAGTGCAAATTAATATCAGCTGCTTCAGTCTCAATTGATGGCCTATAAAAAGGTGTCTCATTTCTAAGGTGTCACACAAGAAACATCTCATGATGGGTAAAAGTAAAGAGCTCTCTCAAGATCTTTGCTACCTTATTGTTGCAAAACATACTGATGGCATTGGTTACAGAAGGATTTCTAAACTTCTGAATGTTCCATTGAGCACTGTTGGGGCCATAATCCAGGAGTGGAAAGAACATAATTTCACCATAAACTGGCCAAGACCAGGTGCTCCTCTCAAGATTTCTAACAGAGGAGTGAAAGAATTATCAGAAGAGTTGTCCAAGAGCCAAGGACCACTTGTGGAGAGCTTCAGAAGGATCTGAAATTAGCAGGTACAATTGTTTCAAAGACAACAATAAGTAATGCACTCAACCGCCATGGCCTGTAGGCACGCTCACCACGCAAGACTCCATTGCTGAAGAAAAAACATGTTGAAGCTTGTTTAAAGTTTGCTGCACAACATTTAGACAAGGCTGTGAAATACTGAGAGAAAATAGTCTGGTCAGATGAGACCAGAATTTAACTGGATGCCATAATGTTTTGAGGTCAAATGGCACTGCACATCACCCCAAAATCACCCCCATACCAACAGTGAAGTTTGGAGGTGGGAACATGATGATGTGTGGCTGTTGTTCAGCATACGGTACTGGCAAACTTCATATCATTGAAGGAAGGATGAATGGAAAAATGTACCAAGACATTCTTGATAAAAATCTGCTGCCATCTACCAGGATGATGAAAATGAAACAATGATGGACATTTCAGCAAGACCATGATCCCAAACACAAAGCCAAGGAAACTCTCCATTGGTTGCAAAGAAAGTAAATAAACTGGCAGAATGGCCGAGCCAATCACCTGACTTGAATCCAATAGAAAATCTATGGAAAGAACTAAAGATCAGAGTTCATAGAAGAGGCCCATGGGACCTTCAAGATTTGAAGACTGTTTGTGTGGAAGAATGGGCCAAAATCACACCTGAGCAATGCATGCGACTAATTTCTCCACACAAGAGGCATCTTGAAGCTGTCATTACCAAAAAAGGATTTTGTACAAAGTATTAACCTCCCTGGCGGTTTTCCCGAGTGTGGCTCGGGGTTAAAGTTCAGTACCATTAGCGGTAACCCAGAGCCACACTCGGGATCGCATTGCAGGATCCTGGGGCGGCGTTACTTACCTTGTCCCCGGGATCCTGCGATGTCCCCCGCAGTGTCCGAGGGCTCCGTCCTCCTCTCCGTGCCAGGCTCCGTTCCCTGCGAGCGGCGCGACGCATGGGGGCGGAGCCTGGCGGCAAATTCAAAAAACTGTCAAAATCATAACACATACAGTACTGTAATCTTACAGATTACAGTACTGTTTGAAATGATTTCACATCCCTTTTGTCCCCAGTGCTCTGGTCCATGCCCTGCATGCAGTTTTACATGATATACACTGTTCTTTCTGCCTGGAAACTGGAGATTGTCCATAGCAACCAAAAAGTGTCCCTTTACGTCAAAAGTGGCTTTAGACCAGCTAGAAAACAGTGATAATAAATTAGAACACTTGCAGAATTGAGCGATAGTGAATTGTGGGGAAATTTATTTTATTACTATTTTTTTTAATTTTTTTTAATTATTTATTTTTATTTATTATATTATAATTTATGTTTTTGTGTTTCAAACTTTATCATACCCGGGATATCTACTAGACTCTGGTTTGGACAGATTTAAGTGTGTTATTGTTAAGATTTACAGACCTACAATATAAAACGCCAAATTTCCATGCAAAATAATGGTACCGCTTTCAGCACCTAAAATCCGAAATAATCATACCGCCAGGGAGGTTAAATACATTTCAGTTAGCGTGATTAATACTTTTTCTCTGTGTCATTTATTTTATATATATATATATATACTGTGTATGTATGTATGTATGTATATATATATATATATATATATATATATATATATATATATATATATATATGTGTGTGTGTGTATATATATATATATATATATATATATATATATATAGATATATACACATATATATCTATATATATATATATAAAAAATGTAGAGAGGTGGCCACGACATACTCTAACAAAGGTGATGGCCTGGGTGCAGTCCATCTAAAGTATGCATACACATACTCTGTAAATAGGTGCACTCCATGGGACGTAAGAATATGTTCACCTTTTAAGAAAAAATAGTAAATACACATATTTTTGCAGAATAAAAATGTGCATTTATTTTTATTTTTTCTGCAAAATCCTGGAAAGCATCGCACCCCTGAGCAGTGGATCAGGGGTGCATTGTCAGGCCTCTGCAGACAAGCCCTGCAGCTTTCAGCCTATACCTTCATATGGGCTGTCTGTCTGTCTATAAGCTGCAGGGCTTGTGAATTTAACTACTAGAAGGCTCATCAGTGACCTCGCAGTCCAATTGGGACTACAAGCCATCCACTGCAGTGGCTGATGGTAGTTGTAGTCTGTTCATTCACAGGAAACTGTGGGAGGAGTTCTGTGCGATCGCACTGTTTTTGTGATAGCGGACGCGAGGAGAGGATCTTAGCCTTTAAAGGGGAAGTACATCCAAAGCTGACTTCTCAGCCTTCTGCCCAGAGCGGCAGGGAGAAATGAGCGATCAGTGGTGTTTGATCGCTCAGTTCTCACCCTTAGAGATGGCAGGGGACAGATGCAGCATCACAGGCAAGTATGATTTTTTTAAAAAGACAAACAAACCCATACTTCTCTTAACAACAGAATTTTTAAAAGTGTAGTTTATTCAGGTTGGCGTTTTGGTGGAGCTTAGTCTTGAGCTGATTTACTAAAGGAGTTGAGAATATTCACCCAAAAAATTGTGTGAATATTTACTTAATTTATCCAATCATGTGAAAAGCAGCTACACATGGTTGGGTAGTAAGATTAGTCAATAATCTTTGTGTGTGAAATTTCACACAATTTTATTAGTGAACATTCTCAACGCTTGTGAATGCACCCACATGGCAATTACATGCGAGAACCCCAGCGGGGGTTCCTGCAATTAGCTGCAAGAGGGGGCTCTCGCATGTAGTCTCCATGCGGCTGCATTCATGCGGGTAAATGTCCCCCCTAGTGAATCAGCCCCATCTCACTTCCTACTGCTAATGGAAACGTAGTTATTTTTATTTTGTGTAAACTTCCTTGTCCTCGGAATAAAGTGGCCTCAGCAGACTTTATTCCTGTCCATTAATAGGTGTTTTTTCCCCCCACTGACGTCATGTTGCCTTCCTTTACAGCCACATAAACAGGAAAACACAGTACGAAAACCCAGTTCTCGAAGCCAAACGAAAGAAGCAGCTTGGACAGCAGCAGACAGAAGGTGAGTGAACCGTCTTTGCTCTGATAGAAAACCAGGGATATCAGCGTTTGATGCCGGTAGTAGGCAGACAAGTGTGAGCCGTCACTTATAAGGCCTGGTTCACACCTATGCAGGTTGTAGTTTGTATATTCCAGGTGCATTTTGCTTTTTTCAATACACGTTTTTGATCCATTGCAGTCAATGGCACCAAAAAACTGAAAAAAGTCCCTGGCCCTTTCCATAAAATGCACAGGTGTGAACATGACTCATAGGAAACAATGTTAATTGACTGTAGTGTGTTTCTGCAAAACTGAAAACGCACTAAAAAATGCATAGGTGTGAACCAGGACTTGAGGTCACTCCACATAGGATGAGGATTGCTATTGATGCCAATAAGCTCCACTTGAAATAATTGGATGGTATTGGGGGCTGATGAAAGAGAGGTTTAACGAGCATGAGCAAAGGTCCAAGGTGTTTGTTATTTCTATTGGAGATTAGCTAACTAGTTGATGACTACAAATGGAGCTGTCATGGTATTATTTAAGACAGTCCTTAGCCATTTCCCACCCAGGCTAATTCTGACATTTCTTTCCTACATGTAAAAAACAGGTTTTTGGTTTTTTTTTGCTAGAAAATTACTTGGAACCCCCAAACATTCTTTTTTTTTTTTTAACAGATCCTGGAGAATAAAATTGTGGGTGTTGCAATTTTTATGCCATGTGGTATTTGCACAGCGGTTTTTCAAACGCAATTTTTTTTGGGAAAAAAATACACTTTAACCCTTTCATGCCGAAGCCATTTTCTGACACTTGTTGCTTACAAGTTAAAAAATTACTTAGAACCCCCAAACAATGTATAATATTAGCAGAGACCCTAGAGAATAAAATGGCAATCGTTGCAATATTTTATGTCACACTGTATTTGCGCAACTGTCTTTTAAATGCAATTTTTTTGGGAGGAAATACACTTTCATGAATTAAAAAAATCAAACCAGTGAAGTTAGCCCAATGATGTGAAAGATGATGTTACGCCCACTAAATAGATACCTAACATGTCACGCTTTAAAATTGCACACACTTGTGGAATGGCGTCAAACTACAGTACTTAAAAATCTCCATAGGCGATGCTTTAAAAATGTTTACAGGTTACTTCTTTGGAGTTGCAGAGGAGGTCTTGCACTATAATTATTGCTCTCGCTCTAGCAATTGCGGTGATACCTCAGATATGTGGTTTGAACACAGTGCACACTTTTGGGGGCGCGACTTACGTATGCATTCGCTTCTACGCGTGAGCACGGAGGGATGGGTCGCTTTAAATTTTTTAATTTTTTTTTTTATATTTTACTGTCCCTTTAAATTTTTTATTTTTGATCACTTTTATTGCTGTCACAAGGAATGTAAACATCCCTTGTGACAGTAATAGGCAGTGACAGGTACATTTTATGGAGGGATCGGGGGTCTATAGGACCCCAAATCCCTCCTTTGCACTTCAAATGCTGTAAAATTTTTAAATCTGGCACCTTTTAAAGGGATTGTAAACCCTCAAGGTATTCCACCTTAATGCATTAAGGTGAAAAACCTTCTGTAGCCCCCCTTTTACTTACCTGAACCTGATTGTTCCAGTGACTGGGACGAGCACAGCAGCTCCAGCCGCTGTCTCAGGTCCTCATTGGATAAATTGATAGCAGCAGGAGCCATTGGCTCCCGCTGCTGTCAATCAAATCCAGTGATACGGGAACTGAGGGCGGGACCGAGTCCTGCTGTCTGTGTCAATGAACGCAGCAGCAGGACTCGAGAGCGTGCCCGCATGAGTGCCTTCATGAAAAGCGGGTCTCCGTGGGGTCACTCAAGAAGAGGAGGAGCCAGAAGCGCCACTTGCACAGAGGAGGTAAGTATAACATGTTTGTTTAAAAAAAAAAAAACCTTTACAATCACTTTAAGTCTATAAACCGGAAGTGATGTCATGATATTGCTTCCAGGTTACTAGATTCGAGACCTGATCAAAGCTGATTCTGGCTTTGTTCGGGTCTCTGGCCAGTCGGCGGACGTGCCAGCTGGTCGCTCGGACCTCCTGGTGGGATGGGAGAGCCGGGTGAGCTGCGGAAGGCAGCCGAGCTGCTGATTATTCACATCGGTTGTTATTACAAGAAAACCGACCATCCGCTCTAAAAAACAGGCGTCACCCCAGTACAACCCATTGAAGCCGAAGGCCGCATATTTGCGTTACGTCAGCGTGAGGGGTTAATGAATTTAATTGCACACACAAATATAATATCTGTTTTTTTGTTAAAATGTAAAAGATGAGGTCACGTCAAGTAAATAGATGCTTGTGTTTTAAAGTTGCGTACGCCCGTGGAACGGCGCCAAACTACAGTACCTAAAAATCTCTATTAGCGACGCTTTAAAGGCTTTTACAGGTTACCAGTTCAGAGTTGAACGGGAGGTCTGGAGCTAAAATTCTCATTCTTGCTCTAACAATCGCGACGAAAGCTCACATGTTTGGTGCGATCACTGTTTACATATGTGTTTGGGACTTGCGTATGTGTTCACATTTATGCGTAAGCATGGGGGAGGAGGTGCTTTAAATTTTTATCATTTATTTTATTTGAAACTTTTTTTTACACTGTCTTAATTTTTTTTTTTTTTTATTGCTTTCACAAGGAATGACCAACATCCCTTGTGAAAGCATGGGCCATGACGGGTCCTCTTTATGGAGAGATCTGGCATCTATTAGACCTCAAATCTCTTCTCTGGCCTCCAGGGCAGCTGATCAGACACAGAGACAAACAAGCAAAGAGCTGAAACCAGAAGTGACAAAATCCTTCGTCGTTTCCGAGGTCACTGAGAGGGAGGAACAATGTCAGTGCCGCCGGTCGCATCGCTCCCAGGCTCTGCGTTCAGATGACAGAGCCCGGGAAAGGCAGCGGCGTAAATCGCAGTCTGAAAATGTTGATGCCAGGATCCCGGTATAACCACTTCACCCCGAGGACGTCATGTGACATCATACAGGCGGGAAGTGGCTATACAGGGCCAGCTTTCCTTAGGTGAACCATACATGCATAGATTGCTCTTGTTCAGCCCGTGGGCTAATGAGTGAAATCTAATAGATTTTGCTGTTCACACTAAACAGCTTGGATGGAGGAATCTCCTATGCCAGCTATTGTATTCTATATATTGGATTGGATGCAGTCCCTTTTCGTCCAACAATCTTTCACACAGTTCTGTCCATTTTTGAGTCGAAGATTGTTAAAAATAATAAACAGGTTTGTACTTCCCTGCTCTGTACAATGGAATTGCACAGGGGGCCCCGAACCTCCTCTTCTGAGGCCCCCTGCTGGCTCTCCTGGCTTCTCTTCTTCTCAGTATACCACCATAGAAAGCCCCTTCTTATCATGGCACACCTGTAGGCTCAATCCCAAGCCACGCTGCCTGCGTCTATAGACAAAGGCAGTACCGCTTGACTCTGTCCCTGCTCCTTCATCATAGGATTTAACTGCTTTTATAAAAAAAAAAACTCTTTAAATTAAGCCTGCCAGGATAAAAATACGGGATTTGCTGACTTGTTTTTAAAAGGTGCAAGTTCCTCATCCTGAGTTTTATAACACTGACCTGGAAACACATATAAAAGTAGAGAGTTTATATTGGCTGGCAGCATGTTTTTTCAGGTAAGTGCATCACTAGGTAGTGAAGCTGGGATGACAACCCCGGAGCCTGAATGTTTAAAATAAAAAAAGTCGGCGCTAGCAGGTTACTGTCACTGCGGGTTTCTTTTAACAGAAAAACGAAACCTGTCAGGCAGGAAAAAATTGCCCTTGGTGTCTGTACACAGCTTGGGTGTGAAAATACTTTCAGATAATCTTATAGACTGTGATTTCTACATATGGCGTGAGAGCCTTTCATGCCTTTATCTGTGAATGTGAAACTGTGTAAATCTGTCCTCGTCTAGTAAAGGAGACACTCTTCTGTACGTGTGGAGATGTTCGAGAAGGAGGCGCTAGATGATTTTGGCAGTTTTCATGCATTTGTCAATTAACATAAATCTATTTTTTTTTTCTAAGCAGTTTATATACTGTACTTTTGCAGCTTTTTGCATTGCAATGAAGCCTCACTCCTAACTTTTTTCTTTTTGTCTTTTTTTTTGGGGGGGGGGGGGTTGGTGAGGAGTTAAAAGTGGTTCTAAAGCCAAATTTTTTTTTCTCTATGCATTAAGATAAAAAAAAAAAAAACAGTAAACAGTGTGCAGCAGCCTCCCTAATACTTACCTGAGCCCCATCCTGATCCAGTGATGTTGCACAAGAGTCTCGACTGTCCGGGACTCTCCCTCCTCTTAGGCTGAGACAGCAGCGGGGTGACATTGGCTACCGCTGCTGTCAATCAGAGTCAGTGAGCCAATGAGAAGACAGAGGGGACAGGGCTGAGCCAAGACTCCATGTCTGAATGGACACACACAGCTGGTGCTTGGCTTGGGTGTCCCATGGCAAGCTGCTTGCTGTGGGGGCACTTGGCAGGAGGAAGGGGCCAGCAGCGCCGGCGAGGGACCCGAGAAGAGGAGGATCTGGGATGCTCTGTGCAAAACCACTGTACAGGGCAGGTAAGTATAACATGTTTGTATTTTTTTTAAACAGACTTTAGTATCACTTTAAGCTGAACTCTGGGCCGATTTAAAAGATACAGATTAATGCAGCTCTGTATTTATTAATTCATAATGAAATGGTGTTTTCTTTTTGAAATAATATCAGTGTTAGTACCTAAATTTGACCCGGTATCAGCCTTTCTGATTCCCTTGTGCAGACTCTTCACGTGCTGCCAAGAAGCATTCTTATAGGTAGAGAAAGCCGGGGGACACAGAGATGAGCCCATCACTGTCCTACTTCTCCTTTTTCTGTCCAGTCCCAGGCTGGGGGTGGGTCCAGGACAACCTGGGATCACAGGAAGTGGGTTGACTGATGCTAACCCTCATGCTGAGGACATCTATTGGCTGTAAAAAGTACTGCGGGGGGAAGCCTCTGGATGAAACTTGAATATTGCAGCAAATACAGATTTTGTTATTTTCTTTTATTGGTGTATTCATTTTTATCTTGTTTTTTTTTTTTTAAAGGTTTGCACTTTAACAACTCTGCTAGGTTTTTATATATATTTTTGTTACCTTTGGGGGATTCCCTCGCTTCCTGTCCCTCTCACATCTGTATAATAATTGGGGGTTGAGGTCATTGGTGTTTTAAGAAGACATGGACAAAACATTGTCAGGAGTTCCACTTACGCTACTCAAAATACTTTTTGTTTTTATCTTTGGAGAGATTTAAAAATGACTTATTGTACTGACGAGCGCCGATAAATGTGTCTAACAGAGCCCCTAACCCTTTCCCAATACTAAAAATGAAATAAAGTTTTGTCGTGAGTTGAGTCTTAAAGTGTAAAAACCTTTTTTTTAGTTTTGGATAGAGTAAGGAAGATTTGACCCCTGTCAGGTTTTAGTTAGTTCATACAAAAGAGGCGCTGAAATCTCGAATTACTAATGTCCATATTGTCTATGACCATCCCGTTAGTTGAGCAAAGGTCTCCTAAATGAAAGAAGGGGCGCTGAGGCAGTAGATGGCATTAGGGGCTTCACATTAGTGGAGATAGTCCACAATAGTTTATTTTTAGATAAGAAAGCCAACACATTTCAACGGTTCCCAAAATCCCCTTCATCAGGGCTTGTATGTTATGCCCTTCAGGAATGCCTAGAAAGGTCTATAGATTTCACATCCAATATTGGCACCAGCAATGGAGGAAAAGTGAGAACAACTCGAGGTGTGCAGGAACATGTAAAACATCTAAGTGGGAGGGAATAAAGCCAGGAACTTAGTATACAAGAGGCCGCTTATAACCCAAATACCACTTTTGGGTGGACTGGCCCTTTAAAATGTATTAAACTCACATGGCAGCATTACCAGATCACGTTATGATTTTTATTTTTGAAAAAAAAAAGTCAAATTTTCTCACGCTGGATAAAAAATAAAGCAAAATAATGCTCTTCTCCCAAGTTTACTAATGAAACCTAGACAAAGGCTAATGCATTACCAAGAGCATTGTGTGTTTTTTGTTTAGTTTTGTTTTTACTTAAAGGCCGCAGATGGTCTGTTGCTTTCAGACAAACTTCCCCATCTGGTAAAATTGCTGTGAGATAAGATGTGCAGCAAAGTACAACCAAAACAAACATGCAATCCCCACTCCTGTAACATATAGTTACAAAGTGTTCATAAAGAAACAAAAGGTTTTAACAGAATCCTGTTAAGCTGATCTATTTCCTGTGCATGTCATTTTCCCATTTAAAAGACTACAGTTTACCTTTTTAGCAACTTATGTAGTGTCAAAAGCAGTGTTAATTTAGTTGACTAAAACCGACGAAAACATTTTAGTCAACTAACTTAATACCATTTTAGTTGACTAAAATACGACTAAATCTAAAACAATTGAGACAACTAAAATAGGACTAAAACTAAAATGCCATTTTAGTCAAATAAGTCTAAAACTAAATTGAAATTTGATGTCAACACTGGTCTGTAGTGCATGTTCATATCTCAATACCATAAATAATAACATATTAGATTTTTCACTCCAGCAGAGTTCGGCAATTGTAGAGAAATGCTTAAATAATGCATTATAATTTAACTACACCCATTAGATTTTGGATGAATAAAATGTAGGACATTTTTGTCGACTAAAACATCCTGGAGATTTAGTCGACTAAATACGTCTAAAACTAAAACAATTGCAGAAGACTAAATTGGGACTAAAACTAAAATGCCATTTTAGCCCTAGGACTAAAACTAAATTGAAATTTTCTGCCAAAATTAACACTGGTCAAAAGTTCTGTGGCGCCAAGTTCTGCACATGGGCGCCACTTTCAGTTTTGTATAGCATTTATTTATTTCTTTTTCTACAGATCTGAACGCAGCTCTGTTATAGCTATTTTGCTCATACACATAGCAGCATTTAGTGACAGTAAAGCGGAACTAAAGGCTCTATACTTACCTCTTCTCTAAGGCTGCATTTACATCTCTGCGTTTTGAATTGCGGTCTAATTTGCAGCGATTCTGACTGCAATTTCAAAGCGCCGAGGTGAAAATGACGAATCGCAGAAAGCACCGTTGAAATGACATTCATTTGAATGGCACCTAAAATCAGGGGCAGTTCTGCTGCGATTGTTGAAAAGTGTATGTGGTGAACCGCGCTATACTCAAATAGGTATAAAGTGCAAAACAGTACAAATAAATGAAATATATGTACAATACAATATATTCAAGTTCAAAAAAGGGGTCATTGGACTTGAATATATTGTCTTGACTATTTGGACATTCAATTATTTATGATTTCATATAGTTGTTGATATATTTGATCACATTATTATTATGGACAATTTTGATTGATTGTTGCACATGTTCTATTGGAGTGAATCCGGTGGTTCTTTCGTTTCATTTATTTGTACTGTTTTGCACTTTATACCTATTTGAGTATAGCACGGTTCACCACATACACTTTTCCACTTTATTGTTTTTTACAACTTTTTGAACGGACAGCTGAATTTATAATTTATATAAGTAAAATTCCTTAAATACATGGGTAGGAAGCAATCCAAATTGTTCCCCTAGCACACTGCTGCGATTGTCGCCCGATAAATCACACTGCAATCAAAGCAACCCGCATTGCGTGAAGCACGTCGCCCAAAAGTAGCTCCTAAACTTTTTTGGGCGACAAGCTTCACGCAATGCGGCAGAACCGCACCACGCTTTAAGGAAATTAATGGCATCTCAAATGTGCTTTCTGCGATTTGTCATTCACACCTCGGCGCTTTGAAATCCCATGCAAGTGTTGGCATCTTCTCCCCGGATGTAAGTCTTTGGGCATCTCTATTGGCTGGCGCCGGATTACATAACATCTGCACATGCACAGGAGTCAGT
This sequence comes from Aquarana catesbeiana, assembly GCF_042186555.1. Classification (NCBI taxonomy): domain Eukaryota; kingdom Metazoa; phylum Chordata; class Amphibia; order Anura; family Ranidae; genus Aquarana; species Aquarana catesbeiana. The sequence continues at coordinate 56,274,856 of NC_133330.1, read as the reverse complement.
CGTTCCGGCACACGGGGACTGTGCCAGCGACGTAAACTGAGCTATGTATACACCGCTCAGTTTACATGCTGCAGAACACTGCAAACAGATGGGTAGGTGTATTTTATTGTAGAAAAGACATTACATGTCTCTTCTGAGATAATAGCCTGCCTGCTTGCAGTCTGTTATAAAATGCCTTCAGTTCTGCCTTTAAAAAAATGCCTGCATTCAAGATGAGTATTTTGGCTCAATTTACACCTCTATGTTTGTAAATTTATATAAACATATGTAAATGTATTCTAATGTGGTTGGAGGAGTGAATCGAGAGTTAAAAACACATATAAGTTAAGCGTCATTACATGCCTGTTTTATGCTGGATGTTTTTGCCAGCAAGATCCAGTGTAGATTTGAGTATTTTAACTATGCCTATGCATACCTCCCAACTTTTTGAGATGGGAATGAGGGACACCTGTCAGCAAAAGTATGCAGGCTTAGGACACACCCCTTGCCACGCCCCCTTAAAGGAGATTTGCACAAAAAGCAAGATTTGTTAAACCCACAAATGCTTTTTTTACCACTAATATTCCTTTATATTGGCTTTTGGAATTTACAAATGCAGCAATTTAAAAATCAGATAAAAGGTTTAGTGCTGGAAAACATTTTTTGATAGATAAAAAGTGCATTTTATATACCACTATATAGATCAGACCAAAATGAGGGACAAACGGACATTGCTCCAAATCAGGGACAGTCCCTCGAAATCAGGGACAGTTGGGAGCTATGCCCGTGTGCATGAAGTCCTTGGTGATATCAGCAAGGAGGAACAAAAAAAAGAATACAAAACTAAACATTTCCAACATCAAGTTCATACAGTTATATAGTAAAACATAGAACAATAGGGAGAGAGAGTCTTCAGAGTCCAAGCTCACTATCTAGGGCAGGGGTAGGCAACCAGTAGCCCTCCAGCTTTTGTGGAACTACATTTCCCATGAGGCATTGCAAGGCTGGCAGTTACAATTACTCCCAGAGGCATGATGGGACCTGTAGTTCTGCAACAGCTGGAGGGCCCCAGGTTGCCTACCCCTGATCTAGGGGGATACACAGAAACAAAGCTTTAGAAGAGACAATGTGTGTTTTGTCAGAGGAGGAGGAAATAGCGCTGGATCGGCGGTGAAGAGAACATCTTCGATTAGATTATATGCTTGGCTGAAGAAATCAGTTTTGCAGGTTCTTTTGATGGTGAGTCTATTGCCGTACGAGAAGCAAGAGTGTGCAGTAGAAGATTATAAGTAGAGCAAAAGGTTGGGCTTGGGATAGTCTGGAAGTGTATTTCAGAGCAAAATAAAGGAAAAAAATATTCTGTATATCTGTGCAATACATGAACTTTTCCCTGTGTCTTGTCTGCCTAGGCCTTATTCATATGCAAATGCCACAAACAATGTATAGTTTTCTACACCTCAGTACAGAGCAGTATACAAGTCTATGGGGCCTATTCACACATCTGCGCCTAGCAGCGTGATGTTGTGCTGCATTCAGTGGCATTAACAAAAAAAATATAAAACAGTGCTACATCCAGAGCTGTATTTGGACCACAACCTACTGTACACATGTAAACATAAATACTGAGGTTATAGGGTACATGGGTGCCATTAGCCCCCTACTGCTGCTGCTCAAGGCCAACGTAGCCAACAAGACCGCTGCCGTTGATACACACAATTGATGTTTACATGTTACATGTTGTACATGCTTAGAATGACTTCAGTCTTTCAGAATTGGCCAAGGTCAGTCTGTCACCACTGCATGAATGACTCATTCAGAAACGACATACAAAGATCAATGGTCCTTCCAGTAACACCTACTATCCTAGGATAACAACAACTAGTGTTTGCTGCAAAATTCAAGTTTGATCTAGAGCAGGCATCACTAATTGGCGGACCACAGTCTGGATCCGGATCGAATCACTGCCCCATCTGGATTCACCGTGATCACACCATTTTGGAGCGAATACTTCCTCTCAGCTTGCGCTGTCATCTTCCTAGAGCTGACTCCGGGAGGGAGCACAGTGCTGGACGGAGGGCGGGAGCTGCCTCAGTTAATTGATTGGTTGCTAGGATGCAGGGTGGTCCCAGCAACCAATCACAAGCTGCTTAACAGGAAAAGTTGTGCAACTCTGGCCCCCCATCCAGCCTCCCGATGTCAGCTCTAGACCTGCTGTTCTCCCTCCCTCTGCCCCTGTGTAAGGTAGGACAGGGAAGAGGACTATGCCACTGCTATAAAGGGCAGGGGGAAGCCAGAGATGAAGGGGGGCTGGAGACTGTAATGTAAAGGAGGAGGGGGTGATATAAAAGGGGTGCGAGGACAGGAATGTGAAGGGGTGATGTGAAGGGGGCTGGGGACTGCAATGTGAAGGGGTTGAGTCTGTTAAGGGGATGAGGACAGGAATGTTAAGGGGGGGTTGGTAATATTAGGGGGGCTGGAGACTGCAATGTGTAGATGGGGGGTGATATAAAGCGGCATGGGCAGGAATGTGAAGGTGGACTGTGATGTTAAGGGGGGGATCTTGATGTAAAGGGGATTGTGATGTGCAGGGGGGCCTGAGAACACTAATGTAATAAGGGGTTTGTGAAGTGAAGGATCTGAGGCTAGGTTCACATCATTGCGTCCTGTGTGTAGGCAGGCCATTCATTTCAGTGAGCTGCCTTATACGCAGAACCACAGAGAAAGAAGATCCTGACCCTTTTTTTAAATTGTGCCAAGCCGCATGATACCGTGGCACCATGCAGTATGGCGCTTGCAAAAACGCACCGCATTTGCCAATGTGCAGAGATGCCATTAGTATGAAATGTGATTCGAACTTCTGCTGGAAGAAAATTTTACTGGCTGGGCCTCCATGACTTTTTAACTCCATACCTCTGATCTAGAGATTTCCCCCACAGTACTTTTTCCAGCCAATAAATGTCCTCAGTTTGATGGTTAGCATCATTTAACCCACTTCTTCTCATCTCTCCACCAATTGGCTACGTCAGAACATGTTCAGTCGTATATTTACTAGAATCAAAGAGAGCAAATAAGAGATGTTAATTTTTAGAACTTTAAAGGCAGCCAAAATTGTACAGTACGAGAACTGCACTCGATTCTATGGTCATTGGTTTCATAAATGAACCCAGCTTTCTAGGTTAGAGTAAGGATTCTTTCACTTAGGTGGTCCTCTGTTCTGTTTCAGCAATAGATCCTGGTCTGATCCCTTGCTGGATCAGAACAGAAATAGATGTTGCATATTTGACATTCATGTCATTCAGTTTTTTCCCCCATCTTGTTATGGAGGAAAAACAGCTCCATGTGATCCCTGTAGGTATCTGTCCACACCTCTTTAGGCTTGCAATAAGGAACCTGGATGCACATTTTTTTTTTCTTTTAATTGTGACTAGTAACGGACCTGGATTTAAATGAATGCACATCCACTTACATCCGGACCTGCATAGGATTACATTTCAGTTTCTGTTTTTGCTCTGTCCAATCACCAGCCAAAAATGGATTTGCGAAGCGCCTGTGTGAAAAGAGCTGTAGACATGTGGACTGTAGCTTCTGTGTGATTGTCATCCAGAGAAAGAGTTGTACATTAAATAAGCCCCCCATGTTCTGTGTAGCTGCACAGGTGGTGTGTTGTGCTTTGCCTCCCGTTAAGCATCTCCTCCTCTGTGCTTTCAGTCTAGTTTCTAAATATTGCTTTGCTAAGGTCACCCTGAGTACTTGCTCCACAGGGGGGCTCCCTGAGCCAAATAATGCACGGCTCCGAGGACTGCGAGAAGAACGTCTCCAGAACAGACTGCAAACTGAAGCAAATCCCTAGACGCCGGCATCATTTGCATTAGCACATTTAACCAGAGATGTTCACATGTTTGCACATTATACTGTGCAGTGTTTACATTGTTATGCTGATTCCTTTGTACTGAGCGTTAGCAATATGTCTATATACGTTGTATGTATGGAAGTCCTCTGTACTGTGCTATACGCTGTGTCTAATATGGCTGTGAATTTATAAAGCTGTCAGCTGTTAACCAAATCTGTCCTTCTTTAAAGCTAAAGTAGTCGTCATTATACATAACGATACGATAATAAATTACCGCACACACCTAAATTAAAATATAAGGTGAACCTACCAAAGCAGCTATCCTTAAACAAATGTACCATTAAGACTCACCATGGCAGCATTGCCTTTGGTGTGTCCTAAATTATATGTTATTATTTTTATAATGCAGAATTTATATACCATCAACAGTTTTAAAAAATAAAGGGAGGCAGTACAGTTACATTACAGTTCAGTACAAGAGAGTTCAGATGGCTCTGCTTATGAGATCTTACAATCTTTATACATAAACCTAATCCCAACACTCTGAGATGAGAGGTTCTGGCTAAACTCTAGGCCCCATTCACACCTGAATGATATGAAGTGCAATTTGAAGCGTCATCAGAAGGGATTTGACAAGTGACACTGGGATTTGTAATTCTATTCAGTGGTGGAAAGGAAAAAATCCTGGACGGACGCACATCGCTGAAGGCATCTTTATTGAAGGATTACAATCCAAAAACAGTCACATCTTGTGCATAGGAAATGGGGAAAAACAGCTAACACGTTTCATGTCATAAACGGATGCTTAGTCATAGCTAAATGAACAAAGTCTGATCATATGTATATATGGATCTAATGAAAAATAGACAGCCAATCAAATGTGACGTAATTTTGGAAAAAACCTCCCAAAAAATCAGACCTTGTTAATGCCCAAAGTGAAATGCACCTGGAGGGGAGAAGCAAAAAGCTGATAAATACAATAAACTTAGATAAATGAACGAAAAAAATATATGAATAGTTGTAAGCTAAATGCAACTTCCCCACATGGTGCAATGAAGGGCAAAAAGAATCGTAAATAATAAAGTTGGTTCTTTATTATTTACGATTCTTTTTTGCGATTCTTTTTGCCCTTGATTGCACCATCTGGACTTTGTTCATTTAGCTATGACTAAGCATCTGTTTATGATGTGAAACGCATTAGCTGTTTTCCCCTGTTTTCTATGCACAGGATATGACTGTTTTTGGATTTTAATCCTTCAATAAAGATGTCTTCAGCGGTGTGCGGCCGTCCAGGATTTTTTCCTTTCTACCTAATTTGAACAGAGCCAGCACCTGCAAGATCGTAACAGGGCGGGTGTCTCCAACAGGTCTGAAGCTTTTGAGCTGCAATTCTTCTTCTATTCAGTGGTGCCTGTTCATACCGGAGTATGGTGTCACTTAAAGCTTGCTGCTCTTCAATCACAAACGTACATTCTTTTGGGGCATTTACGTGTTTTGGCTCCAATACACTTTGATGGGAGAACCTGAAAAACGTGCAAAAGCGCCTGTACAAATGGCTAAATACACAGATGTAATATATATATCGAAGCTGTGTACCTGATAAATGATTTGTATTTCTGCACATCCATTTCTGAGATAAGCAAAGCTCTGCAACGCAGGACAGCCCTGTCTGGCAGGGCAGGAAACCTTTTATACCTGCCTGGAGTTCAGCTTCATGCACCAAGAACAGACCCCAGTTATAAAGACCATGAAGCATCATATGCAAAAATCAATTTGTTAACCCCAAATGCTTTTTTACCACTACTTTTCGTTTACTCTAAGGTTTAAAAACAAAAAAAAGTGACAATTCAGGCTAGGTTCACATTTGTGCATTGTGGGAATGCGCAGAAAACATGTACAGTGCTTTGAAAAAAAATTCATACCCCTTGAAATTTTCCACATTTTGTCATGTAACAACCAAAAAGTAAATGTATTTTATTGGGATTTTGTTCGATGGACCAACACAACGTGGTACATAATTGTGAAGTGGAAGGAAAATGATAAATGGTTTTCAATTTTTTTTTACAAATAAATATCTGAAAAGTATGTGGTTCATTTGTTTTCAGCCCTCCTTACTCTGATACCCCTAATCTTAGTGAACAAACAGCATCATGAAGGTCAAGGAACACACCAGACAGGTCAGGGATAAAGTTGTGGAGAACATTAAAGCAGGGTTGGGTTATAAAAAAATATCCCAAGCTTTGAACATCTCACAGAGCACTGTTCAATCCATCATCTGAAAATGGAAAGAGTATGGCACAACTGCTAACCTCCCAAGACATGACCTTCCACCTAAAAACTAACAGGCCAGGCAAGGAGAGCATTAATCAGAGAAGCAGCCAAGAGGCCCATGGTAACTCTGGAGGAGCTGCAGAGATCCAGGTGAGTATTAGTTGAGCACTCCACAAATCTGGCCTTTATGGAAGAGTGGCAAGAAGAAAGCCATTGTTGAAAGAAAGCTATAAGAAGTCCCGCTTGCAGTTTGCAAGAAGCCATGAGGGGGACACAGCAAAAATGTGAAATAAGGTGCTCTGGTCAGATGAGACCAAAATTGAACATTTTGGCCTAAAAGCTAAACGCTATGTTTGGCAGAAAACACCATCCCCACCATGAAACATGGTGGTGGCAGCATCATGTTGTGGGGATGCTTTTCTTCAGCAAGGACAGGGAAGCTGGTCAGAGTTGATGGGAAGATGGATGGAGCCAAATACATGGCAATCTTAGAAGAAAACCTTAGTCTGCGAAAGACTTGAGAATAGGGCGGAGGTTCACCTTCCAGCAGGACAACGACCCTAAACATACAGCTAGAGCTACAATGGAATGGTTTAGATCAAAGCATATTTATGTGTTAGAATGGTCCAGTCAAAGTCCAGACCTAAATCCAATTGAGAATCTGTGGCAAGACTTGAACATTGCTGTTCACAGACGCCCTCCATCCAATCTTACAGAGCTTGAGCTATTTTGCAAAGAAGAATGGGCAAAAATTTCACTCTCCTGATGTGCAAAGCTGGTAGAGACATACCCAAAAAGACTTGCAGCTGTAATTGCAGCGAAAGTTGGTTCTACAAAGTATTGACTCGGGGGCTGAATACAAATGCATCAATGGATCGACTTTGGTACAATCAGCCGGCCCATACATAGTTTGAATCTTGGACGATCCCTGCTGAACCGGCCGAGATTCAAACAGTCTATGGCTGGCTTTAGAGGGAAGAAGAATTGTGATCATTGTAATATAGCACCTTTATTAAACAGTAAATATATTTATTGCAGGCTGTAAATATTTAAACATGGCACTGAAAGTGATGGACCATTGGTGATATATATGGGAATGGGTGGAACTTACTACTGGCACTGATGCCACTACATGCATATTAGAGCTCCAGATATCTGTGGAACCCTACCAAAGCTTGTGGACACCTGACCATCATTCCTATATGATCTTGTTCGACATTCCAAAACCAATATGAACCCTCTCCTCCCTAGACATCCAACAGTCTCCACTCTTCTAGGAAGGCATTCCCCAACATTTTGGAATTATTTAGCTAAAAGAGCATTTGTGGGGCCTGGTACTGATGGTGAGGGTAAAGACACGGCCCAAACTCGTCAAACCATTTCTTTATGGAGCTGGCTTGATAGATAGGGGCACAGTACTGTTGGAACAGAGAAGGGCATTCCCCAAACTGTCAGGACATTTGTTTAACAACTCTTTGTACTATACACTGCAGCAATAATGCAACCCTTCACTGGAAGCATCTAAACTCTTTCAAAGGATGTCCACCTACATTTGGTCATGTAGTAGGTGTGATGGTCAGGTGTCCATAAACCTTCGACCATATAGCCAATATAAATATTTGTGCAGGTACCTTTAGGTGTATGCTTTATCTGTCTGTCCAAACTTAAGCTTTATAGTAAATATAGGTTTGCTTTCAAGGGAATTTGCAACAGAAGAGCAGTTGGACCTTCAACAGTTCATTAATTAAAGTGGCATAGTTTACCAAGTCTGTCTGTGGCTGGATCACTGTTACAATGTAATGCAATCCTTGCTCTGGTTTCAGCCATACTGAATAATTTATGTTCAGCATCCAGGAACAGAGCTGTGTCAAGGGGCTTCTCTTTCAACATATGTTTCTGTATGTATAAGTAACAGTATGGGATTAACTATATTCTTCATTGTATTTCACACCAACAGATTGGCCAGGAGAGCATATGCCTGCCATACCCCCGCCTCTCATTCTGCCCAACAACATCACTCCCAAAAAGGAGCCAGCAAGAGACCCTTCCACCCACGGTATGATTCAACGGTTCTTATGTAGTTCTTATGTAATAAACAAAAAGAGGGGTTTGGGACTTTAAATGAGGTGTGTGGGATTACACATCTCCATACCTATCCATGTGCAAGAATAATAGGGTTTGGGACTTTAAATGAGGTAGATCTAGCATGGCCCAGAAAAATGAGTCAATGTAAGAAGACAAGTTTTATTCAATACATTAAAAAACATGACATAACAAAATGAGTACATGCATGGTAAACAAGCATATCAATCATCTAAAAAGAAAATGGTGCATCAAAATTGGCCCAACGCACATTTCGAGTTTCCTACCACATCATCAGGGGCGAGTGCACCAATGTCTATAAAAAAGCATAAAATAAACAATATGGTTCAATGTTACACCCAAACACAAGGGAGACTATATGTGTAAAGGAGGGTAGAAATTAACTCATTCCATTAAGTATTTACATGTCAATTAAGTCTAAATCATGTGAACATGAAAACTGGTGGCTGCTTAAAATGTTCATCCTGGGAGCTGAGGAGGGGGCCCGCAGGAAAGGTCGGACGCACATCATGATCCCCAGATAAAAGTAAACAAATAATCAAAAGTAAAACCATTTGGGCCCCAGTGCTGTAAAAGTGATTCATTTAGATAGACCGTGAATACATAAGGTATATAATATTGTTAAAAAGTATTCAACAGTAACTGGAGCCCAACACCAAGATGAAAGGTACATACAAATGAAGTGTGGAAATGGTGAAAAAAGACATACCTGCTCAGAAGGAAGAAAAGAGTGCAAAGGATATAAGAAAAATGATGAAAGTCAGCCAATGCTGTCTTCAATCAAGCACTGAAAAGCATAGGCAGAAAGCCCAGCCAGGTGATTACCTAAAGCTCTGACAGAGAAACATGATCCGCAGATCTGTGCAGTATGCTGCTGAAGGTGCTGCCAAGAAAGCTAACAGAGTGAAGTGGGGATCCTTATGTGCTCAGCGTGACCAAACGGGCTCCTCCCAGTGTCACGCTGGCACAGCAAAAAAGGGGAGGCCCTCCTGCCGGAGCGACCAAAGCCACACACAACAATTAGAGGCATCTCCCCATGTGCTGGCCACGATTGGAATCCCACTCAAGCCAGCAACAGGATGCCCAGAGAGGGCACCGTGTGCATGGCACGAGGAGGTGTGGCGCCGATGCGCAGTGTGACTGGCCTGCCCTGTCCCCCACATCAACTAAAGGTGGGTGGATCGGAGGGAAGAGGGAGGGCGCCCAGTGCACCTCACAGCACCCGGCTAATGAACATAGACCAGCCCACCAGAAAGGAATCACAAATAAGTATGAGCTCAGGCGTGTTCGCCCATGCCCGCGCCCGCCAGAAGCTGAAACTCCACAGCTCTAATCACAGGTAGTGAGACATTTCCCAATCTGCAGCCGCGGATCAGGAAATGTCTCACTGCCTGTGATTAGTGCTGCGGAGTGTCGGCTTCCTGGCCGGTGCGGGAACGTGGAGTTGCAAACACGCCTGAGCTCATCCTTAATCACCAAGTCAGACAGACATGACCACATATAAAAAATCACTACGTGCAATATGAGTATTAACTCAGTGTTAACATAGGTCTTAATAAAAAGCGGATGATGGGCAAAAAAAGTTTGCCTTGAACTGCATAAGAAGGGAATATAGGGTCACAGACTTCATGATAGCTGCTAGTATACCTCCATCCCTAATCATATGAAACAAAAAGAGGAGTTTGGAACATTTTAAGCAGCCACCAGTTTTCATGTTCACATGGTTTAGACTTAATTGACATGTAAGTACCTAGTGGGATGAGTTCATTTCTCCCCTCCTTTACACATATAGTCTCCCTCGTGTTTGGGTGTAACATTGGACCATGAAGTTTTGTTTATGCTTTTTTACTGACATTGGTGCACTCGCCCCTGATGATGTCATAGGAAACCACAAAACGTGCGTCGGGCCAATTTTGATGCACCATTTTCTTTTTAGATGGTTTTATTTCATTCACTCTTAAGTTACCCCACCATGTTGCTTTTCAAGCGATTCTTTATGGTGCACAATTGTCCTATACCTCAATGTGTCATCTCTAAGTTGCTATGATTGTTTTTATGAATATCTGGTTAATAATATGTGATTGATATGCTTGTTTACCATGCATGTACTCATTTTGCTATGTCATGTTTTTTAATGTATTGAATAAAACAGGTTTTCATACATTGACTCATCTTTTAGCCATGCTAGATCTACCTCATAGTCCAAACCCTCTCTTTCTTTGTTATGTAATAAAGGGCAATTTAAGTTCCTGACTGCTCATTGAAAATCTTTGGGTGGATAGTTTCATTGTCAACTGAGGAAATTTTACTGAGAACTTATTTAGAATAAAACACACAGATATGGTGTCTCAACTTCTCTCAAAATCCTAACAATTTAACAATCTATCTACAAATGCTACACAAATACGTGTCCCAAATTTATCTTTTGTGAAGGACAACATATAATTCTTTCCCAAAATATGTAAACGTCACCCCTGGTTTGTGAGTGGGTGAAGGGTTTCTTTGGACACCCTGACCTGTTCACTAGCTGCCCATATTCCAATGTAGACACCTAGACCTCCCTCCCATATTCCCATGTAGACACCTAGACACGCCCTCTCTTCCAGACATCACTGATCTCTAAAACTAGAGGTCTAGTAGAGGACTTGTCTGACCATTAGAGAGCTATGGCCTATGAACATGACAGTGGGCTCTAGAGGTAGATACCAGACTGGCAAAGGGGCCCAAAGGGAAAAGAAAGTGATTCAGTGACTGACTATATTGAATTAAGTCCTTGAGGTGCCCCTTTATATCCCGTGAGACTTTAGGGCAGATTTTTATTTTTTTTTACGCATTGGGAAGAAGTGGCCTGCTCTAGGATATGATTACTGTTGTGTTTTCATTCTGAGTTTGCTGCTCTATGGTCTACTACAGAGGTGTCAATCTCTGTTTCATTGCGGGCCGCTTCAGCATTATGGTTGCCCTGTAAGACTAGATATCAAGAGCACCCCACCTCCTTACATCAGATTTTAAGAGCCCCCCACTATCTAAAGTCAAGAGCCACCACATTCCCTTACATCACAGGGCAAACCCTCCTCCCTTACCGTGTTCTGCTGCTGGGAAAAAGCTGGGGGAGGAGCTGGGAAGCAGAAAGTGCAGGGTCTGGAGGAGGACCAGCGGAATGCAGGAGTCAGCTGACAGAGTCTGCTGAATGCAGAGGCCAAGGGAAGAAGAGAAGAGTGTGCTGTCGCAGAGAGGCGAAAGATCTGTAGTAAGAGTTCTGTCACCCTCTCTGCTGCTGACTGCTGAGATGGTGGGGGAAAGACAAGCCTCTCCGTGGCTGCACAGAGAAGTGCAGGGTCGGGTGGAGGAGTTCTGTCCTCCCCTCTGCTGCCAAACGCTGAGACAAGGTGGGGGCAGAGACAAAGAGGGTGCCTCAGCTGCAGGAGAGGTGCGAGTGCCACAAGAAATGGCTGGATTCGGCCCATGAGCCTTGTGTTTGACACATGGTCTACGGTCTACTGCAGTTATCCTCTGAATGAAAATACCAGTTAAACTATTTTCTGTTTCTGCCAGAACTCTTTTCCCCCTTATTTGTTTCTAGCTTTATACTGACTCTTATTGTCAGATAAAGCCCCAGTTATATGTATGACTTTTTGTCTTTCTCTTGCAGCTAAACCATTCTTCACCAGAAATCCATCTGAATTAAAAGGCAAATTTATCAACACAAAACTACGGAAGAGCACCCGAGGTTTTGGCTTCACTGTGGTTGGTGGAGATGAGCCGGACGAGTTCTTACAGATTAAAAGTTTGGTTCTTGATGGCCCCGCTGCTCTAGATGGAAAGATGGAAACGGGTAATATTATCTTGACACTGGCTGTTTAATGGGCTTCGTATTTTCTTAATTTTTCAGTTGGACTGGACTAAAATTTAAATAGCTGATTGCGCAACTCAAGGTAACCAGTCTACATATTTATGGATAAAACTGGGCTGTAGGATGCAGCAGCATTATTTGCTGCTTTGTTTGAGAGGGAAAAAGTTGAGTGTTCAGCTACCGTATTTAACCAACCTGCTGATTTTCAACAGCAAGCTCTGAAAATGCATTGCTTTATGCTATAATCATACATCAGAAACCTTTACTTTCAAATGCCAAATGGATGCTTTTCTTTCATACTGTAAAGGGCACTGTATGCAATTTTAACAATTTTGAGAAATTGCTAAACCTAGAGGTAAACATATAGTAGATGATTCAGGAACTATTTGTCTCGACTCCCTAAAGTTAAGCGATGGCGCCAAACAACTACTGAATGCAAAATAGAACACATAGATAAGAAAGAATAATACATTGATAAGAGATATAGAAAATAGGAAGTTCACCACGTTCTTGTAAAGGTTTGTTCACTTTTTATGGCCCTGAAATATCTGCAGTTTAATCCATACATTACTTTTTTGTCTGTAATACATTTATGGATAATGATATGTTGGCTACAAAGGTCGTAGGCATCAGTAATAGTACAGGAAGTCGGAGAGGTGGAATTTGACTGCCGCTCTAAAAAAGGGCATCATCAATGTCACTTTGGATGTGCAGATACATCACATTATAAGACTTAACTACAAGATCTTTAAAGCTGAACTCCAGGCAAATGGCTAAATACACTAATGAAATGTATGGAAGAGACCGTTTTTTTATACCTGACAAAGAATTGCTATTTCTTTCCACTCATTCCTGATATTTACACATTCTTGTTAGACAAATGACGCCTTTTCTGCCACAGGTATAGGTCATGGAAGAGAAACAGTGGTGTCCACTTTTTACTACCAACCTGCTGACTGGACAGTAGACATGTGTAAATCGTTTAGTTCCGAATTTGTTTTTGAACAAATTTTGACAAATTTGTTAATTCGAAAAATTCCGAATTAACAAAAACCCGTTTAACAAATTTTTCTGAATATTCCTAAACTCAAGTAAATGAAAATTCGGAAATTCAAAAATCCGAAAATTAGAAAATCTGAAATGATAACTAAGTAATAATAATTTAACTATTACTAACAATTCAATTATAGGTATTGGAATTTCCTTTCAAATGTCGCTGTTAGTAAACGTAACGAATACGAATTTATGCAAAATAAATGCCGTATCTAAACGAATGGAATGTAACGAATTAATATTAATAAATAACAATAATAGTAAAAAAAAAAAGTTGTATTATTATTTAATGAATTAATTATGAATTATTAATAATTTGTTACGTTCTATTTGTTTAAATGCAGCATTCATTATTTCGGACAATTCATTACTTCGGATAAATACATATTTGTTACATTCACTAACAGCCAAATTTGAAAGGAAATTCCAATACCTATAATTTAATAGTTATTATTAGTAAGTTAGTTAGTTATTTTTTCGAATTTTCAGATTTTCTTTCTAATTTTTGAATGTTCGAATTTGCGATCATAACAAATGACCCAAAAAAACAAATGAAACGAAAACGAACACATTTTTGGCAGTGCACATGTCTACTGGACAGTAAAAAAGCAACAGCAGACTGATAAGGCCATTCATCTGCTCACTCATCCTAACAGCATATTCCTTGTCAACACATTTGCATGCCACACACCTGGTTGGCCTCCAGTTCTCTCCCTCTTTATTCCTGTATGAGGGATTGTTCAACCCATATTTGTTGAAACACGTTTTTCTGCACATCACTATATATGTATAGTATGAACAGGGCACATAGAAAACAATTGTTTTCTATGTGCCCGGTTCACACCAGACATGCAATGGTATGCAGAGAAATTCTGCTCAACAGACATGGTTTGAACAAGCCCTAAGGGACTGCAAGTGGCTGACACCAAGTCAGATTTAGGTATCTACACTAGTTACAATTAAAAAATCAATGCATTCATTTGTGTCTTCTATATCTGATTGGAATTCACCTTTAACTCAATCGTTTAAGTTGTTTTTAAGTTTATTAAAAGTCAGCAGCTACAAAAAGTGTAGCTGCTGACTTTTAATGAACAGACACCCACCTGTCCCACGGTCCAGCGATGCGGCCACCCAAAGCCTTGCTCCTCTCCCTCTTCTCTCCGCCATCATTACAAGTGTGGCCACCTGGCTGTGACAGCTTGCGGCTTCACAGCCGGGTACACACTGCTCATGGGTGAGTCGCGCTGCACCTTCTCTGTGGCCAGGCAATCTTCTGGGATCTGTGACGTGTCCCAGGTGATTGCAGGGAGAGAGAGAGGAGGAGTCGCCTAGGCGGTTGAGCGGAAGTGGGAGCTAGGTTCCTGTCAAAACTAGGTACCCCCCCCCCCAAAAAAAAATTGACATGCCAAATGTGGCATGTAAGGGGGCGAGGAGTGCTTAAAACAGAAGTTCCACTTTTGGGTGGAGCTCCGCTTTAACTGTGGATTGTCCACTTTAATGCTGCTAAAATCACTCATAAGCACTCCTTTCGTCTGGTGTACTCATATCCACTGGCAATTATCACCACTTGTGATCAGTTCCCAGCACCCTTCACAGTGATTGCAGCTATTATTAGAGGCGCAGTCGCAGCAAGAGCGATATTCATGATCACATGCCCACCTATGACTTGATTTCAGTATACCAGGCCATTCGTACTGCCCTGCGAACCTTACAGGACATCTTTCACATGACCCTGATGTTGGAGTTAGTTTTGTCAAGCACAGATCTGCAATACAGAAAGCTTAAAATAAACCTGCCAACCATTTTAAATCTTTTAGTATCCCTCAAAACTGTGTGTATGGTAATGTATGAGTTAACACATGCATTTTTGTACACAGTTTGCTTTAAAGTGGTGTTCCGGACGAAATTATACTTTTTAAATAAAAATACCCCTATAATACACAAACTTAATGTATTCTAGTAAAGTTAGTCTGTAAACTAAGGTCTGTTTTGTTAGTTTATAGCAGTAGTTTGTTATTTTATAAACTTACAGCAGGCCGTGGCCATCTTAAGTGTGGGCATCTGAAGCCAGACTGTATTTCTTCCTGGATCTCATCCTTGCAGATCTCGCACATGCTCAGTGCAGCACAAGCAGTGTAATAGGTTTCAGGTCAGGTTTCCATAGCAATGGCAGTGTCAGAGGAAGTTGCCGCCCCTTCCCAGAAGGCATTGCAAACAGGAAATGATGCGATGAGCCACGGCCAGGGAGGAGGAAGTGAAAAATGAATACAGCAGATATACAGTAGGTGCTGAGAAGAAAAATTTAAAAATATCCAATTAGTTTACAGCAAACTGTGTACAAAAATGCATGTGTTAACTCATACATTGCCATACACACAGTTTTGAGGGACAGTTTAGTGAGGGATGCTGAAGAGTTGTAAAGATGGGTGGAACTCCACTTTAAGGCAGCCCATTCCATTTGCATGGGTTCCCAACTTGCAACAATGCAAGAAAAAACATCTGCACTACTTCACTTTTTGGAAAGGCAGTGTGCCACTATGCACAGAGCATTCTCATCTATGCGCTGTGGTGGTGCATTTAGTTCTACTGTAAGTGTGCATTTAGGTTCCATTCAAAATGACTGTGGGTGACTGCAATGCAATGGTGTAGGGTCAGCCTTAAAGTAAAAGTTCTACCATGAAGTCGACATCTCAAGAGTACCATTATTGGCCAGAACATCCTCAGTGTGCTTATCTGTAACTTGTTTGACTTTCTTACTAGAGGCCTGGTATCCCTGACTTAAAGTGATAGTAAAGGCAGTTTAAAAAAAAACAACAAACATGTTATACTTACCTGCTCTGTGCAGTGGTTTTGCACAGAGCAGCCACGTTCCTCCTCTTCTCAGGTCCCCCATCAGTGCTTCGGGCCCCTCCTTCCTGCCGAGTACTCCCAGAGCAAGCAGCTTGCTATGGGGTCACCCAAGCAGGCTCGCTCCCGAACCACTACTCAGTGTGTCTATTCACACACAAAGCCGCAGCTCGGCCCCTGGCCCCTCTCTCTTCATTGGCTCACTGGCTGTGATTGACAGCATGGCTCCCGCTGCTGCCTCTCATGTGGAGGGAGAGGCCTCGGAGAGCTGAGGGTCTCGTGCATAACGCTGGATTGCGATGGTGGCTCAGGTTAGTATTGGGGGGGCTGCTGCACAGACAAAGGTTTTTTACCTTCATGCAAAGAACAAAAACCTTGAGCCTTTAGAACCACTTTAAGGACCTGGCAGCTGCAGTTCTCCTACCTAATGGGAGTGCCTTTATTGAGCCACTCTCTGGGTGGGGGTGTGGCAGCTGTTGGGTTGTAAAGATCAAAATAGCCTTAAGTCCACGTTTACATTGGGCCGATTTAGCATGCGATTTGACATGTCAAATCGCATGCCAAATCGGAGCATTATTGCCAGCAACGGCACCATCTGAATCGGTGCGATACTGACTGCGAAGCCGCACCGATTCCGAAAGTAGTTCCTGCACTACTTTTGGCGACTTCGGGGCAATTCAATAGACATCTGTGCATAATGTCTCTCAAAATCGTCCCCCGAAGTCAGACTGAAATGCCAGTTTGAAATCGTGCGAATTCAGCTGAAATCTCACTAATTCAAACCCACATCAGTGTGAACCTAGCCAAAAGTGGCATTAAAACCCAAATGTAAACATTTGTTATATTTCAGCTTACCAATTCTTGTATGTGATGGCTGCATTCATTTTCTTTTTTAGGCTTTTTTCGCCTAGTGATCTGGCCAGTGAGCCTGTTGTTTTTCAAAAGCTCTCTTGAAAATGAATCAGTAGAGAGTGTTGAGACAAACCATTTACTGCTGAGAGGGGTGTTTACAATGAAAAGATTTTAATAATTCACATAAAATCTTTATCCCAAAAGAACAAAAAATGTTGCTGTAACTGCTTGTGTAACTGCAGTGTGATCTGGGGTTTGGCTCCAAAATGTTAGTGTATCTAAAGCTGCTAGTACATCTAACATACCCATCCTCCCAAACTGCTGCTGTCCAAAAATGCCCCATGTGCTTCTTCATAGAGAGAGGGGGCGCTCTAATAGAGGAGGTGTGTTACTGGATAGATCACCAGAAATCTAATGCAGCCACCACATCTATAAATTGGTAATCTGCAATATATAAAATTTGGGGTTCTGGGTTTAATACTGCTCTAAAGTGTAACAAAAGGCATTTTTTTTTATATAGATTTGAGAGGGATTAGAACACCTGTTGGGTTTGTAATCCCAAATTTTAGGTGATCACCAAAACAGGAATAGAGAGAAAAATCTTCCATTGTAGACAGTAATTCTGTTGACTACCAGGGATTTCTCTTGCTTTGGAGGGATTATCACTTGTTGTGGTGATGGGACAGGAAGTGGAGGAAAATCTCCCCAATGGAACACAGATGGCAAAAGAAACTGGTGGTTATAACCCTCCTTCACTCTATCCAAATTTAAAAAAACAAATGTTTTGCCTTCAGTTCTACTTTAAAGCATCCTGACACATTTATTTTACCAGGTAGATAATACAAGTACATAATGAAAAATCATGACCTTTTTAGGGCTATGTGCCCTTTTGTGTTAAATTGGTCCTTTCATAGAGATGACGTTTCAGCAAACAAAACAGAATGTCAAATCTAATTTTTTTTTCTTGTCCGCCGTAGGAGACGTTATTGTGAGTGTGAATGACATTTGTGTACTCGGATACACTCATGCTCAAGTTGTGAAGATCTTCCAGTCAATACCAATCGGTGAAAGTGTTGACCTTGAACTCTGCCGAGGTTACCCTCTTCCTTTCGATCCCGATGATCCCAACACAAGTCTGGTGACATCGGTGGCCATTCTGGACAAGGACCCTATCATTGTCAATGGACAAGAGACTTACGACTCGCCATCGAGCAACAGCAGTAAAACCAGGAAAGCCAATAACATAAAAGAGCCGAGGCCTAGCAGCCCCGCGGACTTATCTTCAAATGGTTCCCATGGTTACCCTAATGATACTGTTTCCCTGGCATCCTCTATAGCAACACAACCTGAACTCATCACAGTGCATATAGTAAAAGGACCAATGGGATTTGGCTTCACTATAGCCGATAGTCCCGGTGGTGGTGGACAAAGAGTGAAACAGATTGTAGACAGTCCTCGGTGCCGTGGCCTCAAAGAAGGAGATCTCATTGTGGAGGTGAACAAGAAGAATGTGCAGACTCTTACTCATAATCAAGTTGTGGATTTACTGATCGAATGTCCAAAGGGAAGTGAGGTCACACTGCTGGTACAAAGAGGAGGTAAGATTAGTAGATGACATTAAGTAATGTGTTGGGTTGTGTATCTGCTTTTGACCCTTGCTAAGTTCTTGATGGCACAAATATTCGCAAGGCCATGGTTTACATATAGAATTAAAGGGTTTTCTTTTCTTATTATCAAACCTCGGCTTCTGGCCCCTCTATTCTCTCCTCGAACACAACAGCAGAATCTCCATCTTGCTCTGGTTTACAATGCCTTTGCTGGCTATGTCTATCCAGTCTCTAATCTAATGGGCTTTCCTAGAACGCCATATTGTTAATGAAAGAGCTGCAGTGCCAACTCTGAAAGAAAACTTGCACTCTGGAACAAGCATGCATCCTGTGAAGTGTGCACTCCTTATCTGGATAAATATCTTGAAAAGTATTGAAGCCTTTAGTTGACCCTGTCGCCAGCTGGAAGATGTTAGATCAGTATAACCAAGAGGAATATTCCCCTTGCCAGCAGAAGGCGAGGGAAATCTCTTTCTTCATAAGCTCTGGCTGCCACTGCTACTCGACACTTCCTGATGTGTCAGATATCATTTCCTTTCTACGCGCTGTGGTTCCTCCCACTAACTCCTATATCATCATTGTCACCTCTGGTGACTTTTTAATACCTCCCAGGTGACAGCCTCAAGAAATATATAAGAAAAGAAAAAATCAGCTGATTTCATTCTATTATCTATCAAAAGCTAAAATAGTAGTTTAGGATCAGATGGTTATTTAGAGTAGAAAGCTGCTTTAAAATAGAGCAGCAGGGGTCCGGTGGGTCCCTGTGCACCGTTTCAGGTCTGAATTCGGTCCGCATTTTTGGCTGCATTTGGGCCTGAAACGGACCAGAAGACTCACAGGACCCTTCTGCAAACTGCTCCGCAGCCCTCCCGGAGATGTGTGAACCGGGTCCATTGAGAGCCACTCACAGTCTCCTTACTAAATTAGATGCGGAGAAATCCACATCCAATTCGCACCAGTGTGAACCCAGCCTTAAAGAGAGCCTGTCATCAAGCTAAATAGCTGTCTGAACGATGCTGAAATTTCCAGACTCACAATGGGCTATGATTCTACAGAAACACACATTCGGTCCTCATGAGTAAGGTAACATTCTTGTAAACTGGTAGGCAGCTTGGTAGACAATCAGACAGACAGATATTTAGCTTTATGATAGTGTCACTATTTAGAAATGACAGTGGGATCAGTATAAAGAAAGCCTGTACCAAGAGGGAGGTGGTGACTTGCTGAAAATGCTAGTCGCCCGGCTGTCTCTGGCTTTAATCCTTTGAGTCTCTGCAAGCATGCAAATCTGTCAAAACTCCTAATCTTCACACTAGTTCTTAGGTAGTTACACAGAAAGTAATGAAGCCATTGGATCAGCAGGACAGGCAGGAAGCAAAGTGTAGCAATGGAATCCTTTCCCTAGTTCCTCAGTATCACTGTTCTTCAATCACCGTGTACTCATGAAGGTGACAGCTGCTGAATTAGACTCATGCACATGGGAGTACAGGGCCATACAATGTAAATTACAGCAGTATTTCGGAACCTGGAAGCCATAGATGTTGGATACACCTGTCTATAGTACAGGATAGGGCTAGACTCGGGTATACGCCGATCTTAGTGTAAACATGAGTAAGCGTATTTACATACACTGAGGCATGCTTACGCTAGGACCCACATATACCGGTGTTACCACGATTGGAGGAGGTGGAAAGATGGGCTGGTCCAATCAGTGAATGCTTTGCATTCATTGAGAAAAATGCAAAGTGTTCTATAAATAGCACCCATGCAGAGCGCACAACCCCCTGCGGGTACTATGCAGCAGGGCAGGCACTCGGGCATGGGACCCAGAAGAAAGCGACAATCACTGTAGTAGCTGCGATTTCACAGCAGTCACACAGGTATGGTGAATGCATACTTATATTGGTCCAAGCTGGGCCAATAAAACTGTGCAAAAAAATTATACCCGAAGTTCAGCTTTAGACCTCATGCACACTGGAAAATTTTTAACACTTCTCCTAGGGGCATCTATGTTTTTTTTTTCTACCTCTAAACACCCCTGCGTGTTAGCCTATGTGTCCATACATATATAGTGGTCTAAAGGCAGGGAAAAAAAAAACACTGCCAGCGCAAGCAAGGAGCAGCAGTGTTTTGGCAGAAAAAGCACTTGACATGTGTATACGCCTCTTGATCGTTAATTAATTTCATTGGCCAGAATAAATTATTGCTCTGGCCGGTGAAATTAACCCCAAGCGCTTCATGCACCTACTTATGCCTAAACGTGTTTACAAGCGCTAAGCAAACTATATAGTGAAATATAATCCGCGCAAACAACCACTAAATATATCTACAAAATCTTTAGCCTACTAAAACAAGGTTAAGACTGCTGCTAACACCCTTTCAGAGTGTGTCTATCAAGCTCACATTTAATCAAAAAGTGCAAAATATAAGTGTAGCCCAATCATATAGTGACGTAAACGTGTGTGTATGTGTGTGTATATATATATATATATATATATATATATATATAAAAAATACATCATCAAATGTATTTTTTAAATGCAAACAGCGTAAGTACTTGAATCTGACCTGGTATCAGCCTCTTGAACTCTTTGTACTGCACAGCTGGAGTGTGAGAGGAAGAAGCAGCACAAGAAGACAATGATTTAAAGTGGTTGTACACCCTGTACAACCACTTTTACCTACAGGTAAGCCTATATCAAAGCTTAGGTACTTGAAATATCTCCTAAACCTCCACGGTTTAGGAGATATTTACGAAAGACCCAAGAGCCAATGACTAAGGCGCACATTGTGCCGTTTCTAATGGGGGTCATGCCGTGACTGGCGGCTCCCGCACGCACGCGCGGGAGTGACATAACGCCACTCCGGCCAGTCACAGAGCCAGGGTTCGCAGCCCCGGAAGGAAGAGGGGTGAAGATGGACGCTCCCTGCTAGTGGGGTCAATGGATTCATTGTGGGCTTCGGTGTCAGGTAAGTGACACATAATGGGCTACTATGCGATGCATAGTAGCCCATTATGCTTTACCTTTGCAGGGAAATAAAGAGGAAGTAAAACCCACCAGGGTTTACTTCCTCTTTAATTTGCTGACAAGAAGCATGTTTCACAGGAGGAGAGAGCAGAGTGACAGAGAAATTAGCTCATCCCTGTGCTGCTTTGCCTTCACCAGTCACAGGCTGGGTTAGATCCATGACAGCCTGGGCTCAAAGTAAGACAGTTGAATAACGCTTGCCATCAGACCGAGGACATCTAGTGGCAGAAAAAAAAGTTCCCTCTCCTTATAGTTATAGTTAATATTGAAGCAAAAGCTGGTTTAGTTCGTTCATCTTTTCATTGACTGTTCATTTCTTTTTAGGCTGGGGTTCTGCTTTAAGATTTTTTTGTGGCTTTTATATAAAACAAATTGGGCTGGCGCCCAGAGCAGCCAATCAAGTCTCATCTTTCATTCTGTAAAGGGCATTGGGCAAGCATAGCAAAGATTCTCAGATCTAGTTTTCATATTTCAGCACTTAGCTCTTTGCAGCGATCCGCCAGCTGTAGGAACTAGGTCAAAAGAAATCCGAGTTTCTTCAAACTGATGTTGGAGTGGGTGGCAAAAGACATCGGACGCTTAATACCGTGCGGGGAATTAAGACTCTCAGTCCGCCTGGAGCCAATTATGCATTTCGGCAGTTGACCAAGTTCGGGTCAGACATTTTATCTTCTTACTGTAAATCCATTCATTTCGTACTTTAGAGCGGAACATATTGCATAAAATGAGAGCCCAGTAACATTTTGTATTCTTATCTGTGTCAGCAAAGTGATGCTGGGTGAAGGGAACAATAAAATGAAAATATAAAGTACAAGTTTAAAGTAAAACTCCAGTTATGTTAAGGAAAAACGATCTATATCGGCTATGTGCACTAGAATGGTTCTAGAATGGTGTATTGTTTCAGATCCTGAGCTGCTTATGTCTTGTAGATACAGAGAGAGCCTCTCCTAGTGCATGTGCTTAAATATATAAGGCTATATTTTAGCCAAAAATAAAAAGATAAAAATAAATAGGCCATTAAACATAAAATAACAAAACCAGCTTTTGCTGCTTTATTCAGCTTTAGTCGATTTTCCCCTGCAGTATGTTTCTCTACCACTAGATGTCCTCAGTCTGATGGCCATCATCCTATATCGTACTTCCTCTGGGGCCCAGATTATCTTGGACCCACTCTATACTATGACTGAACAGTGAAAGGAGAAGCAGCACTGTGTTGAGACCATCTCTCTGTCCTTCTGCTTTCTCCTTGTCAACAAATGATTGGCTCCTTGTGCTGCTTCTTCCTCTCACACCCCAACTCTGCTGTACATATACTTCAAGAGGCTAATGTCAGGTCAAATGTACGTACTTACACTGCTTGCAATTAAAAAATACAATTAATTTTGTATTAGCAATTACAGAGCTGCATTTTGTTTTTTATATGTGTGTCTAGAGTTCAGCTTTAAATACAAGGGCTAATAGTGGAAGGTCCTGTCTTTTCTTTACTCGGTTTCAGTGATGTAGTAACTTTGAAGTTCTGACATAACTTTGGATGTTTAACTCACAAGGTAAATATCTAGTCAGAGATGAAGCTCTCATCTATTGCATAAAACTTAAAGTGGACTGTTTATAGTAATTTTACAGATCTGCATGAATACGTTCCAGAGAGGCAGCAAAATACAACTGCAATATATTCACAAAAAAATTCTACCTTTTTAATTTAAAGGCAGTTGTTATAGCAGAGCTCCACCCAAAAGTGCAATTGCTTATCTGCCTCCCCCCCCCTCTAGTGCCACATTTGGCACCTTTCGGGGGGTGAGCGGGTACCTGTTTTTGACACACTTCCTGGTGCTGTGGCAAGATCACCCGGAAGTTCGGCCCCCCTCCTCCTTCCCCCGCCGCCGGGCACTTCACAACGCGCTTCACGCATGCGCAGTAGGGAACCGGCTGTGTAGCCACAAGGCTTCACTGCCAGTTTCCCTTACTAGCAATGGCGGCAGCAGCACCCGAGAGCCGATGGAAAAATCATCTGGGGTGCTGACGTCGCAGGATCCCTGGACAAGTAAGTATCCAAATATTAAGATTCAGAAGCTACAGTATTTTTTTCTGAAGGTGGCAGAACTCCTCTTTATGCTCCGGTCCAGTGACGTTGCCTGAGCTGAGATGTCATTAGTCTGCTGCAGGCAGAAAGAAACGTTTCCTTAGTCTCCTCTTCCCTAATGAGTCAACTGCAACATTGTAACTACATAGCAAGTCACAAGGTTAGAGGCTGCAGTAGGCAACTCTGATTGGTGCCAGGGATGCCATATCCCATTCATGAGATGTTAGCAAAGCATCGGACCCACTGATAGGGAAAAAGTAACTTGACATTTAATTCCAAAAGATTGGGCTCTTATCAACTTGGGTATTAGGAATGGTCCCTGGAGTGCTCAAAGCATTATATAAAAGGAGGAGCGTGCCACAGGTTTGTACTATGTCCAGTAAATTAGTTAAAGCAGAGCTTCACCAAAAAGAGGACGTTACACTTAAAGGCCTCCTCCCGGCTCCTGTTTGTGAAATGCAGCTTTTGGGGAGGAGGAGGAGAGCGGGTACCTGATTCTGACAGGTATTAGAGCTGCACGATTAATCGTCAAGAATCGTTATCGCAATTTTTTCCCTGTTGCGATCTTGACTAAAGTGTAATGTAAGTGCAATGCAAAGAATTCTCTCTGCTCTTCTGAAGCCACAGCCATCAAAAGAAAGAGAGAAAAACTGGGCAGTCTGCCAAGATTCAGAAACATTCTTTATCAGTTGAACTTAAGTAGAAACATTGTAACAATTTGTCAATGGAACAGACTTCCTGTAAGTAAAAAATTTAACCACTTACACACTAAACCTTTTTCTCACATTTGTTGGTTTCAAGTTAAAATCATTTTTTTGCTAGAAAATTACTTAGAACCCCCAAACATTATATATATATATATATTTTTTTTAGTAGACACCCTAGAGAATAAATTGGTGGTTGTTGCAAAATTTTATGTCACACTGTATTTGCGCAGCGGTCTTTCAAATGCAATTTTTTGGGAAAAAATTACTTTAATGAATTAAAAAAAAAAAAAAAAATCTAACCAGTAAAGTTAGCCCATTTTTTTTTTTGTATAATGTGAAAGATTTTACGTCGCGAGAATCGTGATCTTTTTATCCTAAGCAAAAGAATAGTGATTTTCATTTTGGTCAGAATCATGCAGCTCTAACAGATACCTGCTCCTACTTCCATTCTGATCGCCTTAGACAATCGAAAGCAGACGTTTTCCTTCCCCCCTCCCTCCCGAAGTCTTCTGTGACACGACAGGTCCCAGAAGACTTCAGAACTAGTCACAAAGTGCAGTGTCGCTCGCGCATGTGCAGTAGGCACCCAGCTGTGAAGCCGCAAGCTGTCACCGCTAGGTGCCCATAGTAAAGATGCCGGCACTGCCGAGGGAAGACACAGAAAAAATGGCTGGGATGAGTACACCGCTGGATCCTAAGACAAGTGAGTGGCTGTTTATTAAAAGTCAGCAGCGTCAGTTTTTGTATCTGCTGACTTTAAATTTTCACTTAATAGACTGGAGCTCCACTTTAAGGCCAACGTGCCTCAGTGACTCACAGCTCCCCCTTCATCCGGGTTTGTGTGTTAGTAATTAATGGGGTATTGTCACGGTCAGGCTCAGAGACCAGTAGCTGTAGCAGTAAAGCTGGATATGTACAGAAGCAGGTCACCCTGGAGGATGACACTGGCTCACCCGAAGTGCAGAGTCTAAGCACTAACTGGTGTTCACTGGAGCTCCTGATGGTGGAGATGGGTTTTGCTGCATGTTAGTATCAGTTCGCAGCCCTCAGGATCGCCCCACAAGGAGGCGAGCAAGCCGAGGTCCAGTAGCAGATATAGCAGGTAGGGATCAAGCAGAAGTGTAGTCAACAAGTAAACAAGCCAAAGGTCACTAACTAGTGATTGCAGGTTGTGATCAAGCAGAAGTGTAGTTGAGGAACAGGCCAAAGGTCAGTAACAAGTGGTAGCCAAGCTGCGGACGGCAGCAGGGAGTGACAAGAGTGAGATATAGGCTGGAGAAAGCACAGTAATCTCTCAAACAGAAAGTACAAAGACATGGCTAAAATAGGAAGTTCCTAAGAGGAGCAACCCAGATAGCAAGAATAACTTGCCACCAATTTGTTAGAGTGTTGAATTGTAAGTCTTGTTAACTTGCTGCACATTTTCACTGGCAGGTTGTACACTTGGCGTGAACTTGAAGCACAAGTTCTAGTTGACACTTTTCCAATTTGTAGCAGATTTGTGTGGCAAGTCTCTAGCAGGAGCAAAGTTGCAGTGGTGAGTCTACAGCAAGAGCAGAGCTCTGCAAGTCTACAGCATGAAAATTCAACTACAGTGACCCCTGTGGTGGGATGACTATTGCACAACATAACTGAACCAGAACTTGCAGCAGACTTGCTGAATGTTTGCAAAGAAAGTTGATCTGGATCAATGCAGATTTGCTGTAATTGTGCAACAAACATTTGAAGCCTGGCAAGTCTAGCAATAGCTTAGCAAGTCATTTTCAAACTTGCAGCTCAATTGCTTGCTATCTGGGAAAGAGTTCAAGAGAAACAAGGTTCAAGGCAAGATCATTCAAGGAATTATCGAGGGAGCTGTCCAGCATCCCAGGTGGCTCAGCAAGAGACACAGTCAGACACAACAGAGGTCGCAGGTTCAGACCCGAGTCTTGACAGGTATACTGAACAGCAATCTTGTAAATACAGGATTTCAATGATTATAAAATGCCAGTTTGACAGCGAATCATTCAAATCCTCAATTTGTATGATTACTGCCCAGTACACCTCATTATTTTCAGCACTAAAGAAGGGGGAGAACTGTGAGCCCTTGAAACGTGTTGACTATAGCTCATCATATGTTGTCAAGATAAATGTATACTATCCTGAAATGAGGCACTCTCATTCTTTTATATAATATTCCATTCAAGAGACCTTTATTTGACCTCAAACTCTGTGCCTAAAAGAGACAGTGGAGCAGAGGTGATGACGTTTTTGAGAAAGTCCTAACTACAAAGTGAAGACTAGTACCATAGGTTTGCAAATGACTTTTAAAAAAGCACTCCTCCTGTTTACAGATTAAAACAGAGAGGTAATTTTCAATAATGCTGAAGTACAAAATGGCTTACCATATATACTCGAGTATAAGCCAACCTGAATATAAGCCGAGGCATCTAATTTTACCATAAAAAACTGGGAAAACGTATTGACTTAAGTATAAGCCGAGGGTGGGAAATGCAGCAGCTACTGTAAGTGGAAAAGATGGTCAACAATGCCCATTTGCAGCCTCACTGTGCCCATTTGCAGCCTCACTGTGCCCATTTGCAGCCTCACTGTGCTCATTTGCAGCCTCACTGTGCTCATCTGCATGCCTCACTGTGCTCATCTGCATGCCTCACTGTGCTCATCTGCATGCCTCACTGTGCCATCTGCATGCCTCACTGTGCCATCTGCATGCCTCACTGTGCCATCTGCATGCCTAATGTACCTGATCTCCAGAACACCGGCGCTGTGACATGCAGTCTAGTCGGCGGCCGTCCAGTGTAACACAGCCCCGCCTCCTCCTCATCCGTCATGGGACACTGATTCAGTTTCCCAGTAGTGAGTCAGTGTTCTGCCTATCACGGACGAGGAGAAGGCGGGACTTTGTTACACTGGATGGCTGCAGACTAGACTGCATGTCACAGCGGCAGGAGATCAGGTGCATGAGGCTGCACATGGGCACAGTGAGGCATGGAGACTCGAGTATAAGCCGAGGGGGCTTTTTCAGCACAAAAAAAATGTGCTGAAAATCTCGGCTTATACTTGAGTATATACGATATATAGCAATTATATTGGTTATAAAATGGGAGTTTTCCTTTAGCTATGAGAAATACAAGAGGTATTTATCTTCACTTTCTTAACCCCTTCCCATCAAGTTGGGTCACATGGTAAATCTGATGTTCTCACTATCTGCTGCATCTTGAGGTCTGTGGACATGGCACTGTATGTGCCAAAAACGGCAAGAGGTTTGTCCGTGACCTGGCGTCCACAGTTTAATTAAATGCTATGAATAAATGCAAGCTTTCAGTTTTCTTGGACATTATCTAATTTGGCAGGTTGTCTTCGGATGCTTTTCAGATTATTACTGGTCTTTTAAATAGCGACAAGATTGGAGCGCTCATGGTTAATTGGTTTAGTATAAATGACGGCACTGTTAAACACCCTTTAGTTCACTTATGTATTCTATTAAGAGCCATGAAAGCATATTTTTTATAACTAGGGTGTAATTACCTTAAACCTTTAATACCAAGTTTCATTGGGCCAGGTGAAGGCTAAAATCAGACTTGGAAGTGTCAGTGTCTTCTCTGTAAACTAATGGGAAGGAGGTGGTAGGTGACTTCAGGGTAGGTGTTACCATTGTGGTTTGACCAATAGTAGACAGGAAATGGGCTATGTTAGTCTTGAGCCAACACATACAATTAAAGTATAGAGATGGAGTTCAATTGATTACAATTCAATTATGATTATCTGGTTTCAATAGTTTGAAAGGAATATATATGATAAATGAAGGATATTTTCTGTATGCCTGCCATTGTCCTTCAGGGTATGCTAGAAAAAAACCTCTCTGCCCCATTCTTCTTTTTTATAACTCCATGTTTGCTACAAAGTCACAGTTTTCTATAAAGCATCAGATATAAACTCACCGGCCACTTTATTAGGTACACCTTGCTAGTACCGGGTTGGACCCCCTTTTGCCTTCAGAACTGCCTTAATTTTTCATGGCATAGATTCAACAAGGTATTGGAAAAATTCCTCAGAGATTTAGGTCCATATTGATATGATAACATCACACAGTTGCTGCAGATTTGTCGGCTGCACATCCATGATGCGAATCTCCCGTTCCACCACATCCCAAAGGTGCTCTATTGGATGAGATCTGGTGACTGTGGAGGCCATTGGAGTACAGTGACCTCATTGTCATGTTCAAGAAACCAGTGGTGAGATGATTTGAGCTTTGTGACCTGGTGCATTATCCTGCTGGAAGGAGCCATCAGAAGATGGGTATAATGTAGACATAAAGGGACAACAATACTCAGGTAGAATGTGGTGTTTAAATGATGCTCAATTGGTACTAAGGGGCCCAAACTGTGCCAAGAAAATTTTCCCCACACTATTACACCACCAGCCTGAACCGTAGATACATGTCAGGATGGATCCATGCTTTCATGTTGTTTACACCAAATTCTGACCCTACCATCTGAATGTCACAGCTGAAATCAAGACTCATCAGACCAGGCAATGTTCTTCCAATCTTCTATTGTCCAATTTTGGTGAGCCTGTGCAATCTGTAGTCTCAGTTTTCTGTTCTTAGCTGACAGGAGTGGCACCTTGTGTGGTTTTCTGCTGCTGTAGCCCATCTGCTTCAAGGTTTGATGTGTTGTGCATTTAGAGATGGTATTCTGCATACCTTGGTTGTATCGAGTGGTTATTTGAGTTACTGTTGCTTTTCTATCATCTCAAACCAGTCTGCCCATTCTCCTCTAACCACAACAAGGTATTTTCATCCACACAACTCCCGCTCACTGGAAAGTTTCTCTTTTTCAGACCATTCTCTGTAAACCCAAGAGATGGTTGTGCGGGAAAATCCCACTACATCAGCAGATTTTGATATACTCAGACCAGCCTGTCTGGCACTAACAACCATGCCACATTCAAAGTCACCTAAATCACCATTCTTCTCCATTCTGATCCTCGGTTTGAACTTCAGCAAGTCGTCTTCACCATCTCTACATAGCTAAATGCAGTGAGTTGCTGCCATGTGATTGGTTGATTAGCAATTTGTGTTACCAAGCAATTGAACAGGTGTACCCAATAAAGTTGCCAGTGAGTGTGATTTCCATGTTAAGTGTATGCATTCTAGATCATATGTAGGTAAAAGGCCAGATTCACACCAGCTATTGGGCTGCAACAATTAGTAGCAGCAGGAATTAGAGATTCCTGCTGCGCCTCTTAGGATCTAGTTACACCCACCAGCCCTGTTCACTGTAATGACAGATTGCCGACAGCCGCAGCTATTTGCGGTTGTCCAAACAGCCAGCGATTACCTGCAGTGATCACTGCTGGACGCACTGTGTGCATCCAGCTTCGATCACTGCAGAAAATTTTTGGCTGTACATAGAGCCGCGAATAGCTGCGACCTGTCATTAAAGTGAACAGGGCTGGCGGGCGCACCTAGCGGCTGAGAGCCGCAGCAGGAATCTCTAACTCCTGCCGCTACTAATTGCTCCCTAATCGCCGGTGTAAATGTCACTTTTTAGTGATAAAAAAACAGAGATATTTTAAAAAAAAGTTTTACAAGTTTCCAAAAGGTCTTTAGAGATGAACTATTCACTTTCTGTAAAGATAAATTTGCAAAATAGATCAGTTTAAAGTGTATGTAAAGCCAAAAACATATTATTAATTGTGGTTAGAATGGGGAAGGATTGTGTACACACACTAGGTATTTAGTCCGTGTGCATCCAGTTCTAACATTTTAGTGTTTCCGGGAGGCACAAATGCAGCAGAGCTTATATGGTAGGCTGAAATATGCTGCGGATGAGGCTGAACACTGTACTGAGCGGTACTAGCATTTAGCACCCTATGCATTCAGGGACATAATGTATGTCTTGAAGTCGGGTATCCTGTGTCCCAGGCATACTCCCTGAACAGGGAGTATGCCTGGGACACAGGGGCTAAATTTTAGCCTGCCATAGACTTCAATAGGCTGCAGGCAGTGGGGTTAGACACTGCACCTGTGCCTACCGGGCGCAATAAAATGCACGGATTGGACACACAGGGGCTAAACACTCGTGGTTCCAAAACCTCTTTTATTTCTGCTGTCTGGTTTTAGTAGACAGGAAGTGAGAGAAACTTTCCAACAGCAAAGGAGTGTGATTGTAGGGAGATTTTCCTTTACTTCCTGTCCTGTAGACCCAAGAGATGGTGAAAGGCCATCCTTTCAATGTGAGGGGATTCCTCTTTTTTTCTACCATTTGAGGATGTCCACTCTAATTTATGTCAGAAAATGGAAAAAGGATGACCTCACTCCAAAATAATGCCTTTATTGAATAAAGCTTAATCCATACATCAATCGGAGACACGGGTCCAGATGAACTGACGCGTTTCGCACTGTTAAAGGCGCTTAATCATAGCTGTAGGACTACCGATCGCAATCTGTCTTTTATACACAACAAAATATATGGTGGTCATCTGACCAATTGTATCTAATCCAGATAGCGATCAGCTGCGGTCCTGCAGAATCCTTTCACACGAGGGGGAGGAGTAATCAAGGAGGCAATCAAGGCAACCAATATATTTGATAATTTCAACCCATAAAAGAAAAAGGAACTTGGAGATTAGGACTATTGGAGAGTGTTAATCTTCATAACGGGGACACAGTAACAATAGTTCTAAACCTTCGTAGCTTCGTCCAAATAAAAAATAAATGTATATAGATATATATATATCTATATATAGATCGATATATATATATATATATATAATATACAGTGGGGACGGAAAGTATTCAGACCCCCTTCAATTTTTCACTCTTTGTTATATTGCAGCCATTTGCTAAAATCATTTAAGTTCATTTTTTTTCCTCATTAATGTACACACAGCACCCCATATTGACAGAAAAACACAGAATTGTTCACATTTTTGCAGATTTATTAAAAAAGAAAAACTGAATTATCACATGGTCCTAAGTATTCAGACCCTTTGCTGTGACACTCATATATTTAACTCGGGTGCTGTCCATTTCTTCTGATCATCCTTGAGATGGTTCTACACCTTCATTTGAGTCCAGCTGTGTTTGATTATACTGATTAGACTTGATTAGGAAAGCCACACACCTGTCTATATAAGACCTTACAGCTCACAGTGCATGTCAGAGCAAATGAGAATCATGAGGTCAAAGGAACTGCCTGAAGAGCTCAGTGACAGAATTGTGGCAAGGCACAGATCTGGCCAAGCTTACAAAAACATTTCTTCTGCACTTAAGGTTCCTAAGAGCACAGTGGCCTCCATAATCCTTAAATGGAAGACGTTTGGGATGACCAGAACCCTTCCTAGAGCTGGCCGTCCGGCCAAACTGAGCTATCGGGGGAGAAGAGCCTTGGTGAGAGAGGTAAAGAAGAACCCAAAGATCACTGTGGCTGAGCTCCAGAGATGCAGTCGGGAGATGGGAGAAAGTTGTAGAAAGTCAACCATCACTGCAGCCCTCCACCAGTCGGGGCTTTATGGCAGAGTGGCTCGATGGAAGCCTCTCCTCAGTGCAAGACACATGAAAGCCCGCATGGAGTTTGCTAAAAAAAACACCTGAAGGACTCCAAGATAGTGAGAAATAAGATTGTCTGGTCTGATGAGACCAAGATAGAACTTTTTGGCCTTAATTCTAAGCGGTATGTGTGGAGAAAACCAGGCACTGCTCATCACCTGTCCAATACAGTCCCAACAGTGAAGCATGGTGGTGGCAGCATCATGCAGTGGGGGTGTTTTTCAGCTGCAGGGACAGGACGACTGGTTGCAATCAAGGGAAAGATGAATGCGGCCAAGTACAGGGATATCCTGGATGAAAACCTTCTCCAGAGTGCTCAGGACCTCAGACTGGGCCGAAGGTTTACCTTCCAACAAGACAATGACCCTAAGCACACAGCTAAAATAACAAAGGAGTGGCTTCACAACAACTCCGTGACTGTTCTTGAATGGCCCAGCCAGAGCCCTGACTTAAACCCAATTGAGCATCTCTGGAGAGACCTAAAAATGGCTGTCCACTAACGTTTACCATCCAACCTGACAGAACTGGAGAGGATCTGCAAGGAGGAATGGCAGAGGATCCCCAAATCCAGGTGTGAAAAACTTGTTGCATCTTTCCCAAAACGACTCATGGCTGTATTAGATCAAAAGGGTGCTTCTATTAAATACTGAGCAAAGGGTCTGAATACTTAGGACCATGTGATATTTCAGTTTTTCTTTTTTAATAAATCTGCAAAAATGTCAACAATTCTGTGTTTTTCTGTCAATATGGGGTGCTGTGTGTACATTAATGAGGAAAAAAAAATGAACTTAAATGATTTTAGCAAATGGCTGCAATATAACAAAGAGTGAAAAATTTAAGGGGGTCAGAATACTTTTCATCCCCACTGTGTGTGTGTATATAGATAGACAGATAGATAGATAGAGAGAGAGAGAGATAGATTTACTTTGCCTTTAGTTATACTCTTAAGGATTAGACTATTTGCAGTCTTCAATAACTTAAAACCTAACACAGTTAGCAAACCTATGACCTTACGTTTAGTTTTGAAGCGGCAATTTTTTATTCCTTGTAAGGAAGAGGATGTCTTTTTTTTTTTTTTTTTTAACTAAAAATTTGTTATTGATATACCCGACACGCGCCCCATTGCCAAGTATGAATTTTAATGATTGGTCCTCTTTAAGCGTTCTCTTTGCTGTAGTCTCTGAAGGCAAAGAACGGTGCTTAACACACGGCCGGATCCCACGGTTTACAGTTAAAACATTTTGCAAGTTCTTCATAACAGGGCCTCTCGCAGCCATTTGATGCGTACTGCAGTGGATATTCGGTGTACAAATTACGACGGCCCATGCTGTTCTCTCCCCCTCGTAGTATCTTTAGTGATTTATCACTATGCAGCAGCTTATCCTGCACATGAAAGAGTGACGCCGTCTGGTGGATCCGTCCAGCTGCGCCGCCGTCTTTTGTACAAGCAGCAGGTTCCGCTAAGCAGGAGTGAGACAGCTACCCCATACCTGCACTAATCAAAAGTGGTCTAAAGGCTTTGATTGTTAAATAGCAGATTTACACATGGAGTAAATTTCTAGATAAAGAATAATTAGTCTTAAGGGCTTTTTCTTTTATTTTTGAGACAAGAATGGCTGCTTGGTATTCAAATCATTTGGATAGGCTACTCTTCAGGCAAACAACGAAATCCTGTGTTTGAACTGGCTTTGAGGGCGCCGCCTTCCGTCTGAGTGCCTCTGTTTTTTTTGTTTTTTTTTCTGGTATTCCCTTATGCCAGCTGCTCCGCTCACTAAATCCTTATTACTGCCAATACTCCTATTTGAAAGAGAGTCTATCACTTTTCCAGATAGGGGAGACAAACAGTGACAGGTTCTCTTAGAAGAACACCTTTCCCCCAGCCCACTGATACTTAAAGGGGTTGTAAAGTCAGAAGGTTTTTTGTCTTAATGTATTAAGATAAAAAGCCTTCTGTGTGCAGCGGCCCCCCTAATACATACCTGAGCCCCATCTCTGTCTAGCAATGTCCACGAGTGTCTCGGCCGTTTGGGACTCTCCCTCCTGATTGGCTGAGACACAGCAGCGGCGCTGTTGGCTCCCGCTGCTATCAAAGTTAGTTAGCCAATCAGGAGAGAGAGGGGCGGGGCCGAACCACAGCTCCGTGTCTGAATGGACACATGGAGCTGTGACTCAGCTCGGTGCCCCCATAGCAAGCTGCTTGCTGTGGGGGCCCTCAACAGGAGGGAGGGGCCAGGAGCACAGACATGGGACCCGAGAAGAGTAGGATCGGGGCTGCTCTGTTCAAAACCACTGCACAGGGCAGGTAAGTATAACATGTTTGTTATTTTTATAGAATAAAAAAAAAACTAGACTTTACAAATACTTTAACTTAACTTCGTCCCCTGTCATTCGTTTCGTCCATTGAATGAAAGGAGTGACAGGGGAGCAAGGCAAAGGTAAGAATCAGTGGGCTGGGGAGAAAGGTGTTCTTCTAAGAGAGCATGTCACTACCCTAACTGGCAAAATGGTAAATTTTCTTTCAAATAGGAGCATTGGCTATACTACTGCCCCTCCCCCATCCCCAACCCAATAATACTAAGATTTGGCTTGCTCCCCTTTCACTCCATTCATTCAATGGACAAATAGAATGACAGGGGAGCTCCGCTCACTAAATTCTTATTACTGCCAGTACTCTTATTTGAAAGAGTGTCTATCACTTTTCCAATTAAGATAGTTAGAGTGACAAGTTCTCTTAGTTTCTTAGAAGAATACCTTTCACCCAGCCCACTGACACCTTTGCTTTGCTTAACTTTCACTATTTGTCGATTGAATAAATGGAGTGTCAAGGGAGCAAACCAAAGGTAAGTATCAGTGGGTTGGTAATGGGGGGGCAATACTACAGACAATACTCTTTGAAAGGGAATCTATCATTTTGCCATATAGGGGCAATGTGATAAGTACTAGTAAAACTACAACCCCCCCAACCACTGATACTTACCTTTGCCATGTTCCCCAGTCACTCCTTTAGTCTGTGGGATGTATAGAGTGATGGGAGCAAGCCAAAGGTAAGTATCAGTGGACTGGGGGTGTCATTGATATTGGAAAGAACCCACTGCTATTTCGTATTGGGAAGCATGTGATCCCTCTCCCGTCCTCCAAGGATGCAGTGCTCAGGCATGAACAGCCAATCCCCATGCTCATGGGGCATGTCACATAGAGGACCAGGACAGGTTATTAACCCTGTGTGAGCTCTGACTTTCACTGAAATAAACCTTACAGACCTATGGATAAACAGATCTTAGAGGGTTTAGACCCAAGGCACGAAGGAAGCTGTTGGGGAAGTTGATGGGACTCAAGCTTTCAGCAGAACCTGTCAGCTGGTCCTGAATAGGCAAAGTAACAGAATAAATTACTTTCAAACCAAATGTTTCAACTGCCTGTAGTTCCCAAAGTGGGAGGGTGCAAAGTAGAGAAATGTTTCTTAAAATTCCAATTAGTCACTAAAAATAAAGGGTTCCCTCTGCAAAAAAGACGTTGAATACTCACCTTCCTGCTGCCTTTGCCACCATTTTTGCAGTAATAAAGAATAACTGAAGATAGTGCAGAATCTGATGCTTCTGGAGGTGTCAATCCCCCCCACCACACACTGTTCCTCCCACTGGCCTCTTTGCCATTAGGTGATATAGTAGTGAACTAGGGACTGGTAGAACAATCCTCTGATTGCACTGGAGGACTAGGAATCTGTCATTCTCAGACATATTGGGTTTTGCAGGGTCTTTAGTTGTAGTTTTGTCTTCATTACTGCAAAGATCAGCAGCGTGGGCGGCAGGAGACCCGAGTATCCAATGTTCTCCATGTATGGGGCCATTTAATTTGTATCTTTATTTCAGCAACTGAATTGCTTTAAAACTGCAAACACTGTGGAAGGCCTGTTCATTATTTAAACTGAGTGGAATTTCTGACTATAGTACAGTTCCAGCTTTTACCAAATAGCATTAGTGCTTCGCTAATTGATTTAACCTGTTGTCCGCAGCCTCTCTGTTTTGTCCTCCCTTTTCTCTGTGACCGCCATGGAGCCCTCACATTAATGAAAAGCGAGCAGCTTCTGTATTTTTTTTATCTTTCCAGAGTTTCCTTAAAATCAGATTTCCGAAAATTGTTGCAGCACCTCTCGCAGCATGAAGAATTTGTTGTTCTCTATCAGGCAATTATCTCCATCATAAGTCTATCTACCTTTTCACCTCTGTGCAAATTCTTATCTGCCTCCTGCGCCAAAACGATAAAGGTTTTCTGCTGTCGGCCCTATCAAAGCCGCGATAGCAATTTTCCAACCGACGTAGTGTTGTGAGATGCATCTCCGCCCCGGTCTGACGCTGTGTGTTGATTTCCGTAAAGCTGGAAGGACCGGGTAAACACTTTAGGTTTTGTGAGTGCTCTTATTTCCGGCAGTTGTCAGATCGTTCTGTTATCGTATTACTAAAACATGATTAGACCGCGTTCCAGGAAGAGCCTAAGTGCTGGGTGAAAGGATTCCAGGAAAGAGAAGATGTCGATAGGAACCACCGAACTGAAGACCGGATGTAGGTTCTCTGCTGTACAAGATACCAGAAATTACAGCGCAAATGTGCAAATGTTTGGGCACCCCTGGTCAAATGACATGTTCTATTGATTCTCTAAAGTAAATAGATTTTAACACAACCTAAACAAGAAACTTAAAGCTAACCTATATCTGGGCAATTCAATGCACAGTTACTGTTTATTTATCGGGTATAACAGGATAGAATAAATCATAAAATATGGCTTCTGCAAAGGTCTGGGCTCCATTTTAGGCATTACCTGCCTCTAGAAGTTTATGTCTCTACCCAAATTGTGGAACAAAACAGTATTTGATCACCACAAACTGAAAACTAATGAATTTGTAATATTCAAAGCAAGCTCACCCATCTATCCATGTCTCCATTATTTATTTTGTTGAGAAATCATTTTGAAACCCCCCTTCTCCCCAGCATTTGTAGTGGTGACCATCTTTAGTAAGGGCAGATGATTCATGTAACATGTATTTCCTGGAATGCATCTGCCCTTAGCTCAGATATGCAGGTGAGAGGGTGTGCTTAACCGAGAAAGCCCCTCCTCCTTTCCGCCAGATGAAAGAAGAACAAAAAAGCCCATGAAGATTCCTGAGATATATGACGACATTTTGGCCTAGGCCAGAAACCAGGAAGCAAGTGTTTTGCTTTGCATCTATTTAAGGTTCTTGCAGTAAATCCAAGGAAACAATTAAAGCTCTGTAGTTTAATGATGTGCTTTTACTAAATGAAAATGCTGCACATACAATCTATTACAATTTCAGGAAAACAGTACAAGACTGATAAATACTACAAAATATACCTACAAGGTACAAGCTATCTATCTTTCCTAACAAATAAGCAAGTACAATATATGCAATAAGTATATTAAACATCTGCTTAAAGGAGAAGTACAGCCAAAACTCATTGGGCTGTACTTTTTCTGTGGATCACAGGAGTGCAGTTCGTTCTGCACACCTGTGACCCATTGTCAGCAGACAGCAGGTAGTTGGCTGACATCACAGAGCCAGTCCAGGCTCGGGCAAGATCATGACAATGAAGTCGGGATCCGCCCACATGCCTGGACTGGCACCCGGTTCAGCCTCTCAGCGAGTCGGCCACTTCCGCCCCCTCCACAGCTGCTTTGCCCCCCCCCCCCCAGAGCTGTTCAGGAAGCTGTGAGAACCAAGCGATTGGCAGTGTTTGATCATTCGGTTCTCTGTGTTAGAGCCGACGGGGGAACGATGCAGCATCCACCTAGGTGAGTATGATTAAAAATATATATATAGTCCCATACTTCTCTTTTAACTTGGACCTTCCTTGAGATGGAGTCTTCTCCCAGGATCCTCAATACTGTTTTTTTCTCTAAACTCCTGCAAACAAGTGTTCCTAGTGGTCCTTTGTCTTCAGCGCATGGCTTGTTCAAGTCCTTTCCCCTCCCCCTCACTTCCTGCCTACATCATTTCCTACAGCATTACTTACAGCTCTGAGCTTCACAAACCAGTCCAACAGGTTTGTTAGCATAGCAATAGGGGAGGCCTAGCTTCTAAAACCATGCATCATCTTTAAAGATGTTATTCCATATTTATGCTAAAAAAAAAAAAAATCACTAAAATAGCCATAGAAACATAGCAACTGAAGAAATGTACTTTTTACTAACGCTAGAAGCATAAGGATTAAAAATAGTTAATGATGATTGAGCAATTTTAGTTCTGCTTAACCATGAATTGGTGCGTGGTGCTGTACTTGTGTCCCTGACAACCTCTCTTTTTTTATGCCTCCTCACACACTCAATGACAGGACAATGCACACAAGATATGCCATATTTATGCTTTTGCATTGGCACAGAGTTCTTTGAAGTATAGTCTTACCTCACTGAAAAAAAAGTTTATCCACTTGGAAAAAATCATCATATTTCAACATTAATTGCTGATCTTCATCCTGGAGAATCTCTCAAAACAAATTAGTTATTCATCTCCATACAAGAAAGAAAAAAAAATTATCAAAGATGGAGATGAATCACTCTTGACACGTTTTCGTGATTTGGCACTGTAGAATTTTTAATATGCTTTTTTTTTTTTTTTTTTTCATTTAATTTTTTTTTTTTTCAGTCATCGGAAAGATGCTTATAACAGTAGTCCCGGCCCTGTTCTTCCTGACAGACAGATAATTTAGATGCAAAATTATTCACTAAGAAGTCACTCACAATGGTATTGCAGTGCAGCGTACTGGAAAAAATCAAAAGTCAACTGATTTTTATTTCTGCATCCTTTTCGGCAAATCGAGAACAAGTATGTAGAAATATCTGTCAGCACTGATGAGGCTTATACAGAATTACTTTTCTAGTTCGTGAAGCGTGACTTTTTTTTTTTTTCTTTAAATGTAGAAAGCTAACCTGTACTGAGAGGATATGCAGGCTGCCATTGGTAAAAATGCTAATTGGTTAGCAGTTATGCTGATTCAAGGCCTGCAATACTTTGAGGGTGCCAAAACATTTATTCTTTTTATGGGTTTTCTAAGCCAGCCGACCTTTTCAACATACTAAAATACAAAAGGGGATTCGATTTGTGGATGCACAATGCTTTGCTCCCAGTGTTGCCCATACAATTTTGTAAGGCCTCCTTCACATCGCCGTTTAGCTGCATACACGTGATTCCAGCAGCATCAGTCAGTGGATTCTTTTGGCTGGAATGGCGGGTGCATACAAATAGCAGCAGCCTGTAAAAGGTAATGACAAGCTAACAGCTGCTGTCACTGTATGCATGTAGCTGCACATCAAGTGGTTACCTACGGTTAAAGACGGGAGTCCAAGCCTGGTTGCAGTCAGATGCTTCCAGGCTCAGATACCCATCCCTAACAGAGGTAACTGGTGTGCGGCTACATGTGAACAGTGATAGCAGCTGTTAGCCTGCTATTCCTTTATACAGCCTGAGCAACCAACACTATGCACCTCTCATTCTAGCCACAAGAATTTGCTGACTCAAGCCACTGGAATCCAGTGTATTCAGCTAAATGGCCACGTGAAGGAGGCCTAAAGCTCTACTCCAACCAAAACTTGTTTTGTTTGTTTTAAACGGAGTAACAAAAGGTTATAGCTTCTCTCAGGTTTTATTGCTGTCTGTGTTCCCATTGGGAAGACATTGAGTCAGAGGAACAAGAAGTTATGGAAAACATCTCAAACAGGAACAGATACACCTGCAGTCATTCACTTTTCTTTCTTATACATTGAGGGACACAGGAAGCGATATACTGTCGGGTTATACTGCCACCTACAGAATGACTGGATAGAGGGAAAAAAAAAAATCTGTAGACTAGTCTGGGGTGACCACTCCTATT
This sequence comes from Aquarana catesbeiana, assembly GCF_042186555.1. Taxonomy (NCBI): domain Eukaryota; kingdom Metazoa; phylum Chordata; class Amphibia; order Anura; family Ranidae; genus Aquarana; species Aquarana catesbeiana. The sequence continues at coordinate 56,235,190 of NC_133330.1, read as the reverse complement.
CCCAGCGTGCCTCTGTTTGCGAGCATAGTCAACAGCTGCAAAGGCACTGAAATTAATATGATTGTGTTATCTATGGGCTGGCATCTCACCCTAGGAAGTAGATGGTGACCCTGGATTATGCCTGAACAAAGATGGTTCCGCTCATCTGGAAAGAAAAGCAGATGAAGGATAGTGGGGCAAAGTACTGTGATCTCTGTGAGAAGTAATAAATACCTTGAGGTGTGACACAGACATATTACTTAGCATGCATGCAGGTAAGACGAAAAAGATATCTGATGTAATGTTTACGGAAAGCGGTGGGTGGCGATCAGTGAGGTCACTGTGATAAAATCTGTTTCATCAGCAGCCTGTGCAGTCTGAATATTTCAATGGAAAATCTTTGAAATGCCATGAACATTCTTACAATTGTGTGGCCCTCCTTCCTTTTATTGAAGCCTCGGTGTATTAGAGAACCAAAAACAAAATTTTACGTACGGCCCGGCAAGCAGTCAACTAAGACTGGCTGACATCACAATATCTAGGTGTAATTGGCTTTATTTATATAGTCATTCAGCAATGGTGATTATTGCATTTGTCTGACATAAAGGCAGCTGCGTGAAGGAATACCTGGTTGACCAGGGGTGCCCAACTGCTAGCCCACGGGCCACATGTGTCCCGCAGAGCCCTCTGATGTGGCCTGCGACCTCCTGCTCTGGGATCGTGGGTCAGCAAGCCCAGACTGAGGGTTCCCATCCCACCAATTCTGCAATCCTGTAAAGCGCTATCTCCTGTCACAGGTGGAGTGATACCAAATGTGCTCTGCCTGGGACAGCCAAAGCCAGCGATACCTGCAGGGTGATTCCTAAAGATTGTGTTTAAAGGTCAGTTTTTTTTTTTTTTTTTTATTAAAATCATGAGCAATGGGCATATCTGTTCTAGTTCTGCACTGGTTACTCTGGATTGCTGTCAAACTGATTCACAGGTGCAACGCAATGCACCTGCGGGTTACCTGCACTGAGCCATAGACTTCTGTTATTACCTGCGGGTTTGGTGTACATTCTAAAAGCCCACCAAAACTCCTGAATGCAGGAGTTTTGGTGCAATTTCAGAAAGTACACCCACACCTGCAGGATATAATAGAATCTTTTGGTAAAGTGCAGCTAACTCGCAGGAAAACCACATGTGCACTGCACAGCCTTAGACGCCTTTCACATGACCAGTCCGATCGGGTCTGCCTGTCTGTTTTTCAGGCAAACCAAATCAGACTCTCCATTCACCTCTATGGTTGACTTGTCTCCGTTTATACCAACCTACCTCCAATTCGATCTGCTAAAACAAAACAGAAGGGCATCTGTCCCCTTCCGTCTGGGCAGATCGGATGGCCCATGAAGTAGAGAGGGGCATGTCTGTGTCTGCTCTGCATATGCAGAGCGGACACGGACCTGTCATCCTTCCCCTCCACTCATTGTGGCCCACGAACGGTTACCAAGTAGCTTAAGTGACCCTCGCTCTTTAAAAGGTTGGTCACCCCTATGGTTGTCCATTGGAAAGAGGTGACACAGATCATAATGTTAATTACTAATTAAGTTTGTGATGCTCTTCAATTAGTGAGAAAGCAGGCAAAAAATGTTGAGTGATTGTATTTCGCCAAAAGGTTCGTCATAGTAATATTGTTAGGTTTAAATGATAAGTTCACCTTTGGGAACATGCTACATGTTCCGCCCATTACATGCTGCGCCCGCCCGGCCACACCATTCATTAACGCCATTCATTCACAGATTTATGTGAATAGAAAACTGCAAGTACCAACAGCCTTTGCGGCTGTCAGCTTGTAGTTCTCAATGAACTACTATGGTGCTGTTGAGCACTTTGGTACTTCATTGTCTCTTCCTGTCAGTGTGTACCTGCCTGCCCATACGAGATACGAGCAAACTGACAAGTCTGCAGGAGACTCGCATGGCCCCCACAATCTGCTGATCGTGGGTGCAATGCTTTCCAGGCTCCAAGTAAAAACAATAATAAATGCTTTTTTTTTTTACCTGCAAAAAGATGTGTATTTGTTTTTAATATTTTTTTAAAAAGGTGAACTTATCCTTTAAAAAAATACACTTATCCATTGTTAACCAAAAAAAAAAAAAAAAACTAAATAAAATAAAATATAAACCTCTGTTGTCCTCAGAACCTAAAAATTGCAGTTGAACCAAAGAAAGGCAAAAATATACTTAAGGCAACAAAAAAACGCCTTCCTTTCTGATCCCTGTGGCTGCCCCACTGCATGGGAAATTATTTTTTTTTTGCCCAGAGTTGGGCTTTAAACATCTTTATTTCCTACAGCTACAATCCAGCGTTTTTTTTTGGATGTCCAATTTGAAAGAAATAAAAATATTTAGGAGCTGGACAGAGACTTGCTTGCTGGCTGTCTGTTCTCAGGGAAACAAGTCTTGTGTGGAAGACCATCAATCCTGACGATGCTATACAAATAAGGTGGTGCCCGCAGTGACTGCAACAGGGGGCACTATGTAAAACCAGCAGGTGCTCAGTAATGATGCCCATTCCTTATTATGTGACCACCAAGTAATAGCGGTACCAGAGGGTGTTGAAATTACGCCTGCACATCCAACTACCCTCTGGGGTCCTAGGGAACCTTAGGACCGCACGCCACCTCATTGCACTCTGCTTTGCTTGATTACTTTTAGCTGCCCTGAAGGGACCTACCACATTCATTGTAGGTACCACTGCACCTCACACTTAGGAAGAGATAGGGCACACAACCTGACATTATGTAAGTTCACTGGAAACTTTAACTTGCCCAGATTTCTCCTTTAAGCCTTTGGGAAAGAGTTCTCATCCTGCCCTTCATTTTGTTTCATGCGGCGATGTAACGTCAATAGTTCCTAGCATATCATGCCGTAATACCGTAGCACACAAGATGGCTGCCATCTATCCTGCAGATGATGTTAGATTTTTCTCTCCGTGCTTGTGTCTTTCCTGAGACAATTAAGAAATGCTTATCTAGATGTCTAGGCTGGAGAGTCCCAATCCTTGGGTTCTCGACAGACATATGATGAAATATTAATGCCGCAATAACTTTTGGACTATTATAGTTCCTATAATCTGCCAGGCTTCTGAAGCTTTCATTGAAGTGGTATCCTACTCTGCGGAGACACGGCTGTTAAATCAATGAATTCATAAATTATTGGTGTCACCTCTCTGATCTTCATTGGCGTGATGTCTGCATGGTAATCGGTATAAGCACTTGACCCTCTTTCTTCTCTCCTCCTCAAGAAGTTACTGATAAACTGTGTACTCTACTGTTTCTCATCCACTGGTACATGCATCCCAGGGGGTACCTACTATGGGTTCTACTCTGACGTCTTACAGTATATTCATTATAACACTTCAGAGTGTTAGCAGAGTTTGAATCTTATCGAAAATGAATGCCAGTAAATATTTATTTTAGTTCATTTAAAAAGTTCTAGTAAATAATGTATTTACAACTACGGAGTACTGGTTAAAAAGATTTGCCTATGTTAAGACTCTTCATCTTTGATAGGGCAGTAAATATTGGCTTTTATAAGAGGGGTACATATTTATGGGGTTATTTCACCTTTTTTGTAGAAAAAATGAAATGGTAAACTAACACCTTACATCCTCTCCACCCTCCTTGCCCGCTGTACTTCCCTTTGTGGGTGATGCACTATTAGTGTGCATACAGCCGGTGCAGAGGTCCAGAGATTTGAAATCCCTGCTTTCCTCCCCTTCTTTCTGCAGCACTTGTAGGAAGGATCAGAGTGATGCTCTGTTCTGGAGCTAACCAATCAGAATCGAGCTGATCCCTACCGCAAGTGCTGCAGAAAGAGGAGAGAGAAGAACTGGGATTTCAAATCTCTGGACTTCTGCACCGGCTGTGTATGCACTGACCACTGATCACCCACTGAGGTAAGTACAGCGGGGAATGGGGAGGGTGTATTGTGTTCTGTATTGTGTTTTTTTTCTGAAAAGGTGAACTTACACTTTAAAGTGAAACTGTAGGCAAATGGCTAAATTCACAGTTGAAATTTGTAAGCTTGACCTTTCTAACTTGCCAAAATGTTGTAATTCTGTTCAGCCAGTGTTGTTATCTGGACAACCTGGTCAGAAAGCACAGCCACTGACCTGACTTTTCTCTGGTTTAGTTAAATAACACAACCTAGTCAAGGTCTGCCGTAGCCCGTGATTGGGTAGTTAAAGTGTTACTAAACCTACAACAATAAAGGCAGTTTGTATATGCAGTAAAGCATGCTTGTTATACTCACTGTGGAACCAAAGGGGTTAATCCTCCACATTGTGTAAAAAGCCTGTATCCTGCCTTCTCTGATCCTCCCCTTCTTCCGCAGTCCCCAATCCATCAGCTGATAGTACAGAGCCTTGGTGGCACTCTGCACAAGCTCAGTTTGTATTGTGTGTGTATTGTTAGATAGTTTTTTGTTTCCTTTGGGAGGGTGCATGTGATCAGCACAGGGCCAATCGGCACTGTCCAGACAGAGGGTCAGGGGTCCTGCAGCCTCATAGGACAATCAGAGTAGAATGAAAATGCCTCCTAAAAGCTTTAACCAGACACTGATAGAAGACACAAGACTGCTATATACTGCTGATGAGAAAGGGTATTTAGCAGTTTATATTTTCTAAAATAATTGCATTTCCATTTTCTGTGTACTGTGGGGGACCAGATATAGTGAATGCAGGCTCCTGGGTTTAGTAACACTTTAAGGGGCAGCAGCACACTGATGATGTCATATCTGTGCCTTATCCTCCTGTTAGCTTTTCCCTGGACAATGTAGCAAAGCCTGACTTACAGTGCTGCCCTTTCCTCTAAACCATATATATGTTGATGGTTATAGCTGTAAAGCCCAATCCTGGGATAATTGAAAATTCTCCCCCACTGCATGGGTTTATTCCTTGTTTGGGTCTAGGGGGCTTGTTGAGGAAGATTTACTTACCCGATCCTCTGTTTCAGGAAGTAAAAAAAAACACTTTATTGAAAAAACATGGAGGCTCCCATCATAGGCCACTACTTCTGAAAGTGCCTATAACCTGCCTTTCATGTTGACAATCTGGCTTCAGTACTATAAAGCTCACCATATACTGATCAAAATTCATCCAGTTCAGCGGGGAGTGGGCAAATTTCGATCAGTATGTGGCCATCCCCACTTGGTAGAAATCAATCATTTGATTGGCTACTGTTAAAGGGACGTGTTGAAAATTTTTCCTCGATCAGCGACTACAGCTGCTAATTATTGTTCTCCTCCATCCACCTTGTTTGGGTGGGTGGAGCACCTAGTATAGCCGGCTTTAAGCTAGCCATAGCCATACAGTGAGGGAAAAAGTATTTGATCCCCTGCTGATTTTGTACATTTGCCCACTGACAAAGAAATGATCAGTCTATAATTTTAATGGTATGTTTTATTTTAACAGTGAGAGGCAGAATAACAACAAAAATATCCAGAAAACACATTTAAATTGATTTGCATTTTAATGAGTGAAATAAGTATTTGATCCCCTATCAATCAGCAAGATTTCTGGCTCCCAGGTGTCTTCCATACAGGTAACGAGCTGAGACTAGGAGCACTTCCTTAAAGAAGTGCTCCTAATCTCAGCTTGTTACCTGTTTAAAGACACCTGTCCACAGAAGCAATCAATCAGATTCCAATCTCTCCACCATGGCTACGACGAAAGAGCTGTCCAAGGATGTCAGGGACATGATTGTAGACCTACACAAGGCTGGAATGGGCTACAAGACCATCGCCAAGCAGTTTGGTGAGAGGGTGACAACAGATGGTGCGATTATTCGCAAATGGAAGAAACACAAAATAACTGTCAATCTCCCTCGGTCTGGGGCTACATGGAAGATCTGACCTTGTGGAGCTTCAATGATCATGAAAACGGTAAGGAATCAGCCCAGAACTACAGGCAGAATCTTGTCAATGATCTCAAGGCAGCTGGGACCATAGTCACCAAGAAAACAATTGGTAGCACACTATGTGGTGACGGACTGAAATCCTGCAGGGCCCGCAAGGTCCCCTTCCTCTAGAAAGCACATGTACAGGCCTGTCTGAAGTTTGCTAATTAACATCCGAATGATTCAGAGGAGAACTGGGTGAAAGTGCTGTGGTCAGATGAGACCAAAATCAAGCTCAAATGTTTGGAGGAGGATGAATGCTGCCTATGATCCCAAGTCATCAAACATGGAGGTCAACTTCCCCGCTTCAAAAGGACAATGGACGGGGCCATGTACCGTCAAATCTTGGATGAGAACCTCCTTCCCTCAGCCAGGGCATTGAAAATGGGTTGTGGATGGGTATTCCAGCATGACAATGACCCAAAACACACAGCCAAGGGAATAAAGGAGTGGCACAAGAAGAATCAGTGGCTAGTGGCTTAGCCAGTCTCCGGACCTTAGTCCCATAGAAAATATGTGGAGAGAGCTGAAGGTTCGAGCTACCAAATGTCAGCCTCGAAACCTTAATGACTTGGAGAGAATATGCAATGAGGAGTGGGACAAAATCCCTCTTGAGATGTGTGCAAACCTGGTGGCCAACTACAAGAAATGTCTGACCTCTGCGATTGCCAACAAGGGCTTTGCCACCATGTACAGTACTAAGTCATGTTTTGCGAAGGGGGTCAAATACTTATTTCACTCATTAAAATGCAAATCAATTTATAACATTTTTGAAATGCGTTTTTCTGAATATTTTTGTTGTTATTCTGTCTCTCACTGTTAAAATAAACCTACCATTAAAATTATAGACTGATCATTTCTTTGTCAGTGGGCAAGCATACATAATCAGCAGGAGATCAAATGCTTTTTTCCATCACTGTACATGGATCAAACTTCAGCTGTTTCAGCGTGGACTGGGCAAATTTTGATCCATGTGTGGGCACTGTGATTGAACAGAAGTCCGTCTGCTGATTGACTTCTGTTCAGCCCCCTTGTTGGACAAAAAATTCTACTCAATCAGACCTGCTGGCTATGGACTGCAGCACTGATCAGTGTATTCTGGCTATGGGGAGCTCTCCCCACTGTCAAAATTCAAAAAGAAGTGAGGATTCTCTCATTCACCTTGAATTTGTGGATGGGAGAACCAGGTAAATTTTTTCATTCAACCCATTGCTTGGACGAAAAGAAAAAAGCCTTACCTTCTCACCATGAACAAGAGAGCAAATAAAGATTCCTGACTTTCTGTGTACTTTATTCAAGGTCAGTGATATAGAACGTATAGCAGCTGGTAGTAGGTCAGCATATTAGCCAGGCAAGCAGCATTTCCAGAAGCGATAACCGCCTTGGAATTTATGATAGGATTTACAGATGACATCTACCCAGGTATCTTGTGTTATACTAATGTATATACAACCTGCTGCAATTAGGATTTCCTCCAGGGGTGGTTGTTAATCGTCTAAAATGCACCTTGCAGTGATTTCATACACATGTAATTCATCGCTCCCCAAAGAGCGGCTGACATTTTGTACAAGGCCATACAACCTTGTTCCTGAAGTCAATTACGGGTGCTTGTGCGGTAAACATTGGTATGAATCAAATGACATTTTATGATTCATGGATCTTGTGGGGGAATGCTATACAATGGACTTGTGTGTTCAGTCATTCTCCCACTGTTAAGCCAGCTACAATGAAGGCCTCTTTGCTTGGCATTATGAGCTTTGCATGGTCACTTTCTCTCTTTTTTTTTTTTTTTCTTAATCCTCCAAATTACATATCAGGTTTAATTCACTAAGCTATAATTATTATTTGCTGTAACGATGCAAAGAGAGCTGAAAACAACAATTGTTATGACAAATAACACATGCGTTATAAGTCAGTGAATTGAGCCTATTGTGGTATTGAACCCAAAAGCAAACCTTTATTATATCGCAGCTTAACAGTTCTTAGATGTGATGGCCGCATTCTTTTTTTCTTTTTTAGACCCTTTTTCTTCTATTTTCATCTGGTGATCTGGCCAGTTATGCCCCGTACACACGGTCGGATTTTCCGATGGAAAATGTCCGATCGGAGCGTGTTGTCGGAAATTCCGACCGTGTGTGGGCTCCATCGGACATTTTCCATCGGATTTTCCGACACACAAAGTTGGAGAGCAGGAGATAAAATTTTCCGACAACAAAATCCGTTGTCGGAAATTCCGATCATGTGTACACAAATCCGAAGGACAAAGTGCCACGCATGCTCAGAATAAATAAAGAGATGAAAGCTATTGGCCACTGCCCTGTTTATAGTCCCGACGTACGTGTTTTACGTCACCGCGTTTAGAACGATCGCATTTTCCGACAACTTTGTGTGACCTTGTGTATGCAAGACAAGTTTGAGCCAACATCCGTCGGAAAAAATTCATGGATTTTGTTGTCGGAATGTCCGAACAAAGTCCGACCGTGTGTACGGGGCATAAGTCTGTTGTTTTTCAACAGAACAAGCTTTCTTGCAAATGTAGCAGTTAGGGCATCGAGACAAACCATTTACCACTGGCAGGGGTGATTACAGTGATCAGTTTTTGTTTATTCATGTAAAACCTTTATCCTAAAAGAAAAAAAAAAACTTTCTGTAACTGCAGTGTGATCTGGGGTTTGGCTTCGATTTGTTAGTGTATCTAAATCTGCTGGTACATCTAATACTCTCCTCCTCCCAAAAGTACAATGCTGCTTTCCAAAGTTACCCCCTGTTTTCCTTCATCCAGAGTGGTAAGATCCCTTTCACGCTGGGGAGCTTTTCAGGCGTTTTAGCGCTAAAAATAGGGCCTTTAAAGTGCCTCTCATACCTCCCCAGTGTGAATGTCCGAGTGCTTTCACACTGGGGCGGTGCGCTTGCAGGATAGGAAAAAAGTCATCTTGGGGTGGTGCGGTAGTGCTGTATACACCGCTCCCAATACGCCCTCGCCCATTGAAATGAATGGGCAGCACTGCTGAAACGGGCTTTTAACCCTTCGGCAGCAATGCAACACAGGTTCTTTTAACCCTTTCTTCAGTCGCTAGCGGGGGTTAACAGTGCCCAGCTAGCAGCCGAAAAGCGACGCATCGCCCCAGTGTGAAAGTACCCTTACTGGCCGGATCAACAGGTGAAAACAGAGGGGAAAAACCTAAAAAAAAAAAAAAATGCAGACACCACATCTAATGATTGGTAAGCTGCAATATAATACATTTTTGGGTTTAATTTCGCTTTAAAGGCATATTTTTTTAAAGCAGTGAATCTGACATACAGCAAACATTCTCTGCAGGTGAATCTTCCATGTGTTTTAAATGACAGTGATTGATACTTTACCAGAGTATGTTTGGTGAAAGTTGCAGCCGCAGACCCCATAAAGTGAACGGCTCCATTCACACATTTGAATCGTGGGTAGAATCGCCCCGATACTGCCCTCTTTTCCAGGATCGCAGCAAAATGTGGGACGCATTTGCAATGCCATTATTTCTTAAAGGATTGCAGTACAGCGAAAGTAGAGTTGTCAGCCCTGCCTGAGTTCTTCCGGTTGGTGTAGAGAACATCTCCTCTTTATGTTGTGGAGATGAGGGAGGAGATCTGTAGTCTAGCAAGGGAAGAACTTAGGCAGGGCTAACAGTGCTGCTCAGGATTGCAGTGCAGTAGAGGTAGAGTGGTCAGTCAGACATAAGCAACATGCATTTTTCTGTATTTGTGTATTTTCCTTTAGAATAGCTGGTTTTATTATAGAGATTCCCATATTTCTTGGCTCCCTGGTAGTGCCATAGTTTGCGGTTGTGTTTCCACCCATTGTTCTGCTGGGTACTCTGCCTATCTGTTGCATAGTTGGTTTTTGGGCATATCAGGAGATGAGCCAGTGGAGATGAGCCCCATAAGAAATATCCAGCAGGTGGTGGGGGCTCCTCATTATTGCCATGACATACAGCAAAACATTTGATAAATTTACTATTTAACCAACCAAAAACATAAATATCAATTTTGGGCATATATACTGTAGAGAACAGCGTTATGCACTAATCTAAAGCAGCCAATCAAAATTCTGCTCTGTAGGTTTGATGTCTTTGAATTGCAATGAAGCAGCCCGGCTTCCACTATATATAACATGTGCATGTTTGCTTGCTGCTGGCGCCACCCACTGGAGCTCGCTGGTCCTTCCTGTAAACCTCACTGCTAGAGTTCATAGTGTGCCTGTAATACATTGATAATGCTTCTGTTTGCAAAGTAATACCAATTGCCAAATGTATCAGCAGCTTTGCTAACGTGACAATCTGATTTGTACATTATACAGTAGATTTTAAAAACTTCACCAAGCGAGCAGGTGAATACACAGCTTAAGAATATATATATCTATATATATATAGATATAGATATCTATATATATATATAGATATATATATATCTATATATAGATATAGATATATATATATCTATATATAGAGAGAGAGAGAGAGAGAGAGAGAGAGAGAGAGAGAGATATTGATATTGATATAGATATTTTATATAAAATCACCAGAATGTAAAGAATACCTGTCATGAGTGAAATACATTGCTGATTTCTTAAATGCTAGTTACCTGACTGTCGTGCTGATCCTCTGGCTTCAATGCTTTCTGCCTTTATGAATGTTTGGTAGGGTATGCTAAGGAAGTTTTTATATATGGTCCTAATTGCAGGTACCTGTGCACACCTAAAGTAGTATTGAGCCCAAAAGCAAACATTTATTATATTGCAGCCTACAAATCCATGGATGGCTGCATTTGCTTTTTTTTTTTTTTTTTTAGGCTTACCTTCTTCTATTTCAATCCGGTGATCTGGCCAGTAAGTCTGTTGTTTTTCAAAAGAACAAGCTCTCCTGAAAATGTATCAGTTTGCAGAGATGAGATAAACCATTTACAACTGTCAGCTTTTATTTATGTAAAACATTTATTCCAAAAGAAAAGAAAAACTGTTTTCTGTAACTGCTTATAAAGTGTGAGCTGGAGTTTGGCTTTATTTGTTAGTGTATCTAAATCTGTTAGTACATCTAACACTCCCCTCCCCCAGAGTTACAATGCTGCTATCCAAGGGTGCCCTCTATGCTCCTTGATCCAGAGTAGGGGCACTCTAATATAGGAGGTGTGTTACTGGCAGGATCACCAGGTGAAGAAAAAAAAAAAAAGGCTAAAAAAGAAAACGAATGCAGCCACCACATTTAATGATTGGTAAGCTGCAGTATATGTATACATTTTTGGTTTGGGGTTGAATACCACGTTAAGCTGGGTATACACTAGTAGAATTTCAATTCTTAGGAAAATTTATGTGAAAATTAGCACATTCAAATATCATTTGACAGTAGTGAAAGATTTAATTTGTTTTTAACATTCAATTTTGAAATTAGTGGATTTTACCAAATGAAAACCCACATACACGGTTAGAAACTCCGACATTCGAGAAAACTTTTCCATCCTGCTCGAATTTTTTCATCACTGCAGTTGAAATCGAATGTTGGTTTGACCCCACTAATGATTAGGAAAAACAGGCGAACATTCTTACAATCAAAACTGTCAAATTAAATTCTTTTAGCGTATACCCAGCTTTAAAGAAGAACTCCATCTTTCCACACACTTTACATAGTTTGGGCCACGCTGGCCCAAACAGACGATGTCCCTCACTAACCTGTGAGTCGGAGTGCGAGCCGAGACCTTCCTGTCTCATACCCGGAACACATGTATTTTATCAATAAATATGAAGTGTCCTCAGATTGGCTGAATCAAAGGTTAAGACATCATCATCCTGCCTCACAGACTCAGGGGAAGCTTTGTAATCATTGATAAAATACATCGCTTGCTCTGAGCGGTTGAGTGCCGCTGAGGTAGACTCTTCTGTGTGCTCCGCAATATATTGTATCAATGAATATAAAGCTTCCTCTGATTGGCTGAGTCAAAGGTTGTGACATCATCAGCCCACCTCTCTGACTCAGAGGAAGCTTTGTTACCATTAATAGAATACATCACTTGCTCTGAGCGGCTGAGCGCCGCTGAGGTATACTCTTCTATGTGCTCCGCAATGTATTGTATCAATGAATATAAAGCTTCCTCTGATTGGCTGAGTCAAAGGTTGTGACATCATCAGCCCACCTCTCTGACTCAGAGGAAGCTTTGTTACCATTAATAAAATACATCACTTGCTCTGAGTGGCTGAGCGCCGCTGAGGTATACTCTTCTGTGTGCTCCGCAATGTATTGTATCAATGAATATAAAGCTTCCTCTGATTGGCTGAGTCAAAGGTTGTGACATCATCAGCCCACCTCTCTGACTCAGAGGAAGCTTTGTAATCATTAAAAGAATACATCACTTGCTCTGAGCGCCGCTGAGGTAGACTATTCTGTGTGCTCCGCAATGTATTATATCAATGAATACAAAGCTTCCTCTGACTGGCGGAGTCAGAGGTTGTGACATCATCAGCCCACCTCTCTGACTCAGCCAATCAAAGGAAGCTTTGTATTCATTGATAGAATACATTGCTTGCTCTGAGTGGCTGAGTGCCACTGCGGTAGACTTTTCTGTGTTCCGGGTATGAGACAGAAAGTCTCGACTCGCACCCGGAACACAGTGTTGTATGTAGCCGCAGCTACATACAGTTTATACAGTACATACAGCGGCCTCTCAGATTAGTGAAGGACATGGCCAGCATGGCCCAAACAAACTGTATAATGTGTGTGAAAGATGGAGTTCTGCTTTAAGCTGGCCTCACATAGATTGTTTTTAGTTTTGTTTTTTGGTCAACCAGTGGGAGTCCCCATCCACGCAAGCAAGATGGATGGAGGAATCCTCCTTACTGTGTTATTGTATTCTGACAGTTGGGACCCCTTCGCCGTCAGAATACACTTATAAGCAGTGCAGCTGATTCAAGTAAAGTTGATCATTAGATTGACTTCTTTTGAATGAGAACCGTCATCGATGGATCAAAATTTAGCCGGTCCCTGCTGGTCCTCTAAAATTCACCATTGTGTCCCCAAATAAGACAGTCATTCTGGCACTGCACCCTCACATTCTAAAATAATGCAAGACACATAGAGACCTGGATATGGTGCATTTTGAAATGCCCAAGGAGCATGCCATTATGTAACTCGGCTCACAATTTTGGAGGGAAATGCACGTGTGTTATGGTAATATACAAAATATGTAGATTTTAAGGTATCCTACCAAATGTTTTGGACACAATGAGCCAACCTAAGCAGAAAAATAGCACAAGACCCATAGAGGTTGATTTACTAAAGGAAAATAGGCTGTGCACTTTGCAAAGTGCAGTAGCTCCAGAGCTTAGTAAATGAGGTAAACCTTCACTTTGCAAATGTTAAGATACAGAATATCTGGAGTCCGGAGTTCCGTCATTATATTGAACTTAAGTAATATGTTCTCAGCTTCTTCGGTATTAAGCAATGGTGTTAAAGGAATTCCCTATCACATGCAAGGAATATAAATAAAACAGCATTTTTGCTTACATGTGATTGGATGATGGAAGTCAGAAGAGCTTCTGTTCATTTACTAAGCTCTGGAACAACTGCACTTTGCAAAGTGCACAGTCTGTTTGCCTTTAGCATAGCCACCCCATAGAGACGTGGATATGTTACCTTTTGGGATGCCCAAGGAGCATGCCATTATGTAACAATTTTGAAGGTAAATGTACGCATGTTATGGTTAATCTACAATATATGTAAATTTAAGGTATCCTTAACAACTAGTTTGGACACAGTAAGCCAACCCAACCACCAATCAACATGCTACTGAAAACTGTTCCATTAATATGCACGTTCTTACTTCTTGAACATAATGTAAAACCTCTGTGTCTCCAGCCTGGAGGAAAGTCTGTTAATTGGTCAGAAATATCCCGTCTGGCCCCCTGACTCAACTGGGAGTGCCAGCGGCTGCCAATCATTATCCATTCTTAATGAAACCAGCTATGAATGTGATGGGGGTTGGCTAATTAAAAACTGATTTCTGATTGGCTCATGTTCTTTGCACTTTTATTAAATAAGCCTTTTTCTGCCTTGTAATCCTATAAAATCCAGGCCATTTGCTTTATTTTGCTCCTCTAATTACTTAAAACTCAGTCGTTCTATCACAGCGATCTTATGAAGTCTTGCCATGGTGTTCCACTAGTCCAGTTCACGGAGGGTCTGCTCATCTATGTCAGCTTTGTTTAAATGGAGCTGCCTGCCACATGTTTATTAACCTTGATGGAATAACACCCATCAGTACCCTCCCTGCACATATCCCCCAACCCACCCACCCACCCCAGGAAAAAAAAAAAAAAAAAAATCCTTGTCTTCTCACTTGCTGTAAAGAAAGCCTTTAACATCGGCTCGTATCTCTTATCCAGCGTCTATTGGTCCAATGCAATTGACAAGCAGCTCGCGTCAAAAGGAAATATCTAGGTTTAATTGTTAGCCAAGTCCTTCTTAATCCAGGGGAGCATTTGAGATTCTGTCCAAGTGTTCGCTTTTCCCAGGCCGCCGAGGTCTGTTCTCCCCCAGCCTCCAGGCTTCTGCAGCATCGCTAATGCAGATAGATTTGTGTTCTCTCTCTCTCTTTCTCGTTCCCCCCTTTTTTTTTTTTCCTCCTCTCTCTCTCTCTCTCTCCTCCTCTTGTTTTCTCTCTCTCCCTCTCGTACTCCGCTTTGATTCGTTCTAAACAGACTGATAACTCCGATGCTGAGGAGAATCCTGCTTTTGCCGTGCAGATGGCTACATTAGAATGATATACCTTGGGATTTATCTTAGATGAACATAACATTTGTATGCTAATGTTGATCTCTCCCTTGTTGCCGTTTTGCAGGACTGCCAGTCCCAAAGAAGAGCCCAAAGTCGGTGAGTCCTTATTATTATTATTTTTTTAATAGTATGTTATTTTTTTTTTTCTTCTGTGCTTTTAATGCTGTGATGTAAAGAATTTTTTTTTTTTTTTATCCTTGTAAATCCATTATTCTGTTTGTTTGCTAGCAGAGAGATGAGGTTAGCACTGTTTTATGCATCAGCAAAGGGTGTAGATTGGAAATGTGCTCATTCTGGTACTGCATGATTAAAGAGTAGGATGCAGGCAGCATTGCAGCCACCGATCCGTGTTGCACCTAGTAAAAACGGTGGGTGACTTTTTTTTTTCTTGGCAGATTAATTGGGGAGGATGGGTGTAGAAGAGCGCAACACATATCTTGGTTGTAAATAAATGTGACTCCACCTTCTCCATTGTATGATATGCACCTTAAACACCTGCTACTTTATCCTAGTGTTTTGGGACACTGTTTATTTTTCACAATTTTTTTTTCCCCCCTTCAGCCATTAGATTCCTTCAGTAAATAAATTCAAGTGGTGGACATTCTTTGTTTGTCACTCACAACCTGCGCTGCAGGCACCTGCAGGTTTGGGACCCCCCTCTACACATCATTATTTTTTTTTTCCCCTTTTCTCTGAGATGCTGTATTCATCAGTCTCTTTAAGAGCCCACAAAAGTGGTTTCCTGCAAAAATAGCTTGCGCATTATTTCAGAAGGACGTATAAATAATTCACTAGCTGGAACTAATTGATGGTCTATATTTCCTGTGATTTTTTTTTTTCTTTGCTTGAACTAACCAGAAATATTTTTGTCCTTTTAATTTTTTATTTTTTATTTAGATAATGCTTTTGCTACACTGATTTTTTTTTTATTTTACAAGCCTAAAACACCGTATGTACACATTAGGGAGCAGTTTTATTTATTTATTTTTTGCATAATCAACTTTTTCATGAATACGAGCTGCAGGAAAGGCAGCTGGTAAATATTGCTCTGAATTTAAATTAGCTGGCAAAGGCACATATGTACCCTTTAATTAAAAATAAACTGGAATGGTAAAAGCATGCTAATTTTCTTACTTTTTTTTTTCCCTGGCTCAATTTTGGCAGTAAAAAATATAGCAGTCCATTTTTGACACTCTGTTAGTTTTATTTAGTATCCATGAATTTTTATAATTTAACAAGCCATGCTGAGGATCTTGCATGAAGAGACAGTAAATAATTACAATGTGATTTTCCTTGAATCACTACAATAAATGATATGATTTTGATGGCTCAAGGCATTTCTGGAGTCACGTGACCCTTAGGCCTCTACCATTGTCACTTTACATTATTGCACACAGAGAGAGTACTCGTTTGTGCTCACAGCCCAAGCACAAAAATGTCAAACTATATGCTTAGATTTCTGCACTGTCGTCAAAAATAATTTGGCCGTTGGTGACAAGTGCTCAGGAATTGCTCTTGCAGTAAAACTAACCTCGTTCTGTGATAGTTTAATCACATGTTGTTTTTTGCATTTATCTTCAAGTTTTAACTTTCTTTGTAGGAAAAACATTTCTCATATCAATCCTGAAAGTCTGTCACCAAAAAAAAAAAAAAAAAAGATGGGGGGGGGGTTTAATTTGCGATTTGCCAAGTAAGATAAATCCTTTGGTATTATTTTTAAGCTTCTTTACAACCAGTGTCTGCAAGTGCTTAGTGCAAAGGGTAATTAATAATACTAGTCTGGAATCTTTTTCTGAATCTTTTTCTCCCCAATAAAGAAATATTTAAAATAAAAAAAAGGCCAAAAAAAATGTATTTCTCCTATAAAAGCAAAAGTTGACAAACTAATTGTGAATTCATAGATGTCATTTAGCTGTCGTTGTGTTTAAATGTTAGAATTAACTGTTTAATTTAAACAGGGCTACAATTTGTGCAGGCTTAGTATAAAAAATCAAGGGCATTTGGTCTGAGTAAGGTATACAGCACACATCCCAGAGGTGCATATCAAACTATGACATTTTCATTGACTGCACAGACAGTCTTGTATTAACCATAGCAACTGAATGCGTGCATGGTGTAGGAGGGACAGAGTTGGAATTACTTATTACTGTATGCTCCACAGGCCCTGATTGGCTGGGGCCTAGGCCACCAGGGGAGCAGCAGACTGCCCTTGTTCTCATGCCCATAAACATTTTTCTTATGTAAGTATTCAGAAAGATTTTTAATTAATTATTGAGATTGGCAGATTTGTGGCCTTTGGAGCATACAGTAAAATTGCTCTGGGGGTCATAACTGAAATCATGCTTATTGTAGGTTTTAGCAAGCCTCGGTGCATGCTGGTGCTTATGGTTTGTCTAGAGGGGAAAGCCTACAGACAGTTCAAAGCTATCATATGTATGCCATATATGGAATTAAAAGTCCTAAACTGCCTTATTGAGGTCCTTAGTTCCTGTCAACTTAAAGAAAATTCCAGGCCAAACACCGAAGTCTTCCTGTGACATTATTTTGCATCTGTGTGGTGTAGACAATAATGTTATATTCAATTAGAATTCCCTTTAATGAAAGGAAAACTGTGACCTTTAAAAGTTAGAGTACAAATCTATAGGATAGGAGAAACTTAACCAAATACTTTAGAATGACTATAAGGTTCATTGAGATGATCAGCAGCACGTAAAATGAGTTGCATCAATGGTGGTCCCATCAGTAGCTCATACCCTCTCATTGCTCTTTTGCTGCTTCATTCTTCCAGTGGGAAAGAAGAAAAATATACAGTAGTTTAGGACAGTGTTTCTTTACGACCATTTTTTAGTCAAGGCACCCTTTAAAATTCTGCACATGTCGAGGCAGCCCATTCTAAAATGGTAAAAACCAAACTAATAGTTTTACATAACAAAGCACCATCCAGGGAGGGCAAATAAGGATGCTGTGCAGGCACTGGATGTCCTCCTTGTCAACCAATGTCATTGGTTATAAGTAGGCCAGCGAATAGAAGGTTGTAATGGTGCACAATGAAAACCTGTGGCTTTCTGTAACTAAAAGGCAGGCTTGATCCACTCTCTGGTTTTATACAATTTTTGGTAAATTTGTAGGAATTTTGCCAAGGCACCCCAGAAGAAACCTGAAGGCACCCCAGGGTGCCTGGGTACCTCTGATCGAAAAAGGCTGGTTATGAAGAAGCTGTGACTCACTCTCCTCCAGGGGCGTTGCTAGGTCTACAAAAGATCTGGGGCTAGAGCCCATAGCAGCGTAGTAAAGAAAGTCATACGCTTGGGTGGGCATACACATGTATATACAGTAATATATATATGTGTGTGTATATCCCCAGAGAGCCCCCCACTTACATCAGGGTCCCCAGAGAGCCCCCCTTACATCAGGGTCCCCAGAGACTCCCCCTTGCATCAGTGTCCCCAGAGAGACTCCCCCTTGCATCAGTGTCCCCAGAGAGACTCCCCCTTGCATCAGTGTCCCCAGAGAGACTCCCCCTTGCATCAGTGTCCCCAGAGAGACTCCCCCTTGCATCAGTGTCCCCAGAGAGACTCCCCCTTGCATCAGTGTCCCCAGAGAGACTCCCCCTTGCATCAGTGTCCCAAGAGAGACTCCCCCTTGCATCAGTGTCCCCAGAGAGACTCCCCCTTGCATCAGTGTCCCCAGAGAGCCCCCCACTTACATCAGGGTCCCCAAAGAGCCTCCCCCTTAAATCAAGGTCCCCAGAGAGCCTGCCCATTAAATCAGGGTCCCCAGAGAGCCTCCCCCTTAAAATCAGGGTCCCCAGAGAGCCTCTCCCTTACATCAGGGTCCCCAGAGAGCCTCCCTGCCCCTTGGGGACCCCTGCAGAGACTCAGGGCTATGGGCCTCAGATTTGGGGCTATAGACCCAAAAGCCACTCCCTAGCGATGCCACTGCTCTCCTCCTTCCCGTGTGGACAGTGCTGGTGCTTAACGATTGGCTGACAAGGGTGGGCAAAGAGTTTTCAGACCTCTGGCATCTCCAATTTAGGACTTGGGAGCTTTTGCCATGCCAACATTCTTTGCTCTGGATAGTTGCATAGAGGATAAGGGGTTTAAAGGGAAGCTTATTCTTATTGCTTTGCTTCTCTGTGTTCTGCAAAACCAGTTTGCCATTGGTAAGAAGAAGGTTAAGCCTGTACAGAGGGAATGCATAACTGAAGGAGAACGTTGGAGGCCTAGCAAACGTTAAAGGAAGTGGGAAGAGTAGGTAGAATAGATTGGTTGAATTGCAATGGGTTATGGGTCTTACCTGACTGCCCAGTGGATTCAGAGGAGAGGTGGAGCCAAAGAGAAGACGTGGGATGGCCATTGAAGAACATGTAATCTTAGGAACAAGTTTTCCCACCTAGCTTCTAATATGTCAGGACATCTGCCACAGTAGCTTGGGGAGGTGGGAGTCTCTGAGGTTAAGCAATTTAAAAAAGTCTTCAGAAACGATTTCTAAATAGTATATATATGACAGAAGGTCTGTGACCCTTTGCATGTATGGAAATCTGCCTTGATATAGGATCATAATTGAAATCAAATCTGATTCTAGGATTTAGCAAGCTTTGGTGCATGCTGGTACTTCTGGTCTGTCTGTTATTAAGGGCATTTGGGCTGCTCAAAACTATTTTATTTGTAGATGGAATTAAAAACCTTACCCTGTCTTATTGATGTCCTTAGCACCTATAGACTTTCAAGGTAGTCCAGGTAAAAGAAAAAAAAATCAGTATTATAGGTAAAATAAATGAAAAACAGCTCACATGTTCAGTTTTTGTTTTAATATTTGTTGTGAAATTGGTGTTTTTCTACAGTAGAAGACACTGGAGCCTTCCCATAACAGTGTTCTGCCTCTGTTTTTTGTGGGCATAATAGTATGTCCCACCTGGTGTATCTACTTTTTATCTAGTTTGGTGAGTTAGATGTCTCAAGGAAAGGCATTAGGTGATTTTAAAAAGTGGAGAACAGCTGTTAAGTATGGATGATCCACTGTTTGGTGGATGTTTTTACGAGAGGGGCAGTGAGCTAAATGCATGACAGATCCCCAACCTCGCAAAGTTTGATAAAACAATGCCCCTCCCCTATTTGCCTAAGATTTAAAGCCCCAACTCTAGGATATTAGCAACACTCTCTTCCACCCCTCTCTAACTAATCACTGTTATGAAGAAAACACCTATCCAAATGCCCATTTCTACTTTCCTGAAGCCATGGTCATGTGACAATCTTTCTCTCTTCTTTTTATGTCCTGGGGTCCTTCTTTGGGACATCCTCTATTGGGGAGGGGACAATTGCAGCTACCCGGTTTTCTCTTATAGGCTCCAGAGGCAGGAGAACTTGCAGAGGCAGTGAGCGGACCTGTGCCCAAGGAGTAACGATCCAAATTTTCATTGCACATGTTTCTGGAGAAAGCTCTAGTGTATTGGGTGCTGTAGAAACCACCAGCTGGAGACTGGATCATAAAGCCACAATAAAGACATTTGCCAGCACACCACGGATCTGTTGAGTCCAAATGTTTTTTATTGAAGCATGATCACATCACATCCCAAGAAGACAGTGCAACGTTTCGGACTCACACAGGACCCCTTTGTCAGGCTTGTGCCCAAGAAGATCACAAGTAGGGAAAAATATCTGGTCCCCAGGGCAGGAAATTAGCTTGGCTCATAGAGGAAACTGTATGTTTGATCCATAACACTGCAGGGTGGCTTTGGCATAAAGAGGACTAAGGTAACTGAGGCACAATTTTTTTCCTGGTGGTATGCTTTAAATAATAACCTGATCCACTGATATTTATTGGATTACTAATTATCCAAGAATAAGATTCTGCATCTCACAATTTAAAACAAAATTTCGAAATTCACAGAATCGGATAATATGGCTATTTATATTCTGACTGGAGTTCTTCATTAGGACTAGAAAAGGTCACCCTACAGTTCATAGAACCTCTGTATACCTAGAATGCACCTACTTTTGTAAAGGAATTCGGTTTTACATTAGACATCACGCCCCCAACCCCCTCCAAATCATGTCTTCTTTTTCTTTTCCCATTGGACTTATATTAAAGCTTGTGTGATGAGCATTTGTGGTGTTGCCTGGCAACCGGTAAGGTCATTATTTGTGGATATAACCAGAGCCTCCTCTGTGTCTCCTTATAGAACAATGCCTTCAGAAGAATAAAGCATCTATATTTTTTATTAAATAGTCTAATAGGTTGCTGTCTTGTGGTAGACAACTTCTTGGGCTGCTTATATTATATTAGTAATGTGCTATTGTTGATTAACTATATATAAGAAGAATTTTCGCTTTGTTGAGACAGAGCTGTTTACTTCCTTCTAAGGGTGGGATTTATCAAAAATTGCCTTTTTCCTAGTGACTGATCAACCGCAGAACTTAGTTTTGATTTTTATTGCAATTGTAGAGAGGGAAGAACTAACTGGGTTTTTTGTGCTAAACTACAAATGTAAGCTCATATCCCAAAGAGAACTATTAGTTTAGCAGGTTTCATGAAGTCACCTTAAAGGCTAAGCTCACCTTTTCAGACAGAATGTCACTTAGAAATAGAATTTATAAATAAACCAATATTATTATTCCTCAATTACCTAGTACATGGCAGCTTTGAATGTTCAACTCTTGGTTCAAAATTTAAAAAAATGCTTTCTGGTTTTATCACTTCCTGTGTCCTCATGTGACCATCCAGGAAAATTCATATTCCATCATGCACTACCTTGGTGCATAGCAGAGTAGGATGTGTTTACTCCTCTGGATCACCCCCCCCCCCCCCCTTATTGCTATACCACCTCTTTTTCCACCCTCTTTCCTACTTCTTCCTTTAAGGGGACCATGCACAGTACAAACAGCTACCATCAGCTGTGCAGGGGCCTGCCTGATTTGATGTAAATTGAATAGATCGTTCAGGTGGGTCCTCCTATAACATAGTTTTGGTAAATTTAAAGGAAATTGTACAGAGATTGTACCATCAGTTTGCCAATTGTATGACCTGCTTTATATAAGCACACGAGAGGGAGTGGGAGGAGACACTCCATCATTCTTGTGCATGCACACCAATTTCACTTTCAGGCCCCATTCACACCTAGCATAGTGGGTGCAAATATTTTTTGCCGATTTTTCCCATGAACACGCATGAGGCAGCCCATTGATTTAGATGAGCTGCCATATACACAACAAAGTAGGTCATGGGACATTTTGGTGTGTTAGTTTGCACGTTTTTTACTGTGCATTTTGCCTCGTTTGTTGCACATTTTCATGCGGTAAAATGCGTATTTGTTTTGATGTTTGGATTGCCGTTAACAAATAATGGCACAAAAGCATTGTCAGTTCATTTTAGGTGTATAAAGCTGACCATACACTATACAATCTAATTGTACAATTCCCTTAGATTTACCAAAACTATATAATAAGAGGACACACCTTTGATGTTAGAACTTGGAGCTTGTACAGTTATATAGTATAGTATATGGTGAGCTTTACAGACTTCCAGGGACACACTTCTCCCAGCTTTCTCACAGCTCTGCTCCACATAGGCTGTTATATGATCGCTCAGCTCCTGCACAGTCTGCCAAATGAATGATCTGTGCAAGATGCTATTAAGATACATTACAATCGATCAGCAGAGGAAGAAACTGGCTGTGTATTCAGGGAAAATGGTGCTCGCTGATGATTTCTGCATTTAACTGCAGAGAGGGGCGGCAGCAATCTCCCGGAGGGGTAGAGCAGGTGTAGGGTGTGTGTTTAGGAGGTCAGCTGCTGAAGTACGTCGTCCTAACAGTTTTCACAGGAGTTTTCTATAGGAGACACTGGAGACTGAGGTCATGCCTTTCTTTTCTGCAACAGAGGTACATTAATGGTATATTGGTATGACCAGCCAGCATATGGCATTCAGGGTTTACTTGCACTAACGTTTAGGCTGCAGTGCTTTTGGAGTTGTTCGCTGAGGGTCAGTTAACACATGATTAAGCTGTTTTTGAATGCAGATAGGTTAAATACACCTGAACAGAACTTGGAGATGATGTGCATGGTTCACTTTGAATGCCTTAATAGCTTATTGACTCTGTGTGGAGGAAAAATGACCTTGTGCTCATAAAATACATATGTGCATCTTATTGCCTATGTCTGTCCTCCTCATGGCGCAGCCCAGGGTATGGGCATGGACAATTCATTAGTAAAGTATTTTTACTGCTTACCAGCCACTATCCCATTACAAGAAACATTTTAAGTAATACTTGGCTGTATTTAGTGTAATAAGGGATCTGAGTAGCTCCTATTTCAAACAATATTGTGTTTATAAAGGTAGTTAAAAGGACCTATCCCTCCCCCCTTGACATCCTGATTAAGTTTGCAATGGTGTTACCATCCCTCGAGTGCAGACAAGAAGATACAGTTGTTTGCATCCAATGAATGGGTATTCTATGATAGATGTGATCAGATAGGTGAGGCGGTAGTTGAATTAGTGATATTTCCTTCTAACTGTATGTACCCTAAATTTACAAGTAGGCAGGAGTAGTTCCTTAAAGTGATTGTAAAGCTTTGTTTTTTGTTTTTGTTTTTTTAAATAACAAACATATCATACTTACCTCCACTGTGCAGCTCGCTTTGCAAAGAGTGGCCCCGATCCTTGATTTCTGGGGTCCCCCGGCGGCTCTCGCGGCTCCTCCCCACATCAGATAACCCCCTAGGAGAAGCACTCTCCCAGGGGGGTTACCTTGCGGGCTCGCTCCCGCCCCATTCGTGTCCATAGACACGAATGCCGGACTCGGCCCCGCCCCCCCGGGACCCGCATGATTGGGTTTGATTGACAGCAGCGGGAGCCAATGGCTGTGCTGCTATCAATCTATCCAATTAAGTGCTGAACCCCGGGCAGAGGGACAGCGTGTCCTCGCCGTTGGAACTTTCAGGGCCCAGGTAAGTAAAACAGGGGGGCTGGGGGGCCAGTGACTGATAGAAGTTTTTTCACCTTAATACATAGGATGCATTAAGGTGAAAAAACATGGGCTTTCAACCCCTTTAGAGGACCTGAACCATTGAATCTGTGCCCAAAAAAAGCAAGCGGAGGGCAAAAAATAAGTCACCAATATTGTATGTAGGCTCCCTGCCAACTTACCATTTCTTTTGTCTCCGTGTGTGGAGGTAGTAATCTTAAGAGACAGGGCTTTGCTTTCTTTGATGACTGGTGGAAGAATCACTTTGATGACTGTTGGAAGAATAATAAAGAAGGCAGCAGGAATGGTGGGAGAAGCACACATCCACAGAATGGATGAAGCAGGGAGAACCTTGCATTGCAGGTCCTTGGGTACATCTTCCTTTTCAGCAAGGAGAACAGTGAACAACAACACTGTAGTGACATCAAATTCTATTCCATATCTCATGAGATTAGCAGTCAATACCACGATGCCTTAGATGCAGATATACAGCTATGAGGCTTCCAATCAAGAATACCTAGGCACAGGACGTTAACTACTATTTTTCGAAGGAATTCAAGACAAAAGGTAGACTTTTCAAGCTCTGCTTAGGCGCAATTAACATTTTTAGAAGCTCCTTATGAGATAGCAAGTATTAACTTTTGGGTTCAGTTTCACTTTAATGAAAGCCTCAGCTGTGTGCATAGTAGCCAGTGTGTTAAGGTCACACAAAGGAGGAATCACCCCTTTAAAGTTTTATGTACATTTACTGGTGTAGACATTGTATAATACATCACTCTCTAATGGAGTGACAACGTGTGTGGGGTCAGGAAGTTAAAAAAGTTGTTATGCAACATAAGTACACCTTGTCATGACAACGCTCAATAATTTATGGAAATCTATTCCCAACTGCAAGGCCTTGGGCTCCCTGCCCTCCTCCTCTACTTATCCTCTCTGCAATGCTAATTCTTTAGCACTCACAATTCTCCCCAAGTTCCCTGCTGCTCTGGCTCTATAGAAAACTTATTCAGCCTCAAACAGCCCTTGATGAGTCACGCTTTGGGAAAGAAGAGGCATTTCAAACAGTTGTGTGTTTTCCAACACCTTCTCTTTCACCTATTGGTATACCAGACTGCTTTAGGACCTAAGGGGACTCCGGACAAAGAGCACACAGTACTTCCCCTCGCCTTTCTTAAACAAGGCTTCCTCTTTTAATTGCAAACAAACTGCTTTTGGTATCGTATCTAACATTTTAGATTAGTAAAGAAACACTTTGGATTTGCTAGGACACTACAGCTCATAAATTGAAAAATTATATTAAAAAGGTTTCCTGGAGCACCAGAGGTCTGAGAAATGATCTCCCTATTTAAGCTCTAGTGTTTGCAAGTCTGGATGGGCCCCACCTCCTGGTGGGGCAGAATGAAATGTTTTTTTTTTTAATTTTTTTAAAGAGTCATTCGTATCGGGAAGATTTATTTGTTAGTAGTTTTGGACAAAATGGGGAATTTATCCCAGGTTTTTATTTCTGTCTGTGCCCCTGCTGGGTGGAGCCACTGGAGTTGATTTGACTACAACTGGAGAGCGCAAAATCTAGTGCAGCTGTGCATGGTAGCCAATCGGCATCAAACTTCAAGTGGAGGGCCACCCTGGAAAAAAAATTCCACCAAAAATCCTAAAAAAATGTTTAAAAAAATGTGAAAAAAAAAAAAAATTTATACTTACCTAAACCCTTGTTGCTAGGCAGTCTTCCTAATCCTAATTCCTATTCCGCGGCGTGTTCTGCTCCTCGGTGAGCAGCTCTGTTGTCTTCTGGGAACTGTGTTTGTTCCCAGAACACCACGGGGCCATTCACAGATCGCCGCGCCGATCGCGCGTGCGCAGTAGGAAACTGGCAGTGAAGCCGCAAGGCTCCACTGCCTGTTTCCCTTTACCTAGGATGGCGGTGTCGGGACCCGAGAGACGGGGGACGGGTCGGCCTCGGGTGGCTGACATCGCGGGCACCCAGGACAGGTAAGTCTACTTATTTAAAGTCAGCAGCTACAGAGTGTTTGTAGCTGCTGACTTTAAAAAAAAAAATTTAGCTGGCCGGAATCCCACTTTGAGCTTGTTCAATTAAGCTTTCACAACAAAACCTGCTGATTGGTTTCTATCTTTTGAACTGTCCAGTTTTAGTAATTTAACCCCGCTGTCTCTGTTTATTCTGGTGATCATTGTCACCAGGACTGAAAGTGAGGGACAATCCAACATTTTGAGCTGCCAATAAAACAGGAATGAATGTGGAATCTTCCAACGGGGACACTGGTAGTTCTGGTAACCACTGTCTACAAGGGAGGATTTCCTTACTTTGAAGTGGTTTCCTCTAACTTCTCTGTGTGTTTGCAGGAAATGGGAAGGGAAATCTTTCCAATGGATTACGGATCAGAAAAACCTGATGGGGATTTCACCATTCCCTACTCTATTCAAAAAGTAAAAAAAAAATAAAAAAATAAGCTTTAGGTAAAAGATCCCCCCCATTTCCGTACAAAAGCAATTAACAGTCCATCAAAGCAATATATCAAAGAAATATTAATGGAATTGTTTTGTCCTTTTCATTACAATTCCATATAATTTTGTATTACCTACATATGGTAGAGCAGGTTTGATACTTCCCGTTTTTTTATTGTTTTGCCCAGTGATGTATTTAAAGCTGAAATCCAGGCATATATGAATAAATGAAACAAACGAAGGTGGCTCTGCGTACATTATTAAAAAATAGTATCTGAGTTTGACTCATTTATCAGTCTCTTATTATCCTCTGTGAAACAACACTCTGGGGAAGAGAGGGGCAGCACAGCACTGGTAGCCAATCAGGCGTGCTGCAAGAACATGTGTTGCAAGAAAGAAACTGATAGGAAGAAAAAGCAGAGAGATGACCTGATTTGTAGTGATGAGTTCTTGTGTGCTCAAATTAGGATCCAAACCCACGTTAGCGAGCGTGCCAAGAAAACTGTCACCTCTACAGGTCAATCAACTGTGGCCAGGGCATCATATACAGGGGTTGGACAAAAATATGGAAACCCTACATGATTTGCAAGTGAGAAAGTAATGGATGACATGTGACGACATGTTTTGTGACATATTTTGCGTTGAAAGCGGAAGTGATGTAAGACTCTTTTGCTTCCGCTGTGTGATGAGACACCTAGTTAACAGGCGGGAAGCCTCACTTTCGTTATTCACTGCATGCGCTGCAAATAATTCGGGGTCTTGTCAGAGCTTACGGATTTTCAAAGAGGGTGAATTGCTGGTGCCTCTGTGACAGATGTTGCCAATTTATTTGCGATGTCGCGAGGTATATATGACGGCATATTCCTTTTCCGGGAAAACATTATCTGATAAGCATAAGTGCGGTCAACATAGTCTACTGACTGAAAGAGACAAAAGGACAATGCGTAGAATTATGACCTGGATTTTTGCATGAAGGGTGGCATCAGTTTCCATTATCCACCATCCAAGACTTATATTTGTCAATTCCCAGGAGAATTCAGGCTGCCTTGGATGACAAAAGCATCCAACATCGTATTAGGTAACGATTTTGTTCTTTTACCATAATTGTTTCCAGTGGTGGCTGGTGCTCCATCGGTCGGGGGGGGGGGGGTGTCTGGCAGACAGATATGACCACAGGCATAGCACACCCCCCCTGTCGCTCCAGCCTGCCACTCCATACTAAGCCTCCCCCCATGTCGCTCGAGCCCACAACCGCATACCATACCCACACCCCCCCAGTCTCCTCCATGTCCCAGCCGTCGCTTCTCCTCCCAGCCAATGGGGTCTTAGGACTCCCAGGCAATGGGGTCTCAGGACCCGCTTCCTGATTGGCTGGAAGGAGAAACAGGAAGACATTAGCGAATATTAATTTGCTAATGTCACACAACAGAATGCTCTGCACCCTGAGCCCACTCTTTTTGAAGCCAGTTAGAGCCTCAGGCTCTAATCACGTGCTTAAAAAAAAAAAATCTATGCATCTGGCGCCCTGCTGCAGGTAGATTAGGGGCCGGATGCATGGATTAGGGGGTTGGCGCCCATGTGCCCCTAATAAACGGCTGCCACTGCTTGTTTACATAATTTTGTCCAACCCCTGTATATACGGCTGTGGGGTAAATAATCGGCCGGGCACAGATGATTGGCTCATACACGTGACGACTTCCCGTTGGGCTTGCTCAAGTGAGTTTGAATCTTAGTTTGAACACATAAAGCGCATCACTGCTCGTTTGTTTTTTTGCTGCTTTTCTAGGCTTGGCCCACAACTACAGGTGTGACCAGGCGAGCATGTGTTTCCAGCTCATTTCCCTGCATTGCATGTAGGGCAGCTCAATCATTTCAATGGTCTACCCTATGCATGAGAAATATAGAAGAGAAGTCCCTGATTCATTTTGGAAAACACTGCATCAAACCACATGGTGTGGCTTGAGGGTGCCTTTAACATTTGGCACTGGCGCATGTCTGCTTAATGGCAGCATGTTTCTGTACAATTTTGCACATGTTCCCAACATGCAGCGGTGTGCACCTAACATAACAATCTAGTCAGCTGGCCGGGAGTGCAGAGATGACACTATTATATTCCTCCTATACCAGACAATGTGGCTTCTTCCACCTGACTGTGCTTTCTTGCAGAGAGAGACATTTTTTGGGATGTAAAACCGGTCCCATATATTTATTTCATGCGTGTATTGTGTGTTTGCCTGGAGTTCAGCTTTAATACGTATCTGTATTTTTTTTGAAGGGTTTAATGAGTGCAAAAAAAGGAGGAAAGCTGTATCACAATCTGCATTGTTAACAAGATGATTCTTTACAGATTATTACTGAAACACACGTCTCCAATCCTACTTCAGGGAGACAGGGAGCACTCGAGCAGGAAATTGGTACCTCTCCATCTCTGGGCTGAACCTTGCTGCCTGTCTTTAATTTCATTTGATCATTTAACTCGTCACCTTCCAGATAAATGTGCCATCCTTCCCTCTGGCATCAACGCCAGCTAATGATCATTTTTCAGAGTTATAGATCTTAGTCTAGATTTTCTCATCTTCAGTAAATACATGGCCGTTAGCCATAAGATTCAAAGACATTTGCTGTATGGAAAAAAAATATCACTAAGTTGTTAATTATATAGAGATAAGAAATAGTGACAAATCATTCACTTTCCTTTTGGTAATTTGACCAGTGACTAGCCAAATTTTATGCAGAGGATCAATGGCACATCCATTGAAAAGATTTCATAAGGTGATGCAATGTATAGCTCAATAGCCTGTAAAGGCATTGCAATAGAAGGGTATTGAATCCTATTTAAAGTGGCAACCTGTGGCAAGGTTACAGACACTCAAGTATTTAGGTATACGTAACAAGAAATTAATGAGCTTTGAAAAAGGCCTTCACTGACCTCTATAGCTGCATGCACTGGGGAGCAATTTATCTTCAAAGTTCACAGCAGAAGCATTGTGGTTGTTAAAGTTGTTCCCTTAGCAGCTCAGCTTCCCTCTGACCCCCCTCCCAGCATTGACTCAGCAGTGCAGCTACCCCCCCCTCAGCTCTCCTTGCACCCCACTCCCAGCAATGGCTCAGCTCTCCTTGCACCCCACTCCCAGCAGTGACTCAGCAGCTCAGCTCTCCTTACACCCCACTCCCAGCAGTGACTCAGCAGCTCAGCTCTCCTTACACCCCACTCCCAGCAATGACTCAGCAGCTCAGCTCTCCTTACACCCCACTCCCAGCAATGACTCAGCAGCTCAGCTCTCCTTGCACCCCACTCCCAGCAATGACTCAGCAGCTCAGCTCTCCGTGAACCCCACTCCCAGCAATGACTCAGCAGCTCAGCTCTCCTTACACCCCACTCCCAGCAATGACTCAGCAGCTCAGCTCTCCTTGCACCCCACTCCCAGCAATGACTCAGCAGCTCAGCTCTCCTTGCACCCCACTCTGAGCAATGACTCAGCAGCTCAGCTCTCTCTTTGCACCTCACTCCTAAAAGTGATTCAGCAGCTCAGTTCTGTTTGCATCTCACTCCTAGCAGTAGCTCAGCTCTCCTAGCACCCCCCTCACAGCAGTTACTCAGCACTTTAGCTCCTGCAGCTCCCCTTTCTAGAGACCCTGTTCTGCAGATACATTAGAGATTATAAGGCTAATAGGCTGCTATATTACTCATAGAAGGGCAAAACGGCTGGGCTGCTGAGTCACTACTAGATTAAGGGGAGGGGGAAGAAGGGGAAGCAGAGCAGCTCAGAGAACTTAAATGCCCTTAGTGCTTATGTACTTGAGGATGGTTTGCTCCACAGTGCCTGCGGCAACAGAGATCACTGGGAGCTTGTTTTGAAGCTTAATTGCTTGTTAGGAATATATAAATACTTGATTCTCTATAGACTGGTTAATAGTTCACTTTTACCTTCCTTATGTTATCAGCATTTGTCGGTTCAATGTAGGTTCAGGTTTCCTGTATATCCGGTGTAATTTCTTCACAGGACTTTTCCTTAAGGCAAGTGGAAGCTCTGTGTTAGAGATGAACAGCCTTGGCTGAATTACTGTGTGATTTACAGTACTTACCTGCTGACATTTCTGTTCTTGGGGCATTGCAGACAGTGACTAGGCACTTTGTCAATACTGTATATCACTGCTGCTTAAGCTTTTGCAGATATAGCAAGCTGCTAGCCAACTTAAATAAAATGGTAAATGTGGGATAGAATCAGACCCAGAGCAGCCTATCTTGTCTCCTCTGCCTCATCTTCAATATAAAGTATCTATATTATTATGACCGCTTTTTTCTGCGGATATCAGCCCAAACTTCCCACCCATACATTTCATCTATCCCAACCACCGACCCATTTCATCCATTCCACCCATCCATCCATCTGTCCATTAATTCCATTCCTTTCATCAATCATGTGTTGCAAAAACGATACTTTCATCTTAAGCTGAACAATTAAAATGATCATATTCGGGGGATTCCAATAAGGCTGCTACGCCACTTTTCTGGCATAACTTGCTCTTGTTAATGTGTTGCGCCTAATTAAAAAAAAACATCTGCAACTGATTTGGTTCTGATAGTGACTTATGCGCCAAATTCAGGTAGTTCTAATTTGCTTCAATTCTACGTTTTAGCCAAATTCAAAATAAAATACAGTCCATATTTTTCGAAAGTGGACCTAATTAAGACCAACCTTCTTTTGTCTACAGTGACAGATTTTGCAAATCAAATTCAAGTATAAGCCCGAGACAGGTGCATACATTTGGCGCACACTGCACCACTTTTAGAATGCATGCAAAACACTTTTGCAAAATCCGTCTGTTCCAGTCTTTGTCTTTATGAATTCCAGGGGAGGTTTTCTTCCTTATATGTCAGCCTGATCTGCTTAAAGTAAATCCATCTTGTCAACAGATGGTAATGGCTTAAAAAAATCTTGTTTCTGTGCATACTTTGTATAAATGTATGATTGCAGACACAGCCATATTTACATATGCAGGCTCTTCTTCCTGTAGTGTTGTTCCATGTTTTCTCTTTCCATGCAAATCTACCGGTTTTATCAGATTGGTTCAAAATATCAGACCCCTGGGGCAGACATATCCAATATAAGTTAGAGGGAGAATTTCTTGTTGCCCATAGAAACAAACCAGAATTCTTGATTCCTTTTTTGATTTATTGCTATGAGCAATAAGAAATGTAATTCTTCACTTATCTTTCATACATTGGACTTTGTGTGTCTCATTTAGGAAATTTGCTGTCTCTAGTGCATGACAGAGAATCTATGAAGATGAAATCACAATATGAAGCAGCAAAGTTAAAAACATGTAAAAACTTTATCAGAAAATCCTTTTTTACGATAATAATTGATAATATATATTCACTTGAGGTTAATATTGCATACATTGCAGCACAGCAAAGTAAAAAAAATGTGACCTTTAGGTCTTGGCAGGTTGTGTGTTTATTGGAGAAAGTCTCTGGTTATAGTATTGAAAATACCGCAGTGAAGAATGTATGGAGCTACCTAAGATGCATTCTATTTATCTTTGAATTTTCTCTACAGCAACCACAACTTGAAAGGAAAGACAGCCAAAACAGCTCCCAGCACAGTGTATCGAGTCACCACAGTGGGCACACAGCGTCCCCCCTGCGCAGTGCCCCTCTTGCCTCTGACTACCCATCCACTGAGGCACCACCGGTAGACCAAGTTGAAGGTTCAGGACAGAAAAAGCCTGATCCATTTAAAATCTGGGCCCAGTCCAGGAGCATGTATGAAAGCAGACGTGAGTATTACCTTTTATATGGTTGCTGCATTTTGCGTAATATGTTTTCTTTAATGAAAAAATAAAGACATTCTTACAATATAGCGAAGTGCTTCTCAACTCCTGTCCTCAGGACCCACGAACAGGCCAGATTTTAGGTATTGCCTTGGGGAGATGCAGACTAGAATACTGCAATCACAGCAGCAAATTATATCACATGTGATGTATTTCAGTTATCCTGCAAACCTGGCCTGTTAGTGGGTCCCGAGGACAGGAGTTGAGAACCACGGATATAGAGGGTTGACATGGTATTATGAAGAGCATTATGATAATTCTGCAGGTATGGTGGTGCACTTTTATAGGATGCACTAGACACCGCTATTATTGGCATTGTTAAAGGGCTAGTCCACCTAAAACTGATATTTTAACTATAGGTGGAACACATTGGGCTGTCATAGCTGATGGTTTCTTATTTTTTATGAATACTCCCAACTTTGAGAGCTCTTGCCCATAAGTCTTACACCTGGGAGTTGTGGGTGATCTCTACCAACTTGGTGTGTTCAGCTGTTCCTGTTCTATTTTCCATAATATAAAAGAAAGAATCCACCAGGGAATGTAGGAACCCCTTCTAATTGCCTCAGCAGGTGTGCAAAGCTGCAGAGATCTTACAAATAGAGTCCCAGGAGATATAAAAAACTGTCAGGTAATGCAACGTTCCAGTATCTACCAAAAACTGACAATATCAGTTTTAGATGGACAGACCCTTTAATTGTAAGTACGGGTCTACTTTGATTTAAAAGTGGGGAAAATATGCAACATGCCTTTATTAGTAGTTGGATATATGCTTACATTGGATCACATATTGGAAACATGAAATGCCAGATCAATCGGCTGATGTGGGATAAAGAAATGTGTCACAGCATGATAGCAGGTTTTGAACAATTTGGTCCATCCAGACTGTTGATGTTCTCATGGCTTATATATTTATTGAAGAGGATTGTACAAAACTCCAGTCTAAACTGTCTCAGTTGACCATGTGGTCCTTTTAATACTGCTGTGCATATGGAGCTTAGATACACAGGCTTAGCAACAAGAGTGAGAGTGGCTTAAAAAAAATGTTGGCAGCTGTGCCACTGATGACCATCTAATTCTGTAAATCCTACCTCTTCAACAGAGCATTGCAGCTGCCCTCAAATTCCCATGGTCCGGCATCAATTTATGACCAATCCATCTAGCCTAGGTTTTGGATGGCAAGACTTCCCTGGGCCCCATAAAGAATATGTATACACAACATTTGATATTCCTGATATATGCCTGCTGTACCATGTTCTCTTTGTATTGCTTCCTTTTCATGAAATCCCTGGTGTTCCTGCCAGTCCCTCTACTTTCCTATTAAAAATAGACCACACTAAGCAGAACTCACCGTGTTCACTTCTCTAGCTATGCTGGGAACTCAGCCTGCTCTCCTCCAATGATCAGACTTGTCCTGACACCCTGCCACCCCCACCCTCCCACACAGCCATTCACTGGGAAGATCAGTGTCCTGTTGCTTCTCCTCCCCCAGCTCTTATGCAGCAGAGAACATATAGAATGCGATCACTTATTAACAAAAAAAAATATTTATAATTCTTATATAAATATATACCGTATACACAAATGTTTTGCCTTTCATTTCTATTTTAAACTGAATGGGTTGTTTTACAAAGTTATCGTTTACAATCACTTTAGATTGTCCTTACAGTAATAGAACCTTTTGCGTTCCGTGCTACAGCCAGCTAGAGGCCTTTCTGTGGACTGTGCCTAGTAACCTTGTTACATAACATGACATCAGTGGCAGCTTAAAAGAGCAGCTGATGAGCATCAAATTCTGCACTTTTGTCTTGAAGGGCACCATCTTTTTTTTGCATAGGCAGACAGTTCCGACAATAGCAACACTGTCCTTTTTAGACTGCCAGGGTCCAATATTGAAAGATCTAGTTGGAGCCCTCTTTTTAGCTGATAAATTTATCGTTCTCGGTATCCTCTTGTCTTGGTTCCTCCTGGCTTGTCATCAGAAACTTTGAGGGCATCTAGAATATGTTATGTTAATAGGCGCACATGTCCATTTAGCATCACTGCCATCACTTCCTTTGATAATATAACACCGCAACCCAAACTTAAGTCAGTCATTAAAAGGTCATGCTTCCTTAAAGGGTAAGTCCACTTTTGCGGAACAAAATAGCAAATAAAAAAATAATATAGTGTATACAATTGCCACACAAGTCATATTGTAATTGAATGATATTCAGAGTTGAATTTCCTTTTTAATCTGTAGCTCTGTAATTCTCTGTAAAATGCAGTGCACTATGGCTACCTGGAGGCGTTCTGTACACAGACAGGTATGTCATTTCCTGCTTGTGTGATTGGCTTACTGATTTTCCCAGAAGTCCGCACTAAGATACAAATTCGATTTTGAGCATTCCCTGCAACAAAAATGCAATTTCTGGAGAGATATTCTCA
Source organism: Aquarana catesbeiana (assembly GCF_042186555.1). NCBI lineage: Eukaryota > Metazoa > Chordata > Amphibia > Anura > Ranidae > Aquarana > Aquarana catesbeiana. The sequence continues at coordinate 56,200,794 of NC_133330.1, read as the reverse complement.
ATGGGAAATCACATCTAAAGGGATGCAGACCCTGCAATTTTCCTCATTGGAGCCCTGTAGGTGCAGCAGCTGATTGATAATTACAAAACCACCCCCATACAGATTCACTTGGACGAAGACAAACGGACAGCTATTTCTCCAGAATAACAGAAGGTAGGAATCTACAACAAAGTTTGTTAAAATCCCTGCAATGTACATAGATCACCCAGAGAGCAATATTTTTTGTCAACAAAAGTGGAGTTACTCTTTAAAGCGGAGTTCCACCAAAAAGTGGAAGCTCTGCTTATATGCCTGCCACAATTGGCACCTTTCAGGGGGTGCAGGTACCTGTTTTTGACAGGTACCCGTCTCCACTTCCGAGAGATCTTGCCACGGCGAGATCACTCGGAAGTTTGGCCCCTTCCTCCTTCCCCCACCACTGGACCATTCAGCAAGCGCAGCGTGTTTCGCACATGCACAGTAGGGAACTGGCTGAAAGGCTTCACTGCCGGTTTCCCTTACTAGGAATGATGGCGGCAGCACCCGAGAGCTGATGGAAACATCGGCTGGGGTTCTGACATCGCTGGATTCCAGGATAGTAGAGCTGCACGATTAATCATTAAGAATCGAAATTGCGATCTTTTTTTCTCTTCCTGATCTTCAAAACAGCATGTCACGATTCTTTCTAACAAGTGCAGAGAGTTCTCACAGCTGGGAAAGAAAAAAATCAAATCAAATCAGCCTGCCAAGTTGAATCACAACATGCAAATAAGTAGAAACAAAGTATCTTTTTGTTCTTTTATCAAAGGAAAGAACTCCCGGAGTGTAAATGAAGGAAGTTTAACCATTTAAAGACCAAAGCTTTTCTGACATTTGTTGATTACAAGTAAAAATCATTATTTTCTGCTAGAAAATTACTTGGAACACCCAAACATGATATATATATTTTTTTTTAGCAGAGACCCTATAGAATAAAATGGTGGTTGTTGAAATATTTTATGTCACACCGTATTTGCGCAGCGGTCTTTCAAACGCAATTTTTTTGAAAAATTACACTTTAATGAATTAAAAAAAAAAACTAAACAGTAAAGTTAGCCTCATTTTTTTGTATAATGTGAAAGATGTTACACCGCGAGAATCGTGATCTTTATTCTAAGCAAAAAAATTGTGATTCTCATTTTAGCCAAAATCGTGCAGCTCTACAGGACAGGTTGTCCTAATATTAAAAAAGTCAGCAGCTACAGACTTTACATTTTTTGTTGGGGGGGCGCGGAACTCTGCTTCAGCTTCTGCTACTTCTACAATTGTGTTAGTTGTCCTTGATCTTGACCACCTGCCCTTCATTCCCTCAGTGCCTCTCCCGCCCCCCTCCTTGCCTTTCTGAGATCCTTGGAAGCAAAGTAAGCAATCTATCCGCCTCTGATTACACCTTGGGTTTGTACCCGTTTCAAGAAACAACATAACTTAGAACAACTTATTTACAGCTGCACAGAGAAACCCTTTCACCCAGATTTACATTGTTACCTTATTACTTTAAATATTGTTACATGATTACATTACACCAGTGCAGCCTGCCTGAGCCACACGCTAGCTGAATGCAAATTTGCCTAGAAGCGGTTGTTTTTCCCCCTCGACGCACACTGCAGAGGAGTCCCGCAACGCCAAACTGATTGATGCAAATTTCTTGGAGAAATGACTGCACAGATCAGCATGTATGTAACCTTGACATAACCGTTAAGAGCCCGCTATGTTTTCTAGATAGGAAGCAAATGGACCAGCCGCTGTATGTTGTCAGGTTCAGTCACTGTGAACCCATATGAAACATTTGTGCGCCTATATAATGATTGGCATTTTTCCTTATTTGGCAAATGCACAATAGCATGCCGCTGACCTGCTCATTTTTCAAAGCGGCTGGAATATATCAGCTGTTAAATCTGCTGCATGAGCAGGTGGACTGTAGAAATACAGCTGTTGCTCGCCAATATGTGGGATGGGCTGTGCCTGAACATTAGTATTCGTATATGAGATACCAGCTATCGGGAATTTAAAGGGTGACTACGCTTTTACTATGAACCACTCGTTTGCATTTGTCCCTGCAGCTTTTAATAAAAATCCACTAGGATGCATTGCCTTTACCAACGCTAACTCCGATTTCAAGCTGCAGGAAGCGCGGCCTCTCAGCGCGGTTTACATTTTTTACGACTGGTGTGGGAGCGGCTCATGGATGATTCTGTTAGAAGATGGGCCTTCTTATTCAAATCAGTACAGAGCCAGTCCCCCCACCAATGTCCAATAATGGCAGCCAGGGGCATCTTCCTAACCAGTTGAAGAGGAGGAAGCAGTGGTGGGTGGCTGCAGGCCACACTGGCTGGATCTGAGCTTCTTCAGTAAATGTAATACATCCTACTGGCTTTTTTTTTTCAGAGGCTGCAGGCAAGTGTGTGAATACATGACTCAAAGTTAAAGCTATTATGACTGGCCTTGACAATTTAAAGTGAGCCTTTCGGTAACTACTTTACTAGTCTGAATAAATTCATGACGTGTCACAATATACAACAGAATCTTTGTTTTTGTTCCTTCTGTACCTTTTATCATGAAAAAGCCATCCTTGAACTCCAATCCAGTGTCTATGCCTAGGATGAGATGATGTCATAATGGACGTAAAGCCTCTTTCACACCATGGTGCAAAGACGTCAGTTTTTCTACACGCGTTCTGCAAGCGTACAAAGAAAACAATTGTTCTCTATGTGCCCTGTTCACAACACTGGTATCATGTGCAGATTTTTTTCTGAGCAGGAATGTGCAATGTACACTCACCGGCCACTTTACACTCACCTTGCTAGTACCGGGTTGGACCCCCTTTTGCCTTCAGGACTGCCTTAATTTTTCATGGCATAGATTCAACAAGGTGTTGGAAACATTCCTCAGAGATTTTGGTCCATATTGACATGATAGCATCACGCAGTTGCTGCAGATTTGTCGGCTGAACATCCATGATGCAAATCTAATGCCGCGTACACACGGTCGGACTTTTCGTCTACAAAAGTCCAACGGACGCTGACGGACTAAAGCTGGCTGGTAATCCGATCGTGTGTGGGCTTCTCCGGACTTTCAACGGACTTTTTTAGCCTCAAATCCGACGGACTTTAGATTTGAAACATGCTTCAAATCTTTACGTCGTAAGTACGACGGACCCCGAAATCCGCTCGTCTGTGTGCTAGTCCGACGGACAAAAACCCATGCTAGGGCAGCTATTGGCTACTGGCTATGAACTTCCTTATTTTAGTCCGGTGTACGTCATCACGTACGAATCCGTCGGACTTTTGTGTGGTCGTGTGTAGGCAAGTCCGTTCGTAAGAAAGTCTGCCGCAAGTCCGCCGAAGGTACGTCGGAAGTCTGTCGGACAGGCTGTCGGACTTTTGTAGACGAAAAGTCCGACCGTGTGTACGCGGCATAAGTTCCACCACATCCCAAAGGTGCTCTATTGGATTGAGATCTGGTGACTGTGAAGGCCATTGGAGTACAGTGAACTTGGGTGAACAGTGAAGATGGGTAGAAGAAAGAAATGGCTGCACATCCAGAACTTCGGATAGCCTTTTATGTTGTTGTACAAAGATAACACCAAAGACACCAAACCGTGGTCACATAGACGCGTTTCACACATAAATCTTGTGCTTAATCATGTTGATCATGAAGGTAATGATTAAGCACAAGATGTATGTGTGAAACGCGTCTACGTGACCACAGTTTGGTGTCTTTGGTGTTATCTTTGTGAAACAAAATAAAAGGCAATTGGAAGTTCTGTATTTGCAGCCACTTCCCACAGAGGCGGGCCGGGGCTAGCACTCTGCAAGATACTCCAATCAGCCTTATCTCTATATACCTGGAGCAGTGGTTCTTTTTCTTGTAGTGAAGATGGGTACACTGTAGTCATAAAGGGATGGACATGGTCAGCAACAATACTCAGGTAGGCCATGGCGTTTAAACCATGCTCAATTGGTACTAAGGGGCCCAAAGTGTGCCAAGAAAATATCCCCCCCACACCATTACACCACCAGCCTGAACCATTGATACAAGTCAGGATGGATCCATGCTTTCATGTTGTTTACGCCAAATTCTGACCCTACCATCTTAATGTCGCAGCTGAAATCAAGACTCATCAGACCAGGCAATGTTTTTTCAATCTTCTATTGTCCAATTTTGGTGAGCCTGTGTGAATAGTAGCCTCAGTTTTCTGTTCTTAGCTGACAGGAGTGCCACCTGGTGTGGTCTTCTGCTGCTGTAGCCCATCTGTTTTAAGGTTCGATGTGTTGTGCATTCAGAGATGGTATTCTGCATACTTTGGTTGTAACGAGTGGTTATTTGAGTTACTGTTGCCTTTCTATCATCTCAAACCATTCTCCTCTGACATCAACAAGGCATTTTCCTCCAAACAACTGCCGCTGACTGGATATTTTTACTTTTTCAGACCATTTTCTGTAAACCTTAGAGATGGTTGTGTGTGAAAATCCCAGTAGATCAGCAGTTTTTGAAATACTCAGACCAGCCTGTCTGACACCAACAACCATGCCACGTTCAAAGTCACTTAAATCCCCTTTCTTCCCCATTCTGATGCTCGGTTTGAACTTCAGCAAGTCGTCTTCACCATCTCTAGATGCCTAAATGCATTGAGTTGCTGCCAGGTGATTGGCTGATTAGCATTTGAACAGGTGTCCCTAATGAAGTGGCCGGTGAGCATATATGCAGTTTTCTGCATGGAAAAAATAAACTGAAACTGATGTGACATCAACGTTGTGGTGTGAACAGAGCACATAGAGAAAAACTGACATCTCTGTACATGGTGTGAACAAGCCTTTTTTTCCATTAATTTTTAGACATGTATGGTGTGAATTAGGCCTAAAATAGGAATGTCTGTACGGGGACTTAACTTTTGCTCTGTTGGTTACATCCCTTTTTAAAACTTGAGGTGCACATCAGAAATGCACTAAATCCATGTGCATTTAATGGCCTGTTCACATCTGTATGCTGTGCTGCAGCTTGATTTTCATTGGCCAATGTGAACAACGTATGAGACATGGAAATGCATTAAGAACTTGAGTCACCGCATATTCAAAATACGCATCAGTGCGCTATGAAAAAAAAAATATATAGGCCAAACAAAAACGCAACGGTGTGAACTAGCTTTATTACTCCTTATGACAGTCAGGTGCTTCAGTTTTGGGCACCTCTTCACAAAAAAGAGTATTGGAGAACTGGGGAAAGTGCAGAGATGGGCAACCAAACTGAAAGGGCCATGGCCATGGAGGAGCTCAGCTACAAGGAAAGATTAGCTGAATATGCCTAGAGGAAAAGAAATGTAACTTCTACATATCGAAAGGCTTTTTCACAGTAAGAGCTGTGAAAATGTGGAATAGACTCCCTCGGGAACTAGTTCTGGTCAGCTCAGTACAGTGGAACCTTGGTTAAAGAGTAACGCGGTTAACAAGCGTTTTGAAAGACGAGCAACTTTTTTTTTTAAATTCTGACTTAGTTTGCGAGTGTTTGGCAAAATGAGCAGAATTCAAGCTAATGGGGTGTACAGTACTGCATTTGGCCAGAGGTGCGGGGGCGCTGGTGACACTCGGAACGGTTCGGAGCCATTCAGAAATATTCAGGGACACTCGGAAATACTCCGTTCCGAGTATTTCTGAGCCTTTCCAAGGCTTTTTGAGTTCAGCCGAGCTGTCCCTGAGTACAGGGGGTCCCCGGGTTACAAACAAGTTAGGGTCTGTAGGTTTGTTCTTAAGTTGAATCTGTTTGTAAGTCGGAACAGGTACATTTTTTAAGTGTAGCTCCAGCCAAAAAAACTATTTTTAAGCTTTTTGGATAGCATAGGGAAGGGTTAACACCCCTGTAACATTTGTTTTGCTGTCTGTGCCCCTGTTCAGAAGATTTCACCTCACTTTCTGTCCCAATGACAATTGGATTTTGAAAATTTTGGGTTGTTGTGGAAACAAGCCTTGGTGATAATGCATCAGTGGAGGTACCTTTTCCCCATAATTGCTCTTACAGGAGTAAATTTCCCTTCCTAGGGGTAGATTTCCTCTCACTTCCTGTTTTCTCCCTCCGTTTGTAAGTAGGAGTCGTTTGTAAGTCGGATGTTTGTAACTAGGGGACCCCCTGTATTTCCGAGGCTCTCTGGCGCCCCCTCACCTCTGGCCACATGTGGTATTGCATGCAATAGAAGTCAATGCAGAACGAACTATCTTCGTTTCCATTGACTTCTATGGGAAAACTCGCTTTGATATGCGAGTGCTTTGGATTACAGGCATTCTCCTGGAACGGATTATGCTTGTAATCCAAGGTTCCACTGTATATTGTTTTATAGAAGAGTTGGATACATACCTAAACGTGCAGAACATAACTGGATTTTACCATTTATAGGTAATAACACCAGGGGTAGTTGATTCAGGGAATATCCAATTGCCTCCCGTTGGAGCAAATTGGATCATGCTTTACTGTTTTTATTTTTTTTTGCCTTCCTCTGCAAAAACTGTGGGATTGTATATATGGAGTTTTTCAACCTGACTAAGTAAGTATGTGCCCAATACTATTTTACCTTGCCTAAGCCAAGAAAATCTAATTGAAAATCTCATCTCATCCCCCTTAACGGGGTTCTGGTTTAGGAATTTGGATATAACAGATTTCATTTGCGGAACTTATTCAGTCTTTTACATATTCCCAGAAACTGTCAGTATATCTGGCTGGAGGAGCCCAGTTAGAGAAATGGCAGTTGCTGAAACATGACCAAACTCCATTCTTCGCTTCCGTAAATCCACCAACTGCCAAAAAGCTCACAACCAAATTCTGTTCTTTTTAATTCAATAATAGGGAAATGCAAGAATGTTCTGTATATTTTGTCTCTCTGTAAGTAGTGAACTATGACAGCTAAGATTTTTTTTATTTTAGTGTGGAAAGATCTCAATGCATGAATAAAGCACATTGGATAGTTATTGATGTTTTGCTTAGATTTTATGGGTATTTAATCTTAATTAAGGTAAATTGCCACCCAATTAGGCTAAATGGCTTGGAGAGCAAGAAAAACTCCATTAATTGCATTATTGACCAGCTGCCTTCAAGTGAAAATTTTTAGCTTTTTAATTTTAAAGCTGAACTCCAGCCTTACCTTTAGTCTTATGCAGTTGTACCGGCTCCTCTGCTGTTGTGAAATTGATTACTTTGATTTAACGCATGCTGATTTTATACTACATACTGAAGCAATTCAGATAGAGCCCGTCTTTTATTGGCTTGTGGATATCCAGCATCATTTATCTCTTTCCTGCCCATGCCCCTCCCACTATTCATTATCTGCTTGCATTGCATAGAGCGGTGCAGAGACCCAGCAATAAGGTCACTAGGTTTAAATGAAGGTATGTAGTGAAAACGTAAAAATTTTATTTCAACATTTCATTAGCATGTTGAAGTAATAGTCATTTATTTAAAAAAATAAAGCTATTACTGTGGTCTTTAAGGCTCCATTCACACATGAGTGTATCAATTTGCTGGCGTTTTTCGGGTGTGGTTTTTTTTTTTTTTAAGCTTTTTTTGCTGCTTTTTTCAAGCCTTTTTAAAGCGTTTTAGAAATGTATTACAAGGGTTTAACAGCTTTAGGCATTTTTGTTTAGCCAATAGAAAGCACTAGGGGGAGGAGAGGGAGAGGAAATTAGGGGTGAAGAGCTGCTGTTTGACCGTTTTGCAAGCATTTTATGAGCATTTTTCTGTTCAAGTCAGCCGTTTCTAATGAAGTTCATGGGGCCAAAAGTGCTTGTAATCTGCCAAAAAGAAGCTCATGTACTTTTTTGAGCTTCGGGCATTTTGCTTCAGGTGACAGAATGCTCATATGTGAACAGGGGCTGTTGAATGGGATTTTGCTTGTTGGACGTTTTGGAGCTCCAGAGCTGGAGCTGCACGATTAATCGTCAAGAATCGTTATCACGGTTTTTTCCCCATTGCGATCTTGACAAAGGGTTTCCCGATCTTCCCGATCTTTGGTATGCAGAGAATTTTCTCTCTGCATTTAAAAGTCAAAGTCTGGACAGTCTGCCAAGTTTTAAAACATTCTGTCAGTGGAATGTTAAGTCTAAACATTGTAACAGTTTGTCTTTTGCATCAAAGGAATAGACTTCTGTATGTAAATTAGGAACGTTTAACAACACTAAACCTTTTTCTGACAGTTGTGTTTTCAAGTAAAAATCATTTTTTTTTGCTAGAAATTGCTAGACATTACTTAGAACCCCCCAAACATTATATATATATATTTTTTAGTAGAGACCCTAGAGAATAAAATGGTGGTTTTTTGCAATATTTTATGTCATACTGTATTTGCACAGTGGTCTTTCAAATGCAGTTTTTTTGGAAAAAATACTTTAATGAATTAAAAAAAAAAAAAACCTAATTAGTAAAGTTAGCCCAAATTTTTTTTTGTATAATGTAAAAGATTTTACGCCGTGAGAATCGTGATCTTTATTCTAAGCAAAAAATCGTGATTCTCATTTTGGCCAGAATCGTGCAGCTCTATGCAGAGCTGAGCGTTTTACAAGCTGAAAATTGCTCAGGTGTAAATGGGGCCTAACAATTCATCCGGTGACCACAGGTATATACATACTGAGATTATTCCTTCTCCAAACACAAAACAAAACAGGCTGCACTTCCATGTGTTTTTTGTTTTTTTTCTGATATCAATCAAGCTTTATTGCAACTAGTGCAAATTCACAAAACCTAAGGCCCTGTACACACGATTAAAGAATTGTACCAAAAATACCGCTTTCGATCTGATCGTTAGTACAAAGCTTTCGCCTGAAATTATCCAAAGGGACAAACACGAAAACTTTTCTCGTACGATACCAGATCGTACAAATTTTGTTTAATCAGTACAGTTTTCGTCTGAATATACAATATGAATACACTACAACACATTACATCACTTCTGAATTTGTATTCTGTCGTTAGAGAATTTTCGTACTTTTGTAACCTCTTCGTTTTTGATATGAAGACTGGCATGCAAAAAAAAAAAAAACGGACGATCGTTCGTCTGATAATGTCATTGTGTGTACCAGGCTTAACTATGCCACATCGCTCACCACCAGACCCTTTCCTACTTCCTAGGATGTGGAAGTGAGTTTGGCTTTGTGAGTTTGCACTAGTTGCAATAAAGCTTGATGGATATCAAGAAAAAAAGTTGAGGGAATTTAGGATAAAAAAAAAAAAATCAGGACATTTTTTTAACGAATTCAGGTTTTCTTTATATGGGTCATCACTCAACTTTTCTTTCAACTTATATTTCAAGAAATAAAGTATTGAAATCTGATTTATGTGTGATATTGGGGTAACTTCACCATACAAGATTTTACCAGTTCCATCGCTCCCTTTGTATATTAAGATTAAAAACAGTTTGTAGTTGGCACATTTGACAGCCTTCGATAACATCATGTATGAGCACAGTTTGTAACTGCAGACCAGTGGTGGCTGGTGGTATATTCTTGGGGGGGGGGGCAGGCAGTTGGTCGGACGGTTCCTAGCCTGGCACTTACCCCATCTATGGTGCAGGGCGGCTTCCTCTTGCTTCTCCTCCTCAGCATCACGGTGTCTCCTCCTCCTAGGCCAATTGGGACGCTTCTCCTTTCGGCCAATCGGAAACGGGTCTTACGACCCGCTTCCCGATTGGCCGGGAGGAGAATCAGTGTGACAATAGCGAATATTCATTTATTCGCCCACCCTTTTGTTGAAACCGATTAAAGCCTCTTGCTCTAATCATGTGCTTGAAAAAAAAAACCCTATTGGAATCCATGCGTCTGGCACCCCGCCTGTAGAATGGGGGGGCGGCGCCCGTGCGCCCCGTATGGACGGGCCGCCACTGCTGCAGACATTGGTTATTTTACAGTGTGCTACTGCAAAGATTTCAAACTCAACTGCAGGGGAATGCTCGTAATTGCTGTTTATAAGTAAAGAAAATCCAACAAGCTTTAGGAATCTGTGTCTGCTTTATCAGGGCTAAAAATATGGTCCCAAAACCATTAGGAATATTAATCTTAAAGCAAATAAAACCATTAGCAAGTGTACCGTGTAAAATGATGTCTAATATTTGTATTGCTGACTGTGACCCATTTGAGAAGATGCCTTCTTATGTCCTGTATGGTACAAGAACAAACAAAAACACTTTTTCATAGAATTTGTTATATTTTTGTTCTATGAGCTGTTTGTATTGCTGTTTCCCAATGTATAGATTTTTTTTTTTTTTAACTTTCTATGGGGTCGATGGGGTAGGAAATGAGAGGAAACCTTTCTAATGGTGATGCAGACAATAATTAAAAAAAAAATATGAAAAAGGTTCTGACTCCTATGTCAAAACAAAAAAAAAAAAGTTTTGGCTGGAGTATCACTTCTGGTATCCTCGATTTATGAATCTTTTCAAGCTTAACTCTACAAATAATGTCCCTTTAATTAGTATTTACTGCACTAACCGGTGCACTTTCTGGACACTCTGTACTGTATTAACTGTATGTAGCCTCAACTACATATAGTATACAGCATTATTCCTGGCAGCGGAATGAGGACTTTGTCTGACACCTAGAGCAAAATAGCTTTAAATGAAATATCGTATTTAACCTCTTCAGCCCCGGAAGGTTTACCCCCCTTCATGGCCAGGCCATTTTTTGGAATTTGGCACTGCATTAGTTTAACTGACAATTAGTCAGTCGTGCGATGCTGTACCCAAATAAAATTGATGTCTTTTTTTTCCCCACAAATAGAGCTTTCTTTTGGTGGTATTTGATCACCTATGCGTTTTTAATTTTTTGCGCTACAAATAAAAAACAGACCGATAATTTTGAAAAAAAAAAACAAACAATATTTTTTACTTTATGCTATAAAACACACCCAATAAAAAAAATTTTAAAAATCGAATTTCTTCATCAGTTTAGGCCAATATGTATTTTGCTACATGTTTTTTGGTAAAAAAAATCTCAATAAGCGTATATATGGCTTTGTTTGCGCAAAAGTTAAAGCACCTACAAACTATGGAATACATTAATGGAATTTTTTTTAAATTATTTTTACTAGTAATGGTGGCGATCAGCGATTTATAGTGGGACAGCGACATTGTGGCAGACACATCTGACACTAAATGACACTTTTGATCACTGCTAAATAAATGCACTGTCATTGTGCTAATGACACTGGCAGGGAAGGAGTTAACATCAGGGGCGATCAAAGGGTTAAATGTGCTCCTAGGGAGTTCTTTCTAACTGGGGGGGGGGGGTTGGTTGGGTGAAGACAAGATCTCCATCTTCCCCTTTCACAGAACAGTGGTCTGCCTTGTTTACATAGGTAGACTGCCGTTCTGCCTCTCCTCAGAACGATCACGTGGCGCCGGCAAACATTGGGTCCGCCGGACCCGCTGATTGACTCCCGCTGTGTCCAATTAGACCCAGTGCACGAAATCACGTACATGTCCAGAAGTGGTTAAAGCAGTTGTAAACCTCTGACACGAAATAGAAACAAAGCATATACCTCAATAGTGAGTAACTGTCTCACTCCAGAGCACTAAGTTTAATTTCTTTCTGCTACCCCACTTCTCTGCTATCTGCATGAGTCTCTTCTGACAGGTTTTCCAGACACCAAGAGAAAAAAAGGTGACGGGGTAGCTCCCAGCACACAGCCTGTGATTTACAGCCTCAGCTCTGTTCCTGTGTGCTGTGTGAAGCTGGGGGGGTGTCCAATCCCTCCGCTCCAATCAACACTCAGAGCTCACCTAACTGAGCTCTGTGGAGTGTAACTTCAGCTCTTTTCCCCCTGCTTTCTGAAAGCTTAGAGAAGCTGTATACATTCTGCACTTTGAATACCTGTAGAGAAGAGAACGCAGCAAATAAACAGGTACAACTTATGTAGGAGGATTTGTTTCATCTCTGTGTATCACCAACGCCAGTCACTTCACTGGGTATAAGTAAGGGTTTACAAACGCTTTAAGGTACGTTAACAATCAATATCAAAGTATAGCTGATAGGGCAGCTGCATTTAGGGCGAATCTTTGACTTTGTTTACCTGTCTGGCAAAGCTTTCATAAAGTGTGAAAAGAGAGTGTCACTACTGCCATCTAATAAAGATGTTCCAAAGCCTCACAGTTGGACTGACGAAATTATAAAAATCAGCCAGAGAGGGCAGTTCCATTTCAAACGTTTTTTTGATTGGCTGGCAGTTTGGCACTGACTGCCATGTGTAGAGCAGGGTTATTGTATGGCAATTCTTTGGAGCAGCTTCAGGGCAGCAAGGGGCAGCTCTTCCATATGACTCTTCTGAAAGACCCAGAATTCCCTGGGGGCACACATTCCCCGAGCTCAGGCCCATCCCAACCCCCATGTTTCAACCAATCATTGCCTTGTCCGGCACCTGGCCATGCCCCTATCAGTCAAGGCTCTTTCCCTAGGGAAGGGGGCTCAAGAGGCCTTCATTATCAATCAGATATAGTACATGGGGTTTACCAAATATAAACTCATTTGAGCTGGAGTAAGCACAACTTAAATCCTGATTTTAAATTGTAAGTTGTTTGAGACTTCCTGTTAAAATTCTATTTCTTCTGGCTTTGAGGAGACGCACTTTGGTGACTTTGCCTTGGCTTTATTCTACCTTGTGTTTTCACCAGGAGCCATTGTTTCCAAAGTAGATTCTACTCTCTGCCAAAGAACATCCATTAGATGGAGCTCGTTTATTGGACATTGATTGGCTCATGATCCAAATTCAATATTCTTTAGTCAACATAGACTTCAAATGTATTTATCACTGTCTCTTTGTATGCAAAAAAATAAGCCAATACATAATTTGTGTTAACTAAGCACGTATGACTCATTAATATTCTAAACAAAAAGTGCAAATGCTAATAGTCTCTTGGTCTTTTGAAGCATAGCCGAGTAATCATGATTTTATAACTTGGGTTTGTTTTCTCTACTTTGGTGCTTCCAACTTAAAGTGTTACTAAACACACAGCAGTAAAATCATTCTATACTGTATATGCAGTAAAGCATGCTTGTTATACTCTGTTGAACCTAAGGGCTTAATCCTCTGCATTGTGTAAAAAAAAGATGTTTGATCCTGTTTGCACAGATCCTCCTTTTCTTCCACTAACTCCAAAACTGATCCAAATAACACAGAGTCCATGAAGTCAGGCTGCACATGCTCAGTTTGGTGTGTATTGCTAGAGAGTTTTTTTTCTTTTCTTGGGAGAGTGCATGTGATCAGAACAGGGCCAATCAGCACTGTCCAGACATGGGGTCAGGGGTCTTGCATCTCAGTGCAGTATGAAAACTCTTCCTGCAAGCTTTAACCAAGCACTGATAGAAGTCATAAGACTGCTATATACTACTGATGAGAAAAGGTATTTAGCAGTTTAAATTTACTAAAATTATTGCCATGTTCTGTGTACTGTGGGGGACCAGATATAGTGAATGCAGGGTCCTGGGTTTAGTAACACTTTAAGTTACCTTTTTATTTGCATTCACTTTACCTTTAAATCTATAGAATATTCTATAATTGTTTTAAAGTTTATATTTGTTTGATCAACTTTTGGCAAATAGTCAAATCAACGTGTGTTCATATTGTTAAATACATTATTTGAAATTTTTAACTTATAATTAACTAAATACCTTGCTCACTACATATACATGCTGTGCTACCCGCCTATGGTGTAGTACAGCAGTCATGCTTTTCTGCTTTTGGGACCACGGCGTTGAGCTAGTGACAATACACTCTCCAGCTACCTTATGCTAGAATTGATCTTTTCATGATACTTTCCAGCCAGGGTGCTGACTGTACTCTCAAACATACAGAAATCACAGCTACAAATCCACATATGAAATATATTCCTGTGAATATGGTGCAGCCAGCAGGTTGAGACTCACTTTATAATGAATTTCCAATATTAATAATTTAAAAGTATTTTTTGAAAATACACACCAGTCTGCCTTTAAAAAACAAAATATTGAAAAATTCATTTTGGCCCCAAATTATAATAAACTGGATGCAGTCCCTTGGCCCGACTACCAGTTTTATTTAACACACACACACAGGGCCTCACATATGAAAGAGTCAGAAGTTTCCCATAATGACCAATCACATTTCGGCATTTTTTTTTAAGTTGACTTTAGCTCATGGAGACAAGAATCCTACTGGTTGCTATGAGTGAGATAATTCCCTGTTAGACATTTAGTAAAATGAGGTGTTTCCCAATATTTGACACTGGCATCTGTACTTCTAGCTCTTTCTCACAAGTCGATGGCCTGACCACAAGAAATATCTTCCCCTAATTATATTGATTCTTTTTTCTTTCCGTAATGGTCCTCATATTACCTTTCCTACTTAACTTACTTACTGGTATTGTCATGTACAGACCACTACTGAAATCAATAATAGAGTATAGCTGCTAAGGATAACAAAAACAGTTTTCTGGGAACACAGTGAGGTCAATGAGACGACCCTCTGCTAAGGCAGAAGTAACCTACCATGGCACTTCTGCTGTTGAGGAAATACCAGCCGCACATTGCTGTATCATAAGGGCATTAGTGGGAGGATATGCCGCCTTGTGAGTCATAATACTCTTCAACCACTCTTGTCAACATGCCTCTTGTGTGCATACTACCATATGGATAGCATAATGTTTCTGGACTGTCAATGGAAATTCTGGACCCTCTGAACCACATGATGTTCTCCTTATTATTAATATCCAATATGCACAAAAATGAGCATCATAATATACCAAACCTGTGGCTAGGAAGATATCTATCTGATAAATATGCCAGGATGAAGCTTCTATTTGTACAATAAAGGGGGAGAATAAGCATAATTGAATCAGGGTTCAAACTGGGTGAGTTAGATAAGAATTAAGGCAGAATGGGGCAAGGTAGCAGCTATTGGCCTCCCATCCCTTTGGTTGGCATGGCCCTTCCCAATCAGACACCAACAGTCTACAAGTACATCCTCCTTTGTGATTTCACAGACAGCTAAACAGTTTTGACTACTATTCTATCCCTTTGGTTTACTTCAGAAGCATAAGAATTGTAGCTGGGACCCCTGGACATCCACCGGACCCCAGTCTCCTGCCTAGGTCGCCTCTCACCAGAGCCATGAACTTAACAGCATTTGTTTCTCCTGTTATGAGTGTTGCTGTTCCACTGGTTAGCACGACCTGAACAGGTGGTAGAGACAATACAGTACATGGCTTACAATGCCGAGTTGCAATTGGACTGTACACTTCATTATTCAGAAGGTTTATGAGAAAAAGATGAAGTTCTAATCATACCATTTGCCCAGTGGAGCAGTACCAGAACGATATGTTGAGCTGTTGACGCTGCATGGAGATACTTCACCATTGAGATGTTGATCAAAGTGATACCCCCACTCAGTGACATACACTATATTGTCAAAATTATTGGGAGGCCTGCCTTTACACGCACATGAACTTTAATGGCATCCCAGTCTTAGTCCGTAGGGTTCAATATTGAGTTGGTCCACCCTTTGCAACTATAACAGCTTCAACGAGTGCGCAGTCATGTTGGAACAGGAAGGGGCCATCCCCAAACTGTTCCCACAAAGTTGGGAGCATGAAATTGTCCAAAATGTCTTGGTGTGCTAACGCCTTAACAGTTCCTTTCACCTCAACCACCCAAAGAACACCTTTGGGATGAATTAAAGTGGAGACTGCGAGCCAGGCATTCAAGTCCACCATCAGTGCCTGACCTCACAAATGTGCTTCTGGAAGAATGGTCAAACCTTCCCATAGACACCCTCCTAAATCTTGTGGACAGCCTTTCCAGAAGAGTTGAAGCTTTTATAGCTGCAAATAGTGGGCCAACTCAAAATTGAACCCCTTCGGATGTTGGACGAGAAGGCCTGGCTCGCAGTCTCCGCTCTTATTCATCCCAAAGGTGTTCTATCGGGTTGAAGTTAGGACTCTGTGCAGGCCAGTCAAGGTCCTCCACCCCAAACTCGCTCGACCATGTTATTATGGACCTTGCTTTTGTGCACTGGTCCAAATCATTTGGGTGAGTGGGGGTTATGGGGTGGGGCTGTTTCCCAGGGGTTGGGCCTGGCCCCTTAGTTCCAGTGAAGGTAACTCTTAAGGCATCTGCCTGCATACCAAGACATTTTGAACAATTTCATGCTCCCAACTTTGAGGGAAGAGTTTGGGGATGGCCCCTTCCTGTTCCAACATGACTGAGCACCAGTGCACAAAGCAAGGTTCATAAAAACATGGATGAGCGAGGGGTGGAGGAACTTGACTGGCCTGCACAGTCCTGATCTCAACCTGCTAGAACACCTTTGGGATGAATTAAAGGAGAGACTGCAAGCCAGGACTACTCATCAGTGCCTGACCTCACAAATGCACTTCTGGAAGAATGGTCAAACATTCCCATAGACACACTCCTAAACCTTGTGGTCAGCCTTCTCAGAAGAGTTGAAGATGTTATAGCTGCAAAGGGTGGGCCAACTCAATATTGAACCCTACGGACTAAAACTGGGATGCCATTAAAATTCATGTGCGTGTGAAGGCATGCGTACCAATACTTTTGACAGTATAGTGTATGTTTGGAATTATTTAGCTAACTGCTCCCCATTCAGAATGCATTCGCAGAACCTGGTAGAGAGAAGACTTCAAGCAGCAACTTCTTCTACAGCTCTAAGATGCTATGCAACAAAATGCTGGAAGCCACAGAGGAAAGCTGGTGCTGGAAGATGTAAAAAGATGCATCACAATAAGCAACATTCTTTAGGGACATCCAGCTTCTGTTATGCTCACCAGTCAATGCAACACCGCAGCATACTTTATGGGGTACACTTTCTGTTCCCAACATGAAAAGGCCACTTGGTTGTGCTTTTGCTGTCAAGGCCAAAGGTCTCCAGTCCTCTTCTGAAAGTAGCAGATTATAATTTAAAATGAATTACTCTACAAGGCTCCTATATCCACAAGCTTACCGTTTTCATTTCCATTTAATGACTACTTATGTATGCCAATTACATATAAGAATGACATGTGTTCCATATACTGTCACTGATATTCCCTTGTCATGGAGTTTTAAGACAGCCGTTATAGAAAAAAAAGTGACTGTCAAAGTTGAATCTAATCTAGATCTAGCTGAGACAACCGTTTTGTAGACTATTAGTCAATCGTAACTGTTTACCCTGCAGCCGTTTTGTCGTTCAGCTCATTAAGAAATAGCCATATCTCTAAGGTATTAGACAGAATTTCTAATGTCTTTGTGAATCTCTAGCCCTGAGTGAATTGAAAGTATGCATCCTTGTGAAGGTTGAATTCAGCTCACACAAGCCTTTCCTTGGCTGGAGCGAGAAGTCGGGTCAGGGTGAAGTAGCTTGGGCAGTTGCCTTAAGCCATATGCTGTCTATGCCTTGCATACACATTAGATATTTCTACAGTCTAAACAAGGGAGCATTTTATCTCCCAACAGAACTTTAGTTTAGATATCTAGATTTTTTGTGACAAAAGGAAGGACTTTAAAGAAAATCTATGGCCAGGCTGCAAACATATAAATATTTCAATATTGTTAATAAGTCAGAAATAAGCTTTAAAGGAGACATATAGCCAAATCTTTTTTGGCTGTACATCTCCTATGTTTCACAGGAGTGCAGTTCGTTCTGCACTCCTGTAACCCATTTTCAGCCCAGCTAAAGCCCAGTGTCGGCTGACATCACATAGCCGGTCCAGGCTCTGAAAAGATAAGGTCGGGATCCACCCAGATGCCTGGACCGGCAGCTGACTGACCATCTTAGTGAGACACTGAGAGGCTGAGCCAGCTGCTCCCACCCCCTTCACATCCCAGTGCTCCAGTGAGTGCTGGAGGGGCAGAGCAGAGTGCCGGTGGCTGACAGTCTCCAGCTCTCTGCAGGCTGAGGGCCGAGAGCTGAGTGATCAGTGGTGTTTGATCGCTCAGTTCTCTGTCTTAGAGCTGGCAGGGGGACAGCTGCAGCATCGGACTGACACTGAATCCATCTAGGTGAGTATTTTTTTTTAATGAATCTCATACTTATCTTTTAAAACAAGCCCTCACAGTCCTCTATAGATGCAGACACTGTGAAGCAATTCTTCCTCAAATTTCACAGCAGAAAGTACTTTTTTCAGGAGTTCAGTTTTTTCTGTTCCCTCTGACTTGGCAGCCTGCTAGTCTGTAATGTAAACGTAGAACATGTATACAGGATGAGGGGGAGAGATTAAATTGCTGAAACCTGACTTGAACAACTTAAAACGATATTAAAGCCTTGTTGTGGGGGCAGCAGGTATGCTCCCGACCTGCGGCTCTGTGTGTCCATTAAGGATGGGCTCAGGAATGTTCGTAGCTCCACATCCCCGAGCCCACCAGGAAGCTTACACTGTGCAGCGCTAATCACAGGCAGTGAGACATTTCCTGATCCGCGGCTGCAGAGATCGGGAAATGTCTCACTGCCTATGATTAGCGCTGTGCAGTGTAAGCTTCCTGGAGGGCTCGGGCATGTGGAGCTACGAACACGCCTGAGTCCACCCTTAGTATCCATTCACACATGGAGCCGAAGCTCGGCCCCACCCCCTCTGTCTCCTGATTGGCTCACTGGCTGTGATTGACTGCAGTGGGAGCTGATGGCTTTTGCTGCTGCCAAAATCCAATCAGGGGTGCGAGTTCCCAGAGAAGCAAGGCTCTTGTGGACATCCCTGGATCAAGATGGGGCTTAGATTAGTATGGGGGAATGCATGACGGTAGAAAACCTTGTGCCTTTACAAACACTTTAAGTGCTTCTTTTGTGAACTTTAAGGATTAATTGCTCCTTGTCTGCAGCTACCGAGGTCAATGAGGAGTTTAAAGCTTAGTTATTGCTTGTTATATATTCGACTCTCCATAGCATGGCCACGGGACTACTTAATGAGCCAAATGTTGCTCGACAAAATATGGATAACATAGGGGAATATGTTTTTTTTTCAGACTGCTCAAAGAGCTTTGTGTTTTCAGTTGAATTTCTTCTTTTTGTATGTGATAGGTTGGGAACTACAGGGCACTCTTGTTTCTGGCCTGGCACACAAGATGGCTGAGTGTATGCCAAGGAGACAGGTTCTCTTTAAGCTTCAAGCTCTTTACCTTGGTCTCATGTGCAGCAGCTCACATCTCTTCCCAGTACATCTCACACACAGATTGCTTCCTGGCAGCTCAACACAATGAATAATTAATGCCAATTTCCATGTATCGGTCTTTTTTTGGCTTTGTTTTTTTTGCATGTAAAGTAACTGTGATTCTTTTCTCTTTTTTTTTTTTTCTTTTCTCTTCCCTTTATGGTTTCCCAAGTTCCAGATTTTCAGGAGCATGATATCTTCTTGTGGAGGAAGGAAACCGGCTTTGGCTTCAGAATTCTTGGAGGGAATGAACCTGGGGAGCCAGTAAGTAAATGCTGACAACAGATGGTGATGTACAATGTGAATGGTTTTCTTACCACCGTTGACAACACTTAGGATTTGTGCTCTCTGGTGACTGGCAATCGCATTGTGTTTGTGGGGACGTGCTGTGGGTTTCTATTGGGGTAATCTGTGTTGTGAACTGCTTTGCCGCACACAATATAGATGAATTATCTCCGAAGCGACCACAAAACAAGTGTGTCTATATAGTACACACCGTTAAAGTAGACCTACACGCCCCAGTGTTTGATAACGCCAGATCCTAGCACTGCATTCTATGATTGAGTAATAATTAGGCTTGGGAGGTATTAGGGGACTATTACCTATGTGCATGCTCAGAAATGACCAGAAGCTGTCTAACCTCCAGGTAATATGAAATTAAACATGATGAAAAAAATATACATTTTCAAAGAAACTATTAAAGTTTTTGAGATATTAATACAAAGAACGGGTTATTACAAATAATGTCATAGTATTGTGTTATTTTTACAATTTGTTCTGTGCATAGTTTGTAAAATCTTGTTTATGGGCTGGTTCACATCAGATGCAGTCCAGTGCATTTCTATTCTATTATCAGAAATGCGTGGACGGTGTTTAACCACTTCTGCTCCGGAAGGTTTATCCCCCTTCATGACCGGGCCATTTTTTTGCGATACTGCACTGCGTTATTTTAACTGACAATTGCAACACTGTACACAAATAAAATCGATATCTTTTGTTTTCCTACAAACAGAGCATTCTTTTGGTGGTATTTGATCACCTCTGAGGTTTTTATTTTTTGCAATATAAACAAATAAATACCGACAATTTTGAAAAAAAAAAAAAATTTGTTTTACTTTCTGCTATAAAACATACCCAATAAAAAAAAATGTACAAAATCGAATTTCTTCATCAACTTAGGCCAATATGTATTCTGTTACATATTTTTGGTTAAAAAAAATCCCAATAAGCGTTTATTGATTGCTTTTCGCAACAGTTATTGCATAAACAAACTATGTGATAGATTTA
The DNA here is from genome assembly GCF_042186555.1 of Aquarana catesbeiana. Lineage (NCBI taxonomy): Eukaryota > Metazoa > Chordata > Amphibia > Anura > Ranidae > Aquarana > Aquarana catesbeiana. The sequence goes on along the minus strand of NC_133330.1, from coordinate 56,180,351 downwards.
TGGATTATTTTTTTTTTTTTTTTACTTGTAATGGTGGCGATCAGTGTTTTTTAGCAGGACTGCGACATTGCGGCAGACAAATCTGACACTAAGTGACACGTCTTGGGGACCAGTGACACCATTACAGTGATCTGTGTTAAAAATATGCACTGTCACTGTACTCATGACACTGGCAGGGAAGGGGTTAACAAAGGGTTAACTGTTTTCCCTGGGAGTGCTTTCTAACTGGGGGGGGGGGGTGCTTTGACTGGGGGAAGACAGAGATCCCTGTGCCTGCTTAGCAGAAACAAAGGATCTCCATCTTCCCCTCTAACAGAATGGCGATCTGCCTTGTATACATAGGCAGAACGCCTTTCTGCCTCTCACGGGTGCCGGAGAACATCGGGTCCACCGGACCTGCTGATTGGCGCCCGCTGTATCCAATCACAGCTGGAGTGGGTCGGCGCGCACGTGCGCCCCAGACCCGGAAACAAAACAGTCGTACAGGTACATGATTTTGCGCTGAAGGGCTGATCAGATATCTTAAGCCTGCGAACTCTGAAAGAAGATCAGGTGAAGATGGAAGCGTCTTCAGTAGTGACAGCGTGCCACTGGAGGGCTTCACTTTCAGGAAAGTCTGTCATAATGTGCTAGTATGCGATGCATACTAGCACATTATGACTTAAACTGCCCAGGGCCCAATTTTTTTTTGGATGCGATTTACTACCGCTTTAAGAAATGTGCTGGGTGTTTGCTATGATATACCGTAATTCTATCATATTGAGTTATTGTTTTAAAATCTTCATTCTGTTTATGATTTGTGTAATCTTGTTTAAACCTAACATACAGCCAACATTCCCAATTAAATTAATATTCAGCATTCCCTGAGGCTGCATTCACACCGGGCGTTTTGATTCGCGTGCAAAATTGTGATTTTAAAATGCTCTGCTAAAATGACAAATCGGACAACGCATCCATTTTAATGGCACCTAAAAACAAGGTGTGGTTCTGCTGCGATTGTCACGTGATAAATCGAGCTGCAATCACAGGGAAACCGCATTGCGTGAAGCTTGGCACCTAAAAATGGAGCTTCTTTTGGGTGACATGCTTTGTGCGGTTTGCCGCGATTGCAGCATGATTTATTGTATTTATTGCTTTGTAAATTCTTCCCATTCTGATGGTTCAGACTAGGATTGTATAGCATGTGAATATATAAGGCTTTGAAACTGTAGACTTTTAAAAATTGTTTACCTAGAGGTATGATTATGATCTTTGTAATATAAATAATGGTATTAATTAAGTATTATGTTCTGGAAGCCTTGTTTCTGTATGTAGTAGGACAATTATCCGCATACAAATAGCTATAATCACTGTTAGGGAAATAAACATTAAATTATATCTGCACCAAATCGAAGAATGTTTACTATGCTGCTGAGCAAAGCTACACAAAAGAAACCTTCGTATCTGACACACTTCCAGGTGTATTGGATGGCTGCATCCCCCACTGCACTTAGTGGTTCTTCCCGTCGGCCTTTGGGTCACTACAGTGTTCTGTCCATAGAGTGCAGTAGAGGAGGGTGAAGGCATCAGATAAGATTCTTGATTCCACAAACTGGCACTGATAAGAATAATCTCTTTTCGCTTTTAGCCTAGGTTCACACTGACAGCGGGATTGAAAACTATTTCATACCCGTGTGTCAGTCCGACTTCGGGAGCGATTTCAGAGACATCTGTGCGGGTTTCAGATGTCTATTGAAATCGCACCCAAAATTGCCAAAAGTCGTACAGAAGCTACTTTTGGGAATCCGATTTGGACAGTGCCATTGCCGGCAATTGCCGCCGATTTGGCATGCGATTTGACATGTCAAATGATGACCTGATTTGACCTGATTTGACATGTCAATTCCAATGCCAAATCGCATCAATGTGAACCTAGGCTTACAGGAGCTTTTTGCTCGTAATTTTTTTTTACAGACAGTTACTTTAAAGTTGCTTTTTAGAAAAATCCAAAGAGCATGATTGCCCCTGGTAATTTTTTTTTTTTTGCATTTCATCTTGTGTCTTCTCCCGGCAGATTTTCATAGGTCATATCGTGCCTCTAGGATCAGCTGATGCAGACGGTCGGTTGAGATCAGGCGATGAATTGATCTGCGTGGATGGCACAGCTGTAGTTGGGAAATCCCATCAACTCGTAGTACAGCTTATGCAGCAAGCAGCTAAACAAGGCCATGTCAATTTAACCATAAGGCGTAAAGTAGTTTATCCAGGTAGGTAGATAATATGCTTATGGTCCGCTCTCATACCATATTCTTGAAAATTATCGGAAGGGTCTTGTGTGTGTAAGAAGGGAAAAATGACTTTAAAGTAAAACCAGTTTCAAACTATGCATACAGTGAAGCAATCTGGTGTTCAGCGGCACAAGCGGGAGAGGTGAGTATTCTCCTCTTTTGCAGCGCAGGGCTTTAATATGGGCAATTTCATGTATGCATCATGAAGTGTTTTTTTTCCCTCTAAAACTAGCCATAGACAGATCAAAATTTGTCCGGTTCAGCAGGAATGGGCAGGATGGTTGTACTGAAGTCAGTTAATCGATCTACTTAAAAGAGAAGTATGGACTTACATTTATACTCACCTGAGTGGATGCAACATCAATCTGATGGCTCTGCATTGAGAACTGAGCGATCAAACATCGCTGATCGCTCAGTTCTCCCCCTCTACTCTGAGCAGAGAGCAGTGACTGGCAGTCACCAGCTCTCTGCTCTGCCCCTCCAGCACTCACTGGAGCATAGTGGAGGGGGAATGAGGGGCTGGTTCAGCCTCTCAGCAGATCGTTGAGAAGCTAAACCAGGTGCCAGTCTAAGCATCTGGGTGGATCCGACATTAGTACAGCGATCTCCCCCCACTGAGCTGTTGTGTTCTGACAGGCGGACACCTCCCCCTCGACCAGAACAGTCCGATATGCGCCCACCCATTGGCTGAGAGTGCTGATCAGAAACTGGATGGCTGCTGGTTTTCCAGGATGCTTGTCAGACAGAAGCCGGCCAGACATCCGGCTTCTGTTGGACAGGCTGACATACACACGGGCCGAATGTCGGCCGTTTTTTATTGAACCGGCCGATGTCTCCCAACATTTAGCCTGTGTGTACTAGGCATTAGAGTCCCTCAGCAGGCAGGCTGATCCCCCAAATCAGTGTAATTACCGTGTTGGAATTTATTTTGTGCATTTGACTACCATTCTCACAAATTCATTTCAGTCACTGGTATCAGAATTTATTGTTCCAAATCTGAATCTGACAAAAACCTTTACGGTTTATTAGTTTGTGATTGTCTGCCCCAGGGGTCTGTTGGCAGAATGTGGGCACCCCAAGAATGACAGATATGAGATATTTACTTGTGATCTTGAGATTCCCAACGTAGTAAATCACAACCAAAAAGGGACAGAATTTCTGAATTTAAAAAAAAACTTATTTGGGTACAAAACTCTCATATTATTAATATGAATAAAACCAAGCTATTGACATCTTTTAAATTCTTAATGGCACCTTATAGGAGTGTCAATAACAATGTTGATTTTGACAGTATGGAGAAGGGGTTATGGGGACCAGTTGGGCAATCAAGTAGGGCTCTGTAATTGTAAAAAAGTTAACAATCCCCTGCTGTAGATTGTCACACCACTGGGACCTGCTTGCAGCATTTTCACTTGACTAAACCTGCTGAACTTGACAAATTTCGGTCCATTTATGGCTCTTCCTGCTTGAGAGAAGTCAATCTTGAATAGGAATGTTGGAAAATTTTCTTTCGATAAGCGCCTGGAAAGAACGATCTTCTGTGGCTGGTCTTAGCCTGTGTTCTGTACATACTCTGTGTCATTTTCTCTTTAGAAAAATGAATAACTGCTGAACTCTGTGAGGGTTTTTCAACATGCAGCAGATCTATGCGTGCACTAAGCATTGAGATGTTTATTGCTGAAAAGATAATGTATATAATCAAGACAAATCATTGTCACAGGTGATGACCAGATTGAACCAATCACAGACCCGAAAACTCAAAGACAAAGAGGTTGATTTACTAAAGGCAAATAGGCTGTGCCCTTTGCAAAGTGTAGTTGCACTCTGCAAATGCAGTTGCTCCGGAGCTTAGTAAATGAGAAGAAGCTCTGCTGACTTCCATCACACAATCATGTGCAAGCAAAAATGCTTAGACCCCTTTCACACTTAGGTGCTTTGCAGGCGCTATAGCGCTAAAAATTGCACCTGAAAAGCGCCTCTCCTGTCACTCCAATGTGAAAGCCCGAGGGCTTTCACACTGGAGCAGTGCGCTGGCAGGACGTCAAAAAAAGTCCTGCAGGCAGCTTCTTTGAGGCGCTTTAGGAGCGGTGCTTTGCAGCACTTTTAACCCTTTTTTCGGCTGCCAGCGGGGGTTAAAAGCGCCCCGCCAGCGGCCGAAAAGCGTTGCTAAAACGATGGTAAAGCGCCAATAAATATAGCGGCGCTTTACCGCCAATGCCCCAGTGTGAAAGTGCTCTGATTGTTTTCATTTTCCTTGCACTGGTTTGGGTATTCTTTGTGAAGTAAAACTTTACCTCATTTACTAAGCTCTGGAGGAACTGCACATGGAGAGTGCAATTGTAAACTGCACAGCCTGTAAATCAACCCCAATCTTCAGAGACAACCTGCAGGTGTTTCAATAGAACTTTTTGGAAGTTTTTTCATTTATTTGCAGATTCACAGTGATAGATATGGGATGTATTTTGCATGTTTTGTTCATGCTTAAATTTCTGAATATGGAATAGGCTATTTAACGATGATATAAAGGAGTTGATTTACTAAAGACAAATAGACTGTGCACTTTGCAAAGTGCAGTTGCTTCAGAGCTTAGTAAATGAGGTAAAGCTTTACTTTGCAAAGCATACCCATTCACATGCAAGAAAAATTAAAGGAGAAGTCCAGCCTGGGCTCATTTGGCTTGGCTTCTCCTATGGGTCACAGGAGTGGAATTTATTTTGCACTCCTGTGACCCGTTTTCAGCAGAGAGCAAGCTGTAGTCCGCTCTCTGCTGACGTCACACAGATCAGTGCAGGCACCGCGTCATCCTGACTCTAGGAGTCTGGATCCGCCAAGTGCCTGGACTGATGGCAGTCTCAGCCTCTCAGCAGCACCGCGCCCCTCCACAGCTCAGCGCTCCAGCGAGTGTGGAGGAACAGAACAGGAGAGCTGCTGAATGACTGATCTCAGGGAGCTGAGAGAACCGGTGTTCGGTGGCTCGGTTCTCAGTGCAACGCTAGGGGACAGATGCAGCATCGGACCAATGCTGCATCCACCTAGGTAAGTATGATTAGGGGAAAAAAAAACAAACCCATACTTCTCCTTTAAAAAAAAAAACAACATGTTTGCTTGCACATGATTGGATGATGGAAGTCAGTAGAACTTTTGCCCATTTACTAAGATCTGGAGCAACTGCTCTTGCAGAGTGCAACTGCACTATTTGCCTTTAGTAAATCAACCCCAAAGTCTCTTGTTGTTGTCTTGTCCTAACCATTACTTTTCCAACATCATGTGCCCCAGTAATATTCAAAAATGTATCACTATTTTGACTTCCAGTGCTCAAAACAGAAAATGAAGTCCCTGCCTCACCAGCATCTTCCCATCATAGTAGTAACCAGCCTGCATCTCTGACAGAGGAGAAACGCACTCCCCAGGGCAGCCAAAACTCACTAAACACTGTTAGCTCTGGCAGTGGCTCCACCAGTGGAATCGGCAGCGGTGGAGGTGGAGGGAGTGGCTTAGTCAGCACTGTGGTTCAGCCTTATGATGTGGAAATTCAGCGTGGTGAAAATGAAGGTTTTGGATTTGTCATTGTGTCGTCCGTCAGCAGACCGGAAGCCGGAACAACTTTCGGTGAGTGCAGTTAAAATGCCATGACACACAGTTGCATTTTAAAGGCAGATTTCATGCTTTCTAAGGAATATCGACAATGTGCGGGCAGCCATTTTGAGGGATGATTTAAGCCATGCAGAGGGTACAGATCATTAGTCCTCAGGAAACAAAATGTAATTGACCAAAAATCATTATTGTTTTTCGATACAGCGTGCAGCAATGGTAGTTCCCATCTGTCTATTTTTTTAAAAGTAATTTTTATTTCAAAAGAAAAAATTTCCAATTATAGACAAAACAGCAGACATAGTAGCAGTGACTCAAAAATATCAAGACAAATAACTGACCAGGAGTGAAATGGGAGCAACAACGTGAGAATAACCGCAAGCAACGATATAAGCCTCCTCTTGGGTCTATTCATAGGTGGGTGCATACCAGGGGAGGAATTGAAAAGTATGGGTAGCTAGAGCCTCTAGGCCCAGCAGCCAAAAGGAACCCCATCTGTCTATTTTTATAGGTTCCCTTCAACTTTGTTCCTTTTCCAATCTACCCTAAAATAAAAAAATAAGATCTGTTTGCTGCAAGAAACACAAGTCGTTTGATGAATGAGGACCACTAGGTTTGAGCTCAGTTCAAAGAAACACAGAAAATTTGTATGTAGCGAGTTTCATTTTCTGTAATTTAAACTGACTGATTAATACACTTTCAAAATTTATTTTGCTCCTAGTTGTATTCCATTAAGAAGGCAAGTGCCATCTGAAGCCCAAGACGACAGTAAAAACCTGTAATTATTGAGAAATCTTCTGAGCGATTGTAGGTTTATGGCTCAGCTCCTGTGCATCGGGAGCCATAAAGATGGGCTCTTGAATTCAGCACTGAAAGAAATAAAAGTACATAGAATATTTAATCAACTTGTTGGCTTCAGTCCTAAATAAAATATACATTAGGCCTTGTAACATTTTGTAGGCTTTGAAGTGAAAATCAAAGGATGCTTTATTAGAGTAAATATTTCATATCTGTACAAAAAATGTCAAAAAAAAAGAGAAAGGGAGGCAGATTATGTCCGATGAGATCATGGTTAAAGAAGGAGATAAAATATATATTTAAAATATACGCATTTTTCAGTGCCTGTTTATTAAATCAGTATTGTGAAGTTTATCTAAACATCGTTTTCTTATGATTATCCTTAATTTATCATGATCGTATTTCATGCCCAGTTACAGAGGTACTTCCCCTAGTGGCTGTGAAAGGTCAGCAAATCCTTCTGCGATCGTTTATGCCACAATGATTTTAGCGCAGTTGAATGTTCTTTCTAGTCTTCTGTATATTGGAACAGTCGCAGGTATATTTTGTTCTGTCTTAAGCAATCAGTTTTGTATCTAGAATGAGACTGTGTTCATGGCCACCGAATAATTTGAATATTCAAAGAAAATGTATCAAACTTTCACCTTACTGAATGAAGACAGCTGCTGGTTGCTTTCTTTCTTTGGAAAACCCATCATGCTCTGAGCATTATTTTTATATCTTTTTGATCACCCAAGATCAACCTCTCTTTTACCAGTTTGTCTCCTTGAAAGTATATTGTTTAAAGAGAACATATAGGTACTTTATACATATTTTGTTATTATAATCAATACTAAAAAACACAATTGATTCATCTTTGTGTTTCTTTTTAGTCAGGTAAATATGAAATATTGAATATAAACATATTGTTGTCTTTTTTTTACCAGCAGGCAGAACTTTAGACTTCATTTTACATTTTCCCTGTTTTTCTTTACCTCCTGTTATACAAAAGCAAAATGTTTACAGAGCTCAGGAGCTCAATCTGAAATTTACACATACAAGGGGGTGAGTCAAGGCATTGATTTTTTTCCCTTCTCTTCCCTACCCCTAAATGGCTGTGTCCAAGGTTTCATCCTCCCTCTAAATGGCTGTGCCCAAACGTACAGTTGGCGACCACCTTACTGAAACTAGTTGCGTTCTCTCTTTATAAAGTCCCTAATTGTCTGAGAATTCTTTGTCATGTATTAAATGTTTATAATGCCAAAACCTTTCGTTTGGAGAGTTTTAACTTCGTGTTGTGTCTACAGGGTAGACAATGAAGAGAAATGTCCTATTGGGACACAGATGGCTAAAAAAGGGGTTCTAACCCTTCATCTACTCCGAAATGTTTTGGCTGTATATATTTAAAGTGAAAGTCTATTGCCACACAAAATATATTAGACAAGATTGCCTTATTGCAATGTGAACACATTTATGCTCTGTTTGCTAGCTACTGTTCTCTGCTTCCTGTGCTGTGGTTTCTTTTACAATCTTTCTAGTGGCTTGGTTGCATTTTAGCCAAGGTGATAATAAAATCATTCCTTACTGCTTACTTGTGCATCACTGAATATCTGAGGTGGAAGGGAGCCTATTATATGCACTGATTATCATTCATGAACAAAACACTGGCAAGCCTAAGTGGGTGATTTGTCTTTTTGCAATACGGGAGATCGTGGACCTGATACAGAGATGGAGGGATTGTGGGTAGTCTGCGGCCTTGAAGACAAATGAGCTGACCCCAGCCCATTCTGTTTTAATGCAAGTGCTAAGCAGCAAACCTTAGTCAGGTTCCAGGAAACAAGTTTATAATGGCCCTGTAAATCACCCCGAGGGTGTATTGAAAATAGATTTGGCAAAGGATTTTCCATTTTGTGCTTTGCCTCCTTATTAGATGTACAGTGACCATGCAGAGCCTAGGTCTACCCCTGTTCAGCAGCCAAATGCAATGATCAGATGAGAATCAGGCACAGCAGCCAGTAACAAGCTTTGGTGGCAACTGGAAATGTACATTTTAAAGTGGATATTGTTAAGGGAAATCCATGCAATGGCTACCATTCATTGCAAAAGCACAGGGGTAACTGTGCATGTGTGGCTATACTGCAAGAGCCAACCTGAAAATAGAACTCTGGGCATAACTGAGGATCTCTATACCCTGTCTTTACATTCTACCTTTATGATGTAGCTGTGCTGAATTAACACTATAGTGATAATAATCAGAAACACTGAGCAGACGATCAAATTACCTTACTATAGTCTCCCATGAAGCCACTGGAGCCTGTTTTTCTTTTGAGCTATGCTGTCTAGCAGCTTGATATTACTAAAAAGACAAATATAGACACTAATTGGTGAGGGTGTCAGGCACTTGATTGCTGCTAACTGGCCTATTACCTGCTTTTCCACATAGGTAAATTTGATGGTACATGTAGACTGTCACTGGTCAGTGCCATCTGAAAATACTAGTCGCTTGTGTGTCAAGCTGCAAAAAATTTAAAGCAAGTGAATTCAGGACCCCCCCAGACCTGTATCCTTGTTTCAGCTCTCTGAATGAGCCTTTTCAAAAGGAGATCAAATTTTCCTTATGAAGAGTTTGCTTTAAAGTGTAAATGTGGCCAGCCTATGGGACATTTAAATATTCTTTACCAGGAGTAAACTTTAAGAACAAGCATTCACCTATGTAGCTGCACACACTATTGAGTAATTCATCCTCAAAGTTTACAGAACAAACACTTTCACATTCAGCAGCCTGCCAGCTTTTTAATCTCTAAACTCATAGCAGGTGCACAGGAAAAGGAGGAGTAGAGTAGAGTACCCGAAATTGGCACGAAGAACTTTACTGCTTCCCTTGTGAATGTTATGGTTGAATTGCTCAGCAGTGGCTGCAGCTAAAGAGGCCAGTGAAGACTTGACTTAAAGCTTGCTTACTGTTAAGCATATGTAAATACTTGACTGTCCATAGCCTGGCCACGGGTTCACTCCAAGGAAGAGCTCTGATCTACAAAAAAACTGATAGGATTGGCACAGGGGTTTATAGTACAGTACCATACTTTGCTTCTGATAACGGGGCATGATGTAGCTTTATATACGCCTTAGTGGCCAGCCCCATTGGCTCAGAGATTGATATGCCAACATCCAGCTTGCCTTGCCAGTGTTTTCTTCAACATGAGCAGCAAAGCTCAGCTAATACTTGCTTAATGCATTTTTAACCCTCAACCTTCTCCTTTCTCAATCCTTTTCTCCTGTCCCTCCGATGTTTTGCCACTTTAACACAAACTGTGACATACAAAAGCTGGAAATGCATGTGTGGCCATGCCTCATAAAATAGGTCGGATAATCGAGGGCAGCCCAGCTGACCGTTGCGGAAAGCTTAAGGTGGGAGATCGGATACTGGCTGTCAACGGGTGTTCCATCACCAACAAATCACACTCGGATATTGTCAACTTAATTAAAGAAGCTGGAAACACTGTAACTCTACGCATCATCCCCGGAGATGGTAATGTTCTGTCTTTATCTTTCATGTATAATTATATTGTTACTACTATTATAACTTGTATCTTCAGTAAAATGTATTAAAGAGTGGGGGAGATTTAAATTTGCCAGGTTTTAATTTCTGTCTGTGACCCCCTTATCCTTCACTTCTATCCTTCACTTCCTGTACCCATGGTGCCCATACAAGGGTAATGGAATGCGATTATTACTGAGACAGAAAGACACAGACATTAATAAAAATATTATTGGAAGGTCTAACTCTTTCCAATTCTACTAAAAATGTTTTTTTGTCTAATCTTCCCAATAGTGACAAGACAAAACTACATTTGTAGAGGCTTTAATCTTTCCCTTCTCTGTTCACAATAAAGTACAATGTTTTTCTTGGAGCAGGGCTTTAAAAAATTCAAAATTTTTCTAAACCTCTTGGGTATCGAACTAGAGCTATTTTTAATCTTGGCTATAAGGGGGAAGAATTGGAACCTTTGTCAAGTTTTAGTTTTGTCTGTGCCTCCACTGGGGCGACTTTCCTTCACTTCTACTTTGACACCAAGAGCAGAGGTGAGGACAATCTGTCCAGCCAGGATACAACACCAACAAACTGCTTTTATAAGTAGAGTGGGGGAAAAAATAAGAACTTCTTTAATGTATTTGTTGCTGTCTGTGTCCTTGTTAATGTATCTAATCCCAAACACTGAACTTCACTTATTTGTTCCCTTTTGGTCTATTAAATACACCACCAAAGTGTTTTGTAATATCTGTTTAATAAGTGCAAAAAATAATTGTTGATCGTGTCATAAATTCAGAGCTCTACACACTTCCTTGTGTCAAGGAAAGTAGTTAGCCCTCCTAGAGCTGACAACATTCAGTCCACAAAAATGCATTGTGTTGTCAGCCCACAAGAGAACTTAGGAGCCAAGTGCATTTCGGGCAGGTCATTTGGTATTTTTCTGGACTTGTAGGATCTTTAAAGATGTAAAACGAGTAAGGGGGCTGGGAAATGTACTTTATATTGCAGAAATGTGCAACATACTGTATGGTATGCATATGCAGATGTCCTTTAACAGATAGATTTGTTCAGGATGTATGTTTTTATTTTATTTGTTTAGAAGCCTTCATCCTCCCTGCTTAAAGAGGTTTTAAACCTCCATTTTCAAGTTGTACCTATAGGTAAGCCTATAATAAGGCTTACCTATAGGTATGCCTACAATAAGACTTACCTATAGGTACAGTAAATATCTCCTAAACGTGCACCGTTTAGGAGATATTTACTTTGTATTGCGCCCATGATGTTATCGGCGCATGTGCTGTGAAGAAACGGCCCTCTGTGCCATTTCTTCACTAGCGAGTGCCGTGACTGGCAGCTCCCAAGACTCCGTCCAGTCACAGAGCCGTAGTCCATGGCCCCCGGAAGGAAGAGGGGCGAATATGGATGCAGCCTTTGTTTGCAGGTAAGTGTCACATAATGTGCTGGTATGCGATGTATACTAGCACATTATGCTTTTACTTTGCAGGGAACAAAAAAGGAAATAAAACCCATCAGGGTTTACTTCTTATTTAAATGGCATTAAGAGGGCTAATATATATGGGACTTAAAAGGAAGTTCTTAGCATGTTCTGATACCTGCTGAGCACCATTAGGTGGTGGGCCTGAGAGAGGGTGTTTTGCCCAAAGGTTAACTTTAGATGCTTGTGAAGAATGGTTCTTCTAAAGGAGTGAGGATGAACCAAGACACATTTTGCTCCTTGGTGGCTATGTTGATCCAGCTACTTGTTAAAGCCCAAGCAAAGTCAAATATAGTTATGCAGTCAGATAGAAAGTGAGCAAAAAAAAACAACCAGTTTTATAGTCTTACTTTAATTTTCCTATTACAACAGGTGTTCACAGTGCTTAAATCTGAGTGTGCAGTCCAAAAGTTAGACCCAGAACACTCTGTAATCAGCACTGCTCAGACAAGCACCCTCTAGTCTTTATGATGACACTTGTGTTCAGAGATGTGGCTGTTACTCAACTCTGCTAGTGCACAGCACTGCAGTGTGAGGGCTAAGAGTAGCAAGGTATTTTAGGTGTTCCTCAGCAAAAATCAGGTAATAACATGTGGGTGGGAAAGACTCTAAAGAGATAATAAAAAAGTGTGATGCCGCGTACACACGAGTGGACTTCTCTTCCGACTGAACTCTGACGGTCTTTCCGACAGAGTTCCGCTAAAACGGACTTGCCTACACACGATCACACCAAAGTCCGTTCGTTTAGAACGCGATGACGTACAACTGGACTAGAGAAATTAAGTTCAATAGCTAGTAGCCAATAGCTGCCCTTACATCGTTCTTGGTCCGTCGGACAAACATACAGGCCTGTTCTCTTAGGCCTGGTTCACATTAGTGGGATTTCAGATGCGACTTGAGTCACACAGAATCACATAGAAATTTAAGGCTACTTTCACACTGAGGCACTTTGCAGTCGCTATAGCGCTAAAAATAGCACCTGCAAAGCTCCCTGAAAGAGTCGCTCAATTCACTCCAATGTGAAAGCTCCAAAGGCTTTCACACTGGAGCGGTGCGCTTGCAGGACGGTCAAAAAAGTCCTGCAAGCCGCATCTTTGCAGCGCTATAGGAGCAGTGTATTCACCACTCCTAAAGCGCTCCTTTCCATTGAAAACAATGGGGCAGCTCTGCAAACCCGTCGCAAAAGCGCCACTGCAGCGGCACTTTGCGGGCGGTTATAACCCTTTTTCGGATGCTAGCGGGGGTTAAAACCACCCCGCTAGCGGCCGAATAGCGCCGCTAAATAAATGGTAAAGTGGCCCTATAAATAGCGCCGATTTACCGCCGGCGCCCGCCCCAGTGTGAAGGTAGACTAAATCATTGTTTTCAATGGTGCTCATTCACATCAATGCAGCACAGCAAGCCATTCACCATGGTTTGATTCTGCTCTCATAGACTTAATTAGAAATGCATCAAAAGTGCATCTACATATGATTTGACATGTTTTTGATGAGATTTCAGTGCTTTTTTCCTGTCACAGCAGATTTGCTTATCATTGGCAAAAGCCAAAAATCCAGAGACGTGAAAATCACATCAAAATAGCATCAAAAACGCAACCAAGTCACACTACATAATTGTAGTAGTGTGATCCTAGCTTTACTGTTTCCATCCGGAAACTGTTGACACATTAAAAAAGAAAAATGGGGGAGACTTGATGAAACACTTGGTCTTTTTTTCTGCTGTCACTCTTCTATGTTTCTATGTTTTCTATGTATATTACCAGTTGATAATGGTAATACAGGTAGAATTTACAAGGCTGCAGTTTCATAGCAGCAACATGCTGATGAAACATGGCAAAAAGACTGTGCTAAAATCCAAAAGGATTCCTGTTTTTTTCTGTTTTAAACTTTATTTTATATGCTTTCTGCAGACTTGTATGATCATCCATTACCTTGTTTTTATATAATCCAACAAAAGATTGAAAATCACAGCAGCTCTTCAAGTCCGGAGCAGATTGTATTATATTCGCTGATCTGTATAGTGCCATTATTTGGTGGCCTTCATCATTTAGAACCACTCTGCTAATCCATTTTAAAAGCTATTCATTTTAGTTGCTTTGTATTTCCTTAAATGTTATAGAAAATGGATCTGCCTATGTGAAATTCTTGAGCGAAGAAAGCCACATTGAGCTGTGCATTCGTTTAAAAATAGCTGGCAAAGTTTGTTGTACTGTCATAGCTGAAGCTTTTTGTCAGCCAGAAGGTTTTATGGTTTGTGTTCGGTTAGGTACTTGGTCTATGTATGATGGCATTTAGGTCACAGTCCCTTCTTTAAAAGAGTTTAGGCTTAAAAACCAATATGTACTGTATTGCAGCATAGCACTTCTTGGATGTGGTAGCTGCATTGATTTCCTTTTATTTTTTAGGCTTGTTTTTTTTCTTTATTTTTGCCTGGTGACCTATCATGAACATACTTGTGGCCCTTTGCTTGCCCTTATCAGGCCTTTGGGACAATATTCCTCCCACTAATACAAGGCGCTATTCCTTATACACCAACAATGGGACATAATTCCTGTCACTGATATCAACAATTGGGCACTATTCCTACCACTAATCCCAACAATGGGGCACTATTCCTACCACTAATCCCAACAATTGGGCACTATTCCTACCACTAACCCCAACAATTGGGCACTATTCCTACCACTAATCCCAACAATGGGGCACTATTCCTACCACTAACCCCAACAATTGGGCACTATTCCTACCACTAACCCCAACAATTGGGCACTATTCCTACCACTAACCCCAACAATTGGGCACTATTCCTTCCAAAGACACCAATGATGGGACACTGTTTCTTCCCCTAATACCAACAATTGGGCAATATTCTTCCCACTAATATCAATGATCGGGCATTCGTTACACCCATTGATGCCAGGGCATTTTCTACTCGCACTGGTCACAGTCCCACGCCCTAAAAGTCTGAAAGACAGTAAACTGGCCCTTTGTTTAGAAAGTTTAGAGACCCCTGACTTAGAGGGTGGTAGTTATGTATCTCACAGAAGATTGCTGGGAAGGCTGATGACATGGTATTAAATCTTATTTCAGTCCAAAGGAAGTCACAGGGACACTAGAATTCTAGCAGAAACAAGAGGTACAGTATTTTTTTGTATCAAATATTTTATATGCCGGTCCAGGCAAGATCAGGTACCACACTCCACAATCACATCTTAGGTGCTGGCTTGGCTCATCTCCACGGAAACAATCACTCATATCAGCAACAGGAAAGTGCACATTAAGATGCAAAATAATCTTTTTTTATTAAAATAGCCAACAGGAACAAGTTCTGATATGACGTTTCATGCTGGAAACAGCGTTTTATCAAAGAGAAGGCACTGTACCTATGCAAAACATGTCAGAATAGAATTTGTTCCTGCTGGCTATTTTAACCCCTTCACGCAGACCATACACAAATATGCATTCTCGGCTTGAAGGGGTTATACCAGGGTGATGCCTGCCGCCCCCCCACGACCCTCCTGTCCCACCGGGAGGCCCAAGTGAGCAGCTGACACGTCCACCGGCTGGCCGAAGACCCAAAGAATCGGCTTCGATCAGGTCTCTGTTTTAGTAATCCGGAAGCAATGCCATTACATCACTTCCGGTTTACTCGGATGCCAATGGCACTGATTTTAAAAAATGCCTAGTATTCCAAAACGCAGATTTGGGCGTAGTAAAGTAGTAAAAATGATCAGAATTTTTTTTTTAAAGAGACAGTGTAAAAAAAAAAAAAATAAATAACAATAATAATACAAACATTTAAAGTGCCCCGTCGTGCTTGTGCGTAGAAGAGCGAACGCATACGTAAGTTGCATTTTGGATAATTTCACGTTACCAACTTTGTGGGAAAAGTTTGGGGATAGCCCCTTCCTGTTCCAGCATGACTGCACACCAGTGCACAAAGAAAGGTCCATAAAGACATGGATGAGTGAGTTTGGGGTGGGGGAAGTTGACTGGCCTGCACCTCAACCCGATTGAACACCTTTGGGATAAATTAGAGTGGAGACTGTGAACCAGGCCTTCTCATCCATATCAATGCCTGACCTTACAAGAGAGCTTCTGGAAGAATGGTCAAACATTCCCATAGTGTGGAGTGCATAGAGGCGGGTGAACTAGGAGCTCTGACACAATACTCCACACTAATACTGATAGACAAAATATGGAACAAAACCAAACAGCACCTTCAATACACAGGATACACAAATTGGTCATGCATATGGAATAACCGTAATTACCCAGAACTAAACAAACTAAAAAATGTCTTTAATTGGTCAAGGAACAGAGTAAACTACATCCCACAATTATATTGTGGGAGGTTCTCCGAGACTTCCAATCATTACGCTCAGAATTTAATTTACCAAATACCTCATTCTATCAGTACCTACAGCTAAGGCATGCTATAGCAGCACAGGCTACAATATCCACCTGGGAGTTAACTAGACCCGCGGTACTCACACAACTCATCATGTCATCATCCCGGAAGGGGCAAATTTCCTCCATATATGGCTCACTTCTTTGTCATGTATCTAAAGCAATGACTTTGAGTTGTAGAGATAGATGGGGAGACGACATAGGGGGAATTTCAGACGAGGAATGAACACCATACTAGATAATGTACTTAAAGTGTCCCTATGCTCCTCTCAGAAACTTACCCAATTATTTATTATCCACCGTACATATCACACACCCAAAAAGCTACACAAATGGCACAGAAGAGATGACCCATTATGCCCTCGCTGCCTTATTGACAATGGTACACTTATTCACATGCTTTGGAAATGCCCAAAACTACAAAGTTATTGGGCAGCAGTGATAGACACTATTAACAGCATATGGAACATCAAACTTACAACTGACCCTAGAATGTGTTTACTGGGATGGCTGGATGAGGAACAATATACTTTCCATACATACACTGCCATCTTAAGGGCACTATTTCTAGCTAGGAAACTTATAGCCAGGAAATGGTTATCTACAACGACACCTACACTAGCGGAGTGGATTGCGTCTGTGAATGACTCTCTTATTAGAGAACAACTCACATACAAACACCGAGGTTGCCTGAAAAAATTTGAGGATATATGGGACCCCTGGTTGGACACCCCTGGTTTGGCTCCATTGTGCTTGGTCCACAATAGAATCCTAGGCGGCAGAATCACTTCATCAAATACACCATCTTAGAATTTACCACCGAGAGGGATTCACTAGAGTTGAGAGAGGAGGAGGAAAACACCACCCCGTTCATGCAATGACTTTAGATGGAAAGTTGTTATGCAACTGATGGGTGCTGCAGAGGTTGTATTGTATATAGTTTGTTTTGTCTAATGGTTAACAGAGGAAAAAACCATACACCACTCCCCACTGGTTAGGGGATGGTGGTACCCTACTCTGCTTGTTGGCCCTGCTGGGTCAGGAAGTAGAAAAAAGGGGAGAAGGAAGGGAAAAAAAGAAAATGAAAAATGACCTATGGAGGACGCACAGGACAAGTATTGAGATTAAGGAGACGCAAACATAATAAATATATCATACAAGTATATCTATATTTCCGAATGTGATGATTCGTTCGCCTTATAGAAAACATGGTAGGCCGTTAAGTCATGTAATAATGATTTTATGTCCTCATAAACTATAGAATTTGATTTGTATGATGGTATGTAAACCTCTGTCTCTTTTTGTTTTTAATGTGGTTATTTTCAATAAAAAAGATCTGATTTAAAAAAAAAAAACATTCCCATAGACATATTCCTATAACTTGTGGACAGCCTTCGCAGAGGAGTTGAAGCTGTTATAGCTGCAGAGGGTGGGCCAACTCAATATTGAACCCTACGGACTAAGGCTGAGTTCACAATGGCATTAAGAGCAGGTGTTTGAGAGGCGTTAAATTGGCCCCTCAAACGCCTATGCACAGGATACATTAGACAGCACATAGTGCTGTTCACACTAAGCGTTAGCGTCGTCTTGCTTCAAAATTGAAGCCTCATGTCGAGTCAGGAGGCGTTTGAAGCCTTTCAACACCTCCCATTCAAGTCTATGGTAACGCCTCACAAATGCGCTGGAATAGGCATTTGTGGAGCAGTTTTAACGCTTGTCAAATGGTTCAAAACTGCCCATAGGGCCTTTGGAGAGCATGTTTAACTTCTCATTAATGCTTGTAAAACGCTTGTCTAATGCTCATACTAAAGCTCATTGATGCCCATGCTAACGCCATACACACGCTATAGGAGCGTTAGAAATTTAGGCAAGTGTGAACAAGCCCTAAGACTGGGATGCCATTAAAGTTCATGTGTGTGTGTAAAGGCAGGTGTCCCAATACTTTCTACAATATAGCATATATATATATATATATATATATATATATATATATATATATATATATATAATAGACTTTACCTTTAACTATACTATAATAATATGGCACAGAAAGTAAAAGCAGAGTGTGCTGTCTTATATTCAGAGCTGCTGATGAGCCGTACAGTTCACAAAACAGAAGGCCTAAGGGAGAGCAGATATTGCCATATGTTATCTGAGCTGCAGAGAATCTTGATTCTTCTCAGCCGCTCTTCTGCCTCCTTCAGTTCTGCTACTGGATCTGCTCACAGGTGTGTACCCCCTGCCACTGCTGCCATAGGCATTGTCCCATGGGAGCCTTCTAGTCTTACAAAGATATATTGCAGCACAAAATAAAAGCCCAGTAATTTTCTTGGTACTAATTCCCTTTTTCCATCGCTAGCTACTTTTTGTGTTGCGTTATACATGATACCTCAGCTGCGATTTTAGCATAATGACCCTCATCTTGTTTAACAGATAAAATATCTCCAGGCATTTTCCCGGCTCATCATGCAAATTATAAAATCTGTCTAATGTTCTTTGCTTCCTTGTGCTGCTCGGTAACTAAATTGCTGATGTATGTGGTTAGTGTAGGGAAAATATGAAATTCATAGTACGGCAAGCTTCAGTGAGTCCAGCAATTTGTCTTTGCAAGCTGTCAGGCCGCTCAGAAAACGTACACTGATGTTTACTAATCTCTGGCCTAATTTTTTTCTGCTAAAGGGAAATATGGCATTGTTGTATACATCTTATTATTATGTACAGGACCAAACTTTACCATTTTGTTTTTAATTTGGTCAGGTAGATAAATAATGTATATGAATATTTATTTACCCTTTACAAGTTACTAGGCAGTGCACTTGTGTCCATTCCCCCACCCTTTGCTGAGTCATTTACCACTATGCTGTGAATAGCCGGTATTATGAGCTATTCAGAACAGTAGCTCATGAAAGGAGACACCCTACTTCCTCTCCAGATCATTCACCCTTATTTCAGTTTGAGAAAGTCAAGACATGAACAGCAACAACTTACTTGAAATTAAAGAGGAAGTAAACCCTGAAGGGTTTTACTTCCTCTTTATTTCCCTGCAAAGGTAAAGCATAATGGGCTTCTATGCATCGCATAGTAGCCCATTAAGTGTCACTTACCTGAAACCGAAGCGTGTGATGTCGAAGCCTTTATATAGGGTCACCTGTAGGTAAAAGTGGTTGTACAGGGTGTACAACCACTTGAAGCATTGTATTATAGAATGACCTTGCGTAAATTGTTAATTTGTAAGATGATGATTTTTTTTTTTTTAAAGTAACTGGAAAGTAATTTAAAACATCAATCTTTAAAACCTTTAAAGTAGAACTATAGGCAAAACTTTTTTTTTCATTTGGAATATAGCAAGGGAGGGTTATAACCCTGTTAAATTTATTTTCATCATATATATCCCATTATAGGAAGTCGGAGAAAATCCCTGCAAACTAAGGGAATTTCTTGGGGACCCCCAAGTCACCAGAACTAGTGTCCCCCATTTGGAAGATTTCTCTTCTATTACTTTTCTTGGGACAACCCAAAGATTTTCATTTACATTCACTTTTGGGCCCTGTTCACACTGATTTGACTTGGACGTGGGTTTCCCTGCATCCAATTTGCATGACAGGAGAGTGTGACTGACTCTCAATGGAGCCTGTTCACACACCTCCGGGGAGCGGTCCAAATTGAAAAAGGGCCCTGTGCGTCTTCTGGTCTATTTCAGGTGCGAATTCAGCCAAAATTCGGACCGAAATCGAACCTGAAACCGTGAACAGCTACACACCGGAACCCCTACTGTGAGCTGCAGCTAGTGTGAACCCAGCCTCAATGATATGGTAAACAGGACAAATAGAGAGGGTGAATCCCTGTAACGGGGGCACAGATAGCAATAAAAACCTGCCAGGTGTTCTAATCCATTTCTCCCCTATCCAAAATTAAAAAAAAAGTTTTGCCTTTAGTTATACTTTAAGCATTCCAAGAAATGCATTTAAATAAGACTTTGTAGGAAGTGACGTAGCAAGATCTGCTGCAGAGGCGGATCTGTCAATACAGCCATTAACTGCACAGATACAAGAATTTACATTATTGCATCATTTCTTTGTCGGCATCCTAATCCAGGAAGTAGAAGCTGACCCTTGAATAATGTCTGAAAAAAAGGTGCTGGCCTTCTAAAAAGATATACTTTGCCAGGGGAGAGTACTGTGATCATTGTGAGAGGTAATACATACCTGGAAATGTTAAATGTACGCATTACTTCGCATACATACACTTTAAAAAAGCATTTTTTTGATACCAAATCCACTTTAAGCTCTTAACTCTTTCTTGGAGAACGTCTTTAAAATCTTGGCTAGCAGGTAAAATTGCTCTCTAAACAGTGTGTATGCCACAAGCATAATTTAATTAGAAGGTAAGGTATAAAGGCAGTGTAAACGACGTAAATTCAATAAACGATGTTCCTAATTAAAGACATTTTGCAAGTAGTGGTATACCTTGATTAAATTTGGAGGTCCATTAAAATGGTTGCTTAGACCAGCATTCTATCACTTGTGGGTTTAAAGAGATAGTTAGGGACTACAAATTTCTTTCAAGGCAATTTAACATGAATTATATGTGAAGTTTAAAGGCTTCCAAGCCAATTAAGCCTCCGCTGCATTGCTTTATGAATAATATTTAGATGTTTTCAAATGAAAACATAAATGAACGTGTTTTTACGGCTTTTATTTAGTACCTTGATGCTTACAGTAATGATCTGCAGTTGCTTACATTTACGGCAGGTGTGGCAATAGGTATTTAGTGGTGCTCACATACCTTGTACAAGGATTCAGGAGCCCCAAAAACTTGTGGTGCTCATGTTATAAAATTTTGACTAACTCTCATGATTGAAAGCAGACTCCTGCCTTCACGCCTTCCATGCATCCCAGCTGACCAATAGGGAGTAATCTGTGGGCGTATTAAGAAGTGGGATGCAAAACAAGATTGCCGTAGTCTTTAGCGAGCTCCAAGGCCTTATATAAGGTATTTGAGGACACATTTCCATCGCCGTTGCCCATTTTACAGCAACTGTCAAGCACCTTCTGCTATTCCTTGCTGGATCTCCGCAATGGTGTCAAAACGACGACCTTTCAACTGGATCTTCAACTCATTGCAGCATTGCCGTAAACTTGCCAAATCATGTCAAAGATCTCTGTGGCAGATTTGTCTAGTTCCACGCAAAATTTCACGTTTTCACATTGTTCAAACTTGCTGTCAATAATGAAATAGCAGAAGTGGTAACACACGTGGTCAGAATAGCACCAGTTACACAGCTCCCGATGAACACAGGACGATGTCTTTTGGCATACTCACTTGTGAAGGTTGGTGCTCCCTGTGACTGCACTTGCAGCCTTGTGCTGCCATCTGTTGGCGTGTTACAAAACTAGTCTCGAAACCTTTTGATACCACCTCGTATAATCAAAAAGCAGCCATTAAGCTTCATCCTAGTGATTTTGCCAAGGCCAAGATGATGTCATCAGTCTGCTGCAGGAAGGAGGAAGCTCTACCCAGTCCCCTCTCTCCCAGTAGTGATCAGATTGTAATTTTTTGCACGTCACTATAGCTGCAGCAGGGACTGATCTGTGTCATAAACGCAACCTAGAATCGCACAGGCATTAAAATTTACATGATTGTGTCTTCTCAGTCCAGGAAGTAGGTGCTGAAACTGGATGATGCCTGAGTAAAGACGGCTCTGTGCTTTTGGGGAGAAAAGTAGGAAAAAGCAGTATCGGGAGTGTACCGTGATAGGAGATAAATAGCTGAACGTGTGGTAGTTACATACAGTTTAAGGGAAAAAAGTATTTGATCCCCTGCTGATTTTGTACATTTGCCCACTGACAAAGAAATGATCAGTCTATAATTTTAATGGCAGGTTTATTTTAACAGTGAGAGACAGAAAAACAACAAAAAAAATCCGGAAAAACGCATTTAAAAATAATCATAAATTGATTTGCATTTTAATGGGTGAAATAAGTATTTGGCCTCTTCGCAAAACATAACTTATTACTTGGTGGCAAAATCCTCGTTGGCAATCAGAGGTCAGACATTTCTTGTAGTTGGCCACCAGGTTTGCACACATCTCATTTTGTCCCACTCCTCTTTGCAGATCCTCTCCAAGTCATTAAGGATTTGAGGCTGAAGTTTGGTAACTTGAACCTTCAGCTCCCTCCACATATTTTCTATGGGATTAAGGCCTTGAGACTGGCTAGGCCACTCCAGGACCCTAATGTGCTTCTTCTTGAGCCACTCCTTTGTTTCCTTGACTGTGTGTTTTGGGTCATTGTCATGCTGGAATACCCATCCAGGACCCATTTTCAATGCCCTCGCTGAGGGAAGGAGGTTCTCACCCAAGATTTGACGGTACATGTCCATCGTCCCTTTGATGCGTTGAGGTTGTCCTGTCCCCTTAGCAGAAAAACACCCCCAAAGCATAATGTTTCCACCTCCATATTTGACGGTGGGGATGGTGTTCTTGGGATCATAGGCAGCATTCCTCCTCTTCCAAACACGGCGAGTTGAGTTGATGCCAAAGACCTCGATTTTGGTCTGACCACAACACTTTCATCCACTTCTCCTCAGAATCATTCAGATGTTCATTAGCAAACTTCAGACAGGCCTGTACATGTGCTTTCTTGAGCAGGGGGATCTTGCTGGCACTGGAGGATTTCAGTCCTTCATGTTGTAGTGTGTTACCAATTGTTTTTTTGGCGACTATGGTCCCAACTACCTTGAGATCATTGACAAGATTCTCCCGTGTAGTGATTGCTTCTGTGGACAGGTGTCTTTTATACAGGTAACAAGCTGAGATTAGGAGCACTCCTTTAAAGAGAGTGCTCCTAATCTCAGCTCATTACGTGTATAGAAGACACCTGGGAGCCGGAAATCTTGCTGATTGATAGGGGATCAAATACTTATTTCACTCATTAAAATGCAAATCAATTTATAACTTTTTTTATAATGCATTTTTCTGGATATTTTTGTTGTTATTCTGTCTCTCACTGTTAAAATAAACCTACCATTAAAACTATAGACTGATTGTTTCTTTGTCAGTGGGCAAACGTACAAAATCAGCAGGGGATCAAATACTTTTTCCCTCACTGTATGCACCTACCATGAAAAATATATCTGAAGCTAGGTTCATTTGACATTAAACTTATTTTTTACCTTGTTTACTTGGTTTGTTGCTGGTTTACTTTTTTTATAGCAGACTCTTCAATATACCTTATGCTTAATAAACCACCTAATGAATTTAATCTGTGAAAAATAATGCATGTTGACATTGTTAAACCTTTTTTTTTATTCTACAGAATCCTCCAACGCTTCATTACTGACCAATGCCGAGAAAATTGCCACAATTACGACCACGCATACGCCTCAGACAATATCCCAGGAAACAAAGTAAGATTTTACAATAAAAAGGCATTGAATAAAGAAAAGCCTGGAATTGATTATTGTTTTTATATATGGGTTATATTGTGATTTAAGCTTCTTCATGTCTCTGTCTTTTTCTTTTTAAACGCAGGAACAATTCAAAACCAAAGCAAGAGCCCCAGTTTGAGTTCAAAAATCCACCAGCCACTCAGGTAAGGTAGATCATAAAAAGTTGGTTTATTGTCACTGAAGTTATATTGTTACTGGATAAAAAAGCTTTTGTAGGATGGTAAACTTGAAAAGTGGTGGAGCATCAAACCTGGAGTAACATTGTATATTTTCAAGCCCCTTACACACACACTGGCAGTAGAAAGATTTTAGGGTGAATGTTTGGCCTGCTCTTTGTTTATCCTGGAAAAATACAGTAAGATTAATTGCATCCCCAACAAGCAGTGTTAATTTCATTGGTGATTAAAACCATGATTAAAACTAAATTGAAATTTGACATCAAAATTAACATTGCATTACCACACAAAAAAAAAAACTTAAGCGGTGCTCCACTCATAATTTAATCTTTTAATCTAACTGCATTTGGCTTTTTTTCCTAGCTCTGTGTACCTTGTTGCTAGGGTGTCTTGTGTTTTCTTCCTCCTCCTGCACCGTGGTGAGGTACGTCATATCTGGTGGCACCTCTGCTCCTGGGAGATGCGTGTCATCATTCCCAGGAGTCAGTGGGCATCACCGCTTGATTTCATCGCAATATTTCCAAACAGGAAATGACGTGATGCAAGGTGGATCTAAGCACCATTTGATTGATTGATTAGCTTCATTGCCATAACATTGGGGTGGGCACTTCCTCTGACACCGCCCGTTGGCAACCAGATACAAGCCCTGCGCTACGCCCTGTGTGTAATGCGCATGCACGAGATCGGGAGGTGCATGCTGGATAGCCAGCAGCACCTTATCCCAGAAAAGAGTCCTAGTGGGCTTCATATGCCCTCAATCAAGATAGAAGCGCTCAGCAAGGAGAAACCAAAGGTTAGTTAAAAAAAAAAAAAACATGTAATAGAACGGCGGATTTAGTATTAACATCCTTTAGAGAATTTAATTAATAGCAGCAGAACGGGTGCCTTAAAAAAAAAAAAAGAATGTGGGTGGAAGTCCCACATTCCCACAAACGGCTTTTCTTCTTTTTTTTTCCTAATATTTAATGTTAGTAATATATTCAGGTAATATGTGCAATGGCATTACAGCCAGTAGAGTTTACCGTTTATTGTTTTTTTTGTTTTTTTTATATATACATTTTAAAGTTGCACTTCTATTTGTCAAAAAGTGATATTTTGGTTTGTTTATGAAACTTTGTTTTCTTTATAAATAAGTTATATATCACAACGGCTAAGTCTGTATTGCCATATTTAAACCTTAATAAATAATAACATGTTATTCGATTTTACTCCAGGAGTATATTCGTTTTGAAATTCTAGAGAAATGCTTAAATAATGCATTACAATTTAACTAAACTTATTAGATTTTGGTCAACTAAAATGTACTGCAAATTTTAATTGCCTAAAATACGACTAAAACAATTCAGATGACTACAATATGACTAAAACGTCACTTTAGTCCAAAAACTAAAATACGACTAAAGCTAGGATGGCATTTTAGTTAAAAGACTAAAACAAATCAAATTTTGGCATAAAAATGAACACTGCTAACAAGACTAGATTATTTTTTAGGAATGGCCCTGAGCCTATACTTAGGGCCAGTGGTGGATTATTTGTACTATGGGCTTTAGGCTGTTTTCAATTGACGGCCTCACACCAGTTGAATGGGATCCTACATGAGGGTCAATGCACACAGCCATTTGTAGTTTCTGACATAGGTTTGTGAAACATTTCTGCAAGATATAACATATTTGAATGTTATATTGGACCGTATGCAGTGGTATGCATTTTACATATTACTGATATGATGGTGGCAAATATTAAAACAATACTTTTAGGTACAGTGCGTGTGCTTATGTGTTATGTATTGTTTGATAATTGTAAAGGAAACTTTTTATGGCGAGAAATACAAAGTCTTTACTAATTAGCTGCTGAAAGAAGACTTGCAGAGCTGAAACTGACTTATTGTGCAGAGCACTAAACTTTTTAGCATCCCCATGGGCCCCCCTGAAGTCTGGGGCTCCAGGCGGCTGCCCTTTCTGCCCTTATTATAATGTGCAACTGCTTACGGCTGTTTTAGGGGGATGAGGATTCTTAGACATCCTGTCTACAAACGTGAATATTCTTGTTGTCATGGCTGCAAAGCTGCAAAATTTAGATTTTTTGCTGACAATCTTAGAAAATAATGGTCTCAGATTTAACCAGAAAGTTAAACATTCTAACTTTTGAAATTACACAATGACTGGCTTAGCAATTATGTTTTGTATCAGTTTTTAATGTAACTAGAATTTTCCTTAGAAAAGAACGTATTGTTAAATTTATGGCTGTGATGATGAGAAAGGCACAGCTATATGGAAACAAACAAGCAGACTTGTCATAGCTGCTTTTAAGTGATCTACATTCCTCCTTATCCTGGTGGAAAGCCAGTTCATAATGCGTGTTGCTCTATCCTGATAAGCCTTCCCCTTCAGCAACAAAGAAAAGCAGTGAAAATATGTTTTGGCATCTTGCTGTACATCAGCCGTAGAGGATATTTACCCGAAAAAACTGCTTGGTTATGGAATTTTTCATAGCACATTTATCAGGTCGGGAGACAGATATTGTGCTGATGAGCTGTTCACCTAATCCACGGTGCGTTTCACGTGATAGCTCAAGTGAGGAGATAAAAGGCCGTAACTCAGTTAAACGAGCATCAAACAAAACGGGATGTGGCAGATATTGTACTTATTGCAATGTGGAAAAATAACCTCTCTGATGTTTTCGAAAACTGTCAAATGTAACAAGCATCTGTTTCTTTTTTCTTTGCGTTTGTGAAAGCTTAATACAAATAAAACATATATGAGCGGGTGGTTTTACGTGCCAAAGGATTTTCCTTCGTGGCCATCCAGTCCTGAGATTTACAGAGCTTTGTCACTCAGCACAATCCTGATTTTTCTTCTGCTGTTTAGTAATGCTTACAGGCCTTCTCCCTCCTCCAGCCTGTGACTGGACCGTGAAAGGAGAAGCAGCAGACTGATAAGCTCATGTGTCTGTTACTCTGTTCTCTCCTCCTATTAACATGCTTCTTGTAACACATGAGCACTACAGCACAGCTGACTAGATCCTTTTGATGCCTCTATCTCTCCTAATTTGAGCCCTTCTATACAGTGGATTGCAAGAGGCTCATGTTAAAGTGACTGTAATGTCTCTTTTTTTTTTTTTTTTTTTAAATAACACACATGTTATACTTACCTCCTCTGTGCAGTGGATTTGCACAGAGCAGCCTGGATTCTCCTCTTCTCGGGTCCCTCTTCTATGCATTGGGATCAAAACCTTCTATGTGCAGCAGCCCCCCTAATACTTACCTGAGCCCATCTAGATCCA